>NC_087474.1:115327771-116058396 GCF_036417665.1 Passer domesticus
GCAATAAAAATTCAAATCAGTCAAACATCTCCAGCAGAAAGAATACTTATAAAACATGGATGCATCACCATAATTTTGGGCTTGCTATCAACACCAGCAAAGAGTTGGCAGTGACATCATATATACACCCAGATGGCACTTCCATTTTACTGGCTACATTGTTCCTCATGGATTTGAAAAGGAAACCTACCCAGGCCGTGTGGCTGCAGTTTAGAACCTGTTCTCATTTGGGGTCTCTGCTACAGAGAAATGTACAAAAATGAAGAAAAATGGAAAAATAGAACAGCATCTAGACAGCCTTCCTCAGTCCCACACTCACCATCTGCTCCACCATTTTAATCTGACATGGTTGTTAAAAGTTGATGTTTATAGAAATAAACAATAGTATTCTAAAGCCACTACTCTATATTACGTACACCATTCTGCAAAATCCAGACTGTAGGACCTTCATAATGGAGACCTTGTCTTTATGTGCCAAGGTGTACATTTGTATTTTTAGTCGGTAAAAGAATAAATAAACACTATCCTTCTCTACATCCCCTTGTTACCTTAAGCCCAACATTTTGAAGTAAGTTAAGGATGGCAAGTGAACAGTCTTTTAATTTACCCATTCTCTCCTTCCTTCCACAGCCCCAGCATTGACTATATTTTTCTTATCATGTATTTTGGAATAAACATGTGCTGCACCTGTACAGCTTTTGTAAACCTCCAGTGTTTCCACTGGCTTTGGAAAAAGGTGACCTGCATACTCACACTGTTTGCTGGCTCCATTTCTCCCTTCCACCCCCTCACACTGTCTTCTTCTTTCATGTCATTTTGAACCATTTTTTCAGGTTTCTCATAATCTCTAATACCAGCCTCTCCCACCCACCCCATGGATGTGCTTTAGAAGGCTGCAGTTCACTGCTGCTCAAGTATGTGAAGTCTTCAAGATAACTACATCAACTGAAATAGCTAACGTAGCAAGCCAAGCTAATTAAAACACACTGAATTAGAATATAGCTACACAAGTAAAAGATATGCAGAAAAAAACCCACAGAGCTGCCCACTAATACAGCTAAAAGAGCACCAGAGCCTTGCTACTTAATTGCAGAGGCTACTGGCAAGCAGGTTTTAGCTACAACAGATGACTCCCCTTCAGCATCCAAGTCCTATGCAGACTATTCTAAATCAGACTTTATTCATTATGATGAGCTACTATGAATTACTTCAGAATCTACAGTTAGTGTTAAGCAATATTTGTTTAAAAATGGTTTGAGGGAAATCTTGTTAAAAATTCTGAATGGTATTGGAATTTTGAGCATACAAGCTTGCCATTCTAAACCATTTGATTAAATTTAACCATAGGAAGCTCTTCCAAGACCTAATGAAGCAGCAATTACATCTGAAGAGGGAGCCAAGCCAAGAATTCTACCATTCCAATAGCTCTGCTTTGAACATCATACTACAATATCTAATCTTCTCAGTTTTGAGTTTATATATACAATAAATCTCTGAGCTTTTGGATTTGTATAAAATAAATCCTATAGAAAAGGATGTTGTTGTGGGTTTTTTTAATATAGAGAGCTTATTGTTTTAAAAAATTTAGATAGTTTTAAGATTTTTAATCCTGCAAAATAAAAGCCTTATGCATGAAATAGGATCCAGATGAATTTAAAAATTGTGGAAGTATTTTCAGGGTCTGACTGAAAAGCAGATGTTATGTCCATGCTTACTCCCTGTATTTCACAGTACATTAATAGGAATTTTGACAAATAGATACAAAATTGAAAAAAAAAAAAATGGAGTGAATATTAACATTAAAAAAATTGCTGGCTCTAATTCTGATTTCTTTTGCTTTTTCATAAGCATTTGCTTACAATTCATTGTAATCATCTACTTGGTAGCTCACTGTTAGTTAGTGTAAGCAGGATAAGGAACAATCCTCGCACTTTCCCTTCTGATTCCCTTCCTAAAAGGAGGAACTGTTAAAACTGGAAAATAGTTTCATTTTTCATGCCATCAGGAAATGCAGATTGTTTGTTTTTTTCAGTAACATGATTATATTGCACAAAGATGATCTGTTTTGTGGTTTAAGATGTAGCTGTAGCAATCCAAGTGCAACCAAATCAATGGAGGCAATCTTGCTCTATTTCTAGTTTTCCAACATTTCTTTATTACATGTAATAGAATATTTTAGCATAATAACTCAGAAGTCCTGAGATACAGAAGATGGAGAAATAATGTTGAAAAGTAATTCCTCACATCTGGCTTTCACCACATGAAGTGCAAATGGTGAGCTTAAACATGGAAATACAATTTACTCCTTTGAAAGTTTACACCCTTATCTCTTGCAAAGAGCATACATTCATTTCCAGCACTTCAAGGTAAAGACTAAGGCATCTATCTCAAGAACAGTATCAGAAGAATTTGGAAGCAATCTTTTCATAATGTTTCTTTGGAAGGGAAGCAGGGTTACTCAAAATTCATAGCGATTATTAAGTTTACATTCACATAGCAGATAGGGTACCATATTATTTCCCATCAACCGTGTTGTCACCCGCTGAGAATCTCTCCTTGGTTTAAGACAGCCATTCATTACAAGGCATTAGCACTCTGCTGCACAAACCAAAGTTATGCCCCATAAGTGAACCGGGCAAGCCTGTAATACGCATACTCAGCTCGTGAGGACTGTGTTTACCTCTTTTTTGAGCCCTTCATTTTTGTGATTTAATAGGCAAGCAATTTCTTACTTCAGCAGATTCTTTCTATATTATCAACTCAGGTATTTCTGCACAAATACGTGGGTGTTGAAAAGACTCACAAGGCTCCCCAAAGCTTTGCTACATCAGTGGAGTGTGCACTGACAGCAGGGACTCTTTATGACAAGAAAAGCTGATCAGCTGCAAGCTTTCCTCTTGATGAATCTAACTCTTCACCAGGTCTAAACTAAGCCTGTGGGTTTTGTGGGTTTTTTGTTTTGTTTTATTTTGTTTTCTTAGCCTTCTTTGAGGCCCGCAGAAAGTTATGAAATAGATTTTTCTAGTCCTCTCAGGAGCAAGGCCAGGTTCACGTCCTGACCTCAGAAACAAAGCAGTCCACAAAAGCCAGCTTTCTCTGCCTAATATAAAGCAAACTACAACATGCAACATGCAGCAATATTAAGAGTGAGAAATGACAAACATTGTATCAGCATTGGGAAGGAAAAATAATAAAACCAAGCCATATTAAAAATTCCAGCAACAACAGTACTGAAAAACACAATTTTGGCACTGCTATTTTCTCCATAACCAAGGATGGAAGCATGATAATCATCTGCTTAGTTGAAAGGAAGATTTCAATGACAAGTCAACAAAAAAGAAATACTTTATTGCAGAGGGTTATTCATTTTTAGATACTTCAGCCATCTTATTCTCTAACCATTCTACTACCATTTGTGTAGTGTAATGTACGAGCACATATAGACTCTCACAACAAGATGTACTAATGAAAATACAAAATAAGTCTAAGGACTGAATCTTCTTTCAACAACATCAATGTAAATCAGCTCAGTCAACTGGGGGACATTGGTCTGAAAACTGAGTGAGGAAAGAATTGGGCTCTGATGCTTTGAACAGACTGCTCAAGTATATTTTAGAAATGTGAAGGCTCTTAAGCTGTGGGTTTAGGAGCTTGGAAGACAAGAGAGGTGTAAAAATGATAAATCTTATTCTCATGATGAAATAGCATTAAGGAATCAAAACAAGGTCCCAGAATACATAAATACTGAAGTGGAAGTTGCTACCAAAAGCATGAAGAGTTTTAGACAAGTGAGAAAGCAGATTCTTATCAAAGATCACAACTAGTTCCCATTAGCATGAGTGACAGTGGTGCTCGTTCAAATCCCATGTATGGTGATGGAATACGGACTCTGAAATCTCTGTGACCTTGATGTGTAATATTTATGTCTACACCTTTAGCCTCTTGTGCATAATGAGATTCAATCTTTTAGCTTTATGCACTTCACCAGGCATTCAATTAGAAACAGGATTTATTTTTTTTTGGAGAGGGTGGGGGAAGAATGCTAAGCTACTTAGACAGAAGGTAGTGAATCAAAAATTGCAAAACTTGAGCTTTCAAAAATAGCCTGAGTGACCTCTTCCAATACTCTGACCACTCCATCACAAGCAGGAGGCAACCCCTGTGAAGAGCGAATTCTGGCAAAGTTCTCTCTTCACAGATGATGCACAGCTTAAGCTATAATGAGTTTTTGGGTTACAAATGCTGAACGCATTAATATTCCTTGATGATAATTATCACAGTATAAGCACCTTTCCCAATGTGAGTAGCATAAAGCAACTGAAGCAGCATTTTTACTACATTTGAAACAAGCTGGAAAATGGGATTTTCTACTCTTGTAACCTGAGGTCAAGATACATCAAGCTATGCATATTAAGTATGTCTATCCTATATAACTATATAGATCTTTCCCATATATTCACACACATGCATGCAATTAACACCTTAATTTTTTGAACACTTAAACAAATATGCCATGCATATGAACATGATTTATCAAGAAAAATCCAATGTTTTAAAGAAGATCGAATCATTTTCAAACAGACTACACTGGTATTTCTTTCAAAGTGAGCAATATTTTGCAGTATTAAAAAAAGGTGGCTGATACAAACTGAAAATTAGAAAAAAAAATTATATTCCACCAAGTAGAAAATAACAATTGCAGAAGAGCACTGCTTTTCACTTCCAGGAGTTAAACTATGTGCCACACAAAATATGTCTCATACCCACCAAAATAAGCCTTTATTTTTTATAGGAACATGTGAAAATATAGTTCTTCAGTGGGCCCAAATATGTGCACAGAGCTCAGAAACTAAGTAAGGCACAGGAGGACTATCCCAAGGAAAGAGAGCAGTGGGAGCCTCAATCCAGGCAGTTGAGCACCTGCAAAGCTGTCCCTTACCTGTCAGTGCAAGCAGCAGAAGCGCTGTGCTGCCTCTGCATGGGGCAGGAACATGTGCAGCCAGGCAGCAGCAGCAGCAAACACACTGATTTAACAGCCACACAGGCTTGCCCAGCCTTTGCAGCTTCCTCTTACATGTGGACAGGGGCAAATATCTGGGAGTTATCCCAAGAAAAAGATAAATACCCATTGCAACACATGTGGAACCCACATATCTTTCAAAGACAATGAGAGACTTAAGCAGTATAAATAGGCTTGGCTGTTCTATAAGTGCAAGACATTTAATTATTATACAAGTACTTACTGAGGATTAATTAGCATACAACAAGGATCTGAAACTTGCAGATGTTTGTCAAAGAAGACGGGGTTTCTAATGATTTATTATTGTTTGATTAAAAACATCCTGCAGCAGCTATGTTATTAAATCTCTATTTTGCCTACTACAGAACCTGAAAGTGCTACCTAGTGATTAACTGTTACCCTCAGAAGAGGGCAACAACTTGATCTCTGCTTTTCTCTCACTCACAACTCAGAAAATATTAATTGTTAAAAACTATATACTGGTAAGGCTGTCTTTAAAATGCCACCCTGTGAGTGACAGGGTTTTTACTAAACAATATAAGGCTGTTTTAATACCATGCAAATAAACTTAGTGCAGCTTTCTTCTGACAAAATGGGAGTCAGTTTGAATACTTATTCTGAAAAATGGGCATCAATGCTGATGTTCTGTTGGTGTGAAATCTGATGAATGTATTTATGCCATGTTGTCCTGCACTTCCTTTAGGAAATATGCCATGTTTCAACCATTTCAAGAACTAAAGCATAATTTTTACTTATGTGCTGTAAAATGTCTCAAAATCCCATTTGAATATATGGCAAGGTTTTGAGGGAACATTTGCTAAATATTTAACAGCACTATTGGCTTATTAAATACTGTAATGTGAAAGCCATGAAAGGATGATGTAAAGCACATGACATTTCTTTTCACTTAGCATTGGTGCTCACTTTGAACACTGTAGAAGCCCATTCATCAGAATAACTAAAGCATTCTAAGAAATACTCCCTATCAGATAAATGGTATCTTGCTATTATACAAATGATTAAATCCCTCCTTGGTTAATTGCATAAGATCTGCTCCGCTGCAATTAAATCCCCTCTCCATCCTCCCCACTAAAACAGCTGAAGAGATCACATCTGAAAAGATCGCATCTGAAAATTAAAAGTGATGCAGTGAAATTGGGATGGCACAAGATATATTGCTTATATGAAAGGCAAACCTAAGGGAAAAAAAGAGTCAGGTACAGAACATGCAGCTTTGGTTTATCATACATAGAAACTGCATGGCTGACCATTTTATAGGTAGAAAATGGAATCAGTTTCTCTGAATATTACAGTGTATTTGATAATTACATAATACAGAGACAGTTGTGTTAAAAAAAGAGATGTAAGACTGAAAATGTTCTACAAAAATAAGCATTTTCATTGAAACAGAATCAAAATAACTTGGTTCACAACAACAGATGCATTACAGTAGAAATCACTGCAAAAAGATTTGAATCCACAATTAAATATATTAATATAAACTAACAAGGAAAAAAATCTCTTGGCATTGAATTGCCTGCAGAGTGTGCATTTATTCTGTAAACACTGTAACAATGATTATCTGTCCTTCCAGCTCTCAGTGGAGACTCCTGCTTTTGAAAATGTCTTGTGGTGACTTACTAAATTCAGGCTATTTCAATTAGTATTACTGCACATTAAAAATTAATTGTATTATAGAGTGGATTAAGGTTTAAATTTCAGTTCTACAGTGAGTGTGCTAGAAATGACAGCTAAAAATCAATGCTCTCCGGCCCATAATCGGAAGTTTGTACGACCAAATAGTGTGCAACTGGCGTCAGTTTTAAAAGAATTGATAGTTCAATGCAAGGTGTGTCAGATCTAATTCCTGATTTAAATTGGAATGCTACCCAGCTATGGCATTAAGCTAAAGAAGAAACTGAAAAAACAAAAAGCTGCCTTGCAATGAAAAAAAAGGGGCTATCTTCATAAGGATGGAAAAAGTCCAAATTACAGCTCAAAATTCGTGTTTGGTATCACCGAGGGGAAAAAAGATGTTTTAATGGGATGATGACTTCATTACTGAAGACACATATTTTTTTCCACATTTAGAACATGTTGTTAAAGTACCACCCGGAATGGCAATTTAGGCTCCAATTTTACAAAGACTTGAGAACATATACAGCCTTATTCCTGTGTAAAAGGAAGCTTGAGACATTTATTCATGTGAATAAAATCTTATGCATAGTTGCATGTTTTCAGGATGAGACCTTTTCACTACAATTCCAGATGTGCTGTAGTGCCATGCAAGTCCATTTAAAACTTTTCCTGAGTGTGACAGGCACAGATATAGGTACAGAAGAGAGCTTGTGGACCTTGTGAAACTCATGCTTTGGGACACTTTTTTTTTGGTCAAACAGTCCTGGCAAGAACAGCACCAAGGAATGCAGACAGCAGAGCCACAGGCCAGCACATCTGGGAACCCTGATACTGAGCAAGCCATGCAAAGAGCTGTAGATTCTATGTCCACCCCTTAGCAGAGCACCAGTAGGGGATGTTGAATCCCTGGGCTGCAGTGGGAGGGGCGACAGGAAGGTTTCCATCCAATGTGTCAAAAGTGATCAGGCAATGAGGGCATGTGGGAGTGGACAATGGTTCTTTGTACCTTCAGTAAGTGTACCAGTGGAGGTCTCCTGAGCTGCCCTGTGGCTGTAGAACACAAGACAATTTCTTCACCTCCACATATACAGAATAAATTATTATCCTACACTTTATTATCTGACAAATCAGTTAAAACTTCCCTGTATGGATGAAGGCTCTTTCTTGTACAGCTAAGGCAGAAATCTGCACTCTTACCTTGCTGAAACCACTGTTAAGACATCGTCCCTCTAGGCTGGAAAGTTTTTTGAAAAGAAAGTCTTTATTAAGATATTTGTATCCTCACAATAATAATAATTTTTCTTACTTGAGTGAAATGAATTTTGCAGAAGGTTTCTTGTGGTCATGGCACTGGATGATAAACTGACACCGCCACTATAATTCTTTCTTTGAATGTGAACACAGTGCCAAAAGGAAAGGAAACAGCTCTAGCAAAATGATTCTTACACTCTTCTGTGTTGTAAAATGTATGGGGAATAGCAGGAAGGTAAAAAGCATGTTCCAGTTGTTATAAATCTAGTATTGCTCCTGTCTGAAATTGGTTAGCAAGAAATGTCTGTCACTTCTATCAGCAACAAACTAATTTTTTTTTAAGAGCAAATCATGAAGAACACTGCAAGTCATGTGAACAGACCGGGTATTGCAAAGACACACAGGATACCAGAGCCTGAAATTGAACAGTCATTGGTGTGTACCTAAGAGACAAATTGATGTCCAAAATGTTTTTAAAGATCCCCTGTGCTACGTGGATGTCCAACAGCAAGTTTGGTATCAAGAGAATAAAGAAGATGGGTTGTAATAACAACAATAAAGAAATAATCTGGTGCAAATAGACCCCAAGGTGTAGTAGTCATCCCCGTGCAACAATCACCCTTCACTGCAATTTAGTGATGTTGCTTCATTATAATACAGCATACAAAGGGGGCAATATTAAGGCACACTATTTAAAGCTACAGGATCTGTGGTGCCAGCTATAGCTGGTACTGAATCACAACTATAGATTAAAAAAAAGTAATTTCATCAGAGAATACTGAAAAATTAAAACTCTCCTGAAGGTGCACAAGTGTGTCATTTTTACAAGACTTAGCTGAATGCTACAATAATAGATTGGCGCTAAAGACTGACAATACGTTTCATAGTGTGAACCCTCAAACTCGTTACAAAAGCACAGCTATAACTGGTTGCAAATTAACGACAGCCAAGAAAGACAAAGAAATTCTACTGGTTTAGGTAAGGGAGAAAAATAATTATTTTTATATGATAGGAGAATATATAGGAATTGAGAAAGAGATTTGTGCAGGGTACAGCACTTGCAGAGTAGATGGACTTTGAAGCAACTTTCAAAATTGCAGTGACAAAGGACAAATTCTGAATAGGAGTAAGACAATGTTACTGACTCATGGAAGCCATCACGATTTCTGTTAACTCTCTTCCTGTTAGCTGGTTCTGACTGGGGAAGAAATGAAGGACAATTTCAGTTGTGTGGAGCAGGTGATGTCAAGAAAAGAAGATATCAGCTGGACAGCGTCTGTGAGGAGTGATGATACAGTAAAAGAAGAGGACCAATTTTTCTTTAAATTGCACTTTGAAATGGATAGGAAATACGAACCAAATTTGGGAGCTCTAAGGCAAGCAGCAGAATTTCCCATTAGCCAAGAGATAATAAAAAACACAAATTATTTAATGGCTTGCTATTTACAACATTACAGTTACTTTTCCTTCTGAATGTGCATTAACTAATTTGTCTTGAAAAAAATCTCTGTGGCTAAGTACTGTCTCCATTTCACATTTCAATGACTTGTTCTAGGATAGCAAAGAAGTCACCAGGAATGCTGGAACCACCACAGATTTGAACCCATTCTGACTCCCATTTTGACACATTGAAATGAAGATCGTCTTTGTAGCCTGTCAAGCAAAGATGTGAAAGCAATATTTAGAAAAAGAGGAATTCCCCTCCAAACAAGAAAGGAGAATGCCGTAAAGCAAAAGGAGAGAAAGGGACCATGTAATGCTATGAAAAGTTAACTGTATTTGTGAGACATAATGGCATAGGAGAATTTAGAGTCAAAGAGCCTTCCAAATCTGCTTTTTAAGGAGATGAATGAGAAGGATACATTTAAGAAAAAAAGGGCAGCTGAACAGTGTTGAGAGTGTTTCTCTTGTCAGAGAAGAAACTTTCTCCTACTGAAGCTTTAGCTTGAAGGAGACAAAGAAAATTACCAGCCCACAGAAAGACTGGCCTGGAGGACCTATCACAAGGCTTGAAAGAGATGCACATGCAGCACAAAAGCGGCAGTTGATGTAAAATACGATAACCTAGGTGACATATCATAGAAATTAGAGTCCTATTTTCTGTCATCTAATTTATTCCCATGCACCACCATGAAGGATTTTTCCTGGCGGTACAATTCCAGTCTGTACTGCTAGGCATACTCCATCACTAGTGCAAATGCAGAAGCAGGTAAAAGCAGAGAATTTTTCCATTATTAAGAAGTATCCCGAAGATTAACTTTTCTAGACTAGCTCTCTGCCCAAGCCTATTTATTTCATTTTTCACTTATTTCTTTTTATTTTTCTGTTGTTTCCATTTTAGTCTTCTTTTTTAAGCTCAGCTATATTTTTATCAAAAGATTTTAAGGATATCATCCCTGTTAAGTCTGACTTGAAGAGTAACAGCACACAAGGAGCAGTGTGGGTTAAAAGTTCAAATTTGGCAGGGAAATGTCACTCATCTGAAGAGATGAGTATTTAACTGCTCTGGTGAAAATTGGTTTTGATTTGATCATGTTATGACAGTTTGCAAATCACACTTTGCAGTAAGTGATATTTGGGTTAGGCTTTTTAACCAAACTTTGAAGGAAACGGAGGGCTGCATTGCCTCTGCATGTCTAATTGGACGAGGTAGTAAACATCAGCATCTCCCAAGCTGTTCAATAAATTACACAGTGCTCTGCAGGAGTCTCATCTGGGGGACTTGGGGGGGGGGGGGGTGGTGGAGGATTTTTTAGCACTGTTATCCAATGTCTTGGCACTCGCATAGGTGTGCAATGAAAAGCAATGAAGCCAGAAGCACAGTGGGTTCATTGTGAAGGTTGCCTGTGAGAGGGTTGGGAAAAAGGGTGCCTAGCCAAACAGCTAGATATTAAGAATATACTGCTGAGGTCCTGAACTTCAACACTAATAAAGTGCTGTATGAGAGAAAATTTGTATTGTGTGACTAGGCACTGGAAAATGAAAGCCAAAACAGGATGTTCCAGGCATATCCTTAACTCTGGCCATTGCACATGTGCCTTATGATTGCTTTTGATTACACAAATACAGTATTCCTTTTATCATTCAGTCTAATGTAAACATGAGCTGGTACCTTTCATCATAAACACAGTGAATAAGGCAGTGTTTTGAACTAAGCTTTATCCAACACATCGTGAATAGCATATTCTGTAAAGTCTCTTGGATAAGTACCATAACTATCAGATTATATTCATGTAATAAAAATAATGTGTTATGCAGCTTTGTACCTTTGAGCAGGTCACCCTTGTTCTGCCCACTGCTTCATTTCCTTTGGGGCTTCTTATAATGCCCTGAGTTGCACAACATTTTCAAACAGCAGCTTAGTTAAGAAAAGGAAAATTTACAAAAAGGAACATTTCTTCTTTCTTTCTTTCTTTCTTTCTATACATTGAAATTATCTCTATAGCTCCATTAGCATCAAGCCACATGGCAGAATTACTCATTTCTGCCCCACAGATACATTGGTGGAATGGTTTTATTTGCATGTTTCACTAGAAGGCTATATAATAATTTCTGAACGGTCTAGAATCCTCAGATTGAATGCTAAGGGCCTGACAATTTTGTGCGTGAAAAATTTTAATTTGGGAATATTTACATTTCACAGTTATGAATTAGGGGATTTTAATTTTTGTACTTCACAGATGTGTCTATTTAGTTTGCTGGTTGCTGAAATACTGGTCTTACAAGCTGAAGGACATGATAGCTAGTTCAGCTTAAGTATACATGTGCATACACCCATGTATAGAATAGGGTGCATTCAATTGCAAAACAGCTTTTCTTTAAAGTAGGTATCACCATTTTACTTTACTGCTGATCTTCTACTGGCTCAACTTAAACAAAGTAACTCTACAAGTGAAACAGTATGTGCAGAGTATCGTTTGACCATAGATCGTCTATGAGGCATGCAAAAAGAAGGATTTTAACACAAATATAATTCTAAGCTCCCATAATGGCTGAATTGAAAGCAGTGCTTATGGAAAGTGAGGTGGTAGCTCAGGCTCTGTGCTGAGGAGATTGAAGGAGTTACTTTCCTCTGGAAGGATCATTGAGAGTGTCACCAGTTAATTCCTGCTCTATGCTCCTCATTAGCATTACTCTCAAGTTTCTGGTTATCATATTCGAAATATTAAGACATAATAAGTACGAAGGTGCAGATAATTGGATATTAACCAGACCATACTTGACTGGGCAGGAGGTAGGGCCTTGCTTAAACTAATCCTGAAATGTATTAATCACCAATTAATGAATGGGTTTCAAATTCATTTTCTATTATAGAACACCTCTGAGTATCTAAGCTTTTTCTAATAAAATGAGTTGGAATAACAGGATAGGAATAAGAAACACTCCAATTGAGTCTGGTTTGAATTAATTCCCTATAGCTTGTTGTTAAGTTCATTGAAAACAATAATCCTAGAAGCAGCGATTCTCTATATACAAAATATATATACACACATATATGTGTGTGTGTGTATAACAGCACTTATAGGCTCTATATGTAGGTGCAAATGGTCACACAGATGCTAAATTCAGAACATAGCTAGTTCACTGGAGAACTGCTACAGTACTAGAAGTACTTCTTCAGAGCAAATATGGCTCTTTAAGATAAGCATCTACATCAACTTTAGACGGAGGTTGCCAATTACTGATTTTCAGTATCTGAAGACAGATATACATATATATCAACTTATGTGAAATAAAAAAAAACCCCAAACCAAATTCCCTCTCTCCTGCCCACCACAAAAGGTGGTCCACAACCATCCACTTTGTTGAACTGAGCTCTTGGTAGGTGGAAAAAGAGTGGTGGAAGGGCAAAGATTATGAAATTCCATTAAGAAGCCTGGTGGCTAGATGCAGGTGGGTGGGGAGGGTGACAGGGAGTATTATTAAGCCCCAGCTTCAAATAATTTTGGTGATTTTGCATTAAGCATGCACCCTTAACCAGCATTAGTAACTATCTTGGCATGGTTGTACTTTTCTGAGCTAAGAGGCTAACTTGCTGCACACAGATAATCCCTAAGTAATGGAAGGTTTTGCTAACTTGGCATATTTAAAGAAATGCAAAGAACAGAAAAAAATTTTCACATTTTTCATTTTAAAAAACCCATATTCCCCCCCTGCCCCCCCAAATCCTTCCCCCTTTTCTTCCATGTCCAGATTAATTTTAAAATGGATACTTTAGCATTTTTATTATTTGAAATGGGTGTTCATGACTATACTAGAAAGAAAAGATCAGGGTTTCTTATTCTTACTAATGAAGAAGAGGATAACAGATATGGTTGAAGTACTATTATTCCCCCTTCTCTCTTCTTGCTGTCCTCAGTGTTATTTACATTGATGTGAATTGCAAGTAAACCAATATTATCCATCTCTCTGCTTTTTCCTTAATTTGTTGACTTTAATTTTAGTAAGTCTTAAATAAGCACTTCCTGAAGATGAAGTAAGATATGCAAGCAAGTAGTCCTTTTATCAACAATTTTGCCACAGAAACACACAAACATTTCAATGGCTCTTCATTAGCAAACAAATCAACAAGTGATATTTTAATGCATGACTTTATTCCATCTCTGTGGGGACCATAGCTGAGAGTGTGATGTACAGTACAGAGAAAGGAATCATCAGCCACAGTGTCCCAGGGCTCTATCCATTGAGGACTTCTCAGCCTCTGCTTAAAGAGTGCATTTAATTGACTGATAGACAGTAGCTTCTTTGTTCACAGAAGACAGCGAAGTAATGGCAGCTTGAAAATCGTACCATCTACAGGATCTCCTGAGACTAGTAACAGGGGGATATGTGTCAGGAATAAATAAATAATCTAATTATTAAGCCACTTCCTGTCAAGTTAACTCCAATTTGTTGGCTTTTGAAGGCAACAAAACGAGGCATTTTTCCTCATTATGCTTCTCTTTTTATACCACTGGTAATCACAGGCGGATTAAAGGGTGCCTGATTGGTTTTTTTGTCAAGGAACTGAGAAGCAGCCAACAGTACAGAAAAACAGAGTTGGGGTTAGAGGAAATTTCATGCTTGTCTCCTTTCCAGCTCCCTAACAGCCCACACTGCTGCCCCATACAGTGCTGCCAGCTGTACAGCAAATGTGTGCCCCTCCAACGGCGGCCTACCAGGCCACAGGCTCCATCCTGAGAGCTGTGAGATACCTTGCAATCTTGGCAGGTAGCTACTGCTGTCATAGGCATAATTCTAAAGGTGACCTACGAAACCCCGTCAGCTCACCAAATGCAACAATATGAGCAGCTCAAGCTCGACACCCACTCTCCATATTGGCTTCTTTTGTTGCGCTTCCTGCGTTTACGTGGCGGGGAGAAGCCAAGGGACGAGCTCCCCGAAAAAATCGGAGTCACCCGATTCTGCTTGGAACGGGGGTGGTTTGGAAAGTCAATGGTGAGGCTGCCCTCGGTGCTGACAGCCAAACGCGGCCGAAGGAACGTGCTATGGCTCCCGGGAAAGCCCGCAGTGCAAATGGTCAGCAGAGAACAAAAGCAAGGCTGACACCCTGCCATTAATTCAGCCTGTGGTGCCTGAATACTGACGTGCACAGTGTATCACTGCCATGGCTCGGAGGAGAATCTTACAGCAGGTGGAGGGCAGGGAACAACTTTCTTTCTGCCTGGCACTGCTTTTCCATAGCATCCTGTTCATCAAGTGCTATTCATGCCACAGGATTTTTTTGCAGGAAAATCTAAACCTTCCATGCACTTTGCTTAATTTTGTTACAGGAAGAACTCCAGCCTGAATTGCGGACAGTTTTCAGTTGCGCCTTTAGTATTATTATTAATATTACTACGAGTATTACTACTAATTTTATTTAATAATACAACAATTGCATTTTATTTTCGTAAAATTTCTGAGTCCGAGGTTCAAAGCCCCCCATTTTTCTCCTGCTTCCCCCCCCTAAAAAAAAAAAAAAAAGAATTCATGGTTGTTTGCAGACTGTGTCCTGGATGAACCATGTGTGATTTTAAAAGCCTGGAGAGGCTTTCCTGAAAGCAGTTTCAAAAAGCAAGGAGCTGTTTCTGCTTCAAACCCCAGAAAGAAAGTGCCAGCTCCAAGCAGAGTCACTCAGCAGGGAAAGCCAGCACCAGGGGACAGGGGGTGGCAGGAATGGGACACCCACAGCCCCAAAAGGTGATGTACAGAACCTGCAGACCAATGAATGGTGCTGCTGGAACGTGTGTACAGCTGCCTTTGCCACTTCCGAATACATCCTGAATTTTTTGTTAAATTGCGCAGATAATTAAAGCCTCTTCATATTTACAGTCTGCTTCATTGGTACCATGAATCCTGTTTTCAGTTACTGTCTGCAAATTCCCTCCCCACGCAATTTCATACTAAGCAATAACACTTCATTTTACATAAGTTTTATCTGATGTCCCCATACAGAGCTGCCAGCTGTACAGCAAATGTGCAGCTCTCAAACTGAGGCCTACTAGGCCACAGGCTCCATCCTGAGATCTGTAAGGCACCTTGCTGTCATTGGCAAGCGTTCCCTGCTATCACCGCTACCATCGCTCCACACCACACACAACTTAAAATCATCTGATTATTAGAATTTGTGGTCCACACTCCATTTTATCCTTTATTTAATCTATCCCCAGATCACACATTTGTTTAAATGTTTTGGCTGGTTTACAAATCATGCAGCCATCTGCACAGTAGGTGTGACACCATTTTTTAGACAAAAGTTACATTACAAAACAACAAAGATAAAGTCATTTGAAATGCTTTGGTGTTTGTTATTCTGCCTGGTTTGCTTGGACCAACTCTAAGAAATAAATAGAATTATCTGTGTAAATCGATGAACATCTATGAAAAACAACACCCAGCAGAACGCAGAGCTTGCTCCATTACCTACGTTAATATCATGACAGCTGAGGAGAGATGACCTGGCCCACTTCTCATCTCTCCTGTACAGATGGCTATTAAAGAGAAAGTATCCCTTTTGTATGGTCCATGCAGAAACCCTTTATGGGCTTTTCAAATAAGCCAGCATTGCCCACAGGAGAGTAGCTTCCTGTTAGTATTAAACAGCCCAGATTTTGCCTATTTTGTAACCCAGGTCCTCATGAAATAAACCTACATTTTCTCAGATTTAACTCCAAATGCTGATTTTCCTGTGTATTTCAATTACATCTCCTCATTTCGCAGACAAGGTGACCAAGTTTCTCTAACTTTTATTCAACTTCTTTTCAGATCTGCCTCTAAACAGCACATTCCCAGGCATGTAAATTATTTCCTGATGCTAAGAGGGTATGATCACTCTCTTCACTATAAATTGACAATTTCAATTTTTTGCAAAAACCAGTGAAAAAAGACTAACAAAAGGAAGTCTTCCCCTCCTTCTTCCTCTAGAATGTAGATCTATATCTTTGGATCCTTTTTCTCCAAATCTCAGCTAAGAGGGACTTTACAATATCAGATTTACTGTAGAGTGATCAAACTGACGTTCTGAAGATTTATTACTTGAGGTCAACATGGTGCAACAAGTATTAGTTGCTCAGCACAGCTTTCTGCATAAGTGAAAGAAAAATCATGGGGTTTTAATGACCTTAGGCATTAGACAAATAATAGAATGTGTGAATGCCACATGCTATTACAACCATACAAGAATTTTCTTAGGCTGATTTCCAGAAAGCTGATTGAAGTATTTCCTTTGTCTTGACATCAGTGATGTTGTCCACATGTACCATAATGTACACTGCACAAATGTGAGGCAAATAAGATGATTTATTTTTATAGGTTTATTATGCATGCTGTTAATACATGCATAATTCAAACATGCACATCCACACAACACAGAAGCATATATACATATCACTGTCCCTGAAAAAATAGAAAATCATGAGTTGCACCAAAATGTACCTTTACCTCTTCTAATGGTTACATGCTACTTGTTATTTTAAAAAAACAATGGTAAAATTTCTTTGCAGAGAAGTTAAAATGTTAGATTGCATTTTCTATATACCTTTCTTTTTAAACTCCAATTGTTTCAGCATAGATTTGGTTACTTGTGATTTGATGAAGTATTTATTTACTGGTGCAAACTAGAATTCCTCTAGTCGGCTGCAGAATTGCCTCATCCTGTTTTCCCATTTGCTTTCTAACTTTAGTGCTCAGTACCTTTTTTTCCATTCCCTTCACTTCCTCCTCCCGCTCACACCTGCTACCCTGCTCAATGCCACATAACGTCCTTCACTCAGAGACAAACACTCCTCAACAGACTACACAAGATGGGTTTTATACATGATACTGAAAGGGTTAAAGAAAGAGAAGTCTGTTTACTTATCAGAAATGACATATTTAGAAACTGTCTAAACTAGGGCTTCAAAAAGGTACTGGATCCTTCCCCTTTGCTCCCCAACTCTTCAGAGGGGCAGTGGTTCTTGCTATTACACTGGGGCTTGTTTTCTCCATCAACAAAAGTAGCAGCAAACTACAAAGATTGTGGCTGTTTCCCCTTTTATCATTCTCTTTGTCAGCCTGATCAGTCCTCAATGGTAAATGTGCTGCTCTGTTGTGCACAGCCAGCGGCTCGCAATTTGCTCACTATGTTTCATGAGACAGTTGTTTGTGGCTGTTTGGAACACATTTACCTCTTTGGGGATTTATGCGCTAGTTGCAATGCCAACCTCCATAGTGATAGAAATTTCTTTCTAACTAAAATAGATAATTAGAAGCTGGTAATTATTGGTCAAGAATTATCAGAGTGAAAAAAATTAAGCTCTTCATAAATAGTTCTTGGCAATGTCATCTCTTTACATTATCTCATGCTTAACAGCACTTTACTCAGAGCACTTACAAATTTACACTACTGCTGTTGAGCCCCATAATTTTATACAGAATAATTCCTTTCCTGAACTCCCCCAGTTCTGAACCATGATGTATATGCATGTGTGCAAAATCCTAGGCAACTGCTGCAGCAACTGTTTAGTCTATTTACACCGAGCTGCCTCAGATATTACAGATGCAAAGGAACCACTTGAAGATGAAACAATGTTTAGCATGTCTGCTTAAAATAACAGTGAAAACAATAGGAAGAGTAGCAGAGTGCATCAAACAACACAAACAATGGCAGACTCTTTTCATACTCTCTCAGGTCAAATGCCAACCGTAAACTATGTGATGAAAACAAAGGAATGCTCAAAAGCTTCTTTTCCACAGACACCATGTACCCAGAAATAGAATTTTCTCAAAGAAAGTTGCTAAAAGTGGTATGTATCCCGCCAGATAAAAAAGGTAGAAGAAAGACAACTGAAGAAATATCATTTATGCTAATATTTTCTAAACCCATATGAAACCTGGATTTATGTTTCGTCTTTTCCCACCTAAAAGCTGGAAGTTGTTTCACCCACAAATTTCAATACACACACCAACAGACAAGTCTTAATTTGGCAATCATCCTTACAGTTATCCAAACAAAAGTACATGCCTACATCTAGGTCCAAAATAATGCCAAAATACAGGACTATGCCACACTATGCCTTGCTTTCTGCCTGCTAGCATACCCTAGCCTAGCCTGACTCAGTGTGTAGCTTAAGCTAACACAGGCTCTGCTTGATGAAACACAGTGTCTGGAAATGTGTGGACAGATCTGGTAGTCAGAGCTGTCAAACTTTAGCTCACTTAATGCAAGCAAGGGATTCCACTTCTATGCCTCTTTGTCCTCTTCCATTCAAAGAAAGAGTCTTACTGCCCCATCCCATCATTAAGATGTTGGGAAGACTGGATTAAAGGCTGCAGAGCAGTTCTAAAATGGAAAGTTCTGGAAGTAGTAAATGTGTAAAGGAAAGCTGCCCCTATAACATCTTTTTATTACATAACTTGTATAATGTAAATTGCATTGTTGCCAAAGATACTTAAGGTTACACTTCACTGGGTCATCAGCAGATTTTATTTTCCATTAGGTGGCATAATCCCTCTTGTTGAATTGATTGAAATGTATAATAAAATCTGAAAAAATGCTATATGCTCTCCTAACAAAGAAGAGTAAGAGGCTTTTCAAACAGCCTCTAATCCCTCTTCCCCTGCTAAATGTCTAGTTGAGATTATATTTGATTAGACAAAAACACACACATACATACAACCTAAAAATACCTACCCTCAGTGGAGCTATTTTAGCCAACAAAGTAATTCCAGTTGCCTTATTTAAAAGCCTAAGTTTCACACTGGGATTTTATAAGTATAGCTTTGCCTCAGTGACCTTCCATAAGGCAACTTCTCTCTGCGGATGCTAGTGACATGAACTCAGTTTACATCTTGGGATCATGTTCAAGGGACACAGTGATTAGATGGGACACCATCAACTTCTCCAGGCTTTCAAACTGCATCATGATGTTGAGCAGCAACAGTTTCCCTCAGCTGGCTGAGCATTATCTCTATCAGTGGTTCCCAGTCATTTCTGTGGGGAATTTGGCAGGTGACTTTCCACTTTCACATTTGTCCCATGTCCCAGCTCCCTTCCCTTTTCTCTTTTCTCTGAATTATGATTATGGAGTCCTTCAGGTAAGAAGACACTAAATCTCTCAATAGCCACAACACAGATAATGGGAATGTTTTACTATGAGAGGAAATAACAGTTCCTGACACTGTGCAATGGTGTCTATGAAGGCATTTATTGCCCCTACCTCTGATCTAGGGATTATATCACACCATTTGACTTTTAACTCCTGCCTTGCCACATTAGCTTCCCTCTCTCTTGCATTTAAACTCCTTCCTTTCTCTGTATCTTCCTGAAGCTTCCATACTTTCCTTTTCTCAGAGAATCAAGGAAACTACATCCTGTTCTGCCAATCACCTACTAGGAAATCAGGGCAAGAAGACACATTTTACCATATACATGTAAAAAAGGGAGGGACCAATATCTTTAGGAAACCTGTTTTGTTTGTTTGTTTGTTTAATGTACTGTATCAACAAGCCAATATTCACTCCAGTGCTTAATCTAGTATGTTTCTCAATCTACATATTGATATGCATGCAGGTAACTACACGTATATATTATATATATTCACACAAAAGTATTTGTGTGCATGTTTTCTGTATTATGTATACATTCTGTTACAATACGTACAGATGTACATAAACTAAGCCTGGTTAAAATGATGTGACCCCTTGAACCTTCCTTTCTAGACAGAATGTGGTCTTGGAAAAAGGCCTGTGAACAATGATATAAATTAAAGGGGAGGGGGAAGAGTGAAATTAGAAAGATAGCTAAGGAAAAAATCCAATTAGTGGTGAGAAGACTAACAGAATTGGAGATCAGAAATTATTTTTCCTTGCGTTTCGATTCCGAGGTCACATTCAAAACTCTCCAGAACGCTGATATTCCTTTCACTCCACCCCAACACAAAATCCCCTCACATTTGCTTAATCGAGGCTACATCATTAGGAGCTGCACTGCTAAGTCTGGCAGTGCAGATAAGAATCTTCCACTGAACACAGATTACCACACGCATGACCGGCAAATCTCCCTGCATGTTTTGCAAGCTCCTTTATTTCACTGGGAAGATTTTATATTAAGCACGTTTAAATCTGTGTCACTATGGTTATGTCATGAAGTAATATCATGCATGATTAGATAGAACAGAGACAAAACAATTAAATATTTTTTTAAAGATTCTCTTTCTTATTCAACCTCATTCAGCTTTAAGAAATTAAATACAGGCAGTTAATAGCTCAGTTTAAGAAAATATGTCTTTTCAGATCTGCAGGCTGAAGCCAGCTAAATGGATTTGTCCTGCTTTACTGGCTCTCTCCCTATTTTGCTCCTCCCATTCTGACTCTTTAATAAAACTCATCCAGAAAATAGAGGGAAAAATAAATCTGAGTATTTAATGAAATAAGTGAGCTCCTATTCTAAAAATGAGAGGCACCTGGGAAGAGGGTAGCAAGCAAACACATCATCAATTCTAGCATCATCCCTTATAAACAGTATCCACATTCCCCGTCAAGTTTCAGCATGACTGTATGCTACAATTAAGAACATTTCAAACATTGGGCTCAAATAAAGCAGCAGAAATGGTGAATTCTGTTGTTAGTAGTACCCTACTTTTAAATTCCATCACTGACACAGATTGAATACTCTGAAGCAGCTCAAATTTTCTCCTATCCAAAAACACAAGATATTAAAACTAAGGCTTAACCTAACAGGCAAATGGCTTGTCTCCTTTACAAAACAAGTTTGTCATTTCCATTTGATCGTTTTTATGAAAAATGTAAAATGTTTACGCTCTAAATGTGTAACAACTTAAATAAAGTAGCCACAGAAATGGGCCATTAAGTTTTGGCAGATAACTTTCTTTTACAGTGCAGCCAAATTGCTAAGTGTTCATGGAAGAAATCTGCATGTTACCTCAAAAGAAAAAAAATTACTGCCAAACTGGAAAGTGGAAAAATCAAGCAAATTCTCTTCTGTTGGATATATAATTACCAACTTCTATACAATATTTTTTGTTCTGTGCTTTGCAAGATTTTCTGCTATTTTAGCAAGAAAAGCAGAGTAAGAAAAGCAGGAGTAAAAAAAATCAGTGGTATCCATCTCTGTTTTGAAAAGCAAAATTCAGAAAAAAGACCAAAAAAAGCCAGGAGACAATCCTGGCAATGTTATCTTATTAGTGAGCAAATGATGTGCTTGATAAATTTAATTGGCTGATAGAACTCTTAGTGCTATTACTGAGTAGTTACCAAATTGAAAACATTATGGGTAAACCTGGGGGAATCAGCAAATAATAGGAAAATATGAATATCAAAGAAAAAGCAGCTTTTGTTTTATTCCAATTTACAACTGTAACAGCTTTGTAAACATCAGGATTCAGGAATTCTAAAAGACATTTTTTAAAAGCTTGTACCTTAAAGAGTGTATTTCATTATTGTATACTATAATTCCTTGCTTTTTCAAATAATTTATAGGATTTAATTGTATAGAGATACACTCAGGATTTTTTCCCAGACTGCTCAAACATAACAAACAATACTATTTTATGGCCATTTGAATTATTTATGTTTCCTAATGACAAAAACTCACCAGTTTTGATTTTGGTACTGAGGTGCTTGAGAAGTACACAGTAGTGTCATTACCATAATAACTTCTGAAATTAAAACCTGTCTAAAACTCTACGGAAAGCTAACATCCAGTTCATTAACCATTCCTGTTAGTTTGTTTTCAATAATGCAAAAATGATTAGAAGTTTAATTTGCTAATCACCTGTGTTTTGACTGGCAGTGGATATATAATTCTCTGCAGAAGTCTAAACTAGCCCTTGCAGAAAATAAAATATGCTAATGCTTTATCAAGTCTAATAATATGAATAAAAAAATCAATCATGCCTAGGTTAATCATTGATGGATCCACAATTAATTTCTTCTTAACTCTGTTTAATTTTAGAGACAATGGTGATAATGAGAAAGAAAAAATGGCTATTTGTCTTTGAGAAATGTTAGTGCTCACTTACCAATCATGTGGTTTGCAACATGAACTTGGATATCCCATTCATTGTAGAAAACCATCTGACATTTGATGCACTGGTAGGTCTTCTTCTAAAGAAACAAGGGTAGATAAAATTTACTCACACATACAGTTGTAATAATTTCATTATAACTCAAAATACCAAGTTCACAGTGGTCATTTAAAGCTCTCCAGCAGTGCTTCCATTAAGGCTTAATTATTAATATTAAAACAATAACACTCTGCAGGTCACGTAGTACCTTTCATTTGAGTTTTCTGAAACTTGGTAGAGATTGTTGTCCTAACTACATGAAAACATCAGTACTGCTAAAACATCAGCATCACACTCATGGAAGGCAAAATGGAATGAGGATATATGGGATGTAAGTCAAACACTGAAATCAACGTGGATCCTTCATTTAAACCAATGTATTAGATCCACTACAGAACAAGGAAGAAGCCAGGAAAAGAACACGGAAATGAGAAATATGCTTCTCTCATTTTCAGTGGGGCTGCAGAATCTCCTCTGCACCATACATTTTAAATGATCCATCAGGCTGACATTTTTCAAGGAGGAAAACCTCGCAGCTAGTCTGGACAAAGAGTCCCTATATCAGGGTATTTGCTTCAATAATATCTATTGGCAAGTCTGTACTAAAACTGGGAAGCCTGACTGGAAACTAGCCAGAGACCATGCCTTCTGGCCACATTAGATTGGGCTTCACTTACTTAAAAATCATGGTGTATACAGCTCAAATTTCATTATAAACCAGGGAATGCATTACTCTGCTCAATTTGGTGCAGAGAACACATTTTTCATTTTCATCGTGATGTCTTTCAAAAAAGATCTGCTCTTTCACTTTTCTACAAGGTATATAACTTATCCAAGGCATTTCAACATCCTAAAAATGTAACTGCATTTTCTCTTATTATTTTTCTTGATCTGAATTGGCCAGAGAGTTGACATTGGAAAGCATTGTTTTAAAAGTGAAAAACTAAGAGTATATTCAAAGTAAGGTTATTTTTTCCTTCATAAGACTTAAAATCTGCAGTTATCCAGGCATCTAATGAGACAAGTCAGATTCAAAACATTATTCAACTGCATAATTGCAGTATCAAGGACTCAAGTCCTAAGGTAACAGTCCTGAAGAGCTCAATTCTTGTTTTGAAGATGCAATATTGTCAAGGTAAGCCCTGAACTGCCACATCAAGGCAGTAACTCAAGAGACACAGATCTTTCTGTACAGCCACAGGCACCTTGCCTACATCAGCAAAAAGAAGAAAAAAACACAGAAAACCACATATTTTTTAAAGCATGTAAAGTCACAAGAAGCTGGCACAGATGTATTAAATTGCAGATTTCCCATATCTGCAGTTGGAGAAGACATAGGGTTCACTGGATAACGTGCATCAAAAATACAGCCTCTCTTGTATATATTTATCTTGTGAAGAGTTTTATGCAGCTGGTATTATCAATTATATTTTTTAAAAGGTGTTGGCTCTTTTTACCTGACTCCAAACAGTAATAAAGTCTTGCTGGATGTATTATCAGCATCTAAATTTAGGTGCCTCATCCCAGACAGATAAAGTGGCCATCTATTAACTATTTTTCTACTTCAAGGCTGTAGGCAGGAATATAAAGACCTTTTCAAATATATGTTGTTTTGTCTTATCAAGTTAACTGAAAAATTAGTGACCAATCAAAGTCAGCTCTGAAATCAAGTGTTTCTGTGGGCTCCTCTTTACAAATTTCCCATTGCTTCACATACACAGAGGATATGTTAATTTTCTCAATGACAATAAAATGTGCTGTTTCTCTTCATGGTGGAAACAATGATAAGCTTTTTTTGCTGTTTTTCATTTAAATTAAACTTAGCTTTTAAAAATTTAACCAAGTTAAATCATCATGTAGACAACCAAAAATCAATGGACATTAAGAAACCAAATCTGCTTTGACTTAGTGTTACTATTACTATTTGTGAAGCCAGCTGATTTTAAAGGTAAAATATTTTTTCTCTTTTTTCATTCTTTTAACAATTCTGGTATCATTGGTAGAAAATCAGATTCAGTCTAAGGATTTCCTATTATATGTTGGTAAATTTAACCTTACTGCACTACATCTAGATCTAGCAAAGACCTCTAAATAATGACAGTCAAAATCAACGATTTATTATGCTAAACTCTTTACAAGATGCTCTTTGATGCTGACATATAGAACAACAATATTGCATAAATAACAATCACTCTCCCTTTTTTAAAAACATTGTTTCCCTTTAGAACTAGTTAGAAAATATTTCTTACTCCCTGATGACTGCCACTATGTATTGTTTATTAGCATACCCCTAGCATTATTCCTGATATGTGACTTTGTTGAAAAACAAAGAAACATAAATGTAATGGCTGGTCTTTTCTCTTGTTAGCAGAGCAATGCAGAGTGCATGTCAAGAATTGTCAGCAAAATTATGACTGATGTACATAAAGACAACACATACAAAGGTTGGGGATTTTTTGAAGTCAAATGCTAAAAAGTAAAGTGATTTGACAACAACAAAAAATAATAATTTACTACCACTTACTAGCCTGTTCAAAATAATCTGACATATTTGCAGAATCACACACAGAGTTTTTCTTTTTATCATGAAGAGAAGATTGTTTTTGTGACTGCTGCTTGATCAAGCACTAGTTCTTTTTTGTTTCTGAGCATACTCTAAAATGTTGACATCAACTTTTATTAGCTCAATACACACTCATCTCAAAGTGTCTAAACTTGTGCATGATTAAGTTTTTATTTTAAAAGCATACTCAGTAAATTCCATTTACTCCTAGATTTTCAAAGTGATCAAACACAGTCATTTTAACACCATGTTGAACAAAACCCACATACTTATTTCCATATGTTTCACATTCTAAGGAAGTCCTTGCTTGCTGCAAGTTGCACATTAGTCTCACAAGCTTTGTCAGAACCATGGGACTCATAACTGCTCACAGGAGTTGATGGGTCCTGATGTGCTTCATGGCTGATCCCAATTCCCTACTTGGGTGAGATCTGGGGGGAGACCTAGCCCCTCCTCACACTGTGTTCCCAAAAAGAGGAAACTTGGAGAAATAAGACAGAAGAGCCCTGAGGTATTGCAGCTCCATGCCCCTTGCCTGGACAGGAAGGAAAGAAGCCTTGCAGCACTTTTGTGACACACTACAGAAGAAAAATTTGATTGTGACTCAAGGAGGCATTTGAATTTCTCTCGAGTACCTTCAGCCTATGCAGTGCAACATGGCTCTAAACAGAAAGGAGCTCAGGGCTGTGACAGCCATCCTTGCCTTGTCCTGCTGCAGCTGTTTGCAGCAGGGAACTCTTGCTGAGCTCCCTTGCCCCTCTGCCCAAGCCACCAGCATGTGGAGGACTCAGCAGGACTGATCAGGCACCCCAGGCCTTGCTGCTGCAGCTCATTGCCCTCAGCATATCCATTCCACACAATGAAGAGTGATCAGTTAAGGGCACTTACACCCTAACCTGCCACAGCTGCTTTTCCCAAAGAATACCTCTCAGTCTCCTGAGGAGACGGGAGAATGACAAGGTTGTCATTTTTCCCTACAAACACAGAAAAAAAAAAAGCTGACACATGTTTCCTGTAAGAGAGTAATTTCAAATCAGCAAGGCTGGGCCACAGAATGCTCTTGCCAGTACATACATTTCTGTACAGACTCAGACAGAATCAGTTCAGTAAATGGAGAAGAAGCAACGTGTTCTAAACTGTGCCATCTTGCAAAAACTCCCAAGGATTTGTTCCAGAGAAGAAAGGCACATGTGATTAAGAACATGGTTTAACTTTTTCCTACTACTATTATTATTATTATTATTATTATTATTATTATTATTATTACTATTGGTATTATTATCACCTCATTTTTTAATAAAAACTCTCCAATCAGCAAGCCCATAATCCTTCACTGAACCTCCTTCTGTCAAGAACCTAAGTACCAATTTGTCTCCTCCATGCTGAGTGTAGATCTGAGGCCCAAGTCATTCCTGGGACCATTCAAAATCACTATAGAAGAGTAACTGCTTGGACAAATGTCTCACAAGACCATTGGATTCCTGTTGCATTCCTGTTTTCACAACCATTTTAAAGGCTTCTAGCATTCAAATCTCCTCTGTGACTTCATTTAAAGAGCTTTGCATTGGGCATATGCATGTGTCTCCCTAACCTTTTGAATAATTAATGTCACCGAGACCTTTAAATATTGTCCCAATCCTCACTTACCACTCCGCAGTTTTCTGAATTTCTTTCCTATAAAGGTGCCCAGCATGTTCATGTCATGTGAAATGAGACTTTGCTGCTTTTATAAACAGTCCAGGAATACAAACTTTCAATTGGTATTTCAATTTTGCGAACAGAATTTTATTTGCTTTGCTTTTATAAATAAGGCAAAACAACTAATAACCACACTGCTACAGGATTTACAGTTCTATTCAGAAGTGCTTCAAAAGTATGCAGAAAATACTTCTGTGTAGACTTTTGTGCCCTCTGACTGTCTGAGGTACTGATACATTCTTTTATTTCTATTCCCTAGCCTCATTATATTACTTGAAAATGAACTGCATATGCTACTTACCAGCTCATGCTCCACCTCCTTGTCAAAATCATTCAGTATTTTATCACTTGCCTATTTTGTTCTGACATTTCCCCAGTTTTGTAGTATCAGGGAATTTCATCACCTTACTAGTTATTCTTTCTTCCAGACTACTGATATGCTGCATAAGTTCAACAAAATTGGTGCAAATAATGATTCTTAAGGCTTTCCATTATTTACACCCCTCCAAACCAACCTGCTTCAATTCACAAGACTCCCATGCTTTCTGTACCCAAGATCATGTTTCTTTTCTTTTTTAATCAAAGAAAGTATCTCTCCCTATGCCGTACTTATTCACCCAACAGATTAGTCTTTTGTGCTATACAGTTTCAAAAGCTTTGCTGAAATCCTGGTAAATCATGTTTATAGGCTTCTCTGTCAGCACTTGTGGCTATCCTCTAAAAATACTCTTTATTGAAAATTTTAAGCGTGATCCTCCTTCTGTGAATCTTTGCCCTCTATCCTTCATTAAATCCAAACTTTCTTCTATTCGTTTCTTTGATTAGCCTTCCTCTTCTGTTTCTCACTGTTTAAATCAAGCTCACAAACCAGTAACTTCATGCATAAGCCTTATATTCTCTGTTAAATGTTTGTTTAGTGGCCTTTTCCTAGGTCGTTGATGCTTCTTCTTAAAGACCGCAAGTTTATCTGCTTAATGTTTCCTTTTATCTTCAGCAG
Source organism: Passer domesticus (assembly GCF_036417665.1). Taxonomy (NCBI): domain Eukaryota; kingdom Metazoa; phylum Chordata; class Aves; order Passeriformes; family Passeridae; genus Passer; species Passer domesticus. Next base: position 115,355,485 of record NC_087474.1, read on the forward strand.
CTTTCACTGAGAATTTTGGAATGGATATTTTTGTAAGTAATTTATTGTTTATTATACTCCATAATATTACCTCTAATCTGTACTTCATTATTCTCCATGGGGAGGATATGCCACTAGCTCAACGATAAAGCATTTGTGTAACAGCACTGGTTTCCTTGATCACATATACCATTTCTGGATCTCGTGTACCCATGCCCCTTTTAGCTGAACACGTATTTCCTATATGAAATAACCAAAATATCACTTATAGCTTCTAATGCATGGCATCTACAGTCTTAGGATTGCAGGCATCCCTAGTGTGTTCTATACTGCTTTCACATTTCTCTTCCTTGCCTGATCAAAAATGGGTTTGATGTGTACCTGTTACCTCACCAATAACCTCCTGTTTACACCTAATTACATTATTTGCCCTTGTCACACTACTGAAGGGGACTTTCAAGGCTTTTCCCCCTCAGTTTGAGCACAGACTGAGTGTATGGATCAATAACAGAGCTGAGACAACCTGCTGTTGCCAAAAAAGAGTGATACCACACTTTTCACATCATCTAATTCCCTTCTCCCATATCAGTCATTCACTCAGTTTCCCTCACCTAAAAGGGTGGAGTTAATTCAACCTTTTAAACTGACAGAACAGTAACTTGACAAGAGAAAGTGAACAGCATCCAAGAAAATCATATGAAAATAACAAGTTAAGAACTTAAAACTTGCACAATAACTACAGCAATTTGCCAGTGCTAACTCCTAATGCTGCCAGCTGATTTTTTTACATAATTATTTTATTAAGTATTAGCAGTGTGCCTGGCCCTTCACGATACACAAGAGCAACCACAGTCCTAGCTTTGTCCACTTAACCATTTTTCATCAGAGTTTAGACTAATTTTGACATTACCTTAATTAAGGACTTCTTTCTTACCTTCCTGGATGCTTATTTTGTCAACGTTAAGCTCTCAGAAAACTAAGCATATGTTAAGCAGTTTCACTGCAAAGTTAGTTATTTATCTTGCTTATGGGGCACTGTCATCTTGCTTTTTTTTCTTTTTACCTGATTAATCTCCAACTCTTGTAATTGCTCACACAAAACCCTTTAATTAGTATTTCCTGATTACTTTTAAAAACATGGAGATTTTATGAGTATTTTTCTGTTCTGTTTTCATTTAGCAGGGCCTAAATTATAACAGAGTCTTTGGGTACATGCCTGTGGAAAGAATACAATCAATCCCATAAGGTAAGCAAAATAAAAAATGGAAAGAAACATTATTTTTCCTCATTTCTTTCATTATGGTTACTTACTGCACACACAAAACATATTGAGTCAGAAATACAAATATTCATGTTAGCAGTCCTTACTTCTCTATTCTACTTGAATTCATGGTCTGCTGTTCTGCCTTTCACCTTTATTCTGGAGTCTGTATTTAATCATGTCTGTCTTCAATGTCTTTTAGTTACAAACCTTTTCCTCCCCTAGCTGACTAAGAGCATTAGCTTGCAATGTCTCACATCCCCACACAGAAAAAAACACATCTTGCCACATTTAAAAACTGCATCTCTTCCCTTTGAGATCTCTAATCCTTTAACTCTCTCTAGGCCCTTCACGCTCTGTACTGAAGTGAAATACCTGTCAGAAAAGTAACTCTAAAACCTGGCAGCACATGGTTGTATATTTATTTTCCCTCTCAATTACTTCATATTAGGCTTATAAAATTTATGACAACAAACAGCTTAAAGCACTGTGAATTTGATTCCCCCCTTTCTGTCCCCTCACGTTGCACTTAAAACCAAAGGCAATGAGACCCTCTGAAGCCCTAGAGCTGCTGACCCATCCAGGGGCATCCCAACACTCAGCATCTGCGTCAGAGCCGCTGTGTGGCTACAGACATTGAGAAGGAACTATGACCAACATCACACTGATAATTCTGCAGATGAAGTGGCATCAAAGCAAAGGCAATAGAGTTTGACTTGGCAGGTCTGAGACTCAAAAAGCTGATATTCTGAGCAAGCTGATATTTTTTTCCCCTTTAAAGTTGGGTTTTTTCCTTTGTTTTTTAAAAAAGGCATACTGAGACAGACTGTCATTCAATAAAGCCACTACTTTCTTCACCAACAATCAGCAACAGATGTAGGCCAATAAAATTAATAGTTTGCAACTACGCACAAGAGAATACTCTTGTCTCTTTTCTCCATCACAGATTTTGTAAAAGCTTTCTGTATTTTAACAGAAAGGCAAAATCAGGAGCTTTTTATACACCTTTTTTTTTTTTTTTGTAATTTAAACACTACAACCGCTTTTCTCCCACTCTGTGGAGAATTAATGCTGATTAATTTCACTTTCCAAAGTGTGACTCAGGACCCTCCCCCTACCCTTAATTGTCCACTTTTAACTCAAACTGAATTCTGCACTATTACTTACCAAGATAATTTAATCCTAAAGAATAGAACTTGTGCTCAAAAATATGCAACATTAATATTAATGTACAAACAGAAATATATTACTCATACATAATATATAAGAAATTAATTTTCATTGAAGTATCAAGAGAAGGAGTAAACCCCTTAGATCCTTCTCATGCAATTAGCTCTGCACTTGGGGAAGTCAATGGGACTTCACAAATGAAGGCTTCACATGATAACATGGGCAAGACTGGGGTTTTAAAAAGGCTCTACAAAATATGCCATGAACAGAGTCCTACAATCATATTGCTATGATTTTGGTTCTACCCTCTATGGATACACTTAGGCCACATCAACATTAAAAAATATACTGGTAGCATCTGAGCTGGCACACCGCTGCTGACACTGCAGTGATGCTTGACTGTGTGCCCAGCTGAAAAACCTCCACTGGGGCAGTGCAGCTGCCCAAGGAAGTGGTGTACCAGCAAAACAAGCACTCTGCTCAGCCACTCTTCAACACTATCCACAATGATTTGTGTCTAACTGGCTTTTTTCCTGTGAAGACATACTCACTCTCCTCCAAGGGAATTAAGGGAACTTCACAGAATTGCTTCTGTCCTATTTCATAATCTTTTACTTTCACATTAATTCTTAACATACCAGCAGTTCCTCTTAGGTACATCCTGTAAAAAGTTAATGTCTTTTTACATGGGGCTTCAGTTTACCATTTCCCTCTCTTAAAAAAAAAAAAGGATTGCAGAAGCAGAATGCCATACTTCTAGGTTTGAAGGACCTCAACCATTCAACCACCATCATACAAACCAGTTGTGAAGCAGGAAGCATATGAGAAATGAGGAACTATGGTTAAGACTGATAGTTTGGAAAAATCACCAGGTGATGGAGACACTCTCTGCCTAGGCCTGTGAGAGAAGCACCAAGCAGCAGAACAGGATCAATTACAAGTTGACCACTGTCTGTGATGGTTGCAAGGATCTGTAAGCAGACAGCCATGTTCCTATAGCTTGGCCCTAAACCTATTCCAGCCATCAGAGCAGAAGTTAAGAGGACTGTTGTAGCAGTGGTAAAGCAAACACAAAAGGAAATCTGGAAGCTTGAAGTCTCAGATCACTCTTTGTTGGTGAACCACTACATTTCCTACTGGAAAATGCACAGAGAAAGAGGTGGCTTTCACGATATGCAAACCCATTAGATATACCTTTTTAGAAAGAATGTTGTGAAACATCTGAATAATAAGTAAAAAACAGAGGAAATGTATCCCAACACAGCACACCAAAACTGTGGACATATAGGGGATAGATACTCCAAAAAAGGGGATAAATACTCCATCCTCTCCTACCTCCCACCTTGTTTTTGAGTACACAAGCAGAAAGTAACTTTGAAATGGCTGCATTTCTAAGTGGCAGTATTTTTAAGACATTCTTCAAAGGCATTTCACAGGCATTAAAAATTATTCATAGACATGCACATTATTGTTGGTAGGACTGAACTGAGATGCTCAGTATCAGGAAGGGCCCTGCCCTTTTATTCACTGATGTATGGAGCCATATACAAAAGTTTAGCCACCAAGGAACAACAGGGTAACATCCACATATACCTGGTAGATGGGCCCAAAGATGGGCAGAGACCACAGAAGAACAAAATGGCTGAGGCTGGTCTCTGGAGATGTTCTGGTCCAGTCCTCCTGTTCAAGAAGTCTCATCTAGAGCCAGACCACATCCAGATGACTTGTGAGTATCTCAAAGGGATACACAACCTGTTTGGGTAACCTCTTCCAGGGTTTGGTTGCCCTGGAAGTGTTTCCTGATGTTCAGAGGGAACCTCCTGTCTGTCCATTTATCTCCTCTGCTTCTTGTCCTAGAATGTCACACGGTGAGGGTGGATGCTAGCAAGAGACACATCTCTGCTGTCATACCCAGCAAAATATGCTGCATAAAATAGTACACATCATATTTATCCAATAATTTGTAATACCATGCAGGAAACAGTAAAAATGAAAGATGGCTTTGGCAGGAAAAAAGGTACCTCACAGTTTTGAACCACCAGGGTCAACTATCTGCTATCACAGACCTCAAAGAACAGTATTCTTTAACAAGATGCTACATGTCAGGTGGTTTCCTTATGTTCATTTTGTATAACTTCATGAAACAAGCGGTACTGGGGCTACATACCCATTTTAAATTAATGGTTAGCCCATTTTATTTGCCTCATGACAGAGTTACAAATCTGGGTGTTATGTTTGTTGTACGAGACAAAGTAATACATGCATCATATATAACAACTTTATTGAGTAGTGGTGAAAAACAGTTCTCATGTACAGTCACTTAAGAAGAAAGAACAAATCATAGTTTCCTCCTATAACTTCATGTCTTGTGTTCACTTGACTTTCACATATAAAACAGGTATAAACTTCAGATACAACCATCTTCCTGGTTTGGATCTCTTAAAGGCCTCTTTCCTATTTGGATTCTGTTACCTGCTAGGTCACCTCTCTTCCCAAGCATTGTAACTTCATAGGCTTTGAGATTACTATTAATCTATACATTTTTCCCTGAAATTGGCCAAGAGTAGTCCAAAAATAAGACGTAGAAGTGAGAGAATCCTCTAGAGGTATGCAAACCAGCAGACAAATAGAGATATGTTATGATTTTCTGTGTCTTGTTCCTAAAGATGATCAGGCAAGAAAATTGTGTGAAATTTCTTCTAGTTTCTACTCAGTTCTGAGATCAGAATACAAACACTCATCACTACTGTGATTTTCCTCTGGGGCTGTGCAGAAATTGTGGCAGAAATTGTGTTCTACACCAGCCAGTTGGCCAGCAGGTACAAGTAAAGGGAAAGCCCCAAGAGGACAGTGAACACAACTGAGCTATAGGAGCATCATGGATGTTTTGTCTCATAAAGCTTTGCTGAATCTACATTTGCTCTCTCTAGAGATCCTAAAGGACTTCATCCACATTCCTGTGTCCCTCTCCAAATCTTCTGTGTTTCTTCAAGCACACATTCCACCCCCCCGACCCTGGTTCATTTTACAGAAATCTTGGTTTAGTGCACTTGAAAATTTTGGAGAACATGTTATCCTTTCATCCTGTCCTGCAAAGTTTTCCACAGGTGTGAAGAAGATGCCTCTCCAAATTCCCCATATGAAGCCTCTGACAAATAAGAAGACAGACAAACAGCATTAGATTTTAATGATCAGCAGACAGGAAACTAAGAAAATTCTCTACAATTTTCCCCCTTCTGTTCAGCAGTTCCCAGCCAACATAGAGCCTTCCTTTCACAGATTGAACTCATGGTGTGTGTGAGGTGAAAAGTTTGAAACCTAACTTTGGTAGGATTTACAGCAACAGAATAACAATAATACTGTCTTTGTAAAATTCAAAGAGGATCCTGCTAGCTCACGACCAGACAAAGAGAAGAGAAATGCTTAAGCTGGACCTTATCAGACAATTCATGGTAGTGGCGCTACCAGAAATTAAAGCGTAGTGCAAAGTGGAGGTGGCCTACTGTGGCAGAAAACCCTAGGCTAGCCCTTCCTAAGAATAGACATGGTCACACTTTAAATAATACTTTCCTGAAAGCAATGTTAAAATGATGCCAGAAGACAAAACTGGTATTTTTAGTGAACTCATTTTGAAACTCCAAAAGCAGAAAATATGTTTGTCACAGATTAGTTCCACAAACTATTTCAAAGCCCAATCTTTGTGCCAGCAACAAACCTTCTTTACCTTTTTCTGTCCCTGGATCCAAAATACAGCATGAAAATCACTTGTTCTGGGCCTGGATTCACTGACAGGAAACCCAAGGCACTACTTATGTTTACATTACAAGTTTATGTGCTTATTCATAAAAATCCTGTAGTCAGAATGATCAGCTTGGATTGCTGATGAAGAGGATTATTTTAATTTCTTTATGTATTTCAATTAAATGCGTGAGTATAGATTTCAGTGCATTTTTTCAGTTAAAAGCACTGTGATTTATATTGCTAAAATGCTATTGCTTGCCCTGCCAAAAGCATGCATCTGGGAACATTTCTGGGTTGCTTACAGTCTTTTCTCTCTTCTTTCCGCCTCTGACTGCCAGTGCATGCTGTTGAAATAAACCAGCTACTTCAAAAGGCAGTTCCTGTTTTCTGTCTTTGTGGGTCTGGCAGTGTTTTGAGAAGTGGGGGTAAGAACAGTAAGAGAATAAAGGTAGATTCAGAACCCATGAATAAATAAAGAGAGAAAAAAAAAAAAGTAATGCTAAAAAAGTACACCTACCTGAGTTCCATTCTTTCTCCCAGGGTGATACTGTTTCTGGATTCATCTTAGGTCGGAGAAGTTGAGTTTCAAGGAGCCAACAGCTCTCCACAGCATCTGAATTTTTTGACCCCCATCTCTGCAAGCTCGTTGTCAGACTGCACTTTCATGGCTCCTTCCAGAACAGTGCTGTGATGTGCCCGGTGTCCCCTGCTGTGACATGCCCATCCTGGCATACAGCTCTGAACAACCACAACAAGACAGAAGAGCAGCCCCAGATTCTGCTCTCCAGCTGGTGTGACAGTTGCAAGCTCTCTCCTTTGTCCAACATTTTGGATACTCTCTGAAATAGTGAGTTTCTGCAAATCTTTTGCCACACCTAAGTAAGCATCTTCACTCCTGAAGTAATTTGGTCGTGTACTCATGCTGCTCCTTCTCTCCTCAAGACCAGAAAACCCAGAGCATTATTGTGTTATTAATGAAGGCCTGTCTGCATTGCCACAGGTAATACAGTTTTCACACGAGCCTCACATTCATGGAACAAAGTGATACAGAAGCAATTATGCTTCTACTCTGAAAGTTACCAACAGGACCCCAAACTGAGCACAGTTGCACATGTGGATGCTCTACCATAATTCAGGTTTAGACATTAAACTGTGGGTGTATGTTGGAGTCCATTCCCTCCTCCCCTGCCAGCTAAGAAACAGTCAATATAATTTATTGCACTGTTATGCTGGTGTCATTCAGCAAGTACAGAAGTCTTGCAGTTTAAGAAGTGAGGGCACAATTTCTGCTGAGTCAAGAGTTCTCTCATTAAGTGTCTGACAGCGTAATAACGAAGAACAAGAGAGTCAAGGCCACACAGATTTTCTTGAACAGATTTTCATCTTCCAAGTGCTTTACAAAAAATGTATTGTAAGTAAGCATGGAACCACACTTTTCAGGAAATATATGTCTTATATTCTGAGTAAGGAAAATGAAGCAGAGATGTTCAAGCAGTTTTGGCCAAGTCAGCAAAGCAAATGAGTGACAGAAAAAGGTCTAGTTCCCAATTCACCAGCATACCAGACCTTGTCCTCTGCTTTTAGACAGTAATTATCACTAAGGTTATCACCCTAGCATAAAAGTGTGCTTGCAGTGCAAGTCAAGATCTTCACAAGAAATCTAAAACCAGCTGAATCCAGCACCTCATTAAAGCTCACAGATTAACTGGAAGATCCACACATTTTAGAGCTCTTTCAAAAGCTGCTGTTCATGTCTGTTTAAGTCTGTGTGATAACTTAGGGGTACTAGATTCAGCAGTGTGATGGACTTAATGAGTTCTGACCTGCTCCTTGACTCGTTGCAACCAATAATGAGCACTAGCCATAATTTTCCATCCCAACCAGAAGGTAACTTTCAGTGGAGATGATTCAGGTCAATATTTTTCACTCAGCAAGTTGGGTGACAGCTCAGCTGAAGACATTATACTGTGGTAAGGTAATTGCACCCTATCACATCACTGAGAACAGACTAAAAAGGGAAATTTTCTACTTCAATCATGAGAATACTCAGCAAAGAACCTAGAAGTGACACTTCCAATGTGATCTTTTATCCTAAAAAGGTGTTTTCAAATATTCTTATAATTGAAATCTCTTACCAAGTAAAAAGGGGTATTCAGCAATATTAATGGTGTGACAACTCATCTCATATATGCAAGATACCTATTTTTCTTGCCTTAGGAGTGAAATACTCTTTATTTATAGGTTGAAATCTCAAATCACGTGACTCAATAATGCAAATGAAACTTTCACTCCTTGATATAATTAATACTGTTTTGTGAAAATTTCCCCAAAATTGCATGTTTAAGTAGTTGCCTTCAACATCCCCTTCAGTTCAAGAAACACCCTTCCAGTGGAGTATGACAGCCAGTGACTAATAATAAATTTTAAAAATCCATTTTTTAAAATTTTTTTGTTATATGCTTATGTTTTTACTTCCTTCAGTCTGGACATCCAATCTATAGTTTTAAACATCTGCACATTACCACTTTCAATTTTGACTCTCATTGCTACACAGCTTGCATCATTAGAATTTGAACCAGTAATACCTGCTAGAAAAATTAATTATCTTTCAGGATTTTACAAACGTGCATTTATGGTTTCCAGAACTTCTAATGCTCTATCAGGAATTTGATAGCTTTGTCTTCCCAGGAGAAAAGAATCTGAAAGACTACATTACTATGTGGACTCCAGAACCATAAACACTGAAAATTCAATTTACATCCTGAGACTGGATGTTGGGCGTAAATGGTGATTTGAAGGATACAAATGCTGTTCACAAATGTGTAGTTTAAAAAGCTTTTTCATCTTAGATACACTTTTATATAAAAATCAAATGGATTAAGAAGAGGAACATGATCCCAATTAGAAGTATAACTAAGAACTCTGATTATACCTGATCCAAGCACAGGAAGATTAACTAATGATACTGAAGGTAATTGATCTTACATCATCACAAAGGACTCCCAGATCTCTTTTTGTCTAGTTTACAAGCAAGAGAAAGAAAAATTGGTAACATCTTAGCATGGTAACTGACTAAACTCATGATTCTGATTGTGCTTGAGGTAGCAGGAATTGGCATCCAACATGACTGGGAAGAGGGATTTCATGTAGTCACTTGATGCAAGATGACAGAAACAGAAACCAGAATGACTGAACCTATCAAAAACATGCAGCAGGTAATCCTGTGGTTCTGACTCAGCAGTGGGATCATCAGTGGCCCAAAACACAGCTAAGGAGAGCCACTCCTCTTCCCTCTTCTCTAAAAGGTGTTTTTTTTTCCTTAGATCTCAGGTTCTCAGTCTAACAGCCTTCCATAAATTTCACACCACATCCCATTCCTCAGGTGTCCCCTACCACCACTCAATGAGCAAACCAGAGATGAAGTTATGAAAGCACAGGGCCTTTCCCTGGGAGGTGCAGCCTGCCTGGTACATCCTGAACTCTCAGCTCCAATTCTCCATGGCACTCCAGGCTCTGTGCTACCTCAGTGTCATCCCAGTCTATCTTCATCTACATTCTCAGAAGCTCCATACTTACCTCTTGGTCCACATATGCTGGTGTATCCTCACTCTTCCCTCTCTGCCTCCCTCCTGCCCTCCAGTTTGCACAACACTGTTGGACAACATGCTGAGAGATGTCTTTCCCAACAGATGGGCTCACAAACAGGGAGTGAGGAAGGTGATGGAAGAGCAGCAGCTCCCTAGCCACAGGGTATCCATCCACATTCACAGCAATGGGTTGCACCATGTTTGTATCATTATAGGCTAAAAGCTTTCTTGAAACAAAAGCTGTTATTTCTTAAAATTTGCTTGTGCTGTGTTTTTAGACTTCCTGAATTATAAGATGCAAGATACCATGCTTAAAATATTACCTCTAAGTCATTCTAACGGTAACATTTCTGAAGATAAAACTCATTCCCTTTCCTCAGTACAGGACCCCCCTTACCTCCCTACATACAGGTGTCATTACTTGGTCACTGGTGACTGAGGAAGCAGATTACATCTTTCAGGAGTTTGATATGTACTTTCTAAGTTATGCCCTACAATGGAATTTCAATAATCAGGCACTAGGTGTTTCAGTGACATCACAATGTTCTTCATCAGGAATGGAAAAAAAAATAAAAAGCAAAGAAATTGCATCCAAAGGACTGATTTCCCAATTTACCTTAGGCTACCATTACACTTCTACTTAATCAAAATATGCTAGAAGAGGGAGAAAGTCTACAACACAATTAACAAAAATACTCTCAATTTGTTGATTACAAATATTTTCTAAAAAATCAACCCCTTCTGCCAGCATTTTGGCTCACTGTGTCTACTCTTCTGTCATTAATGCTCTCTGCCGTAAGCACAACTCCTAGCTGGGGATTCCAATGCATATGGGAGCTAGGATATGATTCCAGATCTCAGTTGTGCTGGCATGAAGATAGGTCTCCTCAGTGATACAGAAGACAATATCCTAGGGAGACTGGAATAAGTCCTATTCCACAAAATTCAATCCAAGACGTAAGGCATATCAAGAAGCAGATAATTACTAGCTAATGGCTGTGGATGGAAATGTAACATGGATCAGCCTAAGCATTTCATGACAAGTGACAAGACAGCTTGAAAAAAGGGAGATTTTTTCCAAAAGGATGGAAGGTGTCAAAAGCAAAGAAAAAAGGGTTACCTCTTCAGTTTGGGAGGGGCTGATTCTAGGCATTGGAGATACTTGTGGTGTTTTCAGCTGTGTACTGTTGCTGTCTGGAACAAGCTCTCTGTGGATTGACTGAATATGGTTTTGGAGTTCAGTTTCTGATTCAAACTTTACATTGCAACTAGAACAGCGAGTCTTCAGTCCCCCTGCCTTGCTTTTGTTCTCAATGGAACTCAAGTTCTCATTTTGGCCCATGCCTTGTCTGTTACTGCTTGAAGGGATGTTGACACTTGGACTACCACTTTTACTGAGATTAACACAGCTAGCACACAGACCATATGGCAGACCGTTGATGTCAAGTTTCACTAAATCCTGTTTTGAACGGAATTCCTTCAGGCACGATGCACACTTGTACAGTTTCTGGAGATGCTGTGCACGTCCCGTGGACTGCACAGCAGAACCATTTCCAGTTTTCTGCATATGGAATGTGCCATGGATTTTCAGTTCCAGCGTGGAGGTCACTGTCTGCATGCACACCACACAGCGGAACCCCGTCAAGGAGTTCCTCAGGTCAGGGTGCATTTGGCAATGCTCTAAAAATTCCTCCTCGCTCTGGAGGGGCATCTTGCAAATCCTGCAGTTTCCAGTGTCCAGGCTCTTACTATGTGTGACCTTATGTTCAGTAAGAGTCAGAAGAGATGGAAACCGCTCGCCACAGATTGGGCACATATAGTGTTTCACTGGTCCCAAGTGTGTCTGCATGTGCTCCCGAAGCCCATTTTCAGAGAAGAATGTTCGAGAGCACACATTACACTTGTAATTCCCTTTAATGAGCTCAGCCTTTTTCTTCACGATAGCGCTTTCTCCAGGTCGGATGTTGTGGTCTCGCAGCTGGTGATTCTGCAGGAGAGTCTCCATGGTGTAAGCTGCGCCACAAATGTCACAGCCATACATAGGCTCAGATGTGTCCACATCTTCTTCACTGCCATCGTGGCTGTTATGGGACTCCTGGCTATTTGTCAACAAAGTCTGGAGTTCCACTTCCTCTTTCTGAACTTGCTCAGATGCCCCATTCGTTCCACAGTTTGGAGTTTTCGTTTCAAAAACACAATGTTTTTCCCTCAAGTGCTTTTCCAGCAAGATGATAGCATGGAAAGCTTTGCTGCAGAACTTGCAGTTGTACTTCTTGCTGTGCGTAGTGATGTGACACTGCAGCTCCACCTCCGTACCAAAGGATTCACCACAGAAGATGCACTTGTGTACTTTGCCTTGGTTCTCCAGGTGGTTGTGTTTCACATGAAGCTGTAGGTCAGTCTCGTTACGGAAATCCCAGTTGCAAGATGTACATCTGTATACCTTCTTCTCATTGCTATGCTTCACAGCCAAGTGCAGCTGAATGGAGACTTTGGAGTCAAAAACCTCTTGGCACAAGGTGCAGCGGAAGAACACGAATGTATGCATGTCTAGTAGGTGTTTCTGCAAGTCATCCACAGAAGTAAACTGCTTGTCACAGCTTTCACAGATGTAGTAGGTTGAGGTGATCATGAAATGAATGGTAACATGCTTCAGCAGTGACTCCTGATTTGGAAATTCCTTGTTGCACTGAGGGCAGGTCAGTTTTGGCAGGACAGTGTCAAGATGTGTTTTCAAATGAGTCTGAAAACCGTCCAAGGAAGTATACTTAGCACCACACTGATTACAAATATATTCCCCAGCAGGACGAGGCGGAGCACCTCCAACTGCTTGCATCATCTTTAAAGAGGTCTGCTCAATGGCTACAGGAGATAATGGACTCATGGCTCTGGACTTTTTCCCATTGTGGATGTAATTCAGCGCCAAAGGAATGTTCTTATGGTTCTCCTTGATATGCTTGTTCAGTTTAAGAACACTATTAAATATTGGAGAATTGGTACAGTAAGAACAAGAATACACTTCCACCACTGGATCTTTTGGGGTTCCGAGCACAGGAGAACCAAAACGGGAACTGCTAAGATCACAATGGACTTGTCTAATATGCTCTTCCAGGGAAGAATCAGTAAGAAATCCCATGTAGCAATGGGGACAAAAGAATGCATTACTGTCCTTAGCAGCAGGGTTGGCAAATCCATGAGAACATCGGATGTGTTCCTGAAGGGTGTTGAGGTCATTGAACACTTCAGAGCAGAAGTTGCACTGGTAGACCATGGCAGGCATGGTAGAAACAATCAGAGCTGGATCTGGTGCTTCATGGACTTGCTTAAGATGTTCATTCAGATTGTAGAGAGATGGCAATACCTCCAAACAATACTGACAGATATGGGCTTGTTCGGGTTTATCTAAATGCATAGTTTTCAGGTGTATCTGTAAAACTGCAAGGCTGGAAAACAACTGTTTGTTGCAATAAATGCAGCTATAAGTAACTTTTGCCTGCTTACTTGAAGGACCAGTGATATCTGGCACTTGCTGAGCTGCCCGCTTCCTTCCACGACCTTTTGGTATAGGAGGAGCTGTTTCCACCATTGTTGAGCTATCCACCGAGAGATTTGAATCTGGGGTAGTGCTAGAGACTGATGTGTACCCCACAGTTACCAAAGATGGGCTGTTGCTGTGGTTGCACGACTCTGGCTGCTGGTGACTGTCCATGTGGCTGTACAGCTCCTCCACAGTGTGAAAGTTCTCAGAGCAAATGCTGCATGAATTCTTCTTCTCACCATTATGAGCCTGCTCCATGTGATTCACTAGGGACGTTTCCTCTACAAAGAGTTCATGACAGTAAACACACTGAAGAGCAGATCTGTCCTCATTAGGGGAGCACTCAGGGTGACATTCTGCAATGTGCTTCTGAAGATCTTCAGGAAAATCAAAGCCTTCTTCGCACTGACTGCATTTCTGAGTATCTTTCATTTTCCAGTCCTCCATCCGGGAAGCGGACTGGGAGCCATCTTTGTTCCTCTCGTGAACCTGCATGTGTCCATGCAGTGAACTAGATGACAGGAACCCACGTCTACAAATGGCACACTTATATGGCTTGTTGGACGTATGAGTCTTTAAGTGAATTTTAAGGTGATCGCTCCTCGAGAACGCCGCATCACACTCACTGCAGTGATACTTCTTGTCTCCTGTGTGAAGCTTTATGTGGCGGTCCCGGCTCCGTTTGTGTTTGAAGAGGCGGCTGCAATACGTGCATTTGAAAGGGAGCTTGTCACTGTGACTTTGCTCGTGGTGCTTTAAGTAGCTGAGGCGGCTGAACGACTTGTCACAGAACTGGCACGGATAGGGCAAACCTGGGCCTCCTTCCTCTTCTCCAAAATCACAGCCTTCTCCATGGCTCGGGGAAGTCTGATCCTTGCTAGAAGGTGATGATGCTGGCCATGAGCAAGAGGGGTCATCCTCAACATCCACTCCGTCTGAAATGAGAAAGAAACATGCCCACAAGCTTAATCCCGAGAGTGAAAAGGAGCTAGAAAATGCATATGAATAACGCAGGACTGCTATTCCTAAATAGCTAAAACACTAAACTCAGACTAGGACATTTCTTACGCTGATATCAACAGTTTCAAGACCACATTTATTTTTATCATACTGTAAAACATTAGAAGTTATTAAATAGTTCTATGCCTATATTAACTTTTTATTGCTTTTTTATCATTCTTTCTCAGTTGCAGGATATGTATTATACATTGACAATTTTATTAAAATGCAGATTTTAATATATTTAATGTTTCTTTTGTATCCATTGTAAAATTATTTGCATATTATGTGAGCATCTGAAGAGTCAAAGGAAAGGAGAAAATATTACAGGAATGCTTTAAAATGAACAGTCAACCCACATGACCAATATTTGCTGAAAAGAATTGCCCTGCTTTGCCACAGGTTTGTGGATTTTTTTCCTTTAAAAGTGATTCTGAACACAGGAATCTTTTAAAGGCTATTTCTGAGACAGACTTGGGTGTTATTCTAAACAATAATAGGAAAAATTACAAGGGAGGAACAGGACAACAATATAAACAGTGATGTTTTCTCTAATAAAGTGCAACCAGATTTCTCCAATAACGATACAATGCAGTTACTTAAGGCTGGCAGCTGGATTATTAAATGTTCAAAACAATCTAACAAACCAACAACCAGGATCAAGGAAAATGGGAAAGTGTCACAAGGGTCAGCCATGAACAGCATTTTTTTTTTTAAGTTCAAGAGGTTGCCCACCATTTCTTCCTTTTTTGCAAAGGCCTCAGCCAGCTGAACTTCCTCAGTACAGCAGAACCTGTACTGTAAGGTGATCACAGACAAAGCAACTTGTAAAAAACTGGAAACAGGAAAAATGATAAACATTTATGGTAAAAGCTGAAAGATTTATGAGTTACCAGGAAGAGACAAAGCAGAAATGCTGGCCAGATAATAAATGGGCTAGTTATCCATGGTATTACCTTGTCTCTAAACAGGGAAAGTTGTAAATATTTTTTTCAAGAGATGTGCTGTACAGTTTTTGCACCTTTTGTTTTAAATGCAGATAACTACAGTTCAATGATCATACTGATATTAACCTAAAACTTATTTAAAAATATTAAAAGAATGTTTCAAAGATCACTCTGCATCAAATAATTCTTCAATTCCTTTCCAGGGGCAATGCTTGAGGTTTTTCTTCCTTTCAAAAGTAAAACTGACTACAGTAACACTACAGAAAAAAGATACAATGAACCCCTTGAAAAATATCTTTCTAAATGTATTTTTGCAAAGAAGAAAGTTTCCTAACATCTTCAGCCTTCTCTCAAGAAATTTACTACAACACCACCACAAAAGTTAAAACTGGCCTATATTATATAAACAAATTCCAAGCCTGCTTACTTTAAGGTAAAGAGATTTTACTAGATTATCAACCTCTTGCTTATCCACAGGAAACAGATGAGGATTCATTCCTTTCCTGCATCTAGAAACTGATGACAACGCCATCTCACTATCAATGCCAGATGGCAACCATCTAACTCTGAGAAAACAACCAAACACCATTGCTGGATGCCTGCCCATTGACACAATGCTTTTCAGGATAACTTGGAAACTGCATGGGTTTTTATCCTCTTGTTTACATCTCGGAGAAGAGGGTTTCACAAATTAAACACACCTTTTGCACACATACACACACACTATACATCTGTAATTGCTTGCACACAAATCTGCACTACTGGTATGTATTTAAATAACAAAATCAACCCCTAGCCTGAGTGCCATGTTTTTTAACCAAAACCAATGCGGTTTGTTTATCAAAAAAAAGGAAACATAAAAATCCTCCCTTCCAGCAAAAGTAGTGTCATGTGCTAAAATGCTTCCCAATGTGCAAAGTTCCTCATTGTCATACATACTAAATAAAACCAGTCAGGTGAGTTTTTAAGATGGTACATTAATGACTGCATTATTCACAGGAGACTTTTAATGTAAATCTGTGTACTGCCCTTTCAAATTGCTGGATTTGACTCTAAAACGGGAAATTATCAAAACAGTGGAACAAGCATTTACAGAAAAATATGTTAATGTTTTATCCAGTTCTAAATTTTATATTAAATGCATCTTTCCAGCTAGGTCTTTTAAATGGGAAAACCTTTTGTTCTTTAAAAATCCAATATATTTCTGACATACACCCACTGATGGCAGATAAACAGGAATTTATGTCAAGCAGCCGAGTGAAGAAAAATAGTCTGTGACTGCCTAGGCAACATATTTCGTAACCAAATTTAGTATTAAAATGTATATCCTATGGAGAAATGATATATATTATTGTATAAATGTTTAGAGGAATATATAGTAAGTGTTATAAATAGTGTACCATCACTGACACAGCAGTAAATCACTTCCTTTTCGTGGCCACTGTCTGCCCGGTTTTACCTATTATACAACTATTCCCCCCGGCTCGTGGATCCCAGCAGGCTGTCGGGCTGGCAGCAGGGTCAGGACCAAGCGTGGAATGTGACCATAGCATAAGCAAAGGCAGCCCCTTGCCCCCTCCCAATTCTTCTTGTTTGCCCGGGATTCTCCTCAGCTTTTTTACAAGGGTAAGGAAAGCCGAGAGGGAAGAATGTAACCACAGCACAGAGACAGTTCTTGCTTTCCAGCCGGCAAATGGAAATGTGTGCCACTTTGCCGTTGCGTTTTTTAATCAGAGCCCGTACTAATTCTACAGAGCAATTCCCTCTGTGCACAAGGGAGAAGAGCAAGCCACTTACAAGTCAGATTTGTGTCCTTTTAACTTGAGAAGTGAAAATCTTTCAATCTCTCAGAGCTACAGAAGAACCAGCAAGGCAGGGGGAATTCCGCAAGGCGGAGGACAACAGGATTTTCCTGAGTACAAGCCTAACAACGCTTTCCTGACTCCCCCCCACCCCCTGGCATGGCAGCGGAGGGGACAGCCTGTACAGAAGGGGTACTGGTGGCTGGCCACATGCTCTGGAAGGAGGGACCCTGGGCTGTCCTCACACAAAGGGCTCCAAAGGCCCATCAGCTTTCAGTGACCCACAGAAAGGCTTTTGAAACCGTCCTTCTGCAACAAGGAAAATGTGTCGCTGCAGTGACTTTTGCTGTGCAGGCTCCAACCTGAACACTGGGAACATTGTGTGCAATGGACTAATGTGCCAGTTGAGCTCAGGGTAGGAATGGATCTGGGGACAGCAAACAGGGTAACTACTGGACTAAGGGTAATTACTGCTCCAGCAGGACTTGAGTGATGGCAATGCCTGTCCTTCCATCTCCCCACCCCTCCCCACAGGGATGTGGCCCCATAAAATTAAGGTGCAACCACGAAGAGCATCTCCCTCAGAATGGCAGCAAAGCATGACTTGCTGCCCTACACTGAGGCTACTCCACGTGCACAGACACAAGGTGAGCAGGCCTTGGCCCTCAAAACTGTGATGGAGGAGCTGAACTTAAGGTCTCTGCAGAGAGCCAGATGCTTGGGATGCAGACTCCACTCCAGCTTTCCCAGCAGATCTCACTACAGAGCCAGCTCTGCACTGGGGGTAAAGTTTGAACCTGTTGTCAGGGTAAAGGGCTTCAAACCCCTTTTCACCCATCACTCTCGTAGAAAATGCAGTTTGCAGCACATAGCTGCCTGTATATAAATCTGCAGACACCTACACACTGAGCTCTATGTCAACATTACAAATCTGATCTTTAATGTTATAACAAGCTGTTTTAAAATACTCTGGACCAAATTCAGATGCACACATACAAGTTCCCAGGAGTGGTGCACATCTATCTGAGGGCAGAATAGGGTTCCAGGTGCTTGACAGAGTGTTTATGGAGTTTTAAAATATATTTTCTGTATCGACCTTTTTTTTCCTTCAGCACTCACTAAGTGCTACTTACTGTAAATGCCCTTTTTGTGTTATGGCAAGTATTCTGAGTTTCAGTGTGATGCACTTAACATGTCCATGTAAATTTTTAATTTTTGGAACCAGTCACTTCACACTCGCTGACTCTAAGAAAGCTTTAGCACTCGCAACCAAAAAACTTCACTGAAATCAGCTACAAGGCCTAAAAGTCTATTTAAAGATGCAAATGTGTGTGAATAGTTAGTGCAGATGTTTTTCTACACCAACTGTACTTGCTGAGTTTCACCATTTCCATAAAGCACATTAAAACAAGTGTGTGAACACTCTGAGATGAAAGTACCAAGCACTCCTGAGACTTCCAGTGGAAAGTAGAGCTGCCTGACTTTTCTCCAAGCAGACAGGAATGCCCATGATTCAGCAGCCTGAGTAAATAAAAGAGGTCCTTATTTCCTAATTCTGCTGGCTGGCCACACTGCAGCAGTCTCTGTGCTGCTGCCAAAGGGGATGCAAAACTGGAACTACACCCAGCAGCTGAAGGACTGTCTTTGTTAGCCAGCCAGGCCTTCCTGACCATCTTCTGGCAACAAAACTATCGTATCCTGCAAGGAAGACCTCCATCTCAGGCTTGATAATTCTCTAGTCTGTCTAATAGGACAAAACAACAAATTTTGCCTGGTCTGTGCTGGAGGAGGACAGCTGGAAACTCAGTTAGTAGCAGAGTAACACCTGTTCAGCAGTATTGATGGGGAAAGTGCTCACCAACAGAAAAGTGAAGCAATACCAGAAGGAGTTATCCCACGAGATGGGGGGAGGAAGGGAGAAGCACAAGAGCACAAAAGCACCTCTGTGGAGTTAGCAGCCAGCCACTCATGTGCCAACCCCAGCAGACGCGAGGTCTTAAAAGTGATCTTATCCCCAGTGCTGCTGACTGAATTAACAGGACTGCTTCAGAAAGATGTTACTTAGTCACCAGGAAGGTCTATGACATACACATGCTTTTGCTGGAGTAGACTTCAGGGCAATTGCTTTATCATGACTTATTTTTCTGTATGATTTAAACATGTTTTTGCTGCCACTAGACAAATGGCCACATTCCTAAAGCAAATGTCAGCTAACCTTTATGTGCCATAATACATAGGGGCCCTCTGATAGAACAGAGTTTACACATATGAACAAATTAATATTTTCAATATCCTGTAAGCAGCAGTTTTCCATTTTCCCCATTTTGCTGCTCAAGTAACGGGCACAGACAAGCTGGAATGCTTTGCCTCAGGTTACAAATGTAATCTGTGTGAAGGAGGAAACAGAACCTGCATCTCCTCAGTCAGAGCCATTCCTGCAAGAATAATTCTTTCTCCCCTGAAACACAGAGCTGGCAAAATGCTTAAACTGGTGGATTCGACCAAAGAGAAAGCCCAGCAGTTGAGATGGACAGACACCCCCCAGTTCTGGGTCCTGCTGATATGCTCTCACTATTTTTCTCCCATAACAATAATGGCAGACTGGTGACACAACTATCCCCCAGGAACCCACTAAATAACAAGGTTTCTTTAACAGGTAAAAAATAATGAGTTACATAGGATGATAATAGATACTAAAAATGAAAAATCAAGTACACCAGGCAGCAGCACATAAACCTGTGTACTCCATACTGCCACAGGCACATGGATTGTGAATGCACATGCATGCATTTATGCATTGGGTTGTTATGTAGCTATTAGTTGTCCTACCACCAAAGACCTGTTCATATCCCAGTGCATATGAACATACATGCTTATGAATGCACATATGAACATATGTACATATAAATATATGTGCTTATACACATGTATTGAAAAGGATGGAAAACTCATACAAATGTACAGCATTGCTGATTTACCAGGCAGCATGCCACAAGGTAGAATATTATTTGTAAGAAAGGAAGGACTAAATAGCAGGCAGGTAGGTCAGTTAACTGGATGTATGATAAGGCTCCACAGTTTTAAATCTTTGCATTTTTGTGCAGGTAATTGAGTGGAGTGGTTATTATATATCATATAGTTTAGTTGTAATGGCCATTTCAGGTTTTAGTGCTGGCCACATTTTATATTATTACCACCACTAATTGTCTGCAGGGCTACCCTGAAAATGAGATAAGGAATCTTAGGGGAATATGCAGGTGTGAATAAATAGCAAATGAAGAGGTTAGATATTGCTGAAATAAAACAATATTGTGCTGTGTGCTGAATAGATCTAAATAACTAGAAGATCAAAGGACAGTGTTTAAGGATTAACATGGCTTCAAGTGATGGTGTAATATACAAGTCACTGAAAGAAGCTATAGTTTTGAATTTTTTAATAGAAGTAGAAGGTAGGACTAGCCTTTAATTCATTTTAAATAAAATATACATTATTACATAACATTCTCTGTTTACTTTCAACAGAAATGAAACACAGTTTTGGAAAAGCTGAAACTTGAATAAAATCATCACATTTTTTCACATCAGTGACCCCACATTAAACTCACTCATTTGTCTCATAACTTATTAAATGGCTTGAAAACTAATACTCTGTAATGGGCATTCAAAAGAGAAATGTGAACTTTAAAAATTATTTATAATTTACAGATTTTTTTAAAATCTATCAATATTTCAAAACTGCTTTGGGAGCACCAATTAAATGCGTTAACAGTTAGATTACTGGGGGAGAAACATACAGGGGTTCCTGACCAAAAGAACTGAGACAGCTGGTAGGGAGGTTTCCCCATTTTAAATTTCATAACCGAAGGAAAGGCAGCTCCTAGAAACAACAGATAAGTCACTTTAATACCTCACAGGAAAAACCTGCTTGCTTTTATAAAATGCCTTTAATGCCTACATAAGTAGTTAACATTCCTGTATTGCTCTCCTAAGGTAACCTAAGGCTCCAGCTCCATTATGTCTTCTTCAGAAGACATATTACCATTACATATGTAAAGAGGAGCATAAATGTTTTTCTTGATTGTTGCTTAAAGTTCATTTGAACAGACGGAGCCCAATGAATTCCATCTTCTGCAGCCAAATTAAAGAAAATGTAAGCAGTACATATTCTGCTCCACCTTTCAAATCATACACAAAACTCAATTTGCAACTAGAAGAAAACAGAGCTAGCCTTCTGCTTTGAGGAAGCTGGCATTTTGTGCCTCTATAGGCGAAGAGAAAGCATAAGTAATTTTCCACTCTCCTGTACATATAACTAATGACAGTCACCATCCTCACAGCTTATTATACTGCTTTACATAATTGGGAATCGCATGTCACACAATTAATTTACAGGGGTTGTTTAGTTGTGACTGTACAAGCACTAAGCGATTCAAATTAGCTCATTTGTCCACTGCTTAAATGTGACAAACACATTTACACTGTATTTTTTCCCCTGTTAAGTTGCTGTTTCTTTTAGTCTTTGTTTTTGTTTGTTTGTACAGTATGAGTCAGAGACCACCAGGCTTGTTCCATCTGAAGCTAGGGTCAGAAAGAAAACACCCTGAGAATAATTGCATTTAAAATCAAGATAATGGCAGAGCAAAAGCACATTCAGATACTCCAGCAAACCTGCACATAATAATGATCTCCTAAGAACCTGTATATTAACAACCTCATGTACTAAAAGTAGTGATTCAGTCAATCAGGTTTTTGCTAGAGAATAATTATAATAATTTGTTGTGCCGATAACAGTATGTGTACTGCTTATTAAGAATAGCAAATGACTAGGGGATAACAGTTCAGGGTTCTCCACTGGATCCCAGTATTTCCCTTTGCCTTCTGTTTTCATTGGGTTGTGCTCTCCCCCAGACAACAACATGAGTAGGACCAAAAGCCCTCTCCCTCCAATCTTCCCCCGCACTGCAGCTCCTTTTGAAAGCCTCAGAGACAGCAGTCCCTGTAATGTAGTCCCAGTCAAACTTTCAAGATATATAGGTATTAAAACGAGATGACAGTTTCTTTCTTTCCCAGGTCACAACATAAGGAGTGTGCCTTAAGTCAGAGAAATGTCATTATTTCTCTTTCCTTCCCAAAATCAAGTGGTCCAGAAGATCAGGCCCTGAGAGCTGAAGGAGACCCCACTTCACAGCTGCCCTCTAAGTCCCCATTCCCACACAGCTGCAGGACCCTGCAGGGAGAAGGGCAGGCTGTCAAAAAGTCCCTAGCTGGAGGCTCAGACAAAAGATGGAGCCTCTGGGCGGGATTTGCAAGCAGAATCCCCTGAGATGAGAAGCATCCCGTTGGGTCCTGATTTGAGTATCTCCCTTCTTTCAGTTAATCTAGAGTTTAATCACAAAGGTCCCTCATTTTTTATCACGTATGCCTGTCCGTCCCACTTGTGCCTGCATTTC
Source organism: Passer domesticus (assembly GCF_036417665.1). Classification (NCBI taxonomy): domain Eukaryota; kingdom Metazoa; phylum Chordata; class Aves; order Passeriformes; family Passeridae; genus Passer; species Passer domesticus. Next base: position 115,377,959 of record NC_087474.1, read on the forward strand.
AACCACCCCAATTCTTTGCCTCATTGCCTTTAGATCAGAACAGCAGCAGCAAGACAGTTAGGAGGGGGCTAAACTAGGACAGAGAAAAGAAGGAAGGCAATGTGTGGAGAAGCAAAAGTAAGAAATACAGGGTAGAGAGAAAGAAGGGAGTCAATAATTGCATCTGAAAGCAACCCAGGCAAAGATATCTAAAAGTCTTTTCAAGGAAATGGAAAGTAAAAGGAAATTAAGATCAAGCAAAAGCAGTGTAGGCAGTTAACGCTTTCAAAAACACATCAGTGTTATTTTACAGTGTGCTAGAATTAAATACAGTAAATAAACACAGAACTGCTTATTTCTTAGAATGACAGAAATGTGGTGGAGGTCTTATTTACACAGGTGAAAACTCCTGGACCTAGATCTGCAAAGGGACCTAGGTGTCTCCAGAAGCCCAAGAAGCAAAGAAGGCAGAATTCATGGGGCCCTGGGGGGGGAATCAGGAAAAGGTCTGCAGCCTCGCAGCTTGGGCACTCAGCTGGGAAAGAGGAGTACTGGGCTCTTTATACATTAAAGAGGCACAGGATAAAAACAAAAATAAACTTAAGCATGAGTTCCAGACTGCGAGAACCCCTGGACTAAATGAGTATACTTCTCCACAGGGTAACAAGTTCCTTCTCAAACGTGGTCCTATCAGTTTGATGAATAGGATACTCTTTCCTTCAGCCCAGCTTCCAGCAGAAGGGACCTTAAGACCCTCTGCTCAGAGGTAGGAAATGTGGCTTTGAATCCCCTCAGGATACTCAGAGAACTGAATCAAGGCCACGTGCCATGTAATACTTTACCTACTTGACACCCAGGTAGGGAAGACAGGAACAGCATTTTCTGCTGAAAGTGCCCAACACTTTGGCTGGGCTTAGTATGTCACTCTCCATGCAGCAGGCTGATCAAAGGCAGCAGGTACCCAGATGCTCACACTAGGATGGTTTGCACAAACTACCAAACCACAGCAACCTGAGAAATTTTCATGAAAAAAAGAGGTGGCTACCAAAGTGGCGTAAACCCAGGGAGGTAAGTTTTGGATAACCAATCCTCTTTAGCTTCTTATAGTCCATCTATATCTCATTTTAGGCTCTCTTCTTTTAGATCTGACTGTTAGTGCAGATGTGCTGCACAGCTGTTAAAAAAGATATCCTGGGGCAAAGGTAACCTTGCTTTTTTTAAAAGGAAGGCAGACAAATGCTTATACCAACTCAAGTGCAGCATAGTCACACTGGGGGCAACGTGTTTTGGGAACCTTTACAGTGCAGTCAAAATGCTGCGTAAGACATTTTCCCCAGGTTTGCTTGAATGGGAACACATGTGGATATCTATGCCATGGGACAGGCACAGGTTGGCAGGTGTGCATCACTTCCATTAATATCCAGGTGGTCTAGCCTGTAAGGGAAACCTAATGAATTTCCCAGTCCACAGTGCTCAGAAGACCAAATTGTGTTGTGACGATGTCACGTATAAACTGTCACGCCTACTCTCTGCTTATCTTGCAGAATATCAGTCCCTCTATGTGGAATTCTGCATGGTAAAAGTTGCATTTAAAGTATGTATATGCTTCACTCAGTCCTTTCATGTTAATACAGGTTTATTTGAGTGATTAAATTATAAAAATTAGAAGGTGTAATTCTTTGTAAATGGCAGAATTTTCCTTCTCTTCTGTATAATTTCCATTCACCAAAGCCTGGTGAAATGCTCAATTAAGTGTCTGAAATAGAGGCCTCTCCAAAAATAAAGAGATCTCCACTTTGTTAAAGCCCATATCTTAAACAACCCTTTGTAGCTTCCTCAGTGTAGAATGGAAGCCTGTTGTGAAATACAGTAAATTAAGCCTTTTGCTGTCAGGGCTGGAAATAAGGGCAGAGCAGAATAGCGGCTGGATTTGAAATTATTCTTTTTTTTTTTTTATTGGCTTCATTTACATCCTGTCTAAGGTCTTCTGAGCAGCTCAAGGTGTCTTATCTCTGGCTACCAGGGGGTATTTTGCAGTCAAAGCAGTTAACGTACTTTCTCTCTCTCTCTCTTTTTTAAGGCCATCTTATCAGACATATCTCTTCAGGCTGAGGAGAACCTATACTTATCAGTCTGTACACTCTATTGACAGCTCAGTGCTTCGAGGCACAAATGAAAGCTTAGGGTAGAGAAAGATCAGTTAACCTGTTCCACTCTCAGTTTAGACTAATCTTTGGTTTGTCTAACTCCAGGAAACACTGTACATCTTTTCTGTGTTTACTTGGACAACAGAGGCACACAATCGCGTCATGGCTCGCTACAGCGGGAGCACAGGGACAGCCACGGCACTAATCCCCAGGGCAGTCTGCCTGTTGGCTTGTAAATGTGAGCAGCGCTCTGCTGACCTCCAGCAACTCCTTCTCCAGGTGACCTCGAGGGCAGCAGGCTGTTATGGGAGCATCTGAGAGTTGCTAGGATTGCCCAGTGAAGCAAAACTGAGGGCTGCACAGACACACCATTTGTGAGCCTTCCCCACGAGCAAGGGGAAGTGTGCACTCTTCAGGAAAGGAAACTAATCCCACATATAGTCAAAATGTAAGCAATGAGAATGAAAGTAAACCTGAAAAGAATCCTGCAAACCTACTCTTGGATCAGAAGATAAGGTGAAGAGCAATTTTTTTAGACCGCTCCTTCTTATCCTACCAGGGAAAATTTTACAGCATGATGTGATTGGTAACTAAGAGCCCTACTAGCTGGTGTCTCTAAAAAATATACAAGCCAGCTTTCTTGCAAAAAAAAAAAGCAACATTCCTCTTGTCCCTTCTTTTCATGGTTCACAAGAAATGAGCCAGGTCAAAAAAGCTGCTACCTGCTGCTACTGAAAAATCATTCACCATAATATCAGGTGAAAAAATTCATATTGTAGATTGAGCCTTGTGCTGGTCCTGTTTCGTACATTTTTATATTTATTTTTTCTCCCCCTTTTGTGTCCAAACACTTCATGAGCACTTTTTATTAGTGATAACCTTAGACTTTCCCTGCAGAGAAGGTTCACTATTAATTGTCCATTATCTTGGTGAGTCAGCACAAAGGAGAGGGGAAGAAATTCTCATCCAAATGGTTTCACCTCCCTCTCTTGAGAGTGATGCCCTTGTCAGGGCATTAAAGACATGAAAACCTGCCACTTATCAGAATTGTGTTTGAATCGAACTACTGTCCTTGAAAACAGTAGACACCAGATACCATCAAAATAAGCCACATTGGCAGATCCTGTTCCACTGTGATTTAGGCAACCTTTATCCATCTTACATATGCACTTGCAACTGCGTATGATGGGTAACATTACAGCCATAGTTTCAAGAAGGGCATGTTCTTTTCCATTTTATAAAACAATAAGCACATTAAAAATAGCAACTGCCATAATGAAGAAAAGTTGGCTAGCATCTATGTTAAGTCTCTAGATACCATATTAAAATGTGGGGAAGTAGTATGTACAGATTTGTTGGGAGTAGAAGGAAGAAAACACAGATGACATTTTTTGTGAAACACTTTGGAAGACTTCAACAGTTTAAATAAGCCTGAGGACACATTTGAATGTAACCTCATTGCTGAACCAAATCGTAAATTTTTTAATTATATGACATCACCAGTTCTTAACAAAGCATAATTCAAACCTATTGAAATGCTGAATTTACTTCCAAGAATGAAACATTTAAAATAGGTCTTTAGTATGTCTACTAACCTGATCAGAAATGGGGGGAAAGAAAAAAAAATAGCAATCAGTGATTGTTCGTGCTTTTCACAATTCAAATTCACAAAGAGAAAGGAAAAAAATCAAAAAAGTTACGCTTTGCTTTTAACAAGTAAACAAGTGTACAAATTAATTCAGAGAGCTGTAATTTTGAAAATTTTCTATGTTTAATGTGCACTGCAGTTAAACTACTTTTTCTGTACAAATTAATTTACTGCATCAGTGATCGATGTTTATGTTTAGGCAATTTTATTTCTCAGTATGGTAAAATTAGACCTAATAGTTGCAACCTGTTATGTCCAATCTGTCACTGAAATTCAAATTGCCCTTTTTCCTATTATTCAAGGAGTAATTTGGAGGAATTAAAGCCATCTAAAACCAGAAGACAAACAATTCTCTGTAAGGACTCAATAGCCTGTGTCATCAACCTGCTCTGGAAAGCAGTGGCCTTTCCTCAACAGAACCACTGCTTCCATTTCCTCTGGTTCAGAACAGTTGCAGCCCAAAGTGCCACAGAAGGCACAAGTATCTGAAGGCAGCAGAGAATTGTGTGACTCCTTGAAGGAAATGTAAGGAAAATACACATTTTGAAGTAGTAGAAATAGCATTAACAGCCAAGATCCTTCTCCCCATTTTATAATTGTTGATGTTCAGACATTTTTAATCAGTCATCCATCTACAGAAAATAGATTTTGTTCTTCATCTGGGACAAGTTAGTTATTGCCATCTTGTTCTTGTCAGTAAAGCACTCAGCTCCCACCAACAACCATTATTTATTACTTCCAGTACTGAAATATACGTGTCAAACTTTGTTTACTACCCTTTGCCTTATTTTTTCCTTGCTTCAAGTGAGATGGCTGTGCTATATACACCAAATTATTCTCTTGAATCCCCTGAGGCTTCTTGAAAAGACTCTTACACATCTCCCAATGTATCTTACACGTTTTGATCACATTCAAATTTCTGGATAGGTTGTTGTATGCTGTTTCTGTACTCATTTACATGTTCTATTCTTAAAAGCCTAACATCCACCCTCCTCACAATTAAGAAACAAATACTTACTTTCCCCTCTCACACATCTACTTTTATCTTTAGTTTTATTTTTCTCTCTGTGTTTGTGTTTGGCAAGGAGAGACTCAGTATTCACACATACAGAGAAGGAATACTTTACTTTCCAAATACCAGCCTGCATCAAGGTTTTTGGTCTTGTCAGTGGTAGATGGAAAGGAAACAGTAAGATGAGAGATAAAGCTGATTTTGTGGAGATTTTGCATATTTTCAAGTCATTTTGTTTTACACTCTTTCATAAATTTTAAAATTCCAAGTAGGCTCATTTCTTAGCAACATTGTTCAGTTCAGCAAGCTGATTAATAATTTTGCTACTAGGCTGTACTGATTAATGTGGATTAGTCAAGTGATTAATAATTGTAATGTTTTGCAGGACCAAGCTGCCCTAAACGACTTGCGCTTTGATAGTATTTTACAAGTGGAACTTCCTTAGATGGATGATATGTAACTTCCTGGACTCCCAAAGCTCAGCAAAGTGGCATGACCTTACCCCTGGGTTCACTCCTCTGTTTTAGTGCCCATAAACCATTTTCAGATGACAATATTTGAACTAAGACCCTTGCTTTTTGTACAGCACTTGGCTGCTATTTCCTCTTCCTCCTAGTTGTTTGTTTCATTCCCCTGGTTGATGTTATCAGACTTATCTCAATGTGAGGTAAAACACGTCTTTTTGCTGAGTCCTATGCAGTTTCTAGAACAAAGACCTGAACTTCTGCTGATCCCGGGGCAGCCTGCATAACATAAATAAAAACATCATGTACATGGGCTGGGGTATGTATGTAGCAGTTAAATCATTTGTCCAGGATGGAAAACAGACACTTTAATTCTAGTGCTTAAATTTGAAGTGCAGACCATTGTATTCCACGATTACATTTACATGCTTCCTCCTGAAGTGGCCAATAAACCAAATTGCTATTTATCATCTATTGTACAAGGTTTCCTGACTGTGCTCGTGTTTAGACTCCTGTTTTGCTGATACTAGACTTCACAGTACCGTCAGCCTCCACAGGAGCATATAAAAGCACAAACTATTCCTAAGACTGAATAGCAGGCTCTGTGTTAGGTAATGCATTGGCCGGTAGGCTGCACTTTCTTACTAATTACAGTGGAAGTTTTCTCTTAAAGAAAACATGGCATAGCAAATGGCATGGAATCAGCTTGCTTTCTAATTGGAGCTTTCTCTCTAATTCTCTCAGCACTAAGTTTCCCCATAAACACATTCTTCTATATTTGGATACTGGATTTAACCCTCATACAAAATAAGACTTGACACAATGATATATTTATTTGATCTTTTCTAAAGCACCAATTGCAAGCCAAGTAGCATAAAGAGCCAAATGCAAAACAGTAAAAGTAGAAAGCAAAATCTAATAGCATGTTACAATATGCTATACACACAGAATTCAAAAGGGACCTGCCAGCCCCAAAAGATTCAATTCCTGACTAGTTAGAGGAAACAGAAAAACAAAAGGGTAGCAGATGCAAAAACAAAGGTAGGGAGCCCATAAAACAGTCATGGATAGGCCAACTGAAATAAACAGGGCTTGCAGCTTGCCTTAAAGGCAGCCAGCAAGGGGCTCTGGCAGGGAGTTCCACAACTGAGGACAAGAAAGCCTTGCCTTGGGCCTGTGTCTGACTCAGCCCAGGGAGAGAAAGCCATGTCCAACCGCGAGCAACTGCCAGACAGGGACATGGAGTGCAAGGCTGCTGCCCAAGAACCAGGGATTAAAATTTGAACAGCTACATGGACAGGGCTGTATTTTTTAATATATCCACCCCAAAGAGGCTTCGGATCAATTTCAAGGGAAACAATTAGGAGCACATTACAGTAGTCTAGCCCAGATGATTGCAGTATGGTCTTTGTCCAAGATAAATAAGCAAACTGTTCAAATAAGCTGGAAATTCATCACTAGGACGTAGAACCGGGGTCCTTCTTGCTGGGGAAGGAACAATGTTGGTCAATAATACTCGGAACATGTATCTTTTACTAACCTGAAAATGTGTCTCTCTGCATCCCAGACCACCAGAACACTTCCTGCTTCTTTATTTCAAGCCCATTAAGAAGGCAGCCTCAAGGCATATGGTCTAAGTGTTTCCCCCCCATTTTCCACAGCCTTGTAGACACTGTGCTACCACCAGTTTCACTCCTCTGAAACATGTCTACTGGAGGCATGTGTTACGTGCCTGCAAATATACTGCAGACCTCCTGTAAGCAAGCACAGCTCAGAGCAGACCAAATGAAAATATCACATATTGGAATGTCTCTGGCCAGCTAATGGAACTGCAACCTCTAACTCCCCTGATAACTCACATCCCACATAAAGACAGGGGGAAAAAAAAAAGAGAGAGATGCAATAGAAGACTGCCTTGTGAAAAAAAGTACATACTCATCTTGGAATAAGGCATTACCCATTTGGTCCAATCATTTAATTGCTCTTGGCCAGATGCCAGTTTTGGGTCAGCTCCTTGGATACCTGACAGGGTCTGCAGCCATGGGACAGGAGCCCTCACCCACAACATGGACACAGTGGCAGCTTGAGGAGAGAAGAGCTGGGGAGTGAAGGGTACACTAAGAGCATCCTGACCATCCGGAGGAGCCAGGAACAGCTGTTCCTGCCGAGCTACAGTCCCAACACAGGGTCACTTCAAAAAATTGGTAATCTGGGAAGAATCACGCTGTGGACTGGATCTGGCTTGCAGGACATTATTTGGACTACTCTGTATCAACTCTAAAGCAAAAGCTCTTCTCTGGCTTTTACTGTGGCAGAAAAAAAAGCCTGTTTTGTGGCTTTTTATCTCATGGGCATAATCCCAATCAAAACAATCTGAAATGCAATCAAGACAATTAGTTTTTTTATTCCTTCTGATCCTAACATGACTGCAAAGGAGACCGATAACCTTCCGGTCTGATCTTCATCTTCCTGGCAAAAAGAAATATGAACAACATCAGACAATTGCTGACTTTGTACCAATGTGCAGGCAGCCTATACTAACCAGGCAGCCTGTAACAGGAAACATTTCCAGGAATTTTACATGTGTTTTTATTATGGCAGGATCTGTTTTCTTCATTTTATTCAGCCTTGAGCTGGGATTTTAGAATGCACTGGTACAACATTCTCTCTGCTGCTTAGAGGGTGGGATGGCTGAAGAAAGGCTTCATTTTATACATAACTACTTGGCTTTTGTTCCTTGGCTCTAAAGTCTGCTGCTTTAGCCCAGGTTTATCATCCCCACATTGGACCATTTTATTGCCACAGAAAACTTCTAGATTTCTGTTGCTATTTGATACAAATTACTGCCTCTGAAATATTCTAATTTGCTGACTTCCTTCACAAACTAAAAACTGCATTCCTCTGAAGAGGCAGTTTGTATCACCTTGGATTCTCTTCTGTGAGGTAAAGAGAATATGTGACCCTGACTAGCTTTATCATAAGCTCCTACTCATATTACACGAAGATTTTAACCATAAGTGACCATTTTCATAAGCTCGACTACATTCATCCCTTTCCCCATGCATTTAATTGCAAAAAGCTAATATTCTGTGTGTTGCATGCATGATGTACTGAACACACTGAAGAAACTTCTAGCAAGATATTTTCATCAAGGAAATATTAGCAGATGCATCCAGCAGATACAGAGGAGGATTAGCATCAAAATAACTGGCCAACCTTTTGAACACTACACTGTTTAATTTAACTTACATTAACAAATACACTAAAATCCAAAGTCTTAGAATAAAATCCTGGCCCTGTTGAAGTCAATGGAATTTTTGCTATTAACTTTTAATGGGATGAGCATTTTAGCTTTGGTCTGGGTCTGGTTAGAAGTAGGGTTTAAGAAAATCAGACTTACTGCCTGGGAGTCTAGTGGTAATATTCAAAACGAATGAGCTATATTACTTGAGTTCATGAGGAAAATACAAAGTGAAAATTATGGTAACTTTTCAAGGTTTATTAACTCAAGTCCCATAGCCTCGAGGGGATATTTCCATCTGCCCCATTTATATGCTACCATGACAGTTCTTGCTCTTCAGTAAGTTACATTAAAAAAAGCCTTTGTAGGATTTCTTTAACTTCCCACAGACAAATATTTTCAGCAAAATCACACTGTGATTTCATTTTAAAACAATTAGCTCTAAACCATTTTTTAGCCAAGTACAAATACTTTAACTTGGATATGCAAAATGCATTAAGAAGTGACTATATGGAAAGCTAACATATAATATGAAGAATAATGTGTATGTGTAATTTTATACATACATAAAAATAAATAAAGGTATATCCAAAAAGTAAGCTTTTCCTTTCTCCACAAAGACCCTACTAGATGTAGTTAAAGATCTTTAACTAATTCCTGATCAAAAATAAACAAACTCGTATTTCTGAAGTCATTCTTCCAGAAAAGCCTGCAAGGTTAAGCGAGCCACAGCTTGCGTTCCAAAAGTGCGAACTCCTCCCAGGGAGCACTCTGCTCCTGGCTCTGTCCCTGTTAGCCGGATGGCTGGAGGTACCTCGCAGGGCACCACTGCAGCACGACTCTCAGCTGGCCCAGCAGGGTGATAAAGGAAATACAGATGTGAAAACAACGTTTTTGATGACACTGATGGCCAAACGCTGCCTCTCCCACGGTTCAACTAAAATGAGATGCACAGTGGCTGATTACATAGTGGGACATCAGGTCTCAGTGCATTCGGGTGTAGGTAACTCCTACACCTTAACTCCTTAAATTGCATTTAATGGTCTTGTCACAGGCACCAGAAGTACTTGCACATGGTCTGTAAAGAGCTGCTTGATCATATGGCATGGCTCCCCACTTCCAGATGTAACCGCCTTGAAGGCTAACCAGCATGCATTCTTTTGCTAATCCTACATTTCCTTATTAAGAGCTGCTACAAACATTTATGGAGTCATGAAAGGCAGATAGATGGCTTGCAAAAGGATCAGAATGATTCCTGTGTACTTTATGAAGTCCTGCTTTATAGCCAGCTCTGGAAAACTTTCAGATGTGTCTCTAGTTCCTCTCATCTTTTTGCCATTGTCCTACACTTTGACTAAGCTCACAGTACCAAGAGGATCAGATTGTTTTGGTCAAGTTTTCAACACTAAATATTGAAAATTTCCTGTACTCCTGTACTCCTAATCAAGAGTTCTTTGGCAAGAACTAACTTGTCATTTTCTACTGCAAAAAGTGCTGATCTACCATCTGAGTCATATTATCAACTTTTTTTTTTTTGGAGTGAGGTGTTCATTTGTTCAGAATTTGCCCTTTTATGGATTATTAACAATGCATGTGACTTCCTGAAATAAATACTAATGCTTTGTTTGTTGGCCCTCTCAATCAATTTCTAACTGACAACCAATTTGTCTGAAACTCTGCTGACAACAGTTCTATTTTCTCTACCAAATTATAGACTTGCATAGTTAAGTGCACCATTATAAAAAAACCCCAAAAACAAAACCAAAAACCCCTCAAAACCTTACTGTGTTTCACTGAGGCTCTCAGTCATCACACTCATTGGATGTGTTAGGCAACAGTTTATTTTTCAGAGTTTTACACAGTTTTTTCCCTATTTACTTGTTGAATGTTTTTTAAAGCATTCTTAAATTTAAGATGTGAGATTGTTCCTATGAAAGTGTCTCTGACAGGCTTGCTACTTTTCTGTTGATGATTTTGCTAACAGATTTTGGAGAGATGTAAGGTAACATCAAGAATTAGTCTACATCAATCTTGTATCAGTGTAAATTCAATGTCAAATATGTTACTTCTGTCAGATGTCAGTGTGAGACCTGTGAGATCAGATTAGGTATACAAAGATGACTTTTCATTTTATAGAGCTGTCTGAAAAGCTAATAGTTCTTAAGGATGTGTAGTTCTTGTAAAAATGGTTGCTGAGCCCTTCAGATTAAAACATTTTATCAATATATATATATAACCACTGCACTAATGATTCTTATCAACACCAGTGGCAATGAGGAGTAAACAACTTTGTATAGGTTTGGCTCTTCTCTCCCCATTTCCATTTACAATTGCCAAAGTGCCTGCTCTGTTTCTTATGTAAAATTGCAGATGTCTTCTTCTTAATCAAGAGCCTAATACACTCCAGATGAATAAACAACTTCAGCACTGCAGCATGTACCTCACTTTTTAAACCCAGGATTTATTGGAGCGGCCTGTTCCAAGACCTCTTAACTCAAAAAAAAAAAAAAAAAAAAAAGATGGTTTATTGTTCCTCGCTTCTACAGCCAGGGCCTAATAAATGCATTGAAACTACGTCTTTGTCCCTTTGCAACCTAGTATTCAAAGAGATTTCCAACCCTACAATGTAACATTATCCAAATCCTTTGAAACCATAAGTAGCTGCTCAAGCTCCATCATCCAGAGACAGAAGACTTCATATGGAAGAGAGGGCCAGGCGATCCCTCAGCCAGAGGTGCCTGGGCTGCAGTGGTGGATGCTCACTGCACCCCAACACCCCACCCTACAGGACAGGGACTGAGCTGCTTCTCTCCAATGCTCATTAGCAAGGAGAATGTATACTGTCCAATATTTCCCTCCCATCATGAAAAAAATCAAAATTTGTTTAAATATTTCTATTTAAAATTAAAACCGTCCACAGCCAAAACTGTTCTGTGTACTTTACATTCTCTAAATTGCAGAAAAACAGATCCTTTCTTTGTAAGCATGTAGAAACAGGAAAAGGAAATAATAATTAAGGTTTTAAAGCACATATTAACTCATGGATTGCTAATTTTTAAATTATTGTTTCAAAATATTGGCACCCTCCTTAGAACTTCCAGATTACTAATGTGCTTGCTAACATTGAACTGCTAAGGGTGGTTCTATTAATAAGATGTATGTATATAGAAAGCTGGAAAAAAAGTAAAGGTTATAATATTAGCATACCTTACTCATTTTTAATTAAAGAATTAAAAAGCCCAGTCTTTGGGGGGTTTGGGAAAATAGTGTAGCCAAATGAGACCAATTAACTTCATTAGCTTCTGCAAATACCTACTTTTTCCGGCACATTTCTATTTTTCCATCTGCTTCACAACTACACATGTCTACAAATTAACATTTTATTTATGATTTAAGGTTCCAGTTCATAAAAACTAGGCATTCACTGCACATAGTTTCCTGTATTTATTGAAAAAAAAAATCACTAAATTATGTGTCTTTTACTCTTTGCTCTATTTTTTCCTCTGAATGAAAAAAGCATACAGCTTGCAACCGCAAAACAGCCCCAGACCAAATCAGGGTTGAATGTTCAAAATGGAAACACTGATACTACAATAGGAACTGCAAGAAAATATTTTTTTTAAATGAAAATTGCAAGAATTCAGGATAAAGGATATGACCAAAAATGTCATTAAAATGTCCTATAGCTACCTCTGAGTTGCACAAATATTTTCTTGAGCCAATTGTTATAGGTTAGGAGTCAGATAAGTCTTATCATACACAGCATCAATTTTGCTCATCTTGTTCTCAAGCATTCAGCATGCTGCACAGAATAGACCACCAAACCTCCTGCACCTTGCTCTTAGGAAGAGTTTTGCAATGGTTATTAATGTTAATACAAAAAAGTAAATGGATTATTACAGTCATTTAACAGTAAAGAAAATACATTTAGAGCTTTGATATCAACCAAACCTACTAATTTATCTCAACTTCACCATCATTAAGCATTTTATTTATGATTATTCAGCAACTTTGAGTGTGAACAGTTTTAATGAACAGCGAAATCTTCTCTAATGAGTCATACTAATAAAACACTTCTAGAAAAAACTATATTTTTATGAGTTGGGTGAAGGGAGCTATTAGGATTGTTTTACATTCCAGACAGGAATGGGCACACTCTGCTTCTGATTTTGTGTCTCATATAGAAAAGTCACCAATCATGGTTGAGAAAGGCAGCTCACCATATGAAGATTCAAAAAATGAGAAGAAAATATTAAAGGCATATTTTAAATTTGAAGTACAATTTCCTGATGCTATTCATGAACTAACCGGTCATTTAGTTTTCTTTTTTCTTGTACAAAAGCATTTTAGTTACTAAACTGCAATCCTCTAGGTGAGGTGAAGCCAAGGAAATAACTTTCTCTCTCAGTCAAAATACTGGGAAAAGAGAATAAACTGCACCTGTGAAACACTTCCACAGAAGGTTCCCAGAACAGCTTCATTTGCAGTGCAGGGTGAAATCTAATGCCACTGGCAATATCAATAAAACAGGTCCATGCCCAATCTCAGCAGGATGACACAGCTCCCACTAGCCAATGGAGACAAATGGAGGCTCTTCCCTGGGCCTTCTATCTCTGCTCTTTAAGTATGGGTGCAGTTCCACAGTTAGGAGAGCTCAATCTCACCTGAAATGGTGTTCCCTATATTTTTATCTCCCATCTTTCACTCTCTTTGGGACACCTAGCTCCTCAGTTAAAGACTGCTGAAAGCAGGGACAAGGTGCCCTGGTCACTCTTCCTCCCAGCTGAAGCACAGGCAGCTGACCCCTCAGCTGGCATAGGAATCACTGGTGTGCCAATATAAAAGCAGAACAGGCTGCAGTACTTGTTAGGGAGGGCTTTACTGTTTGAGACATGAAATTTACTCGTCTTCTCTACAATTTCTTGAATCAGACTGAGCAAGTCACTCCACGTATCTGCTCAGAATGCACCATTTTGCTGTCCATACATTGCTCCATAGCACATGAAGATCAAGGCAACAGCAGAGAAGGCTACTTCACTATCATGAAGCTCACCAGAGGTGTTCTCTTTACACAAATAATAAATGCGTTTACTTCCCTACACTGTCACTTTTCACATCCATGTCATCGTCACTGCACTACATTTACATCTGTCGTTTCAAAAAGCAACTGCAGAATCTAATGCAAACCCACACTTCTCATCAAACTTAGAATTAAGAAGATGACTGCAACCTTCCTGTTCAGCAAGGAGAGACAAGGAGTGCCCAAATACCTTTATGTGCCCTTATTTTTATTTTTATCCCTTTTAATGTTCAGAAACTGAACTATATGGATGCTGGTCTCATGGTTTTGAGGAACACGTTTCCTCCTTCCCAGATGCAGAGGAGACAAAGCAAAACCACTGAATAACGGGCTTAATCAAAAGTCAGTCCTCTTCATTTAGGATGCTGGAAACCCTTGCATTTAACTAACTCAAACATAACTCTGTGACCCTGGAAGAAGGACCAGCCATTAGAACTCATATCCAGCATAACCACCAGGACATCTGAGCAAACTGAGAGAATGAATAAACTACAGGAAGTGGAGCTGCTTGGAAGAGACAATTTAGGCATTGCAAAATACCTAGGAAAAAAATATTACACTTGTACCTTGTGACCAAAGCATATAAATTCTATTATTGTCTTCCAAAATATTTTACAAATATTGTTAAACAAAGGAACAAATATATACCATTCACCCATTGCTACACATGGGATGCATAGATGGGTACCTCTGTTAACATTCTCCTACTCAAAATCAGTACATAAATGCATTCACCATGCACTGGCCAGCCAGTTGGCTTACTTCTTAACATTTAAACTTTGCATTAGGTTATTAAAATTCAAGATGAAAATACTGCAAATAATAAATACTGCAAGTAATAAATATTTATGCGGGTTATCTGAAGATATAAAACTGATTTTAAGTAATGGTGTTGATAAAAAAGCATCATGAAATCTGTGTTTATGACATTCTCTGTACAGGACAATGCATTCATTCCTTGTCTGATTTGTGTATATTCTACAAAGTAAGAAAATATGAATACAGAAAAGAGACAGAGGCTGGGGAGGTGGGGTGGGTGATAAGAGAAATTCTAGAAGTTATTGGAAAGCAGAGGTAAGCACACTGGTAAATATATTTTTTTCCCACAGACAGATTTCACAGTTGGGATTTAGATGATTTCCTATTCAATTTTTTGCCCATCAGCAAGAAGATGGTGGTATGATAGAAATGTCAAACCAGACCTCTCTCAAATGGATCCATTCCACCTACGCTTTAATGCCAATTCTCTCCTCATGCCTCTGTATTTCCCATTTCTGCCTCGAAGAAAATTTGCACTGCTTTTTCTAAATTGGCCTTTTGAATTGAAAGGAATTAAGAAAATTAAGAGCTACAATAGTAAAAGGCAAAATACACAATGTAAACATTCATTTGCCCCTGGAATATTTAGGAAAGGACATAAAACATATGCAAATCAAGTTATATTAACAAGCGCCTTCATTTAACATAGCTGTTCATGGAAGCCCCTTCGATCCATGCACTCTTGATGCCCATCTTTCTACTCACGCCCTCCTGAATGATGAAGTGAATACTATATAATAAAATCCCTGTGGGAGCCCAGAATACATGCTTTTCTCCTCCACTCCCCCAATTTTAAGTTATATACACTTTTCAATCCATTTTACCCTAGCTTTTCATCTCTGTGATTACAAACCTTCATCTTACAACTCTGTCATATTCTTCCTGCTAACTCCCATCCCCCACTCTCCCTTTTTTTTCCCAAGTACCCCCAAAGGTATATAATAGAATGGTAGCACACATTAAAAAGTGGCTAAAAGAACTGTATTAGCACAATGAAAACTCCACATAAATGTTATGCAAATTTGTTATGAATCAAACCTGCAGTGCAAATTTACTACTTTGCCAGATGATTATAAAATAGCGATTTGTCTTGTATACATTTTTAATGTATTCCAAACCATTTATATTAGATTGTCTGTTTCTGTTAGTCTGATCATTCAAATTTTTAAGTGCAAAGTAAATATAAAGTGCTACATTTTTAATAATATGCAGTCACACCACATACTTTTCTTGCTTTCTATCTCCACTGTGGTCCAGGAACACATAATAGCTGTTTTTTCCCTAGTTTATCTAATCATTATACTAAATGTGAACCCGTTTGCTATTACTTTAACATTTTACAATTATCATTGCAAGAGCTACTTTCAGTGTTCTAGGAACAATTGTGAATCTTAGAAGCTAATGGCATACAGCTCTTTAAATTTAATGTTTTGTGTGTGCATACAAAAAGCAAAAAGAGAAAACGGGCTTTAATATTTTTGCTTAGTTGTATACAAAATTACATGCATCTGGAACACAAACATAAATGTATTAACTGTATACCTATTACTTAAATTCTATTTTCTGTTCAGCTTCTGCACTTGGTGATTTTTAAGTGGCAAGATCAGTTCCATTGCAATTATTCTGCTTCTCTGTCCCTAAAAATAACCAATGCACACCTGTGCACTGTACTTCTTATTGCTCACTGTGCATTTCCTTTGTCATATAAGACAATGATGGAGGAATTACGAGCTGCACTTCCTTACAAATCATGGTGGCTGCAATAAATGCCAAACTGGCCAAAACTAAGAAATAAGCTCTGCTCTCTCTTCATTAAAATAGGCTGAAGTTCCTTTTATTGTATTAAAAAAATGTAGTTGCATAAGCTCTTCTGAAATAAGCTTCTCAAAATACATACAACTATTGAACCCCACTGTTTCTCACCTTTTCAACACAAAACACCACAGTGGTAGTTTCATACAGTGCTAAACGTTATCACCAACAGGGCTATTACAATATATAATCTATGTTAACATTGTCACAGAACACATGCATATTTTACAGCAAAAGCAGAAGGGGAATGTGAGATAAAGTATCACAGTTAAATGACACAGGTTTGGAGTTGTTTTGGCCAAATGTTCATCCCAAGTAGAAGCAAAATGCAGGAACACAAATTTTACATTAAAGGACGAAGAAAAGATTTATAGGAAAATGATTGAGATCCATGAGCTATCACATTGTTACAGGACTAGTTAAAGAGAGTATTGCTGTAAGACACTAAAAGATTTGTTCCCATCAGCACTCATCCCAAAGTGGATTGGACCCCATCCCTGAAGTTTTCCAAAGGTAAGTTAAAAAAAAATAAAATCAGGAATTTTCTACAAATGCATGATGCAGTCTCACGGAAGGACCTGGATGAGATGCTTTCTTTAGGATCTTCCAGCCTTATTGTTCTTTGACTTCAGTCCTGACCTATTTCTTCGAGACATCAAAAATGATGTTTTAGTAAGGGGAAAAAATTAGGCACAGAAAACAGAAAAAGAAAAGGAATGTGCTTTGTGCACATGGTATATAACTAGGAGTTCCAAAGGAACTTGGGTATAGAGCAGTTAAGATACCTTGAGAACAGAGAGTTTCAACAACGATAAAAACATACCACCTCATCAATAAGCCTGGGAAATGCAAACTTGTGAACCTTATTTTCTATGAAAAAAAAGGTGTTTGAACTGAGAAATGCAAGCAGTCATAGGGTGGTAGGTCACTGAGGAAAAGGAGATAAAGGTCACTTTGAAAACGACTGTTTGATATGCTCTTGTCCCTTAAGACTCCAAGAAGCACAACTCATTTAACAGAGATATGAACATATGCGATTGCATAATGAATATTATTTTTTAGCTTGGAAAAGTCTCAAACAGGTGACTAAGAGAAGAAAAAGTATCTCCCCTTAGTAATCTCCTGAGCCACCCAGTCAACCATGAAAGAGCTCTTCTAGCAGGTTTAAGAGTAGCAAAGTGTTAGGTTTTATTAATTTGAGTGTGCTAGGTAAGTTTTGGAGTTTTTTTGAAATGGCACTGGAGAGGTAAAACTGACAGTAGCTTTCAGCAAGATGGACAAAAAAGACTACTTTGGGTATGAGGAAAAGGAAATTCAAGTGACCTCCCCTCCCTGAACATTACCTTCAACACACATAGAACATAAAAGAAAGTACACCCATCTACAATGCCCTATACAGCACTGCGATTGTAATGTGGGCCTTTCAAACTTTTATGATATTTTAAACTTTCAGTAAAATACTTTTGGAAGACTGAAAATGTAGCAGTTTTGTCTGTCAGGTTATATAGAGCCATGTGGCAGAGAACTGCTTGGTCCAGAGCCTCTCTCCCTTGACAACCCAGTCTGAGAAGATTTCACTGAGGAAGCAGGTCTTTCTTTTCAGTCCTCAGGCAGAGATAAAAGAGGACATTCTTTACTATGCTCTTCAGCAAACACTTCCTGACATTGTGTGCACTTATGCCCAGCTAGTGGCTTGCAGAGTTTGGGGAGGAGGTTGCTGCTGCACAAAGAAGCCGATAGTGAAGGCCCTGCAAGTCTGCAAGCTGGACTACAATGCTAAATTTGGACTTTTGAAAACATTCTTACATCTTTCATCAGCCTCTTGTGAATCTTCAGGTTACCCCAACTCTCTCTGTATATGCTGTGTTGCCCAACACTCTTACTATCTCCTAGATTACATAGCAGAGACAGAAACTCCCAGAATGTTCTTTTGTGCTCAGTGATCTTCAAGAATTTATAAACCCCACATTAAGGAGCTTATAATTCAGGTGTTTAATTCCCAAGGAGATAAATCTTGATTTAGTCACTTTTTAGCATGTCAGAAGTCTAGCTCTTTCTTCCTTACTGTTCTTGTTAGATAAATATATTTCAATACTTATCTGTACTAAGCACAAGATGAAAATTGCAATGCAAACCCACATTTGGGAAAGTAGAAGCAATAATAAAACCTACTTTCTATGTATCATACCTAGCTTAATAACACTTTGTGTGTGTTTTCATCAGCATACACCAAGAGGTTTTTAACAAGGAGGACAGTATCATTAACCCCATTTTACAAATGAGGAAGCTGAGGCACAGAGCTGTGATTTACCCAGGAAGCAAACTGCCAAATACCACATTCCATCACTTTTGCCACAGGAGGCCTCATCACAGACACCTCTCTTCTTGTATGTTTTGTTTGAGAGCTGTCGCTGAGGCAGCCCTCAGAACAAGCCCCAAGCCCCTCAGCCACAGCAGGGTCCCTCTCTATTGCATGGTGCACAGGAAGACTGGGCATGCCTGGAGACACCAATACTTCCAGAAGATGAGCTGGTTATTAAAGATGCTGTCATATGCAGATGCTGACAGTGCTTCTCCAGTACCCACTCCAAGAGAACAGAGGTGACCCTCAATCCAGCCCTGTCCCAAGCTGGCAGGGTCACACTGAGCAGAGCTGTTAGCTACATTTCCAGAAGCAGTGCATCTCTGTTGGTAGGACCTGCCCAGGGCTAATAAAATCCTCACTAGTCTGGCCCCATGCCACCCTGACAAGACTAGATTGCTCTGGGTTCTAGGGGCAACCAGGGCTGCCAGTACATGCTGCTCCTCACATAAGCAAGGCCTGCCTGGGGTAGCCCAGAAAGACATCTGAGCAAAGCTCATAAAATGCTGCATCGGGTTTCATCATCAGTGCATGCATCTGAAACGTACACTCTCTGGTGTGACTCCCCATTTGCAGCTGAGGATGTTAGCCTTACCAACCAACCCTAGAAAGGTTCAGCCTGCCCCAGTAAGCATGAAAGAAAAGAATGGAGAAAAATATAATATGTACATCACACAGAACAGTATAAGAATTTGCTTTCAATCAAGGAAGTGGCCAGTGCACTCAGGTTCAGCTGAAAGACACAACCTGAAAAGCCCATGAGCACCTGAAGATGTGTTTGGAAGCCTCAGGAGGCCCAGTAGACTCTTCGGACACTGAGACCATCCTAAGAGTCAAGCACACCACTATCTCATGCACTTACTATATCTTTTGTTAGCAAAGTTAAAGAATGGCATTAGTCTCTCTCTTTCTTCCTGCACCAACCCCCCCGCCAAAAAAAAAAAAAAACAAACTAAAAAACCAAACAAAAAACCAAATTAATACTAGACAAATATTAATGAATTATTATATGATGAATTATTCTCTGAAGTATTTTATTAACACTGCTTTGTGACCACTTTTGCAGTCACTGATACTACAAGACCATGCATAGCCCAATTCTTTAAAACATACACAGTCCGCTGGAAAAACTACTTCTCCACTCATACAAGCACCAGAAGGTCCTTGCACTGATGAAATAAGCACTGAGGTTAAGGCAGACACTATCAGTAGTCAAAACTCCAACTCATAGTTGTAACAACAGCCATTAGGATTTAAAAGCAGCTTTGTCCAGCTATCTCTAGCATAAATATGCTTGTGACCAGTATAAACATCAA
This sequence comes from Passer domesticus, assembly GCF_036417665.1. NCBI lineage: Eukaryota > Metazoa > Chordata > Aves > Passeriformes > Passeridae > Passer > Passer domesticus. Next base: position 115,397,839 of record NC_087474.1, read on the forward strand.
TCCATTTGGCATAGCCTTATCCCTTCCATGCTGCCACTGAGAAAGCAATCAGAGACAGCTCTTCTGTTTTATGGCCTCAATAGGAAATTGTGGTTTTGCTCCATTCAGGGTTTCTTTTACTCTTTTGCACTGTAAGAATTGTATTTGATTTCATATATAAAGCAAAATGTTTCCAAGTATCATTCTGACTAGTCAGTAAGCAAAGGATACAGAAAATTTCTCAGCTGGGGAGGTCACTACCAGATTTAAGCACATGAAAACTTCACTTGGCTAACAGTAGAAAATAAATCTGTTCTAATATTCGATTGGCAGGACAGGACTCATAAGCGTAACAACCATTCTGGTGTCTCTGGTAATTGAAGTGGGCAAGCTGAGTTAAGCTTAGTAAATTAATTTCATTTGTGATTATGTAGCTAAATCAGTCTCTCAATACAGGTACCAAAAAAGAAAGGTTAAAAAAATCTCCCTAACCCTTAGCCCAATAATTTCTGATAATGCAAACTGGAAAAAAAGGATTTGCATTGCAATAAAAATAATTGCTGGTAACAACCAAATAGACTGTAAGATACGCAGACAATGACATCTTTAACTAGGACTCACAAATACCTCTGACTCTAACTTTTTTTTTTTTCCAGCTCTATATTACTTTGCCAGATTTTAACTATTTGGGCTGGAATTTTTCATACTAGATATCTGTCTCAGGACTTGTCTACACTGGGTTTTTTGGAAAGTCCACTTGAAGTCAGCTCAAGTGTCTCTAAGAAGTCTGAAAAAACATGTCATCTTTCTGAGGAAAAAAGAAAAAAGGTCTGAAGACATTTAACAGAGAAGTTGTGGAAATTGCATCCTCACAGAAAGGACTTAAAATTTGGCTGTACAATAAGTCTGCTATCAGCTTTTTACTGTTCTTAAGAAAAACAGTGCTGGTCTGATTGAATTAATATACACAAAAACCCCACTGTGCATTCAGTAAAAATTTGTTAGCATTTGGTAGCTAAACTGCCATGGATTTCTCTGTAAACATGTCATAAATCTGGACAAGACCTTCTTTACCACTCTTGCTTACAAGGACCATGGTGATGCTAGACAGATAGATGAACGTGGGCAAAAAAAATCTCCTATTTGTCTGACAGTTCCTGCTGCTGGCACACAGGGAGGACAGAGGACAAGAAGGCAGGAAACTGCTTTGCAGTAAAGCATAAATGGAAGGTCTGAGGTGTCATGAACACAGAAAATGCTAATGAAGGATACATTTCAAAAAACCCAGCCCCTTACTCTGAGCAGCATGCCTTTAATAAAGGTGACTCAGTTCCCCATGGGTAAAATAGGAATTATAATGGCGCCTCACTTCATACGATAGAGAATATTTGCAGATCAGTCAACAACTATCATGAGTGCAACACAAAAACCCATGAAGAAATGAGTTAATCTGACTTAAGTGCCAGGCTTCTGTTGCAAGGAATAAGTATGGCACAGGGCCACATACTAAACAAGGAAAATAAAACATAAGCTGCTTATTTTGTGGAACTCTTCGTCCTGTCCAATGAAAGTATAAGAAGTTCTGCATGAAGAAGAAAAACTGAACACATGCAAACACACAGACACAGAGCTAAATAACTGAGAGTTATGTATATGCACATTACTGCTAAGTGATGCAGGTGCTCTTTTGAGTGAGAATTTTAATTACACAAATACAAGAGAAAATTGTTATAATATATATTATATTTGCAACTAGTTTGGACTAGTGCTAGCAAATAGATGGATGTTTATTTGTTCTTGAGATTACACATAAAATTCTTCAGGCTTCCCATTGACATAATTTTGATACAAAATAGGACAGGGCACAATGGACAGATGGGAGGGCTATCTGTTCCACAGATTTGTAGCATTTAGGAGCCTGTTGTGGAACTTAAGAAGGAACCTTGAGAATGAGCACTGTGTTCCATATTAAACATTTAAATCTAGCACAGACCATAAGTCTTTAAACATGTGGGTATCTCTGCTGTTAACCAACCCTCCATCTAATAAGAAAAAAGAAGAAAGGGGAATACCAAGGGGGACACAGCCAGAGAGAGACCAAGGTAATGGATTACACCTAAAGCTAAACTAAATCTTCTGCCAATATAATGCTATCCAAGAAAAAGCCTGCAAAACTGAAGTCACTGAAGAACTGAAAAAAATCACAATGTTGTATACAGTGAAGCATATATTTTGCAAAACTGCCAGCTCCTACAGTGATAAAATTAGTACAAACAGGATGAACATTAAGATTTCTTCTAACCCTAAAGTAAGACTTTCAGAGAGTGCACTTTTCAGGTTTCCTTACATACATGCATTATTTAAAAGATTACAGGAATACACACTTATAAAGATATTATTTACCTTTTTTCTCCTTCTAAGAGATATTCTGCAATCAGGGCAACCACAAAGTACTGCACTAAATTCTATCCTCTTAAATTAATGAGACAACCAGCACAGGCAGATTAAAACTTATGACCAGGCAGAAGGAGACATGACAACCTCAGTAAATATTTAAGCCATTTGCCTGATCAACCATTTTAGCAACACTTTCTCTGCTGCTAATGCTCACATGTGTGCATAAGCACACACACAAATGTTGCTGAAGTTTCTTTGAACTATTGTACAAATTTCCAAGCCTCATGCATCCCTATTACCAATTCTGACTTAATCCTTTCTTCTTTCTTTTTTTTATAAGAAATTACTTCAAAATAAAATAAAAAAGAGATAGGAAAAAGCCAGGTTTGATTCTAGTCAGCTTGTGCTGCTGCCTACAAGGGCAAAGGGTCACACAACGTGTGAGGATCACAGGGCTGGGTGACTGAAGATCACCCATGTAGTGGAGCAGGAAGCTGAACCTCTCCGAGCCCTCCTTCTGCCTCTCTGCCCTTCTCTTCGACACGCACCACAAACACGCAGTGATCCATGAAGGCAGAGGCAGTAGAATGAAAGAAAGGTGAAGAATTGACAGCATCTGCTAGAGGATGTCCACAGAAACTGCTGCTGAGTGGTGAAGACATGCAAAGGCTGGCATTCAGCCATAGGCTTCCAGTGGCAGAAGAAAGTTCTTTTGAGGGGAATAAAATAAGAGCGAGAACGTGCTTGGAGTGGGGTGAATTTCCTCTTCAGTATCACGTCTGTATGCCTAGACTGCACTTTTACTCCTTGTAATGCTCAGGAACAACATTGTACAGCAATCCACTTAATTGCCCTGGATTCAGCAGCTCTCCACCCATGTCAATCATGTCATCCAACACACACACACCATCTCACACACACTATCTCTTCCTCTGCTCCACAGACAAGGAAAAAAATACTAATTTAAAGCATATCAAAACACACTTTTATAATGTATAAAGATAATACCCAATGGACTCCTGAGAGATACATGAAATTAATCCCAGTTGTGAAGGCCTTGATTTCAGCGCTTTACTCCAGGGATGAGTTTAAAATCCCACAAAAGCCCATGATTTATTCCTTCCTACACAACAGCAACAAACACTCACATAATTTTTAAGTAATGTATAATATCACTTTAAAGCTGTTCATACACATCTGAGAGAGAGAGAGAGAGAGAGAAGGGAAGAATTAGTTGTTTTGAGGGGTGAGCACTTAAGGGTCCATTCTATCTGCATAATTGTCATAAATGTTATGTTTATGAATTGAGCAAACAGGGTGAAGAATTGCTGGCACAAAAACTGCCTTTCATCCACTTCCTATGTTTTAACATGCAGTGCCTCTTCTAATGTCTAGTTAAAGATTTTTATAAAATAATGTTTTTCTATCTCAAATTTGTGCATCAATTAGATGTGCTTATCACAGTGTCTTTCTGGTTGTAAGGTTTTAACTCACTATCCAGTATGAAGTTTCTTCAGTGATGTTTGCACGACACCTAACACTGTGTTTGGCAGAGGGAAGGAATTCTGTCAAAATCAAGTTAACTTTCCCACATTTTCATAAAGTTCTTAACTTAAAGGCAGTTGTGATATGACAACTTTTTAAATTATCTGTTCCATTAGATATGGAATGAAATCCTAATTCCATGATCTCTCTTGCAAGGCTATTTAATTGACATGTTCAGGGTGTGATCCCAAAAATTTCTGGGCTTACAAGACCACATCTTATCATTTATACCTCTGCAAGTCCATGACATTCATGGTTCATTGGTACTGCCAGAGAGCCTGAGATACCACTCTGAATGGCATCACAAGAGTTTGCCACAGTAGCAAATGATGAAAAAAAAAGGCAAAGAAAAGAGAAAGAACAAAGTATTAAGCAAGCATAATAGATAAGAGCTTAAGTTTTAGGAAAAAATACATCCATTATTTAATTTTCACAATGTTTTATTGCTCAAAGATAAGTAACATTAAAATTAATGAAACAGAGGGTTTTTTCCTGCCTTCTCAAACCTCGTTACAGAATGGGATGAAGCTATGAAAGTCATTCTCAGGATGAAACTACCTCCTTTTTAATTTATTCTGAAAATTGTACAAAACCAAAATATATTTCCTTACCTCCGCATTTTAGAAAATGATAGTGTTCAAGTCGGTAAATAATGTACAACTACAAATACAACAGCACCATGGCAATAATAAAACACTGTAATCAATAGAAATTTGTGCTAAAATGGATACAAAAACATGAAGTCAGTAGTTTGAATTTTCTTCTATTATGAAGCTTTCTGCAGGGCACTTAAAAATTCCAGCCCTTAATAAAAATCCATAGTTCTGTTTTTATGATTTTAAGTCACTGTTGAAGTCAAAACCAAAAAAAGGGTAGGAAGTTATTCAACTGAGAAGTTCCACAAAAACTTAAACATTCACAAGTATTTTCTTTACTTTTCAAAGAGAGGCCTATTCCTGCCATCAGTTTGCAGGGATTGTATGGCTAAGTCCCACCACTGCTAACACAGATAGCTGTGCACAATGCATCTAAAGTGCACAAACAGGACAGAAAAAAAAAAAAACCCTTTCATTTGTTTTACTGACCCACAAAACCCAGCTACAGTTGCAGTGAAATTGAACGGTATCTTGCAATTTCATCCCTTAATTAGGAACCCAGCACATGGCAGAAGTCCAGGCCCTAGCTCAGGCTGTTTATCTTTCAATACTTTCAAGTCACTTACTAGCCAAAAAAGAAATTACAACGTGATTTAAAGGGAAATCAGTCGGCTTCCAGGCTCATTCCTTGCCTGCCTCCTCCCTCTTCTTCTTTTCTGATTAAAATGTTTGTAACCATACCGTAAGTCTGATCTGTTCATCCCTACAAACAGCTGTCCCACTATGCTGCAAGAAAAACATTTGTAAAAAATATTAGTTTTTGTTGAACTGGATCCTTTCTTTCATGTTTCCCCTCAAAAATTCCGACAAAGTTTCACAAACATTCTTCCGTTTTTAAAAACGTAGTATGTTATGTTTTAGTAAGGAAGCTGTGATGGTTTAAGAATTTCACACGGAGCACTGAGTGCTAAACCTCTGTTGCTGAGCCCCACCTCTCTGCAAGTGCTCCCCACCTTCCAGCAGCTTCTGCTGCCTGTTCTCCAGATGCAATGAGTCAATGCTGAAAGAGATCTCCCTCAAACACCCTGCCACTGAGTCCACAATCTGATGGCTCCAGTCCTTCACTTCAGACACCCCTTTTCCTTTTGTGTGATTCATCACCCAGCTCACACAAGCTGAGTATCCAGCTGGAAGATCCCTGAGTAGGAGGTGCCACTGCACCCCCACAAAGCAAAGCAGAGAGACTCAGCTGCACCGAGGCTTCCTCTTGAAACTGGGACAATGCTGCCTTTCAGCACACTTGATGAAGAAGGTAACAAAACTGTTGCACAGACAGCAGACTAACCTGGTGAGCCAGACAGTGAGTTCATCCAAACCACACTACACATAATTCTTCAACTGCAAGTGAAGAGCTTTGCTGCTTTGTTTCCTTAGAAATAGAGCTCGTGGTTTTAGATGTATTACAAAATCTGTTATTGTTTTAATTCACTAACTTTAAGAGCATTTCCAAAAATGGATTGTGATACTCTGTGTTTTCTAAAACATCATAAATATAACAGCAGTTCCCGAGCACTTTGACCAGTGAGTGTAAAATACTGCTCCTCAGTTTTCAAACATAAGGAAGACCTTAAGTATATTTGACAATTCCCAATTAGAAAGATTTGGTATTTATTCAGGAGCAAACAAATTAGCTGCTTCTTCAACTGAACTTAGCAAAGCCTCACACAGTGAAAAGCTGGGAAAACTTTTTACTAAATGTTTTGACCTTGTTATACAAACATGTGATACAACAATCTAATACAAAGTATTCAACAAGATGGTGGGAGCACCTGGTGTCATATCTCACTCAGTATATTTTGACAGATACAAATTACATTCCTGGTTCGTAAACTAGAACTGTGTGAAGCAAAAATTTCTTATTCTTGCATTATGGAAAATACTAAAATATAATGCAATACGAGAACATTTTTTCTTGGGGTTCTGATGACAAACCACTTGAGCTATACTTTTTTCCTTTATAATGTCACCAAAACTCTCAATGGAATTATATATAGAATAAATGATAGGTGATGGTGAATTACAAGGCCATAATACGTACAGTAAGCACCTAATATAGTTTTATAAATTGCAGACTTTTATAGCTTTATATTTTACAGTGTAATGTCGCACACTGCAGTGACACAATACTCCAATTCAATGCAATACCACATTTAAGAAAAGAAAAAAATAGAAAAAGCAGCAGCAGGCCTTATTCAGGTAAAGTTACTTTAGAAGTGTACAGATCTGCCATTTTAAAAGGAGACACAGAGATCAAAATATGGGCCTTGAGGAAGAAGGTATGTGCCAGACAATGACCAGCCCTGTTGTTCCTCTACACAGCGCAAAACAAACGTGTTTGCCTAACACCAGGCACAGCTGCACAAGAGATCCCAGGCTGGATTCTGCACTCAAGGGATGCAGCAAAGGGTGCTCCACATCATTGAGCAGTGACTTCTCCAGCTGATTAAGAAGCGGCACTGATGGGCTTCACTGGGATTCCCATCCAGAGCTCTTCAACCTGACAGATAACATCACATTTTGGGGGTCTAAAGGATAATAGTGAAGCGAGGGACTGCTGCTGAGGGAATATTCCATTCCCAGAACTCTGGACTGGGACTGCTTCTGAGGCAGGAAATCAAATAACTTCCCCCCAGAAATGAAGCCAATGCTACTAGATGGCATCCACCTGCCTGTGTATACCCCACTTGCCAAATTTTGGATCCATTGGTTAACTGCAACTAAATCTCACTCAGGAAGAAAAGTCCACATGATATCAAGCTCCTATAAATTCTGAGCAAACAGCAAGCCAGGTAGAAAATAATTATTTTCTCAATGCTGTCCTTGAGGATACAACTCCAACCATCCCAGATGCACATCAGCATACTCTAGGCAAACTGACACGATAACGGGGTGGAGCAGGGGAGTAGGGAAGGACAGGATGAAGAAATCAGTCTCCTCTAGAGTAACCCACAAGCAGGGCATTTACTCCATGCTCCTGTCGCATTAAGCACCAGAAGATTCCACCATAAGAAACAAGGACATAGGAAATCACAGACACAGACTTGTTTGTTGCTGATAAGAACACCAGACAAGAACAGAAGTGAGAAGGGCACACTCTGGCAGCCCTATCAAGAGGTAAGTTGTCATTTGGGTGCATGTGCCTGCTGCTCTCTTGGGTGGGCAGCAAACAAGACATCACTGATGTCTTTTAGACACTGCTCACAACTAAACCTAGTTAAAGGCGATAACACTGAGAGAAGAGCAGATAAAAGGAGACGATGACAAAACAGAAAGAGGCATTGCCTCAAGCTGCACCAGAGGAGATTCAGGTTGGACAGCAGGAGGAGTTTCTTCATGGAGATTGTTGTTAAAAATTGGAATGGACTGTCCAGGGAGGTGGTGGAGTCATCATCCCTGGAAGTGTTCAAGAAAAGACTGGACATGGCCCTCATGGTCTAGTTGACTAGATGGTGATCAGCCAAAGGTTGGATTTGATGATCTCAGATGTCTTTTCCAACCTATATGATTCTCTAATTCTATGACTTTATGTCTCTTTCACCTGAAAATACAACAGGTGGTCCTCACCAGTATGCTGTTCATCAGAAATAAACCCTGAGCTTTGCTGAAGCAGTCCTACCCAGGCACCCTAACCACACAAACACCTCCCAATGAAATGGATGGCTGATTCATAAAGGATCAGAGAAAAGAACCTTAAATTTTCCTGATACTTCTCACTTTTCCATCACTAGAAATGTCAAAACTTCAAGAGTCTAGCAAGTGTCCTACAAAAAAAAAAAAACAAAACTCAAGTACCTCATGTGAAGTGTTATGTTTGGTTTCCAGTTCAGACAGCATTTTTAAATTAAATTTTATGGTTTAAAAGTTTCTGCACTGTTCTACATATTGATTCATTTTATTGTGGAAATTGTCAATATTCAGAGAAGCTGCTATGAGACAGAGCAGGCTCTAATACATGAGTGAGACAATCGCTTATGACACAGTTGTATGATGAGGCTGCTGAAAGCTTTAGTCATTCATACAACACACAGGCTTCATTGAGAAAAGAAACACCACTCTGGCCTGCCAGCACACTGTACAAACAAAACACAGCCTCTGTTCAAACAGGATTTCTCTTTTTCTTTTTTTCATTTAAAATTTACTCCGCTGACAAAGCAAGCAGCGCGCACATTTCACAACCACCGTCAGGTGGGAAACGTGGCTAAGTCTTCCTGATAGCATATCTAACCAGCTAAACAGAAATGATAGCTTAATTTTGCTTCCTGAGGCACCTACTTTGAGCCCAAGGGTGGACCTCAAATCAAGCACATGGTTATGATATGTGCCAAGCTGAAAAACAACAACCACGAAAAGGAGGCAAGTACTAAAAAGAAATAAAAACTAATTAGAGGTTACTTAAGTAGTTTGGAATACTAACAACTGAAAAAAAAACAGTTTACATATCCTGTGCTTTGCTTCTCCACTTGGATACAATTGGACTTTTTTTCTTTTTCTACTAGAAGACACGGCAAATTACTTCGCCTATTACCACAGAAGGGATGCATTGCTGTGAAAGTAGCCTCTGTCCAGTGGAAACCTTGCTTGTCTTTCTTTGCAGACTTCTAAATAGACACTCTGGTTCAGAATATTGGGTCACACAACTCCATACTCCTAGTGCATCTGAGTCAAACTGTAAGTACTGAGCTGTACTCAACTCCTCTGAATAATCCTGACCACATTTCTTCAGGGTGAAAATCTTAGAAAGGATAAGGAATGACATTATACTCATTTGGAAAGGAGGAAAATGCAACACACTGGCCTGCTAAGAGTGATGCAGTGCATCATGCCACCATGCCAGAGATCAGAGTTCAGGCTAGTCTTTTAGTTTTGAGACTTAGGGGAGACAGGGTATGGTTCAAAAATAATGTGTTTCAGTGTCTGAGAGAGGGAAACCAGTGCAGCAGCACTCCATCTGGCAGGCCGACTTTGCTCTGAAGTTACACTGAAAAAAAGAAGGACTTTGTGTTCAGGGCTGGGGGTTGGGAAAAGAAGAAATGCGGCCTCCCTGGGAAATAAACTTAAGATTATGCTGATGCACTATCTGGATCCTTCTTAAGGAGGCAACAGAAAATTTAAAAGTTAAATCGAGTTGTCCATGACATGCTCAACACCATTTAATGGGAAACTCCTGCTGACATTATTCATGAGAGACACATTTCTTACCAATACAAATAAAATAAATAGAAAAAAAAATTAAAAATCCCCAAGTACAAAACCTTTCTCTTTTCAATAATGACTACTGAAGAGGACAGATGCATTTTCATGAAAGGCACCACATGGAAGAGAAAATGTCTCCTCTTTTATTTTTAAAAAGGGTGCCAGATGCAAATCTTTCACTGGACGCCTATAAGTACTTAAAATACAAAACACCTTCTTCAAATGCATTAAACACACAGTGAGGCACTTTAAATACACTTGCTTTGTCAGACAGGCAGCTGGCACCACTTTTGTAATGAACAGGACAAACATTCTGTCCAGTGGAAGTGTTACCAAAATATAGCAGGAGGCTCAGCTTGACTTGCACTTAACAAATATCAAAAGCAGGTTCTTCTCATTACTTTTCTTAAGGATAAAAAATACCGCCTGGCTGTCATACTCTGGGAAGGAAAGAATAATTTAGGTTTTCTTTTTAAATAGGTCTCACTTGCAGAAGGCGCATGCCAGCCTCAACTCCTGCTCTCTCATTTCTAAATGGTACAAACCCCCCCATCCTAGCCTTTCCCAAACATGCAGTGTTCTGTGGGTGATCAAAAGCCTCCCTTCATCATCAATTATTGTGCCACGGTAAACAGAGAGCCTTCAGAGGACAGCAGCACATGAGCAAAAGCATTGGTTAAAACCATAAGTGCTACCAAACTTTTCACACCTGCACTTGGTGTAATTAATTTTGCCACCTTATACATGTCTGGAGGAAAAATGAGAAAGAAAATCACCCAGCAAACTAGGAAAAGCTAGCCTTTCTGAAAGTAAGATGTGTCTTTTGTAAGCTCACAGCATTTCAGGCCACCAAATCCAAATGCAGTGCAGAGTTTGCCTCATTTATTAAGAAGTGCCAGAGGAAAAGATTTCCTGTAGAATGCGGGGGAAATTATTTTTATACTCCCCCAAAACACAGCAAAATCCCAATTCCACCTGAAACCGTGCTTTATGTTTTAAAATGCTCTTATAATTTCCCTAAGCTGAGAATCACTCACTGTTTATATCCCTTTCCCTTCCTCTAAGGAAGTTAAAAGCAGTGTTTCGAGCAGGCTCCATGTGTGCAGCCACACCTAGAACACAAGGCGATGCCTTCCCTCCCCCTCCCCCCAAAATCCATGAGCAGCCACAGCTGGAACTGTTTTGCACGGGCCGTGTGCGAGCGCTCGCTCCTCTTTGTCCGCACACGGCTCCGCGCCGGCCTCCGAGGTAGTGCTGCATCCCCTGGGACTGCGGGAAACCAGCCCAGCCCCGGCTCCCTCCCTGTAGGGCCAGGCGATGCAGTGTCAAAAGCCGGCCACGGAAAGATCTGGAAAAGCAGCCTGCAAGGAGAGAGGCTTTTGCCTTTCTGGGGATGACAAAAAGCACGCAGTTGGGTTTCGCGTTTTCCTGCTGTCCTGGAAGCTTGGCAAAATCACAACCGGTATAACATGAAGCCTCCTACTGTAACCATAGGGTGCTTTTAAAAATAATTTATCCCTTGCTGTGCAAAGCATATCTGGGACATGTGCAGGGCTGGCCTGGCTTTGGCATGCACATTCTGTCCCCAAGGCAAGGGACAAACGGAGGATGGAGCGCTGAGCACCAGCACTGCACCGAGTAGGAAAAGGCTCAGCCATGTCTTGTTGGTCTGGGAGGGAGGCAAGCCTGCTGCTCCAGGAAAAGGCACCACAGAAGTGAGCAGGCAAACTGCAATGTAAGTCAAGTTAGTAATGGTGTGAAACCTGCAAGCAGGAGTACTTCTGAAGGCTGAAACACAGAGTGGGTAAGCACACTCAGGCATCTGAAGGAGAGGGACACAGGGAAAAACAAGGATGCACCACAGAAGCAAAATAAACTTTTACATGTAACAGAAACATTCTCAGGATGTGTGTATGCCTGCACATCCACTCGCACACAAACACGTCAACGCGCTGTTTCAAAAGCCACATCTAAAATTTCATTAAAAAAAGCCCAGCTGCTTCTTTACCCTGACTTTGTCTTTAAGGACTTAGCTAAGCCGAAGGAGTGGCCAGAAAAGAAGAAAAAAAAACCCCACTTCAACCCATCTCTCTCAAATTCTTTTATTTCAGCAATGCATTAAGCAATCTCCCTGCAGAGTTATTCTCTTCTTCCTGGTGTGGATAAAGCTCCCCCTGGGGAGCTCTGTAATTTCCAGCTTCTCCGAATTCAGGTATTAGTAAAGACCGCTTGGGGACACGCAACAATATAACTCTACATTTTCAGGCATTCGGAGAGAACCCCCTAAGGGTCCCAAGTTCAAATTTCTGAAATGTAGGCATTGTAAAAGGAACCTCGGGGGACTCCAGCAATAGAAATCTGCTGAATTCAAAGCATTTCCTAAGCCCTGGCAGGAGCCTTTGCTCCCACTGGAGGCTTTTTATAAAACATGTGTTGCTGACATGTTGACAGATTGCTCAGTGAAGTGTTAGGTGCATACACAGGCTGGCCATTTAGGGGGACATCAGTTTACCCTTCATCTCTACCTGAAGCACCATGTTTTATACATTACCCGAGGACAGGCAGAAAACAGACACTCTCCTACAAAGTACAGTATCACTTGGCAAGAGGCAAAAAAAAAAAAAAAAAAAAAAAAAAAAGAAAAAAAAAGACCCCCACAAAACTAAAGATTACACATATACATACGAACACACACACAAGTAGAAGAAGAGAGCAAGAGAGAGGGGGGAGTTGTACAGCACCTTCCAAATATCAAAAAGGTCAGAAAATAAATTAAGTGTACAATACAAGGCCTAGGCTGGAAATTGCCTCCATGTATCAGGCCTGCCACCCCTTTTCTACACAGGCCAGAGCTCCGAGGGTATAATGAGCAAAGGAATTTTCTAATGACAGCTGACTGTTGGGAGGTAATCTGATCAAAGGCCGATATTAAATCCAACTTCTGCTCATATCAGGGTATTAGTGATGTACGACTTAATAACCCAGCAGCTCCAAAAGTGCTGCCGTGGCAACAGGATGGAAATTGGGATAATAATGTATTCATGGTGCTGGCGACCTGGGGCTGCAGTGCGTGCTCTCAGGGGAGGGCACTTCACCCTGAGCCAGACGTGTCTGGGCAAAATCACTTCACAAAGGACAGGAGTTGAATACTGAAGAGCTCTGGCACTGATGAGTGTGTCGATAAGGGGAAGAGTGGAATGAAGTGAAGGGAGGAAAGGAAAAACATTTTCAGCAGAAGAGCTTGAGTGGTGCTTCTCTGAAAAACTGATGGGGCTCAAGAAGCTCTCCCCGACAAGTACAACCAAAATGGATAATTATTAAATGAACATAAAACTACATTCTCTGCAAAGTGCTGAAGGATGGATAGCACCAGCTTACACAAAGTGACAAGATTTTCACATCAGGCTACATCTATCTTCCAGAACTTCCACTGTGTATAAAAGGGCCACCGCCTGCTACCATCAATATCCAAAATTCTTTTAACATTAAACAGCTTTTCAACCTTTCCTGCCCTTAAATCTCTCAAGGAAGAAAATCCAAGAAAAGGTCACGCATCAGCCACACCTTTCAGGGTCTTGTAGCTGCATTTCCTGCATAAATGGAAATCTCCTTCACATTATTCCCCCCACCCTCCCTTTCTATAATCACCACAGCTATGCATGAAATATCAAAAACACAATTGTTTTTTTCTTTCTGGTATGAAACCAGAATGAAACTTGGCAATACAATACAGTCATCTCAGTGCAACTTTACAAATTAATCTAACATCAGTTCCTTTGATTCTTTAAATTAGGAAACAAAGATGGATATATGTATTATTTGAATTCTATTTACTTTCTAGACAATAGACAGTAGAGAGAGGGTCCTTCTTTCATTCAGCCATTATTCAAAGCTTCTTTAAAATGCCAGAGTCATTTGGGGGGGTTCTAGTGGCAAAAGTCTGAGGAGGAAACTTCTGTTTGACTGCATTAGGGGAGGGGACTGAGCGTCCATTCATCTGACATTCTCCCTTTCTTGCCTGGTTTACTGGGCTATCCCCTTGCATAAATTTACAGCTATTGGAGTCACTCACCGAGTCTCAGCAGACCCCACTTCTGCTGAGGAGGTGCCGAAGCACTCTCTTCAGAGAGGGGTAAAAGGCAGCTGAAAATCTGCTCATGGCCACTGCATCAACCTTGCACCATGGATCCCAGGGAAATCCAGGTCTGTGCCGTGTCTCTGACATGTGAGGGAGGGGATAATTTAGAATATCCCTCTCTCTGTCTTCATGCTGCACCTAGTGCACACAACATACACCCTGTGCTCTTAAGCGCCCTTCCTGCCTTTCCTAGTATTACAGATAATTTGCTAGTTTCAGAGTGTACTTATTACAGGACTGTCAGAGGAGTTTTTGTTTCAACAACACGTTAACTTTACTGCACTTATAAAAAACATTATGTGTCCCCTGTGATTCTGTGTGTTTAAGAGCAGCGAAATGTTATTGATCCCAGTGTGACAAATCAAGAGTTAGGTAATGTCTACAAAACTCAATTTTCTGCAAGACATAAAACCCTTTTTATGAAACCCTTCCTTAAGAAATTCAGGGAAAATACACACAAAAAATGAGAGCAGAAAGGTCAGAAACTATTTTTTTTTAATTAATGTAATCCAATTCTAGCCTAATGACAGGCATATGACCACCGAGGCCAATTTAATGCAATATTTACTCTCACTACTTTAAAACAGTATGTGAAAACTCCAGTTTTATGAAATCACTTTGATATGATTAAGAATTGTATTTAGAAAGCCCAGAAAACTAAATTCAGTTTCCTTTTGGCAAGCATTCATCGCTGAGTACATTGTAAGTTTGGATTCAGGCACAGGTTACATAATATGTAAGATTTTCCAGGATTCCAGTTCAAACTGCTTATATATGACCTTAATGTACATTTACAGAATGAGTTGGCTTAAAAAAAATCTCAGGGATGAAAACATCCCATTCAATTTCTCCTAGAAGCTATGCACTTGCCTAAATTCCTTTTTTGTAAACCACTTTCCTTTTCTCAAAGACTACATAGAAATAGTGGTGAAATACTAGGGGAGAAAGGCACTAAAAAGCAGCAGTAACAATTCAGCTATAATTTGCATGAGATCCACATGCATCAATAGAAGTTTCAGATATGTATACATATTGGGATTTTTTTCCCCAACTGTTCAGGGACAGTAAGTACTGGTACTGCATTTAATTAACAAGCAAATGTGATGCCCTGCAATGTGAACAATACTGAGCCAATCGCTTATGTTCTTAAAAAACAGATGTATTACATGCACTGTACTACTCCTGAATACTAGAGTATCCGTTTTATATCCTTTTTCCAGCAAACCTGAATCTGTCACAAGCTTTCCCTTGCTCCCTAACCCCTTTTTTCCTTTTTAGTTTTAACTTCCACCTTAAATTTGTTTTCCAGATCTGTTGGTAGTTCTCTCCCTATTTCTTTTCTGTCTACTGCATTCATCATTATTCAGCTGCATTATAGCACTTAAAAAAAACATCCCAGCTTTGGAAAAAAAAAAAAAAGAAAGGAAAAAAAAAAGAAATCATTTGATTTTCATTGCCCTGGAGAGAATTAAATACCCCCAAGGAAAAATTCTGGTACATTCTCTGCACACATTTACATGCAGCCAGTGAAGTAAACATTTCCATAATTGCTCACTTCAGAACACGTTACCCAGTTCCTAGGTACAATAACTGTCAGGAGTCAATGAGGAATAAAGAATTTTCCTGAATCCTTGCACATAACCTGACTAGCATTAATAACTCCACAGTTGTACATAAGTTAAGAAATGGATTACTGCCAGGCAGCAACCTTGCTCTGAACACTTTGGGCATAATGCATTCTTCAAACTATCATTAACAAAATAAATACATATTAAAAAAAAAAAACAGCCTAGAAACTCAAGGCTACTGATAACAAAGTATACTTTTCTCTCAGTAAAAACCATGTAGCACAAACTATAGCTTTTTCTTAACCTTGGAAAATATAGTAACATATGGCTTCCATTTACTTCCAATTTTACTTGTACTGTAAGCTTCTTTGGTGAAGTTGTCTTCTATTGCTAAATGACAAAATGAATGATGAAATTCAGTTGCTATGCTAGAAAAACAAAAAACAAACACTGGTGCCTTATCCCAGAGGAAAACTGGACTTCAGTTATGAATCATCCTTACCAGCAAATCTTGGATATCTTAAATAAAAGACTTTATGTACTTATAGAAAAGAAAACAAAACACACTCTAAAATCTTCAGTAGAAAGACCCTCCTTCTGCTCCTTATCATAAGAATCCAAGGCTGGGGATCACACCAAGAACCTGAAATGGTTATTTAAATAGAAGTTCCCTGCTATGAGGGACACCAATGAATAGTGCTAACATCAGTTTTTATTACATATTTGCAGAGCTCTTCATATTGCTGAGACCACAATGAAGAGCCTTGTAAACATGTAATAAAACCAAGCTCATTGGATGTTACAGCATTAACAATTTTTCTACAAAATGAAAGTATATCTGCTTTGTCATCAGACTGATTTGAAAAGCTCTCATCCATTGTATGGTAACTTAATTCTTTTTAAAAAGATATTTCATCTAGAATCTGCCTAATTGGACTGTGAAGAAAATTCACCTAATTATTTTTTTTAAATGTGACATTTTTGTTTAGGTTTTTTTTTAATGGCTTATCTAGACCATCAAGTTCTGAAGACAATAAAAGTGTAGCTCTGTGTGTTATAAAGTATTTATGATATTTTCAAGGAATTTTTTCACCCAGGCAGAAAATATCCTTTTAATAAGCTCTTTTTACTGCAAGAAGCTATTATTGGTCTCTTCTTTATTGTTGTTTTCATATTTTCAGCATAAATATAATGGGGGGAAAAGGAAGAGAGAAGAAAACTGTCAGAAGACAGATGCAGACAACAGAAATGTTATATAATCTGATAAAATAATGAATAAAATTAAAACTGGCTGTCAGATGAAATGAAAAGCAATTTTGCTTACAATTTTCAGAGTGTCTATGGAAAAGCAGCCAAATCTATGTACTGCAAGCTGTCTGTAGTTCATGGATATACACAATAACTGAAGAGGTACTTTGATTAGAAAGAATGCAATGATGAGCACAGCCTAAAATACTGAATAATGCACTTGAAACAACTTCTCTGAAAGCCTAGAGGAAATGTTTGAAAGCCCTATTAAAGCAGAACAACGAACTGACAGAAGAACTCATTGGTTACGTATTTGGGAAATGGAGAATAATTCCTACTAGAGACTCCATTAATTAGAACAAATCCTAACTACTGCCTGAGGGCTGCCAGAGACAAGGATTTACTCCCTACTCTTGCATGAGCAGAAGTCTTACTGGGGTCAAAGGGACTCATACACCAACACTGAATATTTAACCCTCTAAAGATTGTGATGCAGTTTTCTTTCCAGTTATTAGATAAATCACAGCCAAACCCAGATGTCAAGTGCTAAGTAAAAGGGAACAATGCAACAGAAATAGGATTTTTCAAATGAATTTGGTGAAGTGGTAGGTCATCACAATGAAACCCTGGGGACATTTGGTTCTGTCTCCTACAAATGCCCAACAATAAAATCCCCCTCTAAGACTATGCTTATTTTGCTCCTCTAGCCAAACCTATGGAGAAAAAGGATAGTGAAAAATGTATGATCTCTCCTGCCTGGGCATGAGAGTTGAGATAGGGTTTCAGAAGTGACTTTTTCTTTTTTGTGAACATTATAGTACTTCAAAAACATCCCAGCTTTCCATGATTCTTTTGCACAATTCTTTTCCATGACTCAAGGATTTAACTGGACACCTGGCAGAACCACACAGAATTTAATCCTTCTCTTTGATGCACAGCTCAAAATGTTTTTATGTCATCTTCTTGCGAAGATTGGCCACTATTTGCATAACTGTGAGAGAGAAGTTTTCCTCTTGCCCTGGATGTCTGGTGGTAGTGCTCCCCCACACCCTGAGGGTGAAATCAATCACATAGTAAGGTGTTCAGGAACAAGGCTCTTTCACCAGGTACGAGGGACCTTTTCTCCGCATTATGGCATCATCTGTTTCTCATGATCTCTCAGCAATTTTCATTAAAAAAATATCCTGCTCCTGCAAGGACGTTTTGGTGACAGCCTCAGCCTCTCATGTGCTCTCCCTCTGGCAGAGCACAGTCGTACCACTTTGTCTTTCAGTAGAGGCTTTACAGCTCTCAGAGAGAGTTTTCTATGGAGTTTGAAAACTAACCATTGGTGATATCACACACTATTGGTCACCTCAGTGATGCAGCTCCACTTCAGACCCACAGCAATGCTGCAAATATCTGAAAAGAGGCGACTTCCTATCTGACAGCACTATAATCAGCACCAAAGTCAGTAACTAACACAAGCTGTATGTTTATGGTTCACAAGGCATCACATTGTTAATGAGCAGATAAAACAAGAAGAAAGGGCTGTTCTTTGTTTACAATACTCCCCTCATAAGCAACAGATGTCCTGATAGACTAGACTGCATTGGCTTTGTTGGTTGAGAACCTCCCGCTGGCCCTGGATGAGAACCAAGCATCCATACTGATTTTGTTACAATTGTCAGCTACTTTTGTTACTACAAAGCATGAACTGTTGCTGACTCATCTGTGGTCCCATGGGCACAGAGGAAATAATGTATGGAGTCATGCAGTGACTCCATGTATTGTTTTTCCCCCAAGATGACTACTGCTTGTACACCCAAAAGCACTTTCTTGTGGGGTGCCACACAGTTTCCTGACATTACCCTTCCTGGTGACTGTGTGGATGAAGAAATGGCTGGCAGACTCACATTCTTCTGTTTTCTGTTGATGGCACTGAATGATTTATGTGTGTCTTGCCAGAACCAAAACTTAGATGAAGATGAACCATCCAACACCCAGACCAGTGTACTGGCAGTGAGTCATGGTGAGTTACCAGAGGCACAGAAAGACCAGACACAGACACTTTCAAGAGGGGCAAACATGACTGAATTCTGTAATGGTGTGCTATGGTCCTCTTGGGTTTCTGTGTTTTGGGCCATCCAGATAAAACCAATGGCCAAACAACCTTTTTGACTGATGCCAGAGGCTCTCATGGTTGGATTTATGCAGTGAAGTATAGATTAACATTATATTCTACAGAATTTCATCTTTAGAGCACTTCACAACTTTGCCTGATGAAAGATGCAGAAATGCCATTACTACGTATGGTTTTATGTAAGAACATTATTGCTCTGTTTTGTCATCCACTTCGACCCTCAGACTCCTTTCAGCCATCCTTTACAATACTGTTCTCATCCACTAATCTGACTTAATGTGGAACCTATACATGACAGAGGACAGGTCTCCTGAGGTGCTTTACTCAGAGGGCACTCCTCTGGTTATTTTCTGAAAGGGTGGCAGGTGCCCTGTATAAAATCTCCAACTTCATTAATTCAGTTTGCCTTATTGTAGTACAGTTTAAATCTGCCGGATTTGATGCTGCAGGGCCAATTTGGTGTGGGTTGTGTTTTGGCTGCTGTGTACTGGAGGAGAAAAGAAAATGGGGAAGAAAACTATAGTTGAGGTAGGGAATAATTGCAGAGAGCTTAGAGTAACATTTGCATACTGATCCTAATTACTGCTCCCATTTTTATGAACCGTGGTAAACAGAGTTTTATAAATTGAAAAAACAAGCTCATGTATTTATTTGTTCTCACACAGGGCTTTTTGTCATGACAGGTTATAAACGCCTACCTTGATGTGCCATCAAGGCTTCCTCCCTTAAAACATTTTTCTCAGCCTCTTCGGTCATGGAAGCTGCAGGTGTCATACTCAGACTGTGACTTTGAGGGGAGGGTGTGCTCTCCTCAGACATTCAAAATCAAGCATTCATTATAGCATATGCCATCGAGAATGACTTGTTTTTATATTCTGCTCAGTGAACCAAGATTATCTACTTCACTGAGAAGAACGATGTAGGAGCCCATCTCCTTTGTTTGTTCTGCTTTCAGACAGACAAAAGGCAAGTTTGATGAATGACACATGGATGCCTCAAAAAGTTGTTAACTAGAACCATTCTATGGTTTCCCACTCCAGAGCTTCACCCTGTCCCTTGTAATATGGCCATCCCCCACACCTCCAAAAGGAAACTGCCTTACATCTTATCCAAAAATGCTTTTCCCCCTTAAAATACAGTTGCAAGGATAATTTTCTTGTCAGTGCAGGTTACAGCTTGTTGGTCCAGATCACATTTGCAGTGGGAATTAATGTAATGCTCCCTTTTCATTTCTCCTGGCTGGCAATCACTTCATTTCTGAAGCAGAGTGCTGTGTGAGTCTGCTCCACAAAGCCCTGTCTCATGAGCACTGTAGATGTCCTCAAGGCATGAGTCTGATAGTAGTCCAGGTAACTGTGAGCACCACCTGAGTGAGGCACAGGGTAATAATAAAGATGACAGCAGTGCCTATGCTTCTCTTGGCTGTTCTCTTTTGTTTTCATTTTCTATATTTAAAAAATACCACGCTTTAGCTTAAAAAGAATGATAAATAAACCAATGACTCAAATTTCTTACAGAATTTTTTTAACTGCAACTTTAACAAGAGGTCAAGAAATGACCCGGTAGTATTCTCATGTTACTAGCACTCAGCAGATGAACTAGCTGTCTACAGCAGGGTCCTTTCCATCACATGAACACTTGAAGTTTGGGTTGGTGATACTAATAGCACACCCTTGAACTGTGTCTCCATTCTTCAACGTGACACTAAAAGTGGACTGTGCAGCTCTGGAGCCTTTTGTCAGCTCACAGTGATTGAAAGATCCTCCCTGAGGCTCTTTTCTCCTTAATATCATGCAGAATTTCTGCCTTCTCTTTCAGAAGAAAATTCCTTGTTTAACTTCTCTAGGGTCACTGTATACTAGTGCAAAAAAACAGGTGCAAGACAGGTCTCTCTCTCATGTTAAATTTCTGTACGCTTCAATTCTCCATAGATGATTCACATCATTTCTGGATCAAATTATCTGGTTTTAACTAGTGACAGGATCAAATTAACAAGGAAAATGGAATATAAAATGAAACACATTGTAATGAGGGTGTGACACACAGAGGTACTGCTAACAGACAGAAACCTGTTCCCCTGTACAGAAAGGTGCCTGTACACTCCTGTAACTTGCAGATAGCCAATAGTGAACAGACATGTTCCACAGATGAGCAATGCATTGGAAATAAACTGCACCTCTGCCTTCCATGATAAAGCCTGTGTCACTTGGATTCAGGCATCTGCCAAGTTCAGAGGACACAGGTGTGAAACTACTGTTTTCTACAAAAAATTGTATTTCAAAGAATTGACTGTACGAAAGGACTGTCACACCATGGAGACAACATACAACATCAACAAGGAAATTAAGCAGAATCCAGTACATTTCTGTCCTTTGCAAATCAAATACTGACTTGGCACTTGCACGCTGTGCATTAAAGCAAACATGAAATACCCAAGCTACTGGGGATCCTGCCAGCCCCGGAACTGAAGCAGCATCCTGAGAAAGAGTTGTTGTTTACTCAAAAGTGAACATAACTCTCTTTCTTAGAGAGCTAAACCGTGTGCATGGCCTTATACCATCCAATACAGCTGTAACACAGTTTCTGCTCACTGCTGCAAGAGTCTGCACAGTAATCCCGTTACTGCAGTCTAAGCAATAAGCTTTTCTACTTAATCACCCTCTTCCCTTTTGATACCCAGACCAAAATGCAAAATTCCGGGTAACTTCAGCACTACAGGGGCCTGAACAACCATTATGTGCTTGTGCTCAGCCTTCTTATACTTCACTAAACATGCATACTATGAACTAAGTTTCCAAACAGATAAATCTTTGGTTCCCAAATCAATCTGATTATTGCACTAGGAAGAGGGCCCTTTCCTCAGGTATTTCCTTCTTCACTTTCCCTAGCAAACAGCAATAAGTAACAGCAAATAAAAGGCTGAAGAAGGCTGCCACAGTAATACCTAAGTGCTACTTCTAGAGAAAAGGTTAATTTTTGTGTACGTTGA
Organism: Passer domesticus; assembly: GCF_036417665.1. NCBI lineage: Eukaryota > Metazoa > Chordata > Aves > Passeriformes > Passeridae > Passer > Passer domesticus. The sequence continues at coordinate 115,419,674 of NC_087474.1, forward strand.
AGTGACTACATTGAAATCCAAAGTTCTGCTCCCTAGTTTTGGATGCCTTTAGCATCACTTACTGAAAACCACAGAGACACGTTCCTGTTTATTGTTTTGTCTGGTCACATTTATTCATGCCAATACTTAAATCTTGTAAGTTTCATAAATTAAACTGGAGTAGTAATGAGGGTGAAAGAGCAGAGGACTGTCTGGTTAGCTTTCAGTGCAAAGAGACATGGATCTCAGGCACCTCTGCATCCTTTCAGCTATTGAGATATTTATTCAGCAATTAAACATTTTAGCAATCATGTTATCCACTTCGTCTTACTAAACACGATTTGCCATCCTTTCAGAAAAGACTTTTTACACACCTGCAAAATTACTTAAGACTGGAGATCCATTTGCAAGTCATAATCTGGTCTCAATGAGTAGCACATAATGGTCAGTAAACTAAATGTTGGTTATCCTTTTATGCATACCTATTATCAAATCATTTGAACAAATTTATATGGTATACATATATGCAAAACAGCCAGACTTAACAGATGTTGCCCTCTAATTTTTAAAGCCTCATTCTTTACTTTGCAGTTGCAGAGACAGATATTAGAGAACTCAGGTAAGACACACACTTCTGAATACAATTCTATAAACAACAGGCATTTGTATAAGAGCTTGCTATACTTTTCATGAAAATTCACAGAAAATATTTTCTAAAATATAAGTTTTGATAGATAGGACTCAATAGTTTAAATCAACATGTAAGCAAGTAGCAAAATAACTTTGGTCCAAATTTTGTACCTCCAGATCTTCTCAGTCAAGTTCAACAAAATTTAAATTCAGAGTCACAAGGATTCAATTTTTATCCCAAATAAAATGGTGTAAACTGTTATGAGAAAAGGACAATGTGGAAACCATGTTTTACAATTTCAGTTTTATAGCTATAGGGAAATCTCTTGTGGGAATGATTGGTTGTATGTGCATGCACCATGTCTTGCTTCTCTGTAAGAGTATTAATTGGCATAACTTGTATAAGGGGAAGCCTGACTTACAAGTCTAATTAAATATGGTCTGCATGTTACCAGTAATTTCATCCTGGAGTGCCATATATTTCTGGTTTTCTCCTTAAGCCAAAGGGAAAAAAGGCAAGCAACAGTGAGAAATGTAATACCACTGAATAAAGAACCTCCCCTTCACATCCTCCCTTCCTCACAGCTCTAACAGAGGATCTCCAGCAGCACTTTCCTGCACTTAAACTGCATGATGCTATTTAGAAACTAACTGAACAGGCAAAGCAGACTTCTCATTATATCTTTCTTGTGTGTTACTTTTTCTTTTAAATAGTCTGTGCATCTTAATGTCCTAAATTTGGAATGGAGCATTCCAGAATAATAATCACCTAGTACACCATTTCACTTCATATGCAAAAGTTTCCTTCGCTGATGTCCTTAAAGAAGTGGTGAAAAACATTAGATTGTGGGATGGTCAAAAGAACAAAGCAATGTGGAGAATGTTATTAGTCAGTGAAATTACTTGTGCCTGTGAATTTAAAAACTTCTCTGAACTACTTTTCATCTACAAATAATTTCTTTATGCTTACTCAGCTCTAGACAAAACTCGTAGCTTTGGGCTCCAGACAAGAGAAGAGACCACTAAATGTGCAAGAAAGGTGTCTTTTAGGGAAACAGAGTGTTTCAGGATCACAACCTCATGTGTATTTCATCTTAAGTAATTAAGTTCATTTTTTGTTTCATTTTTAAGCATCCTCATAACTTTTCTGAGACACTGTGAGGATAAATACACCAAAGCCTTAAGTCAAAGAAGTACTGTCACATCAGGAACTAAATCCCAAACAGGCAGCATTAAAGAGAGACATACACAGTATTTCTTCACCAATCACTGCAAAATGGAAGTTCAAAATTATTTTTAAAAATATATACCTGTATAGTTGTATGCCTTTGTCTGGATGAAAATATTAAAGTTACTAATTATCTACACAAAGCAGAGGATTCTGACATAAATAAGAATACATAAGTAATTACTTATGAAAAGTAACAGGAATTTGTCTATCTTAGCTATGCTCCCCTGGTTCCCTCCAGATTCTACTATGCATTCTCTGAACCTCTTTCATGAAGGTTGGCTTTTCAGGATCAGCAATTTTAAATAGCTTGAAATCTACTCACAGCTTAACAATGGAAGAAATGTGTGGACTTTAAACCTATTTTCTTCATGAGGGAGCAATGGCTTTCATTAATTTTCTTGTCAACAACTAAATAGAAACATTTCCTCACTTTCTTCCTCAAATCTGTATTGAATAACCATGTTGGTTCTTTCATTCATGAATCTACTGAAAGGACAGACAAATAATCATAACACAAAAATCCTTAAAATGAGAAACAATAGTTTTTGATGAATGGATTTCTACTACTCATAAGTATTTTTTGAAAAAAACTTGGCATAGCAAACACACATCATTCCCTTTCTAACAGCACAAGTATCTTCTGTATTCTAAGAAAATACAATACAGAATGGAAGAAAGGTAAGAAATTTTAAAAATTAATGAGAACTTGGGGGTGAAGAAAAGAAGTTAGAAAGACCCAGCTTTGAATAATGAGGCAATAATGTGAAGAAGGTTAATATTCTGTGAAATTACTTACCTTTACGTGTAAAGGTAAATTCTAGTCTGAAGTTTACTAGTTTTCAGTCTGGGAATAATTACTTTATGCTTCCTCAGCTTAGAGAAAACAGTGGTACTTATGGTAACTTTGTGAAACTAAGCTTAGTGAATGGGTCTAATTTTAAATATCAGGGAGGAAATAATTCACCAAATACGCCTTAGATTAGGAATAGGAGTTTTGTCCTTTCCTCCCTTCTGCCCAGCTCACAGAAAACAGTGCAAACTGGATACAGAAGGGTCATGCCAAAGAACAGAAGACGACTCAGGAGGTCAGTTTTGGAGTTGCAAATTTTAAGGCAAAATAACTTTATTTAGCTATTGGTCTTTGAATGATTAATACACTCACTGCATGAACTTCAAATGAACTACATAAATCTGAGCCAGGTCTGTTAAAAAAATAAAATAAAAGGCAAAGAAACAGAAATAGAGGGGGAAAGTATAGGATCCTGCAGGCATTTTGCTCAGACAGGCTTACTGTTTCTTAAAATATGATACACCTGATTGTGCCCATGAGGTCTGAAAATGGGAGTGCTGCAGTCTTTACTTACACAATAATATAACATTACACGTGCTATTTTTGAAGCATTTCACCAGTGTAGGTTAACTATCCATGTACAAATATAGATACATTTTGGAGATGGACAGCTTCTTGAGGGGAGATAAAAAAGACTGTCCATGTTTCTTACAGATTAAATGCTACCAAAAAATGCTAATAGCCAAGTATATTTTCAGTTGAAACATACAATGTAATTATGCTGTAATTTTAACAAAAAACACCTTTACAGGCAAATACAAAAGACAACTACAGAGCTCTGTATTGGAGCTATGTCTCTAAAGCTAATATGCAATCTAATTAACGTGCAATTACTCTTCTTTCGATGTGATTTAACTGCTCATTAAGAAGCAGTAAGAAAGAAGAGTCTCTTATCTAGCATTTTAAGCAATGTATAAGAATGAAGAAGAAAGAGGATACTACAATGATCAACTTAGACCCAGACAGAAGTTGTAATATCTTCTTAAGAAAAAGATGCTTGCTGAAAAATTCTGTTCCATCCGAAGAAAGGACACTTCCATGGGAGCAGAGGAAATGTTAACAACCATTTTTACATTCAAAGTAAAATTTCTTTGGTTCCAGTATCACCACATGCAACCATAATGAAAACTTACTTTAAGTCAATAACAAAATAATTAAATTTTCTTTTTAATTTGTTTTTAAAAGATGTTGTTCTCTGCTTTTCCCATTCCCCTTCCTCAGAAGTAGGCATGAAGTTCTGATAAACTATATACTTCATTAAGAAAATAGCTGGCAAGCCTATAAACTGTGCAAATAACATTTGGATTACAAACCACATTTAGTGCACTTGGCTGATGGAAGAATGATTATTCCATGTCTTAGTTCACAAAGAGCATATTGACTACTTACATACACAACTCTTCCTGTACGCCTAATAGTTTCCCATAGTTTGGTAAACACATTCCACATATCACAGTTAAAGGCTTCAGATCCAGACTTTTCTTCCACAGAGTATCCTGTATTTATACATCCAAGGATGTTATGGAAGGAAAGGGTGGAATGCTGCGTGCATCTTATGGCAATTGCACTGGGGTCTGTTAAAACACGTGGTTTGACTTTTAAGCTATGTAATAAGAGGCAGAACCCCAAGCTTCCATAAGTGTGTATTAGAAAGCATACATTATGCCCTCTATCAAAAATTACGTAATTTGACAGCAAAATGTATAAGTAAGCCCATAATTACCTTAAGCATCTGCCACACAGTCAACCCTCTGGGCTCACAAGTCAAAATATTGTGCTAGATCTCCCAGAGAGCAGATAGAAGGAGACAAGGGAGGGCCAGAATACAACTTTAGGGTTGAACACTACTCTGAGCCACTTCTCCCTTGACTCAAAATGTCTGGGACCAACAGTCCTTGGAAGCAGAATGGTTTCCCCATCTATGGCTGGGCTAGCAGGGCCAGCCTCCCCCTGTGCATGGTAAAAGAGCTTGTGCTGCCAGACAGTTACCTCTGAAACAAAGAGGTGACAAAGAAGAGCCACACCATTCTGAAACATGGCACTTCCAGGAATACTGCTCACCTGGAAAGCAAAGCATCAGCCAAATTTTAACAGTGCGTGTGTGAAACAATCCACCCACTCTCGTCTCAAAACCTGTGGCGCTTTTTGTGGACACTGAGATCCTGTGGCATTTTTCACAAGGACAGGAGGTTTGCCACATTATTCTTGGACAGTTTTCTGTCTCCCCCTGCTATGTCTCATGGGTCTTAGCTGCTGTCTTCTGCAAAGCTGACTACATTTCATGCTGTTGTAGGTAAATAGTTGCAAAAAAATTGAATGAAAGAATGAAAGGCCTTGTGCAGTTCTTACAGGTATATAGAACATAAGGTTTCACTCCACGCAAAGAACAATTCTGATACAGTATTTATTCATCATAGCCCTGTTCACCACCCTCATGGATCTACTGACTGAGGTGCAGTTTCAAAACCACTGTATGAAAAAAAAGAATCTGTGGGAGTCAGCATACAGAGATGTTCTTTGATTTCCCATCCAAGATGATGAATTTTGTAAGAGCTAGAATTCAGCCTTTAATTTGTACTGGGCCTCATTCCATGCCCATAAAGTAATTTTTAGGCACTTCAGGCACAGTCCAGTAAATGAAATGCAATGGAAAAGGCTCTATGCCTTTCATGAAGCCAAGTCTGTTTCCACAAACTCATCCTCAACAGTATGTCAGGGCCAGCAATGCCTGCACTGACAAAAAAACATATGCTCTGTGGAATTCCAAACACTCTTTTGCCCCATGCTGTGAGGGGCAATTGTTCCTACCACTTGGGAACTTCTGATACATTCAGTGGTATCCACAATTGTGTATTCCTAAAGAAACATTATATAAAGCTGGAGCGTTTACAAAAATGCTTAAAAAGTGATCAAATCAAGAATGAACCTGTTGCAATGGATGACTGTGCAAATAACAACATGGGCTGTAGACCTGGGATTGCAGCTATATTCTTGGTCCCTATAAAAAGCATCAGGTCCAGCAAAGGCTGGAAAACAAAACCAAGTATTCTGAGTGAATTTCACTCTGCTATTCTTGCTGAAATACTGAGGTACTCAATAGGAATAGTAGCACTACTCTAGATATTGTAGAGGAAAAAGGGAACAAACTGTAGAAGAGTGGAGTGCAAAAGGAGGGAGAATAGACAAGAAGGAGAAGCAGTGGGATATTCCAGCACCACAGAAAATCATTCCTACCCTTCTCAGCCAAAGGGAGAACTGCAGGGATACCTGACCTGCTGATAGAGAAAAAGGCAATAGAAATAAAAGCACAACTCCAGAAACCCTCGGTAAAAGAATCGAAGGTATGGAGATAACAAGGGCAGAAAAGTAGTCTCAGTAGCAAGTACACTAAATAACAAGATAAAAATCAACTACAGTGGCAGGCAGAGAGAGTCACAAAAGAGGCAGAATCTAATTTTAATAAGACAAACTGCATTCTTCCATTTCCTCAGCCTTTTCTTTACCAGGGAGCACCTGGTATCATGGCAGACAGGGGAAGCTTTTCTTCTTTCAAATTTACCTGCCATGGGAAACTGTTTGCAAATAACTGTGGTTAATACCACAGCCTGTCACTTGTTTGGGAAGTGCTATTTGAAAATAAGTTAGTTAAGCACCGACTATTTTAAAATGACAGAGCAATAGAAAGGCAGAGATCAAGGGAGCAGGGAGAAGAATTCTGAGAGAAAAAGAATGAGTATTTGAACTCTCTAGTAGAAATCCTGCCCTCTGTGAACATAATGACGACTTTTCCATTGGTTTCAGTGAAGCAAAGATTACAGACAACAACCTACGGACAAAAATTGAAAAACATTCTCCAGTCAGGCTTGACAGATGCCTGTGCAGAAACGATTATCCCCTAATACACATTATTCTAATCATAACATAACAGAAGGAGCAAATATTAAACCTGCTTTAAGTATTTCAAAGGCAGTTTAGAAGAATAATTAGAATCATACAGAAACCTGTGGTTATTGACACACTAAAATAGTTCAGGACAAAGAGGTGTTGCTTAGAAACTGAATTTACAGGAAAAATCGAACATGCTCAGTGTTTTGCAAAAATCCAAGTATCATTCCTGGTCATGTACTGAAGTCAGATAACAACAAGAAGAAACAAACACATACTCATGAAAAATTAATGACATTAATTAATGTGTTAATGGTAAAACTGATGTGTTATGCACTCATGCTGAAGCCTACATTTGTCAGAAAAAGGTGAATTAGCAACTGCCAGTTTCATTTCCCTGTGCTTTGCTTTTACAGCTGGTAGAAGCCTTGCAAAGTACTTGAAAAACTTGACCCTTCTCCAGCCTCCCCCGCATGAGTCACTCAACCTTCCTTCAGTCATTAGACTGCACTTCCTGCTGGGATCCAGCAGTAAAACAAATGAGAGACACCAGTTATGGTCATGGTGAGGGAGGTAATAAACCAATGACAGGTATTTTTATGAAATTTAAACCTAATTCCCATATATTATACATATCGACTAAGTGCCAATCCATGGCACTCTTACGTAGAGCTCTATTTCAAAAGACATCTCGACATGCTCTAGTCCATTCCCTCTCCTGAAAGAATACTTTCCTTGTTTTTACATAAAGATAAAATAATTTCCTGCATTTTATATACTTCAGCAATATTACAGACAAAAATATTAAATTGCTTTACTTGTACGTGTATAATGACATGATTTTGATAACACTATCAAGAGTAAATTTGAACCAAAATTTCACACATGAAGTTGCAGCCTTTTATGTCATTATGAAATCTGTGACAAATACTCCTTGAGAAGTTTGAATATTTCAGAAATTGATTGCCAGTTCATCTTTTATACTTAGATTCAATGATAACCTTCACTTTTACCATGTCTTTCATATGTCTACATTTATGGGAAACCCCAGGTTCTTCCCCCAGGAAGTAAATCCCAAAAGAAGCATCCATTGAGACCAGTGATCACACCTAGTCAGACAAAATTAATAACAAATTTACCCTTTTCTGTCCATAGATCTTCCTGGTATTTTAGTTTCAAACTTGCCTAAAATTACACTGACTGTGCAAAAAGGACTCCTCTCCCCATAAACTCCTTGGGTTCATTCCACAGTGTACACAAGAGACTCATTCCTTTAAACTTCAAGGAGTTCCCATTGCAGTGTAGAAGAGAAAAATTCGGAGATTATGGAATAATCATCTCCAAATCGATCAATTTCCCCCGAAGGTAAAAAACTGAAAGAAAGAAAAAAGTTGAACAGTTCCAGCTTGGCTTCTTGAAGGGAGAGTACCCCCAGGGCATGTTGTAGAATGATCCCGATCTCTTGCTCCTGATGCTTATTAAGAGGTCATAGATATCAGTTACACTACAGCATTCCACAATGATAACCTCAGCTAAGGACTATGACCTCTTAGTACAAGTACAGGAATATAAAATTAGGAATATTAAGGGTCCACACTAAGAAAGAATTTAACTCAACTATCAGTCATTTTGGAAGAGCAGTTGGAATAAATGGTATAGCCGGGGTTTTGTAAAAGACAGAGGAGCTTTAGTAAAAGAGACTTCAGGCTCCGGTGTTTTCCATAGGTGCAGCACCCTGATTTCCTATCTGATCATTACAATGGGTTTCCACAACAGAAAAGGTGTCTTTCTCAAAAGGCACAATATATAGCTCAGAACACCCTGGGTAAATTAAAAGGTGCTTTCCCTTTGTCTTAAACTGGTAACTTACTGAGTCACAGTATAGAAGCAGAAACGGCTTTGCAACCATGTCAAACAGAATATTATGCCAAGACCAGGCAGGGACAGAAATGTTTTTAAGGACCTTTCTGTTCCAACAATTCTTTTTTTCCTAAAAAGTGGGTTTTTAGACCCTCCAGATGATGCTTAAAAGGATAAACAAAGCCTATATGGGTGGTGTGTTAGTGAACTACCACATTGCCTGGAAGCCTTAACACTCTACAGCTGATTGTATAAACATGAATTAAGGTTTTTCTGCAACTGTATTAAGCAAAGTGTTAAAGAGCTGTGGGGCATTTTGTTACATTTGGTTTTCAAGCTATGAATTTAACTACTGAACATATAAGTAATGATAATCTGTTGTACCTCCCATTCCGTTCATTTCAAAATGGTAATTAAAGTAAGCGCCAATAATAAAAACAGCAAGTATTTCAAGAAAATTATTTTAGAAGGTGCAGGAAATTCACCACTTAAAAAGGCTAATTTGTCATGGCAACAAGACCCATTTTGTAATACACTGACAATATACTATAAATATTCCAGCAAAATAGAAGCATAAAATAAACAACAGGTATTTACTCCAAGGCAGTTGATTTTCTGAAACACTGTATTCAGTATGGACTGTAGGTGTATATACATACATACAGGCAAGACAATCATTATTTCATTTTTAATAGTGTGTCTATTAGAATCACACACATGAATTCCCATTGTACTGGGTAAAGGTCAGGGTAGCTATGACCCTGAATCAGCAGCAGCTTTACAATTCAAAGTCTGTATTGCTGAGGACTGTGAAAAATAAGACAAGCTTGGCCACAGGATCCATATTGATTACAACAGTAATTGGAAGGAACATAGTTATCATAGGGTAAGTAATGACTATTTTTTCTTCTTCACATATGTGCCAGTGTTGATGATTCCCCTGCCCCCTCCGGTCCTTTCCCTGCAGGCAACCATCTTCCTTGGACAACGAGAATTAGGAATTTCAGCTGCATAGATCAAATAGTGATTATAGTACTGCTTTCCCAAAACTGGAATGAGCACTGATGGTTGTGTCCTGCACAAAATGCCTGATAAAGGTCAGTGGATTACCTCATGTCATCACCTGGCAGATCTCAGAAATTGGACTCTCTTCTCAAGCAGGCAGGAGACGTCACTTGAACATTCAGAGAACAAGGTTACTTTTCAATGGGAAAGTCACAGTAGCCAAACATTAACGCAGAGAGATACCCTGTACTGCCCATTTGGAAATGCTGTGAGGAAACGGCTTGACCTTTAGAACACCCAGCAGTGGCTATAAATAAATGGAACAACAGACTGTCACTGTAATAAAGCAAAGTTCTGGATCTAGCCAGGGCTGATTTTCAACAGAGTGCCAGGGAGGCATTTGAACTAACTCTGAAAAAGCCAGGGAGCTGGCCAAGTCAGTGCTTTGAAACAGGCAGTGACGTAGGGCTAGCTTGGAAAACACAAAATATCAAAGCTAGTAGAGGAACAATTTATGACATTATCATGGGTCCTCCCAGAACCTAATGATATTGCACTCACCTACAAGAGAATGTCAGGGGCTCCCAGCTGATACTTTCATAGCTGTATGTCAAAAAAGCACCACATAGATATGTCCTCTGCTATAGCCTAGGACTATGACTGTAAGTCGTACTGCTAAGCGCGGTTTGGGAAGAAGACACTAAACCAAGGTATATTGTTTATGTAAAATGTTGTTTTTTCTCAGAGGGGAGACCTTACTGCTCTCTATAACAACCTGAAAAGAGGTTGTAGCCAGGTGGGGGTCGGCCTCTTCTCCCAGGCAACAAGTGATAGGACCAGAGGAAATGGCCTGAAGCTGTGCCAGGGGAAGTTCAGGCTGGACCACAGGAAGAACTTTTTCACTGAAAGGGTGGTTAAGCACTGGAATGGGCTGTCTAGGGAAGTGGTGGAGTTATCATCCCTGGAAGCATTCAAGAAACAACTGGACATGGCACTCAGTGGTGTTCACTCAAAGGCTGGACTCAATGATCTTGGATGTCATTTCCAACCTTAATGATTCTACGGTTCTAAACCAGACTCTGGGTGACAGATACATGGGCATACTTTTAGCCTCCAAACCGGTGTATTGTTGTCCTCAAGATTCACTTTGATCTTCAGTGAAACAGTTTTTCTTGGGAACTTCTGAGCAAAAGTAGTCAAAATCTTGGTTCAGCTGTGTGATGGCCAAGTCCCAGAATGGCTGGATTTATGTTCCAGAATGTATGCCTTGGGTGTTAATAGCACTTTGGACCAACTCTGCTGCCTACCCTATTTGCCCACAAAGGCATGGATGGCTGCAAGATGAGAATTGAGAGCCCCATAGAAGATCCCAGATTATTTAAATGTGAAAGACAGCAGAGAGACAGTTCTACCAAGAACTAGACCTGGTATCCCCTGCACTGGGGCTGCCTACACCAAATCCCTCTGCCAATGAGAGAACTATAGTCTCCAGTTGAGCAGTTTCTGGCGCAGAATAGGACTCTTGGGCCAGCAAGGGAGTGTCTCTGTCCATGGTACCAGTGAGGAAATGGTGCCCTCTCTGGTGCAGGGACGTGGGATCAAATCTGGCACCTTGGCATTATGTTGGGATAATGCCAGGTTCCCATGGTGCAAAGTCCTTGGTGGACTTGGTGGAGCAGATAAGCCAACCAAAACTCTTTCTAGTCTGTGCTAAGAAAATCATCAGCCTTTTTAGTGGTAGAAAATCAGGCTAGAATAAGAGGAAAATAGGAAGAAAAAATGAGGAAAAAATATCGATTAAAGACAAAGATAAAGCACTCAAACTCTCTTGGAAGACACTGTTAGCTTATTCTCCCACCTCCAAACAGAACAAGGGTTCTGGCACTTACAATTAATACTCATGAACAGGTTTGCTGCAGGGGTCCCCCAAGTCAAAAATAACAGTTCCATGATACAGACCATCAGCTGCTTTCTATTACAGGGGGTCACTGACAGACAACTCAGGAAGTGCTACAAGCTGCTTTTAAAACACCCAGGAGATTAAGATCTACTGGTTTCATGAGTGATTAACAACCTCAAGAGCAGAGATTAATGGTTTCCAAGCAAAAGCGAAGAGGTTTATGCCTCCTTGTCCATCTTGGTTGTTCATCATGGATCCTCAAGATAAGCACAGGGATTTTGAAGAACAGTCAGAAGGCTGTGCTCTCTACTTTCACAGCTTCCAGCTACAGAATATACAAGTTCCCTTCATATCTAAGAATCATTTTCACATAATTTTGATACAAAAATCTAGCAACGCCATTATTAAGACCTTCGTCTATCATCCATAGGAGCATGAAGTTTTGCATATGAACTTCTGTATGGCAAACTCGCTATAGCCTTGGCCATTCAGTACTGCATACAAATCTTCTATCCACATCCAGTGAGAGGCTTTACACTGCTCTTTGAATTCAAAATTTAAATTTATGGAGGCAGAGGCTGTAATTATCACCCTATTCCCCTTTTCCCCCAAATATCAAGGATTTGGAGTTGCAGATATGGGTCCTGGACCAAAAAATAATGAAAGGATGTGAGGCTACAAATTGCAAATTACCACGTGTGTTGGCTGAGACAAGAAACTGGGAGATGAGCATCTGCTTTCCACTATCTGTCAAACAGAATATCATGTTGTGGAAAAGAAGTCAGAAGTTTGTGGTTCGAATCAAATAGAAAAGCAGAAGTATGTCTCTGTAACACAGCAACTGGGAAGCCCTCTAAGGAAAGAGAGGCCTGAGCTCAAGTCCCCAGTCCAAACACTGTTTGTCTTTTATTCAATAACTGTTTAATGTAAAATCCATATGCAGTCCTTGGTGCAGGAATTCTCTAGAGAAAAAGAGTGACTCTCTCAAGTGAAGTAACTGTACTTGGCAAACAGTGCCTGGCAGTATGCCACCAACTGCAATGAAGCAGATGAATATGCTTTTGGTGCATCATATATTTAACTTCTTAGGGTCCTTGTCCTCAGAAACACTTTGATCAAGCTCTGATTTTTCTCAGTGATGCTGAAATGACCAAGGAGACTTGCCATATATCTTTTCTCCACAAATGCAGAGGAAATTGAAAAAATAATGACAAGAAATGCAATATATCTGGCCAGGATTGTTTTGCTAGCAGGAAGAACCATTCTAGCTAGGATATCAAAGCATGGTAACACCAAGTGTTCACAAGATTTATCTTGTAGTCTCACTGTACACGGCATACATCCTTTGGGACAAAATCCCCTAGAAAGTTTTCAAGTGTTCTAGTGAAGGACTAGAAGGAGATGGTCCTGGCACTACCAACTGTTTCAGAAAGATGAAAGACTCCTGAGCACTAGGAAGAAAAGAAAAACAAAAAGAAACTAAGAGAGAAGGGAAGGGAAAAGAAAAAGAAAAAGAAAAAGAAAAAGAAAAAGAAAAAGAAAAAGAAAAAGAAAAAGAAAAAGAAAAAGAAAAAGAAAAAGAAAAAGAAAAAGAAAAAGAAAAAGAAAAAGAAAAAGAAAAAGAAAAAGAAAAAGAAAAAGAAAAAGAAAAAGAAAAAGAAAAAGAAAAAGAAAAAACCATTACAGTGGAATCTCCATTGCCTCCTGTTTGCTAAGACCCTGATCACTCATGGTGCATGCTGTCTGTGCAGCTGTTAGGTAACACAAGCTCTCATATGTAGACATGAAAGTAGATGTTTCTCAGTATGATGATGAAAATTAATTTTGGTCATAATTAGAAAAACAGAAATACTGACTTATCTAGGAATTCCCACCCTTGTGATACTCCAGTGCTGATGGAGACCAGCATTCAGAACAATGGGCCCCTAATACAGTTCTGGAATTCTTTTCAGATGGCATCAGACAGGAATCTCTGAGCAAGGCTAGAGGGCAGGACAGCATCTTTTCATTGGCAGGAGACACACAGCTATGACCTGCAACCTTTTCAATATCAGAAACAGCTTAGGTGATAACAGGAACAGCTATCAGCTCTACCTGATACACTTACTCAACCAGTCAGAGCTCTAGAACTAAGCTAGAGCCCAAAGCATAAAACTGAGTCTACATAACCACCTGAAAGTAAAATAAATATCCCCAGTGGAGAAATATCTCATGTCTTTTCCCTCAGAACACCCTTAGCCTTGAAGCTATGACTGCATATGGTCCAGTAGCCTGATTTCAGGCAAGTTTTATAGCCTGTGAGGCCAACAGGGCTAGTAGGGAAGTCCTGTAACGTGCACTGTGTCTACTCATGTTCAGGTGGAGCATGGCAGATTGTGTGCCAGCATGTCCACTGCTGCTGAGTTATTCAGCAACTCAGTCAACTAGATTGTTCACTGCATGTTTATGCTCCTTGTTCTAGTATTACTCAGGTTATGGCTGAGATTTCTGATGCCAAAGTGACCTATAGGTTCTACAAGGGTACCAAGCTTGAGACAGCCAGCAGAGAGGCAGGTCTCATACAGACATGGGAGACTTCATAAAGCAGGATCCCTGAGGACTGAAAGGGAAAATAAACAGCACAAAGCAATGTGCAGGGAAAAGGGATTATAAATCAAACTGGAGACAATAAAAGAAAGTGTATGACACATTGTGTCCTATCAACAGCATATATGGCAGCAATTAAAAAGGTTAAGTATCCTTTCCTGGTGGCAGAAGAGGAGAGAAGGTGCAGTTGAGGGTTTCTCAGTAGTGCACCATATTTGATCCTGCATTCAATTTCCTCCAGTGAGATCCCAACTGACATGTACTAGAAAGACATCAGGCTCATAGCCATGCTAATTGGACCCTTTGCTTATAAACACAACATAGAGGATGACAATGTGCAAGTGGCTTGAGTTATTAAATTAAATGCTGCAGGAAGAATACAGTGTGAAAAGCATTAATATCAGAGAGATGCACTATTAAGTCCATATTTTTATTGCCAACCTTTTGTAATGACTAAATGAATATAATTCAGCATCTTATCTATGCTTGGTTACAAATATCGCAAAGAATTTTTTGGAACTTTTCCCCCCATTTATCCATTATCTGTATTCCACAAACATCACAGGAATTGTCAGCAATTAACATAAATAAATCATCACCTTTTCAGAGAAAGCTTCAGTACAAGAATTTCAGATGATAGCAAAAAATACTACTAAATAGCTTGTGAAGGGCCTGTTCCATCCCCCACTGAAGTCAATGGGAATCTTTTCACTGACTTCAATGGACACTGGATCAGACCCAAATTGAAAAGATCAATAGCACACACATTAGGATAAAAGAGCAGCTATGCCCTCCTCCAGAAAAAAGAACATGAGTTCAATTCAAACAACAGATTACAGAAAGGAACCAGTTGGGGAGGACTTTTTTCTCCTCCTTTGAAAAAATCTGCTAGAGAACAGCAATTCAAGATCCTGAGAGCTGAATCTCACAGAGTTGTAAGTAACTCTCATCTTCCACAGTCCTCTGAATAGGTGGGGGTGACTGACACTTTGAGAGATTGGGAGAACTGTTTAATAAACCAGCTCCCTTCTCCTCATTCCAGTCTTTGGCTGAGAGTACAGAATGAAGATTCAATAAAGCAATTTTACTCCTTCCACTGAACTGTCAAAACTTCAGAGAAACTACTTTCAAATGCAAAAACTAGAAACTGGAGCATCAGTTTGAGAACCTTAAGTGGCAGGCTCGATTCTCAAGCATATTACAAGGTTGGTAGAACTAGGGGCAGTAAAGACACTGGGACATACAAATGTCGTGTTTCATATTCCGGGTTTTACTAGAGGGTTGCCTTAAGCCATTGTGTTTTCATCCTGTTTGCTCCATCAACATAATTGTTGCTTTTACCTAATAGATCTGAATGGAAAAAGACCATACAACTGAATGGAAGAAGACCATACAACTGGACCAACATGCATAGTCTGTAAATTCTTGCAGTGCCGCTCCCCATGCATCTCACAGAGCATCTCAGTGAAGCTCAGTAAAATCCAGACAAGCTACAGCAGCTGTCTCAGCCACCTGAAGAAAAGGGTTTGGAGGGCTTCACAACTTATTTACATAATGGACATCTTAGGTAACTCTTCCCTGCCTGAGACTCAGACTGGAAAAATCTCAAGATAGATGATACACTCTGCCCTCCTCTAAAGAAGACATAGTTGATCCAAACAGAAGAATACCGTAGAAAAAAAAGTAAATTTTTTAAACCTCTTCCCTTTTATTAACAACTTAGTGACAGACATGTTTGTAGACTTACTGGTAGTCACCTTAGAGTGTCTCCTAATTTCAGTGGGTCTCTGCAAAAGGAGACAACTAGAGCAACTATGTAAGACCCTGTGGCATCAGAGGACTGTGATGAGAAAGGGAGGAGCAACCAGCCCTTCTTGATAACACTTTCTTTTAAAAAACATTTGAGCATGGCACCCAAGGCTGCTTGTGGAAGAGAAAGACAAAAGTCCAGGGAGCTTGACTAAAATGCTAAAAGCAAACCTTATTTTTGTCAAATATATATTGTGTTTCAGCAAAGAAAGCCTTCTTTCTGTCAACTGTTTGCCACAGATTATCTAAAAATAATCTCATCCAATGAGGTTGTGTCCTTAGTGTGAGGTTACACATGCACCCTAGGACCCTGAATTGAATCTACCTCACAAACAACCTGTTAAGTATTTTTTTTGCTTAAGAAGAAATCCTCAACTCCAGCCATGTCATTCAGGCCCCTTTTTCAACTCTAAGGGTGTATTTAGGTCATTTATATTTAGAAACAGAGGACAGTTGGCTTTTTGTCAACTTTGTACTCCAGAAGGGCGTGTAGTTTCAGTTTTTGTTCACTTCATTAGCTTTCAAACAGTCTGGTCTCTACCCATTCACTATCACAAGTTTCCTTGAAAGAGAGGCAAAGGTATTTTTAGGAACTTAAACAATTTCCATCAAGATTGATTTTTTCCCCATCCTCTGCTATCGTATGTGTATTCCTACCTTCACACATGCACCTCAGCATTTTTATTTTCACTCTCATTTAGCAACATAGCTCTCAGCAAGAACTGCTATGTTCAGGAGCAGTGGTCCAGGATTCTTCCTATTTAGTGCTCCCCTCACCTGCTTTTCTTCAGTTTCTTAACCCAACTACGCAAGCACTGTTCAGTGCATTCTGCTTGAAGCTTTAAAGCAGAGAAAACACTTGGTAGAAGAGGGCAGCAACTAACTAACCAGAAAAGAGAGACAGCTGTATCAGAACAAGGTAAAAAACCCACAGGGATGAAGAAATGGGATCTGAGACAGTGAAGGGGAGAGCCAGGGGACTTAGGCAGGGTGAGTACTTTTTAGGAGAGGAAAGGAAGAGACAAGTTAAGCCACTAATTCTCCAACACAGAAAGAGAAAAAGAAAGAAGTATGAAAAAAAGGAGAGAAAAATGTTTAAGTTGTTTCAAGTCAAGAGAGAATATCCATACTGCCAGACATCATGAGCACTGTAGAAAAATTCATTCTGGAAGTTTGTAGGAGTGATTAGAAAATGATTGAATTGATTGTATCTCAAGTCAGAAACACATTTTACAGGCAAGAAAAGGCAAAGCAGTATATTAATAAAAGTAAATACTTCCTGCTGCAGCAAATTTTCATCTTCCATAATTTGAAGTGAGGATTAAAATCATTTGACAGATCCACATTACTTTCTCAACCTTCTTCTGCTCCTGCCCACTTATTCCTCTTCTGCTCGTCATCTTTTCATTCTCAAGACTGGTACTGCTATCTGACTTTTATGTCTCATTCTGACAGGGCTTAGCCTATGGACCTATTGGAATCAAAACTCAGGAAGCTCTCCAAACACAAGCACACACAGACACTTCCTAAAAGCATTCCCAAATTGAAATGGAATTTTCTTACTTACAAAGTCATAATAAAGAAAGGTTTTTAACAAAACTCCACTACACAATAAATACATTTTACACTGTACAGGCTAAAAATAAATCAGTAATTAAAAATATAAGTTCCTTTCTCTTGATCCTGAGCCTGTTTAGACCTACAGTGTGTACCATAAAAAAACCTACTCTATTTAAATTTAGCAGATTTCACATGGTTTTCTCAGTAAGGGGGATCTCTACAATAATTTCAAAGAGGAATCTAGGTGGTAGACAGGTCCATTTACCCAGCTCTACTTAATTCAGTAGTATCTGATCAGCACTCAGTTCTGCCCCTTCACTGAAGCCGAGGTCTTATTTTCCCCTCTAACAATTTGCTTAATTCTTCTCAACTTTCAGTTACTGATTACTGTACAGTCATTTGTAGTTAACAGATTAGAGTAACACAACATCCAGCTCAGTTCTGCAACAGGCCATTGTGCAAATTCATTCATTATGTGACATTATGCCACTTAAGCCTCACTTGCAAATGCCCTCTGAATTTACAAGTGACCTAGCAAAACACACAGAGAAGCAAAGCATGGAAAGCTGTACTATATGGATCTAGAAAACACACACAGCAGTCATATATCCTTTGATATTAAGGAAATTTATAATGCTCCATTTACAGTATAATCCTGTCCCAAAATCTGTTTATAAAGGTCTCAACCAAGCATTCAAGTGCAGGAATAAAATAACTGAAAAAGGAGGGGTATCAGAAGCAGAGGATGGGAATCAGAAATAGAGCAGTGCACGAAGACACAAAGTGATAAGTATTGTTTACCTGTCAGTTGACATTGATTAATCTTGTGTTCTGTGATATCGCTCAGTGACTCAAACACCTGGAGGCAGCTGTCACAGCTGTGCACAGCTTCTTCTTCTAACTCCTCCCCTTCATCCGGCCTTTTCTTACAGTCTAGCACATCTCCATCTTCTGCCTTGTCTTCTAGTTTACAGTTAGGGTCTGAAAGAAAATCAAGACTGTGATGTCAGACGTGTAAGAAGAGAACATTCAAGAAGAAAAAAAATCAAAATAGGTTGTTGTGCTAATGATGAGAAGAAAACTATTTGGCATGAGCCTGCAGCACACTGTAGAATTTATTGCTAAATAAGCAAGAGAGGCTTTTTTCCTTTTTTTTTTTCCAATCTCAATGAAAAGCAGATTTCCCTTCTACTCTCACAAATGCAGCTCCGTTTCTCACTCAGGCTATTCTTCCATGCTTCAGTGTTAGGATTGTCAATTTTATTCCAGCTATTGAAGCTGTTTTGATCATCGTAAGAAAGGATAAACCACCTATGCAATTAGTTTTTCAATGAAAAGAAAAATCAGATCAATGAGTGTGCAGGAACTTCTTTTCACTGTTAACTACAGCGTTTCACAGGAAATTACCAGAATTAAGAGACTAACAAATTTGATTTACATAAACATGAAATTAATCTTGATTTTACAACCCACTCCATCACCACACTATTTGACACAAACAAAGCCCTGGAAAGCTTATACCCTGGGTCAAAATGCTACTCATGCTCTGAACTTGTGCATGAATTAAAGACAGTGCTCATCAAGTCCTTGTGATTGCCAGATCATGGAAACTGGAAACTAACTACTCTAGTGTAAAAGCTATATAGTGCTCAGAGAAAGCTTTATCTGTTTGACATATTAACAGGCATTTGGGAGATAGCAGGATAGCTCCAACCTCAGATCAGTAGTCCTGAGCCCAACTGAAGCTTCTAACTAGAAGAAACATGCAGCCCCACCACCAACCCATATGTGCAGAGACACCTCAGAGCTCACTGCACTGCCTCAGTTCTGCAGATGACCAGCTCAGTAAGATGATGTGTAGCCTAGAACTTTTCTTCCTCCTCTGAGGAGGAACACAGTAGCTTTAACTGATCCTGACTTTTTGCCCATTTTGCTAAAAGCTTCCTTCAAAGACAGAAATAAACCAATCTGTCTTTCCTAATAAAGCAAGCTGGCACTTTACTTTGTTTTTCTCAGGAACCACAGTACAACAAGTGAAATGCAGAAAAGAAATGGTTGTGCACATTCCAGCAAAAGGAATGCAAGTGTTTCACCACTTTTCCCTTTTCTGCTTTGGCTGCCTCATCTTTCCTTTTAGATATTTGAGAGAGCTGAGACCAAAACAAGTCGTTTTAGAAAGCAAGGATGAACTCCTATAATAATAGGATATAATGCAAGTACATTTTAAGATGCTACACTCTTTAGCTAAGAGAGTGAGTAACCAGGAGTCGGCTCCCTGGCCAGGGGGACAGAGAGGTGGTATCTGTGAACACACCTAACTTAAAATTGATTAGGATCATGCACAACTCCTTGGAAGAAGAGAAACTAGAACATGCCAACACTACATTCATATTGGGGGTAGGGTGGTGTGTGAAGAGAAGCAGGAAGGCAATTCCATTTTAAACCACTCACATCCGCTCTCAGAACCCTACCGTCATCTGGGCACAGCCATTCCTGTGTTTCTCGCTGCCCACAACCAAGGTCAGAGCTCTCATCATCTCTCTGTATCCTTTGGTCCATACTGCTGCACCCTGCCCTTCAACTGTGCAAACACAGATGGACCCGCAAGCAGAAACTGGAAATGACCCATGTCAGGAAGTCTTTCTCATGCCATGTGGCTTGTGATCAAAACCAAGGAATTTCTTTGACAGGGGTAAAGGGCAGTATTTATTTTTAAGGGAATTATATTACAGAGAGAAACCAGATTATTTTTTTTAAATAAAGAACATATTTTGAAAGCAAAAATACATTTGCTTTGCAAACGCCCTGTCTATACACTGAGTCCTTACATGACAAATTACATCCACAAGGTTCTTTCAAGAGTGGAAATTTCCACTTGGGCAGCTACTTCCAAATAGAAAAGTAGCCTGCAAATTTACAAACCAAAAAAGGTATACTAATTATAAAAAGACTTTATGGCATTTTAGACATTATTGAATATTCTAAATGTAATAACTTCCATTGCTGCTTCATTTTACAAAATAGTTTGAAAGATTAATAAAAGTAGCTAGGAGATCTCCAGGTTCTAAACAGTTCAGAAAATGAAATAATTGTCTTAACTGTTGCAAACTGACCCCAACATCATTAAACACTTGTTGGAAGGCAGCATGTGCATACTGCATACTATTAGTTGTTCAGCTCAAGCTCCCAGTTTCATCTCATAAAATTGACAGCACTCAGGGAAATGTGGGCACTAGGTCTGAATTTTAACATGAGTATTTAAATGCTGCACATAAAGTTTACAGACCTGTTTGTTTTAAAATAAGGGTAGTGTCTGACTTTGCTCTAAGTACAGTGCTGAAGGAAAGAAAAGGGAGGGGAGGGAATTCTCAAGACTCCCTATTCAGTAACACTTGCATTTTACAGGAATTCAGCAACGCACACACAAACCTAGGCACACGTGCACCCCTTAGTGCACAAAAGCCTAAAGGATCACTCAATTTAAAGCTTCATACTTAGCGACCAGTTATTAAAATTAGAATCATTTTAAGACTAATAATGTTTTGCTTCTCCTTCTGCATTTGGAGATATAAACTCTACAGGGACAGAAGTCAGTCAAGCTTATTCCCTTCTGCTGCAACTTTAGAATACATGCTCTAGCCAACTGGCACATTTGTTTTTAGGTCAACACTTAAGTGGGACCCTCTGGGACCTAGGTTCGAGTTTAGCCTATGACAGCTTTGTGAAATGAGTTCTGGCAGTCTCAGCCCCTCTCAATGAATGTATTTCCACTGTGATCTGCTTCTGTGAAGAGATGTCACCATCAAAATAAAAAGATGTTTAAAGAGAGCAAATATCATTTGGAGGTTTTGTGAATAGATAGCTGTTCTGTTTCAACAATAAATATCTTCCATCAAGAGCTGGTCTAACCTTAAATAGTTACTTAAATTGAGGATAAGCTGCCTTATTTGAGCAGCTCTTTTGGAAGACTAGAATAAAATATTTTATAAATGCAATATGCATTCATCTGTACTTTCTCCTTAACCTCTTGTTCAAAGCTCAGGCTCACATTTAGGCTTCAAAGCAAATGTCATTCAGCTCCCACATTTCTTTCTCCACAGTATCTGCAACAATCACAGCCACAATTCCCTCAATAAGATGGTGTTCATAGTAAAATTACTTTTCCCAACATCTGCAAATACCACTGTGATTTCCAGAGGTTTCTCTGCCCTATTTTGGAGGCTGCACCAGCTGAAATGTTTCAATACCCATCAACAACAATACACACACATCCTCTCCACCTTCAGATACCACTGGAAATTATCTAGTGAAAAAATGAATGAAAGTTGCTTTTTTTGGAAGAGAAATAAATTCTGCCTATTAAGGCACTTTCAAAAAATAAGAGAAAGAACAGTTGTCTTCTCTTCCTGATTATGTTAACATTATTTATAAATGGAAATTAAAAGAAGCATGATTTTCTCATTACTATGTTCCCTGGCAGGTGGTTCCCCCCTTCCCTTCTTCCTTCTTCTCATAAGGGATGTTATTGCTGTAACTTGGTCTAATAAAACTGCAACTTCGGGGAAAATGAAAAATTGCATCGGTTTAAAAGTGTTGGAGGCAATAAAGCCATGGACTTCAATTAATTTCAAGTATGGGAGCGGTTTAAGGCCAACCAGCAGAAATTCTATTCTGCCCATGTAAAAATGAGGTTTCACCACATTTACTTTTTATAACCCATATAAAAGTCAAGTAAAAGTAATGAATATCTAAAAGTCATCTCAGTGGACTGGCAAAGACTGTCCATATTCTTGAAACTCATCTTACATATTTCTGCCTATGCTGCAAGGATCCATAGATAATCCCAACTAAAACATCAAACTACCAAGAAAACAGCCTCCTTTCCAATCCATTTCACTGCCTTGCAGTAGACCTCCTTCCAAGCCACTTCTGCATGGAAAAGTGCTGGCAAAAGAAAGGAAAACTTAGATCATGTGGCTATAATTATTACCAGGCAAGGAATATTTCTTCAGCTCAGTGGTAAAGTAAAACTCTGTCGCTCTCTGCTCCCAATAGTGTCCATCGCAAAACAACTGCCTCATTAAATCTCTGCAGTAAGATTAATATGCCGTAGCTGCACTACATTATAACTTGGTACTCTATAAAAAGCACATTTAATGGTTAGAGCCAGAGCTTAGATACAAAGTATTACTATAAAAACTTCTGGCAGTGTGTACACAGTGCAGGCCTTCTGTACTGCTCGCTCTATCAGTTTTTTGGTTTTGGTTTTGTTTTTTTTTTAATACTGGCACTGCTTTCTTGCTATGGAGAAAAACAGAATGCTAAATCCTGCCTAGAAATAAACAGAGAACAACACAGGACATGATAGTAAAAGGAGAACTAGCCCATGCAACTTAACCACTGAGAATTGTTTTAAGGAAAAAAAAAAGCAGAAGAGCCACCATTCCTTGACATTGATCTCTGGTTTTGCAGTTGCTTATTTTTCAACTTCATGTCCCCAAAGCAGGACGAGTTGGCTTTTTTCAAGAATTTTCAGATAGTTAAATGGAGACACATGTACGCTGAAAAGAGTTGGAGAAATTCCTATTAAAAAGGCAAAGAACTCCCTCGCTTTCATTTACTCTCTTCAAACAATCTGCTTTATGCACAAAGCCATTAGACCCTGTAAAAGGCACCAAACACAAACCCACAGGACACAGACAGAAATATAAAGCTGAAGAAAAAATTAACCGCATTCTTCACCTTCATGAGAGGAATAACTCCAACTGTTCTCCAACAGATTACCTACACATATTCGAACACGACTAGCCTTCTAGGAATATCCTTAAGGAGCCAGCCCTTACTCCAAAAGGTGACCTCAGCTGAATGAATAAGACTATGCAGATGAGTCAGTCCTTCTCTTCTGATAAAATTCTGTGAAACCAGTACCAAAGGCAGAAACAAATTATTTCTTGCATTCTCCAACCATGTTAGAGAACAAAGAAGCCCTTGTTGTTTTGGGGAATTAACAATTATTTCTTCATGATTATTAACAATATTTTTCCCTCTGATCCTGACTCAAACAACAGTTTTGTCCAGACAATCTTACTTATTAAAATTAAAGTGCCCCTAATTAATCTCTGTCAATAAATGACACAAACATTCTTTAAAGAAATCACCCCTATCCACATATTTTAGAAATATGGAAATAGTTTAAATGAAATTGATAATAAAGTTTATCTAAAATGGCATGGTGGGGGGGTGGTTACATCGGGAATGCAGAGAAGGTTTAAATTTAACAAAAAAGCAAATAAGGAAAAAAGAAAAGCATGCTGTACTTTAGAAGCTTCTCAGTTTCAGTCAGCTAACCTACAAAAGGCAGAATTTCTAATTGTCAGAAATTGAAAGGTAAGGGGAAAGGAACGTTATTTTCCATTGCAAGACCCAAGAATGCATTCTAAGCTGAAACAGAGAAAGAAGAGTGTAGGCTTTGCAAAAACACCCCGATACAAAAATCCCTCACACTGTTGTCAAATGGTAAGCAAGCACTAATGAAGGAATTCAGCATTACCAGTCTGTGCGGCTGTGTGTCCCACACCTGCCTGATGGTCCTCTGTTTCATTTTCTTCTACTGTCAGAAAAAGGTAAACAAAACAAAAACAAAACAAACAAAAAAGACGTTAGGTAGGTAGCTGAAGTGTTTCAAGCATCTTTACACCAGCCTCAGTTCTGAAAGCCAGCAATGCTTGCACAACACGGGCAAGAAAAGCTGCACTGCAAAGTGCGAAAGTGGAGACCAGACCAAGACAGAATACATTGCTGTATGGAAGCTACAAATCTGAGAGCAGAGTGACCAAATCTTTTTCATGGCTTAAAAAAACAAATTGAATTTCCTCTGGGATATTTGTCTTCAATGCACTTTACTGTATTTGATTACAGATCTAAATAAGAGAACAATTATGGGCTTTAAGATTCTGCTTGCTCCACACAGATAAGAGAAAGCCTTCTCCTGGCAGATGGGAGAGGTGTGTGTGCTAGTTCACACATAAGCTTTAAAAAATAGTAATAATCCTATATTCAGTAGCAAACATCTCAGCAGTGCAGACAGCCTTGCAAAGGAGAACTAACCCCATGCTGTTTTACTGTATATACCATGCCAGCATCTTTCCCTTGGCTCACAGCTTTCCAGAGCAGTAGAACTAAAAACAATACAATTCTTGTCAGATTCACTATTCAAAACTTGTTGGGTGAGTGAACCTAACAAGAGCCATTCTGCTGCTACTTTGAAAAATTAGAGAGCGCTGTTCTCTTACGTTCTGATACAATGCCTAAGTAAGATTGACTCTCCCAAAGCAAAAGTAAGGGAAGAGCTAAAAGGCAGAACCATTTCCTTTTTATTCTCCCAAAGACCGAGTTCTTTGAGTTAGAGAACAGCGGAGAGAAAAGAATTCATTCTGCCTCCACAGGGGAAAAAGCTGAAAGGGGAAAGACTGCACTTTTGCAGCATTTCCACTCCCAAGAATTCAGACCTCAAAAAATAATCATGCAACTGAATTAAAAGCCCAAAGATTTGAGGCATTTTTCCTGGCTCTTGGGACAAGAGAGTGCAACACTTAGGGGTCACATATAAATCTAGACATATATGCAAAAGAAGAGATACATATACACACTCCACAGGTACCTCTTTTCCTCCTCCGCCAACCCCAAGGCTTCATACAACTGGTTGTTTCTAGAATCTGAGTTTCTAGAAAAAAAACACCAGTTTTCATAAGGACACTCTTAGAACACCAGACACTTGTAATACAGTGCATATATCAGAAAGAGTCAAGTACAATCTCTGAAGGACTCTAAACAATCTATATCTATATCCCAGAGCTGCGGCTAGCAAGCAAACTCTTCTCATCTACAGAGATCTGATAAAAGTTTCCCCAGCTCTGCAGTCAGTCCAGTATTTCACAAAATATGATTTTATGAGCTAATTTATGAGCTCAACTTGTGTTTTTGCAGCCACGATGTTACCAGTACCTCAGCTGTGATAACACTGTAAGATTTTCTTTGTTACACTGAAGCAGTCATCCCAGCATCCTCACAGCTGAAGGAAACCGGTCAGACAAAGAAAGCAGGGGGAAAAGCTCATGAAAAGCTGAGGTTTGGGGAGCGCGTGGTCAAACGCACATTAAGCTAAACAGAATGATTTTTCTCTAAGGTAGCACAGATCAATAGGTTTCATTAATAAAGAAAGAAAAATAATGAATAAAACTAGTATACAATTAAAAACAAACAAAAAAAGAGATACCATCTATTGTGACCCCCCTCAAAATTCCCAGGACAACCTCTGCAGCAGCCTAATCTGACCCTATTTATGTCCATCATTAGCTGTTGATGTATTTCCAAAAAATATTCCAAAATATGATGTATCTCCAAAAAATGTATTTAAGAACAAGCTCTAAAACTGAAAATTAGTCCATTCTTCCATCCCTCAAGAGGAAACTTACTTTGATCATCACTACCTACTTATCAGCCTTATTAAAGGTTGTAGATGTATCTGCTGTCCTCAACCATGGCAAATGTCCCTTCTCAGTTCAAAAAAGCAGTTTAAGAACTCTACCATTTCTTAACTTTCAAGATGGAATTGAGGTCTTCAAACATGAATTTTCAATAAATGACTCCCAAGTGGCTACCTGCTGAGAAGTAAACAGGATCTCCACTATAAAGTGTAAACCAAAATGAAAGAGTTAATTTTTTCTGCTGCTCTGTCCTCAATGTCTACTGCCACCAGCTGCAGTACCAGAATCTCTCACTGCTCCTGAGATGTGATTGCACAGTGAAATGTACTCAGCTTCACACTGCTGACTGAGAGGCACACCAAACATTTTTAGCTCCTAAAATGGAAAAAAACCCCATGAATACTGCCTAACTAATTGTTTCCAGGTATGCAATTTTGTACCATGAAAACATGGCAGTGTATGCCTTGCGAAAACAAACATTTTACAACTTCCCTGCTATTTTGGGATCTGAAAATTCTGTGAGAGCTGAGGTTTGCTTTCAACAAAGGCTGACCACTATGTCTTTATTGCACTTATAAAAGAAAACAAGTACAAAAGCAGGTAGCATTGTGGTTAGCATTTTTTTAAACCCTTGCTCATCCCTTTAAGGATTCTCAGTCACAACAGAAACAAGTAAATCACAACAGGCCATAGCACAGACTTTTCAATAATAGTCAATTTATTTGTCAGGAAAAATAAAACTATATTTGGGGGAAAATGGTAAAAAGTAAAAGAAAACTATTCTACAAAACCCATTGAATTAGCGAGTCACCTACAAAATGCATCTTATTTTCCTTTGCATTAAGTTAGCTCCTTCCTCCAACTTGCAAGGGTATTCCTTACATTAAGTAGGCTACAGCTGGTAGCATCAGATAAGCTCTCAATTAGTACTTAACACCTTTTCACAAAGAGATTCTGAAAACTTCAGTGCTGTTTCAGCTCTCAGGCCACTGTTAAATTCAGCTAAAAAAGGCAGAATGACAAGCAACCAGTGTCAGCCTCCCTTAAATATTAACTACCCCGTTTTCTTTCAGAAGAAGAAAATACCTTTAAACAGAATCTATAAAGGGATGATTTAAATTTTGCTAACCAAAACCCTTTTTCTAGCATGAGCATGGAAAGTAACTAAAAAAGGAACAAGAATGGTATGCAAACAAAAGAGTAGCATGTATGCAATATTATTAATTCAAACATCAAAATTATTGATACCCTAAGACTGTAATTGCACACAGAGATGTCACCTTCATTATAGCATATACCACATCCTAACATAAGATGAGATTAATTCTATGTAATGAAGCCAGAATACCAGTGAAGGAGAGGCCTCAGGAAAGCAGAATATTACATTGTCAATCCAGTATGAGTAAGTGACCTCACGGCTGAACAGAATTTCCAGATACATGTTGTCACAAAAGCAACAATATTCCTTGTCCCTACAACTACATGTTTATGACTACAGGTCACCTGTTTTGTTAGCTGTAGTAATATTTCTCAATTGACTCATCTGTTCCTTAAAACAACAAATGATCAATTTCCTACACCCATTTTCTCAGGACAACTTCTGAGAAAACAAAAAAAAAACAGGAACCCCTGTTTTTTGAAATTAAATTTCAAAAAAGGAATAGAGCACTACAACTGTGGCACCACGCTTCTTGAGAGCAATTTAAAAAATATATCAGTAAGGA
Organism: Passer domesticus; assembly: GCF_036417665.1. Taxonomy (NCBI): domain Eukaryota; kingdom Metazoa; phylum Chordata; class Aves; order Passeriformes; family Passeridae; genus Passer; species Passer domesticus. Next base: position 115,447,179 of record NC_087474.1, read on the forward strand.
AAAAGATAAATTCAACATGTCAGTTCTGTCTCCCATTATAAAAGCTGTGGGTTGGACAGATAACAGTTTTTAAAATTTTACTTTTAATTTTTTTTTTTTTTTTTTTAATCTCTAAACTGAAGCTGTATCCATGCGAAAGGTTAAGATGTTTCAGCTTTGGTACAGCCAGTGACCAAAGCAAACCGGGATTTCAGTTCAGAGCACATCTCACACCTAGGCTACTGATTGTTAACATTAAGATCAACTTTTTATTCCTTTTTAAAGAAATAATAAAAAACCAAACAAACAAAAAACCCCACCACAAAACACACACACAAAAAAAAAGGCAAAAATAAACCAAACCAAACCAAAAAACCAATGCGACAAATCAAGTAGAACCATCAAGGACAGCTAATGAGGAAAACCCTTGGGAATTTTGATAGAGAGGTCCTAAATTTAAAATTAAGCTCCTGACTGCTCTACAGCAACACCTGCTGATCAATGAGGATTTCACCCCTTTCGCTTAGTCTGTTCATGAGACTCATGGTTAGACCATAAAGGAGGGAGATTGCTTTCTAAAGTTGCTGCAAAATAGATACAGATTCTCTAGCTTGCAAAATTTCATCCGTATTCTAGTGAGTAACCAGGATTCCCCTTCTCTGAAAAGTTAATCTGTAGAATTTGCACCTTAAGGAAGAGCACAAGTCATTTCTGGTTGATGCCTGGAAAAAACTTGTACAGAAAAGACATGGATAAAATTAGAAATGTGGAAAATTACACTTTCACTGAAAGGGAAGCCTTTTGGAGAACTCTGGCTAAGATTTATGGTTTCTGACCTACTACAAACCATAATAAAATAAAAGCAAAAGATAATTGAAAAAAATCGGTTTTCTTGTAGTCTAGGTAGATTAATAAATTTTGAAAAAGAAAAAAAATAACTGCCCCAAATGCCTGAGCCTCTATTCAGCTTGGTAAACAAAGCAGGAGAAGCTACATATCCCAAAATAAACTATAAAAATAGATTGCTATTGATTTATCCCTTCATAAAACATATTCCTTGAGAGATGTGAAAATAAACCTAATGTAGCAACTAAGACTGTCAGGATAGGAAGTTTAGAATACATATTTTTACCTTGCACTTTACATTTTGTACAATTCAATACTTGATCTATAAAGTTCCATTAGCATATGATTAGTAATTCAATTTAAAGCCATCTTTGCACAAAAGCCTTTTTCTTAGGATGGTAACTTTGCCAAGTGCATCTTCAATCTACATGTTTGAATAATTTCTGCAGACAAGTAATAGAGACACTAGCTGTATTAGCATAATCAATACACAATTTACTGAGTTACTGAGACAGAACAGAAATAAAACGTGTGTGCCATTATTTCACTATCTACAAATGACTGTAATTTCTGGAAGTATCTCTCCGCTACTCCTCGTGGCCACATAAAAACCAAGAGGACATTCATACTGCCACCATCTACAGGTAGATATTAAGAATGAGCAGACAGATTAATCATATAGCAGAAGGCAAATTTAAGAGCCAGTTGCAGGGGACGTTGAGTATCCTCTTGCTCTATTAAAGTCAATGGATTCTAAAGATGTTTCACACTTTGCAATAACGTGGTGCGGCAATACGTCTCCACAAGGGTTCAGTCAGGATACAAAATTGAAATTAAAGAAGTTACAGAGAAGTATTAAATTCAGGATCACGTGTCAATGAATCACCTGCTAGGGCTACACCTTCCCTGACTTTCTTCTCTCCCTAGCTACGACTGGAGTCTAAAACTCACCTTTCAAACACATGTCACCACAGGATTTCCCATCTCGCTGTGGCACACAAGAGCAGCAATTCAGTGGGTGACTTCTGGAATTCAGCAAATGTTTCAGAATGCTTCATAATGGCCTTTAAGATAACTGACACTCATAAAAGTTCAGAACTACAAAGAAAGTATTGCTTTCTGACCAGCTTCACCTCGCATCAATTCATGTTTATCAGCTACTAGCTAGATTACCAATTTGACTGTCAAATGTAAATCCTCCCAATGACTTTAATGTTGGGACAATTGGAAAAAGAAATGCATTGGCATATTAACATTCCAAATATCTACATTCCAGAACTCCATTGAAAACCAGTTCTGTGTGTAGCCACAGCTTTACAAAAGTCCAATTAATCATATGCATGAATATGTATATGGCTGATTTGTTTTCCTTTGTGCTGTGACATATCCCTTTTCCTATTTCTATTCCCCCCCTAGCATGGTAACAATATACTTTTGACATTGGAAATTATTTTCCTTAAAAGATTCCTGTTATATAAAACATTCTTTCTTTTTGCATTTGCTTTTTCCAGAAGACAAAGTCCCTCATAGCACTCAAATTCTTCACTCCTCTCTTTAGTCTGTCCCAACACTGAGCTTGTTTTTTTTCCCCTAATGTTCTTCTTGTAGAATGACTGAATTAGGAGTTCCCAATTAAATTGCAGTGGTTGGAAAATATTGTTCTTATGCTAAAATAAAGTATTTTCCTAGGCAGCACATAAACATAAAAGTAATAAATATACTTAAGTGGAAAGAAATTATGCTTAAGAAATCCTTTGGATATTCTTCCAACCCTTGATCTCAAGGATGAAAGTATCTGAATGTGACAGCCTAAAGACGTCCAGTTTTACATAACAGTGTGTGCAGAAAAGGCAGAAGATGCTCTTTCCAGCAGCAGAGGTATAATTCTAAACCCCAAAGCTGGGTAGGGAATGCTTTTTGAGGTAGCTGAGGTAATAGATTAATTATTCCTGTCTGAAATTCTAACTTTGCCTCCATAGCCATGCATCCTTTTAAAAGGTTGAACCACATATACATATACTCATATTTCTATTGTTAAGTAAACTAATAAGGTTATATTTTAAAAAGTACTTTTCTCCAAAGAATCTTCGAGCTTTTTATAAACCTCAGGTAAATTTCAGTCATCCCTAAGACTCTATCATGCAACGTAACAGACTATAATAGATCTCAGAGTCAAATTGAGAACCAAGGTGAGAATTAGCAAAGCGAGAGGGAGACAGTACTTGGTACCAGGGTCAGGACTTTCAGCTGTCTTGCCTGTCCTAGACTGAGTACTCCACCACCCTTCCTGACAATGTGCTGTGGGCAGCCAGTCCACTTTAGGGGAAGACAGAAGTTGGGAGGCTAAGATAAATTTTAACCCTAATTACCAAGCCCAGTACTTAACACAAACACATTCAGAGTTATTCTCCTCAATATCCTGAAGTTCTGTATCACCTCAGCTTTCTTACTCAACATGACAAATACAAATTCCTGGTGCTTCTACAGACCATATTTTCAACTGTGCTTAAAAAACAGGAAATCCACTAAACACTGTCTACAAAAGTCTAAACTCAGCAAGAGAGAGCAATTGGAATTAAACTGATGTATGGATCATAGAACCTCAAAGTAACCAACATTATGCAGGTCTGAAGACAGGTGATATAAAGAAAGGCTATGAAGACTTACAGTAAAGCTTACTGTAGATGATTTTTCCCTCTGAAAATTAAATCATTTATTTATGTGCCTAAAATGGGACACTTACACTGAGGACTTTGGGCTGTCTGACACTGTTCCAATACCAAACCGAAATACAGCTGCATGCTTTAGCTCTATTACCTACAGACATGCATTTATCTGAGTCAATAAAAACCAAACCAAACACCTACCTCCTTTCAACAGAGATTATCCCTGACTGATCAGAGATTTCCTTCTATTCTATACTAGGGTTTTTAAAGTTAATTTTTAATCCCTCAGACTGTGCTCTATTCTAGATGGCTTTCTATCACGTAGAACAGCAATCTGGTCTATATCCACAGAGGAGCTTAGAAGCCAAAAAACTAGTGAGGGGATGCTGCATCTAAATTGTCAGCAGTTCTGTTCAGATGCCACTGTGGGTTTACCATCGAGGCTTTCTCAGTGCTAAAATCAAACAGAAGCCCCCCCACAGCTGGACATTGGGCAATTGAGTGTTCTCCTGCCTGCCCTGGGCTTGGATGCAGCCTTACAGGCTGGTTCTTGGGAGTTCATATACCCTTCCCTGGTTGCTATAAAACACTGGCAGAAAATGTGTGGTTTGAAACACATCTTTCTTTTCCCCTCTTGCCCACATCTGGTTAGATCACTCACCCAGGATATAGGTGGAACCTTCTCTTCTATCAGAAGGATTTGTACTCACATCATGAGCTTCCTAACAAAGAACACTTACCCTCAGACTTCAAGTGCACTCAATCATTGCTGTTGAAGCTACCATACTTCATCTACAATATTCACTGGACTAGAAACAAGAAGAATTAGCATGATATTTTATCCCTGTGGTTGGGGCACTGTCACAGGAAGTGGGATAAGCGGAATCCAATTCTAGTTGCACTGAAACAATTCATCAGAAGTGGCAGAAAGTACATGGCAGACCAGGACCCAGGTCTCCCCTTTTTCTTCAAGGTACTCAAGCTATTAGAGCCCTGAGTCTCCTGCTCTTTCTCACCCTCTTGTCCAAAAAATAATTAGACTTTTGAAAAGGGGAACAGCATTAACAAAAATAACAGGACAACTCACACTCATAACACAAGATGTTGCTGTGTAATGACTGATGTCCTCCCTGTGAGATACAGATAAAACACCTTTAGACAAAGCACAAAACAGAACTCCTGCCTCTCACAACACAGCAAAGATTTTTCCCTCATCAGCAAAGGAGAGAGGAAGAGCAGCAGCACACCACCTCAATTCTTTCTAGCTTAGGAGGAAAGGAATTTTATCTCTATCTCCAAAACCTGAGTCTGGTAAGTGACTGCTATGAGATGCCCTGTTGCACTAAGATACCCACATGTGAAACAGGGAAAGAGCTAAGATACATTTTTATTTCAAGTTTTTCCTACTGTCTCCTCAAAATAATTTCTACTCAACTTTTATAAACCCCTAAGTACCTGTGAGCTATATAAAGAATCCAAAAGTTTGGTGCAAGATGACTATTCCACTAGGCAGCTACAAACTAAGCAGAGCAGCATTTAAACACTGAACATCTTGCAGCATGCAAGCCCCTTTTTTTATATACATTTTTCCCTTAAAGATTTCTGACCTTTCTTCATTGATTTACATTTCCATCTGACAAGCAAGTGTCCTACTCAACAGATTCACCAGAAATTGCAAACCAAATCTCTTCCTGCGCTCTGGCTCTTTATAAGTCACGTAATACAATCCCTTCCCAGTCAGTGGTTGCACGCAGAGGCCAATACAAACCCATTTCCTCCTCCCATCTTCAGAGTGAAAACGTTACATCAGGCATGGATCTTGACATCCTGTTGTCCTGGAACCAGTGAATCAGAAAGTTCCTTCCTCACAATTGTATTCTTTGGAGGTGGAAAATAATTAACTTCCCCACCCCCTCCTCCTTCCTACTGCCACTGTCAAAAGTTAGAAAGTCACTTGACTCTGTCTGGAAAAAAAACCCCAGCCATCATAATTTAGTGCCAGAGAAAGTTTTTGTTGATCAAAGCATAGCCTGGTCTTCCCAAGGACACTGCCTCACTACATCACATCATCCAGCCCAGAAACAGAGCAGTTATTTTATTTTTGTTTTTAAAGCTTCTTTCAAAAAATGAATGAATCAATAATGGAAGTTGAGCTTGATATGTTACCAAAAGAGTGAACAACAGAAAAATGAAACTAGAAAATCAATTATCAAGGAATTCATTGTTTGAAATATATTTTTCCAGCAAAGCACAACATAAAAATAGTAAGAGTACCACAGGTCTCAGGGACTGTGCACAAAAGCCATCTATTTTACAGTCAACTGGGACATTTAGATAGAGAAGTGCTCTAGCTTTTCCACATTTGTGTGGAACACTGAGCATCTCTGTGAGAAACTGGAGAGTGGTTTTGCATTCGTGTTAGGTAAGGACAAAATTCATGCTCCAGGTTATTGCCTCTGCATGAGAGAATAAGCTCCCCAAAACCTGGTTTGAGGCAGAAGGAAAACTATCAACATCCCATCCATTTTTCCTCAGGACAAAAAGGTGTTCTGCTTCAGCTGTCTAACTAAGGATTAGCACTGCCAAATTTGCAAGAAGGCTAGCTAGTTACTGATATTGCATTTTTCAAGAACTAAAGTAAGCCCATACCACATTAAATAGAGAATGGGGGAATGTCACTATACTGAGATAGATAGATAGATAGATAGATAGATAGATAGATAGATAGATAGATAGATAAACTTTAAGAAATCTTGAAGGACTAGAATTCCTACTCTTCCAAAGAAAAATTGCACCTAATTGCACCTACATTTAAAAGTGAAAGTATGAGACGAATCACTCACTGAAAAAACACACTTCTGCCTTACTCCCATGATACAACAAGAAAAAAAAAAGGGAAGGGGACCAGAATGAAAACAAGCCCCCAAAATAAAATTTAATTGGGTTTTAATTGTGTAGAATTGGTAAGTAACAGCCCTACAACCCTTCTGAATACACATTCTATGGATTCAACTGTACAAAGAACAGTTGCAGTATGGCATGCACAGCATCACCCTAGATAAAGGAAAATCTAAACCCTAAACATGCACAGCCCAGAAGGACATGTATAACTTAGACTAAATCCTAAAAAGGAGGGGGCAAAAGTCTTCTACATCTTTTTTCTTAATAATTATGCAGTATAAAGGGGAAAAATATATATGAAACTAAAGGAACATGAAATGGGGGAAAAAACCCCATGGCCTGTGTTAACTAATATTCTAAATATGGAAGAAAACTGTCCTGGTTCCAAAATTCATTGGAAGAGAGCAATTTTGTGCAGTCTTACCAGTGTGTGCACAGAAAAGAATAAAGCAGATTTTTTTGGAAAGTAGGAGGGTTGAATGAAAATGTTAATTATAACATGTTGTAATAAGGATACCCCCAAGATCAGCCCTATCTTTTTTGCTACAGCATAGTCCCAAGGCATATGGCTAACTACTCCTTGATCATTATCCTGGCTAAAACTAAAGCTACTGAAGTTTAGGAGACTCATATCTAACAGAATTTCTTTCATCTCTAATAATTGCTAAACTAGCATAATTACTCATACTTGAGGTGAAATAGAACCCAAGTTGTCTAATTTTAAAACAAAAACAAACCTCACCACCTCTTTTGGTCTTTGCACATCCATCTTTTGTCAGAGTCCTATGCCAAATGTTACATTACGATTTAAAAGTATTTAAAAGCCTCTCTTGTGCTGTCCAACTTTTAAAGACAGCAACTGGAAAACTTTAATGCTTTGTAGTAACACTCTGCAGAATGTATTTGAAAACAGACATGTACATTTTCACAGCACCAAATAAAACACGCCAAATTCTTTGTAGATCTGTGTGTTGTCCCTTCAGGGAAATATTTATATATATGTACATATATATGCCACAGTTCTGATTTAAGTGAAATAATGCGTTTCCCAACCCCCAACTGGGATTGATTCTGAGCTCAGGCTGCCTGCAGAAACCAATGGAAACTGTAAAATATAGTTAGGAAAAGACTCTAGGATATTGTCTTAGGGTAGCGGAACTTTAACTATATAGATTGATTTTAATCAATCTATAAAAAAACCCTCCAAATATCTTATTTTAATTCTTTTACACAGAAAAATACTGAATCCATATGGTCTACATAAAATGTTAGCGTTTTTTCTGGATCTTTTGCTCACGCACAGTTATTCAAAAGGAAGATTTTTTTTTTCAAAATATGCAAGTTTGAAAATATTGAATCATGTTTCAGAACAAAGAATTGAGAGCTATTAAACCAGCTGTAAATTAGACAGAATGAATTATGGAGCAACATAAAGCCTTTCAAGAGATCTTAGATCATGGTGGATAATGTTATCCTACACATGTTAGATAAGTGACTCCATACTGACAGCTTCCCTTGTTGCACAAGTTAACAGCAACTCAGGAAAACAAAATCAAACCAATCCAAACACATCAGCAGCCTTACTAAACCTCTTAATATTATCTTTGTCACAAGATTTCACCTCTGTGGAAACTAGCAGTACAGCCAGTAGCTGTTTAGATGCTCAATTCTAGCGGTGCCTAACCCCAAGCAGCAGACAAGGATGGTCAATATAACTCATGCTGGCCCCAGAAATGACTGGGCAGCATTACTGTAATCCTGCAGCTAATCAAGACTATCAATATGCATTGCCAAAGTCAATGAATATTACTAAAGGTTAGGAATGTTTTTGTTGTTAGGGATTTTTTTAATACATAAAGGCATGCTTTGGCAAGTCCAAAACAGAACACTATAAATAGCCTGCATTATAAAAAGATGCTAATCTTAAATCCTCTTTGTAATTTTTTTTTATGTACTCTTTTATGTTCGGTATCTTAATTTTTGCCCTTTTTTGGATGGCCAAATACAAGCCAGCAATTTACTCATGCATCAAACAGATGTTTTTGCTTTTCAGGCCAAATGGAATCTCATGAATTTTTTGTTCCCTCCCTATAAAATGATGATGCCAAAATAACACTGTTCCTGAAAACAGCCCGTTCAGAAAAAAGTTCTTTGGACCAATAATACTGAAACTTTAAGTCAAGTTCACAGAAATAATGCCAATACTAATTGCTGGTTTTGTTTATGCTGGATTGATTATAGTCTAATCAGCAGACAATCCCATGACTTTTGAATTAATTTGGAAGCCAGGGAGGGCTGGGGCTGCAAACAAACATTCAAACAGTTGACAGATACAGAGAAATGTAAAGGCTACTGTTGGAAGGAAATCCGAATGTCAAATTCTCTCTGAACTCTTGCTGCTGGTTAATAACAGTTTTCTTTTAATCCATTACTTTTCTACCTTCCTTGGTACCACATAACCTGCCCCTCTGCATGAGAAACACCCTTTCCTTGGAATCTCTGCTGAGGAAACAGGTCCCATTAAAACACAGATACATTTGCTCAGTCCACCGATACTCTGCATGAATTGAGCTGCAGTTGTAAATTCATTCAAGATGGAAAGATTACCTAGGTTTCCTCAAAAACAGGGAACAGCTTCAGGAGACATTCTTTGCTTGGCAATATATTTCAAGCCTTCTTTAAGCAGAGCATGGGTATGTAAAATACAACTGAGAAATGCATCCCGTTCACCTTTCTAGGAACTAACATTTAGTAATTTTATTTCTACATGTAGGACACAAAATTACATTGAGTAAAAATTTACTTTGAAGTAAAACCACAGGTTGTTTGGGTTTTTTCCCACAAAAAGAAATCAGAGATCAGCACTTCTATTAAACACATGAAGCTGTACTAGTTTCCTTGTGACAGCTTATCTAACAACTACCATTTCAGTGATTTTTCATGGGTGGCTTTGAACGTAGTAATGAATATTACCTGGCTTTAGCCTAGAGAAACCTATGTTTAACATTTAGTAGAACTACATTTGCATTCAGTTTTATATAAAGAATACCTAGTTTTCTTTGCACGTGATTGTATTTTTGTAACATTTTTCCCAAACAAACTTTCTCATCAAAAGCCGGTAGTAAGAGCAAAGAAAAAAATCTCAAGATCTCCTAAAAGTAAAACCCCATAAACCAAAAAGGAAGGGGGGGGGGGAGGCAGTCAGCAACCCAAGTGTGATATCTCCAAAGCATGCCAAGTCACAAAAAAAGGTTTACAACTCATAATGGCCAAGTTAAACAACATACAAGAAGCTGCTCTGCCCCCCTCCCTTGCTTTCTCATCACAGGGGTCTCTATCACAGTTTTACTTCGGGAATGGCTGTGCCCCTGGATGTGAGGAGTTTAAGGAGACATAACAATTGCCCTTCTTTGATACCCTTCATTTGCACAGTGCCTCTTTTGGGGCTTGTACACGAGTATCGTATCTCCGACTTCTCTTTCCCCACCTGCTTTTCTCCAGCTATCCTCCCCCTCTTCCTCATCAAATGCATTAGGTGATTTTGATCAGGTCAATGATACTTAATAGATTTTTTTTTTTCAGAAACTAGCCAAGGAAATGGGATAAATTAATCAGTAGAATGAGATATAGGTCAGGACTGATGAGTTTGTTGCAACTGATCCTTCCCCTGCCTTAAAGTACCCGACAGTTGAACTTTAATTCCTCCTTCCTAAAGTAAAACAAGATATTCAAACTGCAGTTTTTCAGAAAGTTCTCATTTACTCTCCTTTTGAGACTTTTTTTTTGCCACAAACCTGCAATGTATTTGTAAGACACAGTGTTTGTCACAGAAAATAATTAAATCTCATTTTTCCTCAGAAAGATGATTTTATTATTCTTAAATTATAAGGGGCTTATCTAACGTTAGCCATGCCTATTTTCTTTCCTAGGTCCAAGGCTGAGATGCAATCTCCACCAAGTGCTGGGGGACAGTCAGACCAAAGTTGGCAAGAAACCAAAACAGGAAAAAGGAAAAAAAAAAAAAGAAGGAAGGATAAAAAGAAATAACTGTAAAAGGAATGTAAACAGAAAACAGAGTAATTGAAAAAAGTATATTTTCAAGAAATATAAGACATTTAGTCATTAGCTAGTTCTTAACACCCACCATTTCAGATGAACATTAGTTTCATGCATTCACTATGAAAAACTCAATTGTCATTTTGTTTTAATGTATTTACCTGCCTTGTATCGGTATTCCCCTAAGATATAAGTTTCAAATTAAGTTATCAAAAGTGACAGACATATCAAAAATATCTCTTATATCTTCCCCCCAGAAAGGGTTGCTAAGTACATGACAAATTGGAAATGTAATGTGTAACTCCATATTTTATTTAGATGTAAAACAGCGCTCATGAGTTTAAATAACTCATTTACATACATTCAAAGAATAGTTTTTCAAATAAGCTATTTAAAATACTGTTTATTTTTATCTGTAGAACTACATTTTGTACTGACTAAATCAGTAATACTTAAGAAATCAGGAATTTAAATAAGCGCAGCATTGGAGGTATAGTTGAAATTCTCCTTGCAACATTACTTACAGCTTTTGTTTGTTCACTAAAAATGAAGATGTAATAATTGATGGGCAAACTCTGATCCATGAATTTAAATGCTAGTCTATGCAAGCATCTTTCAGCTCCTCAGATGAATCGCATTATTAGCCCTTTCAGAAATCTCACAATCGGACTGCTTTCAGAATACTATTAATCCACTCAGAAACTGACATGATTCAAGAAAAATAAAACAGGGAAAATGAAAGAGATATTTGAACAAAGGCCACCAAGAATGATAACCTACTCCCCAAAGGTAATTACTGCAGCAATAATTACAGATGATGATTGATTTACTGCCTGGTTTTAGTTGAAAAATAGTAAATAAGACTCTGCAAAGAAATCTCTATCATCTCCATCCTGAACATTAAGTGGTTTTCTCAATTCAGTAGTTTATTGTCAGCAAATCCAAGCTACTCCATCTGAAACATACAATGTTGCTGTTTTCTCATTTTAGGTATTCTCAGGCAACTGGTGCCTAAGAAAGGCAAAGCCCATACCTCCACATAAAATGGAAGCTGTATCTTTTGTTTTAAATTAAGTGTGATGTTTACTGGAAGATATTTGAAACAAAACTTCTCTCTGTAACACATGTAACAAATCACCACGAGTGAAACATGCCCAATGTCTAACAGGAGAACAATTTCCTCTATTTGCCAATTAATTCTGAACCTTTATTCCTTTGCACTTGGAGGTCTAAGACTACCCCTCCGTTAAAGTTTTCCTGCATCTTTTTGCAAATATGGCTAATTGGTCGCTCTCCTACTGGCTCTAAAACTCTTATGCACACATAAATAAATCCTCTCTAGGAAGCTCAGAATATAAGTGTGCGCCCAAGCAACAGAACTTTCATTGTGGTATCATTTTTAAAAGGTAAAGGGAAGACCGGCTCATTTGTTCCTCATAAGATGCCAAACAAAAGCACCACTGAACTGCACAAACTTCGGTAAACTAGATACAGGCGGCAGCAGCAGGTAAAGCAGTAAATTCAAGGCACCCTTTATTCCCTTCTAAACTATCTGGAGAGTTTAAAAAAAAAAAAAAAGAAAGAAAAAAGAAAAAGAAAAGAAAATTAAAAAAAGTAATTGAAGCCTGCTCTAAAGCTCACTGAAGTCAACAAGAAGACTTTGAAAGGGGAACTCCTGGAAAGAGTTGTTTCAAGGAAAGGGAGCGCAGTTTTTTGCCAGGTCCTCCTGTGCAAGTCCATAAAAGCAGACCCCGCTCCTGCTTTCTAACTATGAAACTGCGCTGGTTTCCAGGCACTTAACTCCTGGTGTTCGCCAGCCCAGCCGGGAAGGAAACGAGGCCTGCCGCTCGCCACGGCGCGGCTCGGGTCACCTCCCCGGCCGGGCCGGCCGGGCTCCGAGCCCCACGGGCCGCGCCGGACCCTCTCCGCTCCCATGGCCTTTCCCCCTCGCCCCCCTTTCCCCCCTTCACACCCCTACCCCCCAAAAGTAGACAACTTATAGATGTTCTGACCTGACGCCACCCAGGCTTTATTCAACTTCACTGCACTGTACAGACCGGCCCGGGAGGAGCGCGCCCATCCAGAGATGTTTATTTGAGGTGACAGCCACCCTCAGCCGCCTTCCCCGCTCGCCGGCGGGGAGAAGCCCCTGCCCGCCCAGCGGCTCCCGGCTCCTCGGGGGGTGGCCGCCGGCTCCTAAGGGGAGCGGGGGGGGCGGCCGAGGGCTGCCCGCTCCTCGGGGGGCGCGGGATGCGCGGGCGGGCGGGAGACGCTCCGCGCCGCGGAGGGGCGGCGGCGAGGGGCCCGCCGGGGGAGGAGGGGGCGCCCGGGCCGGGACGCGGCCGGCTCCTCCACAGCCGCACAAGCCGCCCTTTGTCCTCCTCCGGGTCCCGGGCTTACCCCCGCCTCCTCCGGGGGTCCGGGACAAGTCCCTGCGACTTGGGGCTAGCGGGGTGCGCTCCCCCCGGCACCACCCCCGCACCCCCTCCCGCGCCCCTTAACTATGCATTTAGGCGCGGGATTATTTATTTAACCCCCCCCGCCGCCGCCCCTCGCACATGTCCCCCCGGGCGGCGAGGGGCCGCTTCACGTGACAGCCGGCGCCACATTCCTGCACAGCCCCAACTCCGGCCCCGCGCCGGGAACTTCGGCCGCCCCACCCCCGCCCGCCGCCCCGAAACTTCCCTCGCCCGCCCGCCGGGACCGGAGCGGAGCGGGGCCGGGAGCCGAGCGGGGCGGGAAGGAGGGGGGTGTAGGGAGGAAGCCCGCAACTTGTGTATCGTTTTATTTTAAAAAGCAGCGCTGCTGGCGGGGCGGGCGGCTGCGGTGCCGCCGCCCGCGCCCGCGGAGGGAGGGATGGATAGATGGATAGATGGATGGATGGAGGGACGGAGGGACGGAGGGAGGCGGGCCGGGCCGCGGGGCTGCCGCAGCGGGCTGTCACCGCGGCGCCCGGCGGCAACTTTTCCAGCGCGGCGAGTTTGGGTCTTGCCGGCCGATCGGGGTCGGGGTGTCCCCCACCATCCCCCAAACACACCCTCCCCATCTTCACTGCGGGGCCGTTCGCGGAGAGGGCGGCCAGGGTGCGGGGCTGCCGCGGCCGGAGCGGGCGCGCTGGGAGCCGCGGAGCCGGGCTGGGGCTGCTGTTCGCGGGAGAGCGGGCCGGGGGAGGGGGAAGGGGGAAGGAAAGGGAGGGGGGTAGTACTTACCTTTGAGTGATCTTGGTTTAGCTTGCTTGCGGCGAGACATCCTAAAAGCAAACAGCTGAAGTTGTTTCAATTTCAGCCCTATCAGAAACTACACTTCCTCGCAGCCGAGGAGACCCTGCAAGACTTGCGCTCCTCCGGCGGCTCCCTCGCTCCTGCCCTCCCTTCCCTGTCTCCGCCGGCGGCTGGCTGGGGGGCTCAGTGCCTTGGCCAGGCAGCTGCAACCAAAACTTTCCAAGCTTTCAGCCCCCCTCCCCCTTTCCCGATCCCCCCACTCAATTAAAAAAAAAAAAGAAAAAATTTAAAAACCCCCCGCCAAATAAAGAAGAATACTTTCAAACCTTCAACAAAAAAAAAAAAAAAAAAAAGCCCCCCAAATGCAGTGAGAGAGGGGAAAGGAGTCCGATTGTTAGTATAATTTCTTTTTACTCGAGAATTTACATATTCAATTAAAAGCGGATAATTTGAAGAAAAAAAGAAAACCTGCTGAAAATAATCTGCTTTTCCTATTTGTTTTGTAAAAAAAAAAAAAAGTGTAAAAAAAATCCTCTTGATTTGTTTACAAACCGATTCTTTGTGAAATTTGCAAAAAAACGGTGGAAAAAAACCAAACCTGATTAAAGACTTGCACAAAAAAATATATAAAAATATATATCTGTATATAATCAACCCCCTTGAATCGCCCGCCGGAGTGAAGACAGTTATAAATGCGGGGGGGTGGGGGGAAGAATGAGAGAAACAAAAATCACTTAAAAAATGCAAAGCAACAAAAAGCCCTTCCTTTCTTTAAGGAAGAAAAAAAAAAAAAGAGAGAGAAAATACCCTAAACTATTTTTTCCAACAAAAAAAAAGCTCCAATTTTTTTTTTGTTGTTTGTTTTTGTTGTTGTTTGGGCTTTTTGTTTGTTTCCCCCCCTCTCTCCCACCCCCCACCCCCCCCGCGCCCCTTGTTTTGGGGTGGGATTTTTTTTTTTCTTTTTTTTTTTTTTTTCCCCCCTCCTTCCCCCCTTCTTCCCGAAGAGCCGGGTCGGCGGTAGCAGCCCTGGATTTTGGGAGCTGGATGTTGCTCTCTAAAGTCTACGGCTGGCTCGGCGGCGAGAGGAGGAGAGCCGGGAGCGGGAGGAGGAGGAGGAGAAGTGTGCTGTGTGCTCCCTCCTCATCACAAACCTGCAAGGTCTTGGACTGCGCTGTCGCTCCGGTAGTCCACATAATAATGGAAAATGGAAGCAAGGCCCCCAAAGCCATCAGGATGGCTCCAGAGGGGGCCCCTAACCCGCAGGGACTCGCTCTGTACGTAATCACTGAGGAAATCATTGTCAGCCTGCCTGCACTCACACACAGACAGAGGGGCATGATTAAAAGGCGAGAGAGAGGGAGCGGAGGAGGGGAGGGCGGCGGCCGCCGCCAAGACCCGGACTGGAGGCGGCGGGCACGGCCGCGCGCCCGGATCGGGAGCCGCCGCCGCCGCCGCCGCCGCTGCTGCGGGAGAGGAGGGGGAGAGCAAGGCAGGGAGGAGGGAGGGAGGAGGACTGGAGCGGGGGGAGAAGGAATTTTTTTAAAATAAATAAATAAAATTAATTTTGAAAGAAAAATAAGGAAGGGGGTAAGGGAGAGAGAGGTGGTGGGGGGGGGGGGGGGGGGAGGAAAAAAAAAACTAAAAATCGCCGCCGCCCCGCTCACACACATACATACACGCCGCCGCTGTAATGTTATTAGAGCTACACAGCGTATTTCTCGGGTCTCTTCTGCTCTCTCTTTTTCTCTTCAGAAATTAAGGCAGAGCCGCGACTGAGAGTGGGAAAGGTCCCCCTTCTGGTAGGATGGATGTACGGAGGGAAAGCAGGCAGCCAGCGCCGGGCGGCAGCTAGCGAGGGGGGATTTATGGCTGGGGCTGCTGCATTGTTGCCGGCGGCTTTTTTGTATTTTCTTTTTTTTCTTCCCTCTCGCCCCACCACCCCAACCGTATTGTCCTAGAGATGCTGGATGCGGTTTTGTTTGTAAAGCAACTAACCTGCCAAGTCTCACTCATTACGGATTAACTTTAAAGGCAGTTTTGTTTTGTTTTCAGGAGGGGGAAGTCTCTTTGAGTCTGGTGCTGAAGGATTTTCCAATATGATTTAAAAATGAATATTTTTACAACTCACTCACCTTTTGTTTTAGAATGTTAAGCCGCTTAAATTACCACGGGTTGGCAACCCCCGAAATAACTTTTTTTTTTAAAGCTCTTTGTGAGAGGTAAGGAAGCATGCTACTCTCGGTAACTAAATAATATATTACCAGGAGAATTGTTTCTAAAATTGATTGCACTGTTTTCCAGATACAGTTTTGTTTACTAAGACTCCCCTCCTCCCAACAAGAACCATCTCTGTGATTCACTCTGCGGAGCAAGGGTATTTATTTATTTACTAATTGATTGGAGAGAATATACATGACATACAGTACATCAGAAGCTATGAACAGAGGACCTTAAAAACTGCTGGGACCTACATTTTGCTGTATAGAGGTTTAATATAAATTAAGTGGGATGATTAACTGTGTCAGTATCTAAAGCGCGATGAGGAGAAAGCATTGCTCTGCTCTTGGAAATCAAGGCAATCTCAGCTCACACAGAAAGAGAGAGAGACATGCACATGGAGACATTAACACACAGCATCATTAACCCAGCCAAGTCCTTTCACTGAGTTAACTCACATCCATGCTGAAATCTGATATTTCAAAGTAGCAGTGTAATGCAAAAGCTCCTGATTTTAATTTTTTTTTTTCTGATGTTCTTATTTTTATTAACTGAGCTTCACCACTTTCAAAGTTACAGGTGGTATTTACTAGGGTTTACATTCGTGCTGTCAGTCAAACAAGTGTCACTATATATCACCGTGTGTTAAGAAAACATACTTTGTGATTGAAGAATGAAGTTGTGTTTGGACATGTATTTTACAAGTAACAAAATCCATTTAATTGACATAAAAAAACACGGCTGCTGCTAGTAACTTTTGGGTAGAGTCCTGCTCGTAGTCGTAAAAATAACTCCAAAGAGAACAAAGCGCTTCAGTCCGGAGGAATGGCTGTTTAGGTAGCCGTGTGGGTGCCATGCTTTCACATAATGATTGTGTTTATACATGACAGGAAGCATCTGTAATCCACAGCTGCGGGTGCTCCAGCCCAAAGTCCTGATAAAATCTACACCTATGCTTCTGCATTGCATGAATGAAAACAGACTTCTCGAGCAGACCAGAAAAGCAGCCTGCGTTCCTAAAGTTTTTACCACTCCGTGGTCACCCTCCGTCTTCTCCCTACTTTTCTGCAGACTAAGCTCTGTTCTGCCTACATCTCTAACAACTCTACTCTGCTCACTCCGACTACGCTTTTTGCTCAAATGCTGGCTTTCCCCTCTTGCTTTGTACAATAGAAACATATTTATATTGTGTTTTCCCCCTCTCTGTCTCTCCCCCCTGCACCCCTCCTCATTGCAGAGAGGCACAAAAACCCCCAGTGCTTGCATCTTTTTTATTTCCTACTTCGGTGCTCAGCATTGACTCGCCAAAGTGAGAAGCACTCTTTCCCTGAAAGTTACCTTGTTTCAGGAAATACTCAGATGCAAAAAAACCAAGGCTTTGTTAAGCCGCCTCAGACCAGTCTCATCTTTAAGTCCCCTTTATTTCCATTGCTATGTCACACAGGAAAATCAAGTTGGAGCAGAGAGGATATAATGACTTCTTAAAATATTTTCAGGCTACTTCAGCTATCCTTTCTCACTCCCTCTGTGGAAGAAGTGTGCAACAGTTTAAGTTGGAACCGGGCAACATGAAGTTACAGTTAAACGGGACCTGTAATGCTTTCTCAGAGATGACCTGTAACAAGGTCTACTACATTTCACAGTCTGACCCACACAAATAACAACCTGAGTTTTCCAGGCATTAATGGAATCTGATTTCCGCAGTTCTGTTCCTTAACAGTAGAGCCCATCCTTTAAAAAATCGCACTCCAGCTTCTAATTTATATATCCTGATTTTCTTTCCTGCTGCTGCGTGTGAATGTTCCAGCACAGAAGACAGCTAAATAGGAATTGTGTCAATATGATTATAAGATCTTTTTTATTTCTTTGTTTTTGAGAAGACTGGGTTAGAATAGTGGTAAAGGAAAACAACCGTCTTAAATTAATTACTGTCATAATTTGAAAAATGCCCTTCCTTTTCCCAGTAATTAATTTCAGTTCAAGAATTCAAAAATCAGCTGCAGTGAAGTTTAATTCATGTCTGTAAGTACACAAGAATGGAAAAAACTGCAGCTTTTCATAGGCTTCTAGCAATACACAGAACTGCATGTATAAATTTCCAAAAAGCAAATTATAAAGGCTCACATAAAAAAGAAGCAAAAAGCCACCCCCTTGAATTAAGACTCTCCATTTGTTACTGGTGCAGGAGAGGTATAGTATATATACTATCAGATATCACTCACTTTCACTTATTTTCCATTAAAATAGCCTATACGAATATTAGGTACCTAATGAAAATGGTACGTGATGCAACTAAACAGCAATTTCATGATAGGAGCCCCTTTACAATGGATAAAATGGTTTCTGCATTTATATTTTTCAAATTTTCTAACAATACAAAATCTTGCTACAGTAGATTAAACAGAAAAACAACAGTTTATGAAATATGACCTCCAAAAGACTAATTGCAGAAGAAATATTCAGTCCCAGTCCAATAAATCCTTAATTTTAAATGTCAGCTGCAAAACATAAATCCCTTTAATAGATTTCAAACTGTGGTGACGAAGTTATAATTGTAGGGTCCAGCCCACTCAAAATCAGTCCAATGCACTCACTTTGCATTAGCCAGTCTTCTGGGTTTTGGGGTTTTTTTGTTGTTGTCGCATTTTAATCTCATCTCCAATCTTTTAGGAATTTTCCATTGCATTCCTGAGCCTGGTTCTGGATTACTTTTGGCTCAGATTGAATTGAATCTTGTTGCTATTCCTCAATAGATGACTGGAGTGCAAAGTCTACTTGTCCATAACTTTCTGTGTCGTTTACTGCAGGGTAGCATGCACATAAAGACCCTCAAGTCATGTGAAATAAGAGCCTTGACCTCAAGACACAATAAAATTGGTTAGTTTAGTTGTAGCTCAAAAGGTCACTTTTTCTGGGACTGCCTCTGAGGGCTGTTTTAAACTAATTATTACCTTTGATTTTAACTTATCATTTGTTAACAAAAGAGAGAAAGAAAAAAATACAACCACCCGTTATTATAATTTCAACAGTTTGACTGGCATGTATTTAACACTATGGACGTATGAAAAGACAAGGTCCCTACCTGAGGAGGAGCTTACAGTGTAAATTAGACAGAGAGCTCTGTGAATAATAAAAGCAGGCAGAGGAGAGATTTATATGAGTGTGGGAATAGTGGGGAGGTGCATAAGAGAAATACGCAGAGTTGAGAAATATTCTACCAGTTGAGACTAATCACAATATTTTTCTTCCTTGTTCTGTTTTCAAGTACCTATGGTAATAGTTTTGTTTTTTCTCTATTTGCTTGCTTGTCACTGAGCTGTTCCCCTGCAGAAGCTCTCCTCCTGATTTCTTTTTCTGTTCTAGATTCTAGTGCAGTAGGCAATATAGGTATATCTTTATTCTTCTGCTCAGCCATGGAAAATAACACCGAAACCCCCCAAAATGTTATATATAATTCCCTTGGCAGTTTTTCCACAGAAGTCTACTGAAAAGTATGATTCACTATTAATAGAAAGCATAAATGAACTTGAAATTCTGGCCTTTTTGACAGTATCATCTCCCAGAAAACCTCTGACACATCTTTAGAGGTTTGTTTGTTTGTCTTTTGTAGTAGGATGTTTCTAAACAAGAATAGTGTTTGCTGCCAATTTATTTTTCCTTCTGCCTAGTTGCATGAGACAAATAAAAACATAAAAAGAAAAAAAAAAAGAGCTGAACAGCTTCTTTTCACCATTCTTTAACACAGAGAATATGATGCTACACAGGCTTTATTCTTTTTAAGTGTTGAAAGTAGGATGATATCAGAAATAGGACTATCAGAAAAGGTGATGGATCAACCTGAGAAATTAAACTGCAATCAGTCAGGAGGACCAGATGGTGTTCATCCAAGAGCTCTGGAGGAACTGGAGACCAATGCAAGTGAGCTGCTAACAAAAATATATAATTTATCATTAAAAACAGCTACTGTACCAGAGGACAGGAGAGTGGCCGAGGGTGTCCCTATCTCTTCAAAAGGTGCTAATGATGATCCTGGGAATTATAAACCAGTAAGTCTAGTACGAGGAAACTATTCAGAGAATCAGTAAAAATAATATACTTAGGCACACAGATAAGAAGTAAAATCTGCAATGCTTCTGCTTACATTTCCTCAACTTTCCTAGAACTACAGGAAAGAGTTAATTAGTCGTTGATAAAGTAGAACCAGAAGATACAATTAATTTAATGTTTCCAACATCTTATGGTAAGGTTTCTGAAAAGAAAAACGCAAGCAGATCCAGAAATAAAATCCATCTATGTTGAAAGTACTGAATAAAAGAGGGAAATCAAACCCCAAAATTTTAGAGCTATTAGAATTAGAATTTTGTCCTCTGAAAGCATTTTATAAATACTGTCAGATTACTACAACTTCCTAATGAGCTGTTTATATTAGAGGTGAAGTAACTTACCTATAATTGTAAAAGCAAGCTGTGTCAGAACCAGCCTTCAGTTCATGAGCACCCAAGTTCCAGAGCTGCATTTAGGTGACTAGACAGCATCCCTTTCTCTAGGTTCTGCAGAAGAATCAGTGGTCAGTAGAATCAGAGAAAGAGGCTAGCTCTGAATTGCCCCTGGGATCAATAGTGGCAATAAAGATGGTTTTGTTCAACTTATGCATTAGAAAGCTTGGGGAAAAGGCTTCTGAAATAAAGAATGCAGAGCGTGTTTTCACTGTAACAGTCACAGCCTGCTTTCTGGTGTTTAAACCCAGTGCCTGTTGCTCTAAGGGGAAATTCTTGGGGGTATTTGGCCTTTCATTAATTTAACTGTATTTAGACAAAACTTGAAGAAATTCCAGAACAAGACAGTGAACTAAGATAAAATACTGACATGATGGCATGCAAAATTAAACAGACTAATGCCAAGGAGTGTATGCTGGAAAATATTTTCAAGAACAGATGACTATTAATTAGCACAGGAAAATCTAAGCATCATTTACTGAAAATGCTCTCCAGAATATTGCAGGAGCTTAGAAAATGTACACAAGCAGAGAAGATATTCAGTATGAACAAAAAGATGGTTAAACATAAAATCTTACTGTGCAGTTTCATGAGTAAAAACTGCATTTCCAGATATTCTGTTGTATTTTAGTCAGTGGGTTATAAGCAAGGCACAGCAAACCAAGAAAACATACAGAGAAATGCAGTAAACATGACTAATGAAACAGGGGAAAGCACCAAGAAGGCAGATTTAAAGGAAGAGAACATTTAATTTAGAAATAGAAAAAAAGTAGAAGACTTTTGAAGAGTTTTAGGACTACATAAAATTCCAGTTGATGCAGAAGAGCTCAGGTGTTCCTGTCTGGTTTCTTGCTTTTTACAGAAAATAAGTGATTTAATTTAAAAGTGATTTAAAATAAGTCATTTAATTGAACATATGGAGATGCATTTATTTCATAAGAATATGTAGTTAAATTATGGGATTTATTGCTTCTGCATAGGATTGAGGAAAAGAGCTTTGGGGCAATGAGGGAGTAAAAATTAGAAAATGAAAACAAAAGGAAGTGAAAAGAGGAGGACTAACTCTTTGCCATGTCCTCCAGCTCCCTGAGACTCTTCAGCTGCTCCTCCACACAAAGAGCTCATGGCCAGTGATAAGCAGGTTTGGTGAAAGGGCATCTCAGGTTGCAGAGGAAGACCTGAGAAACAGCCATCCCCTGCAGCATGGTTTTCTCTCTAAAACCATTGCTTTTTCAGGCAGAAATCCAAAGAGCTGCCGCTATAGGTCTGCCTAACTCCCACGGCTCAGTCTGAACAGCCCTTTTGGTCTGGGGTAAGGGGCAGAATGAGGCAGGAGGAAAGAGTGGCCAAACTTGGAGCCTGACTCCCCTATGAAGCCTAAGACTGTGCTGCTTGACATCCTTTCCAGCCCTGCCAGTCTCTCCACAAGCATGCAAACTGTACTCCCCAGAGAGTACAGAAAGCAGTGGGAACTTGATGTGATTCTCCTTGTGGAATTTCTCAGCACTTTTTTCTGCCTTGGGATTTTTCCCAAGAGATCAGAGTATTTAGCCCTTACTTAGCTTTATCAAAGTATTAGACATTTATTTGATTAAGTATAGCATCTGCAGCCACACTAGCTAGAATAAAAATTTTAAGGGCTATCAATCCTCATACTTCAGGGCATAAGCTGATCACCAGCTGGGGTCGAAAAGAAATTTCCCTCTGTGGTATAGTGTTGCAATTATGTGCATTAGGAGGGGGTTATGCCTTCCTCAGTAGCCTCAGGCATTGGCCAGTGTGAGAGGCAGAGAGATACCAGGCTAGATGGACCACTGGTCTGTTCCAATATGGCAATTCCTTTGTTCTTAGGGCTGAATGTTTCTGCTGCCGAGCTGCCCTACTTTGTCATAATGTCAAAATCCAGCATTAATTATAATTCTGAAAATGAAGGAATATTCATGAATTATTGTGTTGGCAATAACCGCATGTAATGCAATAAAGACAAAAACAGTGTCTGCTGCAGAGTAAAAGGAAGTTGACAGCTTCAAGCACAAGGTGGTTTCTGTTTCCAGTTACCCTCCAGAACTCCTTGCACCCCAGAGTCAACACCTTTGAGAATAATGAAGTAATTACAATTTTATTTTACCATATTCTGACAACAGATTTGATTCAATAGTGTCTGCACAGTGCAGACAAAGCAAAACACTCCAACAGTTTGACTATAAAATGCTGATAGTTTTTATGTGCTCAAATTTAATCCCCCAAATGGCATGATGGCCTTCTTGGTGAACCAATTTTAAATGAAATTTTCTTCTGTATTACTTTAGTTCCAACACTGTTTTGCTAGAAATAAAAAAATAAAAAAATAAAAAAAAATTTAAAAAATAAAGAAAAAATCCAAATACCTGCTTTATTCTTGTCATGTTCTTTTTTTAAAGCAACTCTCGGAGATGATTGCAAGAGTACATTAAAGGCATGCATTTTTGAAGTTAGTCAGTTGTCAAAGTGATCCTGAAGGTTGACAATCACATTTAAGACAAATATAGAAACCTAAAAGAAATGCTTACAAGCAATTCTGTATTCTGGGCAATGATTTGGTTTGAAAATGCATCCAGTTCAAGGGTTAAATGAAAGCAAAAGCAATCACTTCATCCATGTTTTTGAAGAAAATAAACCAGCTTGATGTAAGCTAAATGAAGGGGGTCTGTGACTTAAAAGGAATGGACAGATAGAGAAAAAGGTCAGAAGATTAAATTTTCCCTAAGGGAAAAGTCATTCTTTGGAATCATTAACCTCCTTCTAGGTCACTACTGAAAAAAACAGCAGGAAATCCTACTGCTCCTGGAAAGATGGGTGCATCGTATACCACCCACTGACCTAGCAACTCTGTGGCAAACATAATTGTGCTTACAAATTCTCCTCCAGGCATGCTTGGTTTTACTATGCCCATTTTAAAGCAATATGATCTTTTAGCTGAACTCTGAAGTGTATCTATAAAGACAATATTCCAGGGGCTTGGGATGTTAAAAAGAAGGATCACTTGCTTGAATGTCTTTTTTTTTTTTTTTTTTTTTTTTAATGGAGAGAAATGTAGAAACAGAGTTTTCAATTTTGAAAGTTGGTCGATGACATGTTTTATCCATTAACTGTCTCTCTTTAGGACTAAAATTAATCATGGTCATTGTTGTGATGCATTTTAGTGACTTTCTACCCCCTAAAGCACATTGCTGGGATCAACTGTATGTTTCAAAGTAACTTTTTGTGTCAAAGAACCTGCATCAGAGTGTGTTTTCAAGATTTCATTGTCAGCTAATTCTGCTGTCTCCTAGAGAAGTCAGAGAGTAAACAGTACATGAAAGAGGAGAATAGGGGTCTCATACAAGTCTTCCAGAAAGCATTTGGAGGATGTTCTGTAGCATTTATCAGACAATACACAGATGAACAGTCTGACCACTATCAACGGCAACAAGTCTTTTGTCATGACCAAGCCCCAAAATAAGAGAAGCAAACTACCTCTGATCAATTTCTACCACAATATCATGTGGAAATGCTCACATCTTCATTGAAAAGTGGCCTCTTTTTCTTCCCCTCTTGCAACAGTAATAGAACTCTCAATCAATGTAAATGCAAAATCATATTTGCTTTTTGATGGAAGCTCCAAATCCAGCAAGAATTGGCAAGACAGGGGGATGCCTGTAGCTCTGCAAAGTCCTTGTCTACTTGGAGACTGCAGGCAAAGCCTGTATCATACTCCAGAATCAAGGACTTAATCCTAAGAACTTGTATTACTGAAAAATATTCTGGCAACTAGCTAAAAATCTTTTGTCTCTGGTCAGCCAATTTTCTTTCCTAACAGAAAAGCATATTTAGAAGAAAATTTTAATATAGAGAAAAGACTTCAGCAACTTAGAGGGATGTTACACAATAAAACCTGAAAAATTTGGATCGTCTATAAAGATATCTCAAATCTCAGGCCTGCTGGATGAACACTGAGCAATACTTTTTCTTAATTTGATTATTTCTCTTTCCATTCCATTTACATATGAAGTGAAAAAAGAAAAATATACAGAAATAATCACAACCAATTGATCGCCCTGGTAGCAGAAGGTGTCTTGATTAGCTTAAATTTATGAAATTGTGCATTTCATAAAACACCACTTTTCACATGTAAGCAAGATCTTTGAAGATTTCAGAATACAATGACATGACCCCTGGAGAATAAAGGCATTGAAAGAAGTAACTAAGAGAAAGACAAATAAAGCATCGTTTGTGGAAATTAGCACCCTTTACAAAGCCTCAAATAGAACACAATCACACAGAGTTCACATTCTTCATGAAAACCATGATTTTTACTCATGTTCGCACGACTGAATAACCAACGAGCAAAAATCTCTTCCTGAATGTTAGCAGCTCAATTACCTAATATGAACGAGGTAAGAATTTCCTGATATGTGCCTGGCAAGAGAAAGAATCGTATGGCTCACTTGTTAGCTAGCCAAAATGCATTTCAGAGGCAGGAAATCAAAAACACATCACAAACCTTGTGAGAAGACTACACACATTCACTCTGCCGATATTAGTGTCTGTCAGGAGGCTGTCAGGCTCAGGGAGTCACAGCTCCCTAGAGCAGTGCTTCCCCAGTGTCTCCTCCCCAAAAGCATGGGTTTGGATCATACTTTGCTAGGAAATACTGAGGAAATATCACAGCGTTACAGCTGCTTAGACAACTCCCCAAATTCAATACAAACGGCGCTCCGAAACAAAGCAACCAAGGAATGTTGCAGCAGAGCCCTAAGCTGAGCAGCAAGACGCAAGATTTATTATGACACGGTGCAGGGGATATCTGAAATGGAAGTCAAAGCATTAATGTGTCTTTGCCTCCTCTCCCCCTCCCTGTCCTCTTTTTTCTTTGTAATTCACATATGTTTATATAAGTATATATATATAATTGCTTATTTTCTCAATGGCATCTAAAATGATTGAAAATTTTAGGAGGTGAGGATTTCCTAAGATCTTTTCTACTTGTCTTTCCTCTGTTCCAGTGTTCTCTACCCACAGGACACTGAAATGTTGAAATTTCAGCAGTTCATATGTTTGCCTGCCCACCTCTTTAATAAAAGGGTTGTGTTTCTTTTCTGTCAACACCTATTCTTTATCACACATCTCTGTTATCATCCAGGAAAATGTTGGCATAGCCTTTTGGGGGATTTGTTGGGTTTTTTTTTGTCTTTTAAATTCATTTCTGTAGCTGGGCTTTTCCTTTTAAGTCCCCTTAATTTCTGTCATCAGTTTCAACCCCAAAGTTCTCACTTTCACAAGACAATAAGCTATTTTCACACATGTAAAAAGCTCTGTAAAGTGGAATCACAGATGTCACATTTACATGTTTATGTTTTCTGTTTCTTTTTTTTTCTGTCTGTCGCTCAGTTCAGCTCTTCAAGTCCAAGATATTTCAGTGTAGCTGAGAGACTCTCTCAGTTCTTCTGCCCAGAGATCTAGCTTTACAAAATAAGCAGGTATCTCAAGCTACGTGGCAAATTCAGTTCCAAGGATAAAAGCAACTGCTGTAAAATCCAACAATGACCCCGTGTACAAACGCTCACAGGCTCTCACACACATTACCTGTAAACCAGTGCAGTTAATTTTCCATACGGTCCTGTCCTTTTCTGTGTGGAAAAGAAGAAAAAAAAAAAAAAGAAAGAAAGAAGGGAGCTAAAAAAAAGGCTGTGAAAGGTGAGTTTTTGAAGAAGAAATCCCTCTGAGGCTCTTCTTGCTGAGATTCCCTGCTAGGATTGCAAGGGGCAAGAGAAGACCTGCTTTTGGCTCAGTGTGGTAGAGGCCGTGGGATCTGCCCCCAAATCTGGCAGCTCGGTGGGATGCCACGACCTCTCACCCTGGTGCCTTGGCAGCTCAGCCCCATTGTTCCTGGGGGCAGGGGGCTGGAGAAGCTGGGGGTGGGGGTCTATGAACATCACCACAACTTTTTTGGCTCTGGGAAAGGAGATTACCTCCATGTGGAGACCTGGAAGATGTGAGCTGGCCCATATTTAGTGGTAGCATTCAAGATTTCCAGGGTGCTCAGGTAACATAAAAAACCCCCATGAAAGTAAAAAGATGGGCTCATTGGAATTGGCAAATACAGATTTAATTTGCCTCCTCGAAGTATTCTTGCCTGCATGTGCATCAGCTCATGGTGTTGTCCCTTCAGCTCAGGGAAGCAGAGGGGGCCATGAGTGAATCATTCTACCCTGAGCTCCAGTTACTTGTTCCACTCTAACCTGCAGCTACCTGCTTCTCAGATATTTCAAAGGCTTCTAATTTGGCCAGATCGGGGTCTTTTTTCACAAGAACAAAAAAAGCTCATTGCTGTCACCAAAAGTGACACCCTCCTCATACATCTCCCTCCCCCTCCTGCACATCCAATTATCAAGTCTCTTTTCCAACGTACGAGATCTCTAGAGCTTCTCAATGAAGGGTTTGTAATAATTCTTTTAACATAGCAAAACACCACATTATTCCCCAAACATTAATGTTGCATGAATGCGAGACTTCTTTTCCCCATGAAATTTCCTTTTTGATTTTACAAAACAGAAAGTGCAATTTAAAACAATGCTAATGGAGCTCATATCTTCCATGATCTAAAATTATTTTGTGTGGTGCCAATAACTAGCTTGCTAAAAATGCTTGTCTGAGGAACCAATCTGACCTTGAACAAGGGCACTCAAGCCCTTTCTTTCATGACAGTGTCCTTCTAAGCACCCAGCAAAATATCACACGTTGTTTGGCTGTTTGTATAATAGAAAGACCAGAGCTCCACATTTTAGATCTGCTTAACACCCTGTGCCATTCAAACACTTATCACAAGCTAAATTCCCACCTATTGATATGTTTACATTCTCCCTATGGTGTCTTTCAGTTGCTGTTCAGGACATGGACCATTTTTCCCCTCTGTGCTGCTTCATTCAAGTACAAATGTCTGAACTCCTGAACAACCTGAGGTATGGGAGCAGGAGAAGGCCATGGCACATTCAGGAAGGCAGAACAGAAAAGACAGACGGGCTGTAGAAGTTTTCATGATTTTGAACCCTCTTGGAGATGTGAAATCAAGGGGTGTCTGGACAACAAATCAGATAACCAAGAGGATTTACTGAGGAAAGATAATATAGATATACACAATTAACTCCAATAAAATTACATCATCTGAGGAACTATCTTCTTTCTCATTGAAACGATCATCTTGCAGTTTCTGTCTGTGGAGTTAATATTTAAAGACTAGAGCTGTAATACACTTCAAGACACTTTCTTGATTTCATGGGGTCACTGTATTTTCTTGTTTATGTAAGTTGTAAATGATGTATCTGATACATCCACCCTGAAAACTGTGTTTTTAACCAGTTTGTGTCATTATTAAATCTTAGCACTACATTCCATGTTGACATCTCATAAAAACACCTCCATGCCCAGTTTTCTGCTTGGGTGTCATCACTCAGTGATCATGAGAGCATGAAACCAGATGCTGTTCCAGGTCGGTGTAACTACGGTTTGGCTAAACAAAAATAAAATGGCTTTTCATGCTTATTGATCTTGATTTTTTTGGCCATTTTTACACTTCATTGCCTATAAGCTCAGTAAGGATGTGCTTTGTAAAAGGAACTGAAGTTTCTTCTCTCAGTGGGTTAGACATTTCACATTTTAGTGACTCCCACTAACATTTCCATCCCCCCCTCCCAGAAGGAGCCCTTCCCATTGACTTAAAAAAAAAAAGGATTGATCTTTAAGTAATACATATGATATTAGTTTTTCCGTTTTAAAATAATCACATTATTGCAGACATTTTAATAGCTGTAGAGGTTGCTATGTATTAACATGATTCATGGTCCTTGACAGCAGTGTCTCTGAAAATCCCACAGGAATGCAAAATACAAAACTCCACACACGTTCAAATTTTACTGCCTGCAGCTAAAAGAGGGGAAAAAAAACTTAAAACTGTTGAAACCCTTCAACTTTAAAAGCATTAATAGATGGTCCCAGGGGATTAAATCTAAATCTTAATGTGTAAAAATCAAGTTAATAACCACAGAGATTAATATGGTTGCATTTGATTATTGTGATAATGCAAACAATTAGTACTGCTAAAGTGAGATATATTAGCCTCCTACTTGCCCCACACACATCTGCAAAGCATTGGAAATAAATGGAAATAAAACATTCTGCTCTGAAAGGTTTTTCTTTTTTCTTTTTGCCTTTGTCTTATTTTCTCTGTAGCTGACTCATTTTTAAACTATAATTGTTAACATTTTATTTTTAAGCCTCTCTTTTTATAAGACTTTCATAAAATTGGTTGCCATAATCATTCATTCCATATTGTCAGCAAATTATGCATTCCTTGCCAATACAAGTAAATAAATAAATCTTCTAGATAAATGACATGACACTTTTTTTCCTTCTTTCTTTTAAGGACAAAAAAATGCCATGCAAGTGTATTAGCTTGAGAAAAATCAGAACTTCTTCCTAGTCCACTGTTGGCTTAATACAGAACACCCTAGGACTGGAACCAGGCATCTAATCCAATCTATGTTATAGGTGGAGTTGGAAGTGCCACCTATACTTAATGCTTGACACTTCCCATTATAAAACCCTTTTTTCAGCTGCAAAAAACTGTGCCAGACTTTCCAGTGTTCAACTAAAATTCCCCTTGCTGGATGAATGCCTCACTTTGATTTATTTGTTGTTCTAAAATTTTAGTGAAAAACAGCTCAGCAATTTCCAAGAACAAGATTATAGAAATTATGTTATTTTGCCCACATCAAAAGAAAGTCCTTGCAACCATTCAATCTATTAACTCTAATATACCCATCCCTTAGAGCATGGACATTATATTTGGCATAGAAGAGGACCTGCCTGGTGTCAAGAATGTGAAAACAGACTGACTTTGGCTAAATGCTTAGCCTTTGCTCAAGTTCAGTAGACATTCTCAGGAATTTGGCAGGAATATCCTCCAAAGTCTCTGTCTGTACCAAGCACACTCCAGCTCCCAAGCTGCAGGCTCTGAGCAAAACATGCCCTCCTACCGCTGATCCTAGATTCTGTGGTTGCATGTGTTTAGGCAAGGGCTGCAGGGTTGCAAGGAAGTGGAGGCAGAAACCTGGGGTTAGATGTCAAGGATTTGGGAGTGTGGAAGGAAGACTGTCATCCTGGCTTGGCAAGAAGCACATGTGCGGAAGGAAAGGGAGCTCAAGAAAGGGGAGAAGCTTGGTGACTTACTGCCTGGTGGGATGGTCGAAGATTGAAAGCATGATGAGGAGCAAGTGGATGAGAAACTGGGACTGGATTTGAGGAGGCTAAAAAGTGAGCTGCAAGTGAGGAATCCAGTGGGAAAAGCCTGGTGGTGAAGGGAGGAGGATGGAGGGTTGGAAAGTGAACAGAATATGCCACTGGCTGCTTGTATCCAGGAGCTGGGATGGAGCCCAAGAATCTGGGGTTATCCCTTATGCACCCAAGAAATCACCCACAAAGTGAATGGCTCATTCCTCTCAAGCACTGCTGTGCAGGCAGGATAGCACCTGCCACGTTCCACTACCTTGAGTGGCTAAGGTCAGCCCTGTAAGTCTGGAGATTTCAGTCGTGCAGCTAAGCCACCATGATGGCACTTCTGAGGGGTTTCCAAATTGCCTTTTTAGAGAAAGCTATAGGATAGTACATGAGAAACCTTTAAAAGCTAAGTATCACACAATAAATCTTTCAAAGTGTAGGAAAAATTCAAATTATATATGCATCCCTAACTTGTCCTCCCCATTTTTGTTTTTCTGCAGTATGACATGGATGGACTTAGGTGACAATCAGTTAGGAAAAGCAGCAGAGAAAGATGAAGGTATGAGATATTGCAAGGCTGGAGAATTAGGAATTAACATGCAGGAGGAGGAGGAGGAGGGAGGGCTTCCTCGATAATGTATTTGAATGTTGTCCTACACAGAGGGGTCTGTCCTTGCTCTTTCCTCACCCACAATTCTGTGGAAACACCAAGACCTGGCTGTTAATTTATGGCTACTTTCTGTGCTTGGAGAGCATTTGACTTGGCACTCCAGCAGTCTCCCTTCCCAAGTGCCACTTGTGACTCCATCTGAGCTGTGCACTGACGATACACGTGGCTGCACAATGCTGAGCTCTCTGACAACCCAGGCTGTGGTGACTTAGCTTGGCCCTCTAGAATTAGTGTGAATGCTGGCCTTATTTAAAGTCTTGTTGCCTCAGTTCCCCTTTTGAAAAATGGGAATAACACCAACCTAGCTCCTGCATGAGTGTTGTGAAAATGAATGAATTACTATTTATGAAGTACTGTAATGATGAGTGCCCATGAGGAACAGCCCATGAGGAAATTAATTATTCTATCTTTGGAACAGGGTTTGAATAGTGAGCAGTAAATAGGGTGTAGGGCCATTACAGTGAATAATGAGAATGAAGCAGATGAATAGCATCCACTCTGTTCAGTGACTGAGGCAAGGGCTTGATGAAGAAAACAGGAGATATTGTGATGGTATGGTAGAAGACCATCCCAAGGTAGAAGAAGGTAACTCTGCCATACAGCAGCTCTGGAGTGTTTGGGCCCATGTCACCATCACCCCAAACCCTCCCCAGCCCTGAAGATGGACATGTACCACACAGCCTAACATGCCCTGTGAGCTCACCTTCCTTCTCTGATGGCTCCTAACGCAGTTTCTGAGTCCAGCCAGCCCCAGTCTCCTCCCATCTGACTCACAGCTCCAGTTTCCTTGCTTGGACAGGCCCTGACTCAGAAACTGTTTCAGCTTCCCTCCCTTCATCCACAACCATTAACCCCAGTTCCTATAATAACAGGAAAAAGCACATTCCTAACACAGACACCTTCCTCTGTGAAATTCCTAACGCAGCTCAGAACCAAGCGATAGCAGAACTTCAAAAAAGTCAAGGGACAATCAGAAAATATGCATAAATATATGCAAATATGCAAATCTATGTATATTTTCTAGCCTGGATAGCAGCTATAGGTTTACAATGACATCAGAAACTTTCCAAAATTGATTCAATATGATTTCAGCCCAGTGTTTATTTGGAGTGATATAGATTAGAAATTACAACTGAAAATAGGATTTCCCTCTAAAATACCTCAGTAATCACAATCAATCACAATATCTGGCAGTCCTTATCCTTCTTGCATCTTGCATAATGTTGTTAATACTGGCATGCTTAGGAAAGAGAATTAAAATGCCTGTTTCCTGGCCTTGTAGCTGGAGGGCAAAT
This sequence comes from Passer domesticus, assembly GCF_036417665.1. NCBI lineage: Eukaryota > Metazoa > Chordata > Aves > Passeriformes > Passeridae > Passer > Passer domesticus. Next base: position 115,478,820 of record NC_087474.1, read on the forward strand.
ATACCTATATGGTACACTATTTTTTCCTAAAGTTACCTCAGCATTAAGAACCAGTCAAAACCAAATGCAAAGGTAGCTCATCCTAATTTCAGGTGTACCAAACTTTAAAGAAACCAATGGAAAATAATCTATCTTTTAACGTGCAAGCTCCGGTTTGAAAACATATTTTCAGAAAAGTTCCCCATTTGTTTCATTACCTTTCAAGCCAAATGCCTCTCAAGACTATCTAAGGCAAGGGATAATCCAAGATTTCTCGTTTTAGGTGCTGAATCTGTAGCTCATCTCTGAGTGAGTTTCTTAAATGCAAGATTTTATAAACTTTGAAATTTTCTTCAAAGGATTAATGACTATTTTGAATGCCTGGAATTAATGGTTCTACTGTGTAGAGGGAAAGAAACTTAAAAAAGAAAAGAGAAACATTTAGGAAGGAATGTCTCTTAATGCTATGCAAGCCCTTTTGTGAAAGGGAGGGCAAACTCCCAGCTTTTGGCTAATGCTGGTGGGTAGGAGAGCCACCAGACCAGCAGCTGCATTCCTCTGTGACTGTTCAGAGGAATATGATGGTACTTGATGCTAGTGTCACCTTTTATGCCAGATGCTTGAGAAGCAAGACATGAAAGAAGAAAAAGGAAAGGGAAAGAGACCCAGCTTCACCTCTCCAAACCGTTACTTCTGCCTTTGCAAAGAAATAACCGTAAGGAAGGAAAACAGCAAACCAAGCTAGGGTTCTTTTGTTCTTCCACCTTGACAAGGATGGAGCCAGGAAAAATAAATAGCAACCAGCAGCAAGTGTTGCAGCTCACGTGAAGCAGTGGAGTAGCTGTGCAGTCAGAATCAAGGATCAGAGGGTCTTTAATACTGTGGCACTCTCCTTTCTGGCTGTGCTCTGCAAAACCAGTGTTAGGTGGCACACATAAAGCTCCATGTGACCAGTGTCACACAAGCAGCACTCACACCTTCAGCATATGATTGGGATGTTGACATTATAGGCTGAACTGCAAATCCATGAAACCTTTTGATCGGTTCTTCCACAGACAGCCCAGAAACACAGTTACCACTATGCCACTTTTACATGACATCTAGTGCAACTAAAATGGCATGGTCTGCTCCAAGCAGTACATTTAATCCCCTACCCTTGTGAATAAATAACACTGATGATCTGTCAGACCTATCTGCATTTCATGCATTTCACTCCTGTAACACCTGTAACCTCCTGTATCACAGCAGGCAGCATGAGCTTCATGTTTTGTCCTGGAGTTTGTGAGGCTGGTCAGAGTCCCATCACTGGGATGAAGGTCCAGGTAGCCTCAAACACAGTAAGCAGAAGGGAACACAGGTGTAGAAGTGTTTTCTGTCTCATTGCTACTGATGGGGCAAGTCTGTTCTGAGAAATTGATCTCAAGTATTGTCGCAGCATCTCTTGGACTGATCTGCTCAGGAACCACTATTATTGGGAGAGGTTGTAGAAACAGACTTCATGGATGATCTCCAGGCTTGATGACCTTTGCTGTGACATATCCTGTCATAACATGCTACAGAAAAAAGACCACTTTGTGACATTCATTTCACTGACTCAGCACCAGAAATGTGTGAGCAAGGGCATGAAGGAAGCTAGTCCATCATCAGAGAATCCTGACAGGGTGAAAATCCAGGACTCCTTTGCATCCAGGGTGCATGACCTTGGCATCATCTAATCCAGCCAATTCACCAGTCTATCAATCTACACATATTATTTACTTGTTCCAGTGCAGCAGTGTTTTGCTTGATATAAATGCTTCTAGTCCCTATTTCATCTCAGCTAAACTCCCATTCTGTTTCTGATGCTGCTTTGAGGGTTGGAGCAGAAGGGTAGGCTTGTTGAAAATGGCAAACACCCTAAACCAGCCATAAAAGGGTGCCCTGGCACCTAACCATAAAATGGGTTGGGTTGGAAAAAACCTTAAAAATCCTCTGGTTCCCACCCCACTGCGATAGGCAGGGATAGTTTCCACCAGACTCTCTTGCTGAACACCTCATCCAACCTGGCCTTGAACAGTCCAGGGATGAGGTATCCATAACTTTTGTGGTCAACCTGTTCCAGTGCCTCACCACCCTCACAGTAAAGAATTTCTTCCTCATCTCTCATCTAAACCTACTTTTTTTAGAGTAAAGCCATTACCTCTTTTTCTTTCACAACATGCCCTTGTAAATAATTAGGCAAATTTTCCCTTAGCCACTAGGAATGGGACACAACCGTATCGCTGGCATTGGTTTTGGTTTGTTTTTTGCTTCTGTCTCCCCTTCATTGTTCAAAGATTTAAGGAGTGAGACCATCATTCCTTTTACACTAAGCTGCCAGGTTGCTAATGTTCCCATGGATGGCTTCCTATATCCTCCAGATGTTTCTAGGAACAAAGTGAGCTTGGCAGGGTGACACCAGGGGTAAGTGGGAAATAAATCAGCCAGCGGAATGGGTGGCTGAGGTGGCGCCTGGAGCAGCAGCTACTGCTCCAAGCTGCTCTGGGTAAGCACTAGCGCAGGAGAGCTACAAATTCACCAGGATCTCTGCTGAGCAGGGTCCTGGGTCCTCGGTGGATAGAGGGAGGTGGAGCAGAGTGAAGGCGGGAGGTACAAGGCTATGGAAATGAAGCCTGGCAGGTAACACCAGAGGAGAAGGTGAGGCACTGGATGTGTGAAGCCAGTGACGAGCAGCAGTGGAGCGAGGGGGCAGCAGCAGCAGCAGGGGTGCCCTGTCGCCTTGCTACAGCTCCGTGGTGCCTGTGAGCAGCGACAGGCGGCACAGCAGCCCAGCTCGGTCCCTCACAGCCGGCGGGGACAGCGCAGCAATGCCCTCTGGCCTGCTGGGCTCCTCCGGGGCTGCGCGGGGAGGCCGCATCCACGGCCCGGGCTCGGGTGCCCCGGGGGATGCCGCCAGGTTATTCCTTCTGCTTATGGCTTGGTGACCTGACCGCGGCAGCACGGACAGACAGACAGCCCGACGTTTCTCTTCTTGTATGAAGAGAGAGGCCTGGGTAACCTGGAAGGTGCTGCCTTTGCGGGAGCACTTTGGGGACGCTGCAGGAGGTGGCTTTTGCCCCATCTGACAGAGGAGGAAAAGCAGCTGGGTTCCCAGTCAGGGCTCCAAGCAGGTTTGCTGCCAGAAACCAGGCATCAGCGATTCTGCACTGGGGAATTTTGTCGGTGTCTGTGTATTTAGTCAGATTTTCCTGTAATAAAACTACATTTTAGGCACTGTGATTTTGATAACATGGGAACTGGCACATAATTTATGTTTCCAGAGCTGTTTTTCCTGATCCTGAAAGAGCTGCTTCCCCAATATCTTTCATGAACAAACCTTCATTTTGTCTTTCAGCACTTTCTTTTTTTTCCCCCCTATAACTTTTAACCATTGTTTCCAGTGCCCTTCTCCCTGGACTATGCCCAGCCACAGTGGCCTGGGTTTGTAATTATGGTAAAAACTTGTCTCATGACTAGGCGATGACTAGAGATAATTCCCCAAAAGAAACACCTACAGAAGAATGCCATTTCTGCACTTTTCCTCTCTTTTTGCTTGGATTCATCAGGCTGCTGTTCATCCATTGCTTATTATTTTTAACCCTTCAGCTGTATCTTTTCTTTTGAAATGAAATAATTCTAACTATTAGAGTGAATTCACAATATGAAAACAGCTGTATTTACCATAATACTCCCTAAGGTCCTAAAGTGACTATAAATCACAAATTAATATCAGCCTACTTGCTTATCTCTGAGTTTGTCAGTAAAAACAGTATGTGGGTCTGACTCATTCTGTATGAACAACAAAAATATCTGAACCTCTTCCAGAAAAATGGCAGGAGGTGTTGTGCTTCTGTGTGATTTTAGATTAAGATGCACCTCCACTGGAGAGGAAATGCAAAGTCCTGCACTCAGCAGGAAAAATTGCTGGAACTCCATCTTTTCTTTTGGGTCAGTTTGCTTGATAGCTCAGTGTCTCAATGGCAAATCTGGATGATGGGTTTTTTTATGATCAATATTTAAGATCTAGGGACTTAATTCTCAAATATTCATTACATAATCTGTATATAATTCAAATAAGAATAACATATTTTCACAAAAGCACGACATGCATTTTAATGTTTTTCTTGATTTTTTTTTCCAGATGTCTGCATTAGAGGAGAAAAGAACTAAATGAAAATAACATGTACAGTGAAAACTGGACTATGACATTTTCTGGCACGAGTCATGCATCTCCTCAGGGTGAAAAGCTTTTCACATCACAAGACACATGTTTGACTGTGACTTATCATTTCCAGGTTAGGGACATACTTGAGTTCCTTGACATGCTACAGACCATTCATCATTTCAACCTGTGCTACTCTTGGGTTTGAGCTAACTTTTTTAGTGCTAGTGAATTTGATTTAGAGATGTCAGCAAATGAGGGACATAGCTTCCTCTAGCATGGTAAATGCTGTATTTCAGTATGCTGTACATACTGAAATTCACTGTGCCCTCACCCCTCGCTGGGAACACAGAGGTTCCTGCAATCTGCCAGCTTTGGGGTTTTTTTGGTTTGTTTGTTTTTGGGTTTTTTTTTGGGGGTGTGTGTGTATTTGTGTGCGTGTGCACATGGCAGGCAACCTGGGCCACAGTATCATGCCTGAGCCTGTGAGTCAGCTGATACATGAGCTGAAGGTGAAAAAAATGATCTTGCTCCAGTTAGGAAGCAGCAACCATAAGTCACCCTTAGGCATCCTCGTCTGGGGAGAATGGAGAATGACACCGTAGCCGGGGAACGACCAATTCTCCTTGAGCTGTAAGAGCAGAACAGCTAAGGTGTCCTCTGGGGAATCCTCAACAAATTCAATGGGTACTTTCAGCTGGCTTTCAAGTGACTCTGCCTAGCTGCTTAGCTGTAGCTCCTCTGTGGGACTGAGACCAAACTGTGCACGTGGGGGAGGGTGTGTGTGTGTGTGTGTGTGTGTGTGTGTGTGTGTAGTTTCTATTCACAGCAAAATTAACTGTTCCAGAAGATAAACAAGGATCAACTTTTTACCTTTTTTTTTTCAGCTTGGGGAAAAGAAATCTTTACTTTTTTTGGGGGTGGGGGAGGATGGAAAGACAACAGTAGCAGAAGGATCCTATCTGTGCCAGCTTCACCTCTACACAGTGCCCACACATGCAATTTCAAGCACAGTGTAAGTGTTGATGTTGTGGGTATACAGCTAAGAGACGTAACTGAGATATCCTGAAGCAATCATTAACACTTTGGACTCTGAGTCAACCCAAAGATCCACAGAGGAGAAATGGAAGTGACAATTATTTTGGTCAACTTAAGGGGGTTCAATATAAAATGATATTTTAAATACTGGTGCACACCTAACTAGTGCCAGATATTAAATGTAGTCTTGCATCAATGACCTTAATCCTATTAGTAAGTAACAAAAGTCTCCTTCCCCTCAATGGTGTTGAACCCCAACACCCAGGTGTGCTGCACCTTACAGGGGTGCCTGGAACAGCTCAACAGTGTTGAGCCATGGGCAAGTGAGCAAGAGACCAAGGAGATCACCTGGTAAGGGAGAGTCTATTTATGCTGCTGAGTTGTAACAATATGGCTGGAACTTGTAGTTCTCTCTTCTTCTTCCAGTCAGCAATGCTTCTTGTGCACCAGCTGCAATCTGGAGAGCCACTGGGCTCTCCAGTGGTTACAGTGATGTCTCAGACTGAGTCCAGGATCAGGCCAAGGCTGCTTCAGGGACCCAGGAAGCATAATTTCTGGCTCCCACACAGCCTTCACCTGCAAAGCTCTGAGCAGAGTCCAAAATATATTTTGCATACAAATTAATGAGATACATTTATAGCACCCCTTAGACAGCTTTATTCTGTTAGTGCTTACCTTTATTACTGTGTAACATACTCAGCTCTCATTGTCATAAATTGTGCTCTACTTTTGAAGGGGAAGAATAATTCCATATAAAAGATAAATAAATATGAGGAACAAAATGTTGTCAATTCCTATGTGGCTACCAAAACAATGGCAAAGTCATCCCATACATAAGTAAAACCTCAGTTCCTGACACTAGTAATTAGAATCTTCTATCCAACCACTGCACACCCAAAGTCAGCATGCATTGGAACATCCCTGTGCATTGCATGTGCACGAGGTAGTAGGACAGGGCATGGACCACTGCACCCTAGGGGATTCCACAGACTTCAGAGCCTCTGGGAAAGCTGCTGTTGTGGCCTTGAAATCATCTCCACAAGCTAAGTTAAGTTTTATCTCCAGCAATATCCAGATCATTCCAAAGATAGGTAGCACAGTTAAAAAACAAATGGGTGAAAAATTGGCTTTTCTCTGCACTTGGCCAACTTAACCTGTGGGTTTCTGCTGTGATATGAAGGTGTCCACAGTGCTGGCAGGATATTTGCAGTGTTTGCTTTAGTGCATTTTCATACACATGTATTTTATAGCCAAGGGCCCCTGGTTTTCACTGTGCCCAGGCCAGTGAGGTATCATTCTGCCTGCCTTGACTTCAATTTGTACAGGACTAAATGGTGCCAGGGCTCTGCTCTGCTGCCTCGCGAGCCCCTTACCCCTCTCCACTAAATCACAAGTCACATCCCAGCAGATTAAGGTAACTTTCAATCAACAACACTTTAAATAAGTAAATTGGATGATGAACTGCCACACCTGAGGGAGGGTGAACACAGGCATTTTGCCACTTCTGAGGTTTCCCCCAGGTGGGGAGAGGGGCAGGGCACCTGAGGGTAACCTTTCTCCTTACCCCAATGTGATTCACCGGGACTCGTGAGTCACAGCCATTAGACATCAGGGAAACACGTGTAACGAGGTATTATTCAATGTGAGTGAAGGTTGCAAAATTGCATTCTATTGCAGGAAAGCTTTTAAGTTATATTAGCCCATGTCTGTGAAGCATTTGTAAAAATTTCAATTTCTCTTAAAAAATATTATTTAATCATATTTTTTACAAATACACAGAAAATATGAACCATGTGGACTTTATAGGAGTTGTCCCAACACATCATTTTCAGCAAAATCCCCCTCATTTCATGGAATTTTCCCTTTATTTTGCAGCAGTACAAATTGCAGTGGTGGGTACAGATGCCGGAGGTGACCCACACATCATTGGGGACCCAGGCTTTTCTGGGCAGTGTCATGGAGACCCCTGCTCTCTGCAGGCAGAGCTGCTGGTGTTTGGCCATTCATAGTGGATAGTAATGAATGCTTTGAAATGCCTCATCAAACTGCTTAGTTTAGTCTTTTATTACAGTCTTGCCATGCTCAACACAGGTCTTCAGATAATACACTCTCCTTTCCAGTCCTACAAATGTTTAATGATACATAGACAAAGTATCATGGAGAATACCCCAATGTAGATAGTCCTGTCTTTTAAAAAAAATTGTGTTCTTGGGATATAGGATAGCATTAAAAAAAAAAAATTCTTAATTTCCTTACACACTCACTATTGTCTACCATTCATAACTAACTGCATTTATGAGTAATGGAATAATTTCTTACATGTGAGGATAAATGTACAGTATTATGGCATAATCAGGTAGGATGTATTTCAGCAGAGCTTTGAGTAAGTGAAATATTGCAATTCAGAGGTTATCTGGAAGATCAAATCCCCAGTCAGAAAGCTATATTGTTGCCTTTATTTTCCTTTCCCAACCCCAAGAAGGTTTAATTGGCAGCTAGCTTACAATGTGATAATCTAGCTTCTTAGAATTTTCTTTTTTTTTGTTTTTTAATGAGCATTTTCTCGAGGGAATTAATTATTACTTTGACTGTTACATTCATATATTTCTATCAAGAAGTTTTATAAATTACCAAACTCTTGACACAGTGTGTAACCATAAAAATCACAAAGAGTATCTGTAGTTCTTTCTAATCCCATTAAATAATTTTTTTTAATCACAAGCTTATTCACCTCTTCGTTAAATGGCAGCATTCAGTCAATTGCAGCTAATGTCCAAAGTGCATGTGCTGTGACACTGCTACAGGTTTACCAAAGCTGCCCTGTAAGAAGAAATACATGTCACAAAGTTAAATGATCTCGAATAAATGAAGAGTTCCATCACTGCATGGGCGTCATTTCTGCAGAGAGAATGCTCACTATAGACATGATTCTTGTCTACTTTGTTTACACTTTATGCAGAGCTTTTAGAAGCATGCTCACTGTGAGGCACTCTGTGGGAAAATGAAGTTTCTGTACCAGTCACCAGATAAGGAGGGGGCTATGTCCCAGGGCCTCTACTCCATCTTTAGACAAGCAAACTTCAGTTAGTTCAAGGACTGAGACAAGCCCAAAAAGTTTTGCAGTTACTTATCTGCTGACCCTTAAGGAACAAAATATTCCATAGCTGTGTACCTCCAGAGGCAAGTGTAACACAACAGCCACATGCCTGTTTGAGTGCCTTCGTGATTCACAGGGAAGGCACTGTGTGTCCTTCCTAAGCTTAACAAAGCCTCTCTTTTGCATCCTTTTTCTTTGACTTCTTGCTGCCATTGCCATAATTTGCACTTTTTTTTTTTTTTTTTTTTTTTTTACCTGAAGAGAAGCAACTGTCACAAAAGACTTTGGGTTTCTGGCATAGGCATCAAAATTTGGTGCCCTTCCAATCAAGGTGCTGGGTCAGAAGTCTTCCGAGCCTGGTGTTTGGTTTGGGTTTTTTTGCTTGCAGTAAGCTCTCCATTGAGCTGGTCAGTACAAGGAGGAGCATGGGGATGTGGGTCCTGCCAGCACCCTGGGCTCTCCCCATCAAGGTCCTTTCCAACCAGTGACCCTTCTACAGGGAGGCCTGAAAGTCTCCAATGGGCATTAATGAGGAGGCACCTTGTTCCCTTCTACTTTCTCTCCTTTCCAGCTGAATTGGTTTGCTAGAATTAAAGTTACCCTCGGTGTTCAAGTTACAGCTTTCCTAACAAATGAAAACAGCAATTAAAGCTGCCACTTCATTCCTAAGTCACACCATTTTGTCTAATTGCAATATATATAATACATAAGATCATGCTGTGCTGGGGGATATATATGCAATAACTGAACACAGTGGCATGATTTAGGACAGACTGGCTTTGAGTTTCTTTGTGTGAGCAGGTGGTGTTTCTACACTGCCTCAAATATATTCATGGTGACACTATAAGGTCAAACTTAGCCCTTCTGAGGGCTTGGCTTTATTACTAGCCCACAGACTTCAGATGAGGCTCTCTTTTCTAGGTTTTCCAGAAGGTATTCCCTGGTTTGCTCTCAGCTCATCCGTCCAGTGGGTATTTACACAGGTCTTATGCTTTAAGGGACCTCCCAGGGCTACTTTAAGAAAATTGCAACAGGTAAACTAGTTCCTGCTAAGATGTTACTGTCCATCAGCTGAGAGGGGGTAGTCATCAGTGTGCTCCTTGCCCACACCATCTGTCAAAGAAAGTATTAGTTTACACCCTCATATGCCTTATAATGGAAGAAAGGAAAATATAGTGCTCGTAACACCCACTTTAAGGAAGGGGAGAAAGTGCTTGCAGTAACTACATGCCCTATTTTAATATAATCTCAGCAGTATGCAATCCTCGAAGAGAGAGGCGCTGAGGTAAATGAAAGACGGGACAGGCTGGCTGCAAGGTGAGTTTGCCAAAGGCTGATTGTGGCAGTGTAAATGGATAGCTTTCTTCTCTGAGATAAGAGATTTTCTTGACTAAAGAAATGCAGTAGGTCTCATCTCTATGGACTTGTGAAAAGTAGGTAATAAGGTGCCACATGGGAAATTATTAGTTAAGCTGAAGAAGATGGGAATTAGTTCAAAAAGTATAACATGGATAAGAAACTAACTAAAGGGAGATGTCAACTGATTGTGTTGAAAAGGTAGATTCAATCCTGGAATGAGGTTACCTGTTGCCAGGATGTGGGCTTACAAGGTTATCAGGACCTAGCCTTTATTTGTGAGCTTCATTTTGATACTGCAGTGCAAAAAGTAGGACTGCACTAAAAAAATTAAAATTGCTGGTCACAAAAATCTGTGAGGCATCATAAAGGAAGAAAGAGCTAGAAGAAGTAAATTCTTCCACACCCAAAGTGCAGAATTGTGTACTTGGAGATGGACATTGCACAAACATTTGCTTTTCAGCTAGAAATGTCATTGGAAGGACTAAGAAGTTCTTGTTGCTCGTGCTGTGGCTCTAAGTTGGCAAAGAGATGGAGATGGTAGCCATAATCCCTACATGGATGATAGTTCCCACGGAGGCACAGCAGTGTCAGCAGCTCTATAAGGACCCTCTTCCACATTCAGTGAGCAGCTTGGGTGTCCAGGACCTGGCTCGTGAGAGAGGGGCACAGCAAAGATACAAGGTATGGAGGGAAACAAGAACCCATCTGGCTAAGGGGCCACATGAAAATGTGACCTGTGCAGTCAAGTAAACACAGGCAGAAAGGGGAGCTAATGGCTCTCTGTAAAAAACATCATGGGGAGTAAACACCAAGCAACAAAAAATAGGTATTACACCTAAAGGACAATGTTGTTGTAAATATGAATATACACACACACACATTTATATGTGTATTGCTGAATAAATCTAGGCTGAATATTAGAAGCAGATTCTTACCATTAAAGACTTGTGCTTCTGAAACAGTCTTCTGTCCAAAGTTATAAACCATATGTAATTTCTTTTAATAGGGAACCTGGTCAATTTCTGAAATAGAACTACATGACAATAATTGATTATAATTATCACAGGGGATAAGGTTTAGTGACCAAAGATATCTATTCTAGTTCTCAGCTCCTATGAACTGATTTTTTTGGATTAAGATTTTACTTTTCTAAGACTATTTGACAGGCTCAGTAGAGAAATTATTTTAAAAATGCATTGTATTAATAAACTTTAAAAAAAAAAAGTGTCAGAAACATACCCTGTTTTACCTACGAGCTTGTTGGTGATGATTTGCTCCTTGCCATCTCTATGGAAAGTTACTTCTGTTAAGGGGATTCTTAGTCTTTTACCTCTGCTTCAATGCTGCATTAAAAACTGAGGGCCCAAGGGGAATAATGTCATTCTGCTATGAAAAATATACTAAATAAGGATGGAAATATTCATGGAGATAACTCTCCTAAATGCAGATACCATGGAAATATCTCCTTTTAACATTTGTGTCAAATGTTTCAAAGTTGGAGCAGTGCAACTTCATGCCCATTTTTGTCATTTTGAATTATCATATTCACTCTTTTGCTATATCTGTACTAATCTTTTCCTCCCCAGATTGTCTATGCCAGTTCAGATTCCGACCCCACACATTGCCAAAATGAGCCAACGTCAGGCCAGAGTTTGCACAAGGAAATAAGGTGGGTAGAGACATGTTGAAATTTTAACCTTTCATTGCTGGTACTTCCTCTAGAAGAAAAATAAAGTGGGGAAAAAATAAACGGGCAAAATATTTAAATATGTAATTTTAGCATAGGTGGATTGGTGGATATTTTTATACAAAGATGGCAAATTTAGTCCAAAGGTTTTCCCCTGTGTGCACTGTCTCCAAGATTGGCTTTTGCACATTGGTGCGTGCTAATCAGTGATTAGGGAATAAGGTGAGCATGACTGGTAAAAGATAACTGGAGAAAGCTCTTAAAAAATTCAAGGCCCCTTCCCATGTGTGATTTTTCCTAAATGACTTTGGCTTGCTCCTTCCTGAGGTGCATTGTAGGGGAAGGGTTTGAAGTTCCCTGAATTTGCATGTCTTTGCTGGTCAAAGTCAGAATTCTTTGTTTCCTGTACATTATGGGAGCACATAAAGAAAAAAATACCCTACCCATTCACACACAAAAAGTGGGCCTAGGGCACTTAATATTTTATTCTCACGAACAAGCTATATTAAAAAAAAAAAAAAGAAAAAGGAGAAAAGAAATAAAAAGGCACCCTGTGATGTGAACCAGTCAGTTTGCCAGTTTGAGCTGAGGAGCTGGAGTGACGGAGGCAAATTGGTTTCCAGCCGTTGCAGGAGAAACCTCAGGAGACAGCTGGCTCTGCACAAGCAAGCTAAGCTGTGCTTTACAGTTATGGCATTAAAGTCCAAACCTCACAGAAGTGAATGAGCATCTGAGGAAAGCTAATCAGAACTCCAGGTAAAGGACCTTAAATCTGCACTGCACAGACATTGACCCGGACTTTTCTCTGAAGATTTACTAAGTCTTGAATGTCCACAATGTATAGCAGAGTAAAATTCATTATACAGTGGTAAAGGTAATCAGTAGAGCATCTGGTTAAATTGTTCCAGGCAGAAGAGTGAAGGTAAAATATAGAGGAGCATATTAGGATTTTATTTCATATTGCTCTGTGTAGGCTGAACATAACCTAAACTGCTCTTCTTCCTTCGCTTTTTAGTCTTAACTCTTTCAAACCAGTGTACAGTGACCACATCTCTTACAGAATGGTACAAGGTAAAATATGAATTCATCACTACTGAATGTATAGAACTACCATTAAATGAGTAAACCTATCACATTTATAAACCATGTGCATAGAAAAGTCATTATTATAACATTTAGTTTGATAGCAAACATTTATTTGAAAGAGCACTGTTATTAGCAGCCTGCTTTCAACTAAGACTGTTTCCTTATGACTGTTTTTTGAAGACTTAACATCCTGGCTGTTACATAAGTCTCATCACATTTTTGGCATAAGCATTATTAGACCAGATGCAGTAAGGTTTCATACGGGCAAATTGTCCTTCTAGTAAAAGACACAGTTAAAAAAAAAAAAAAAAAAAAAAGAAAAAAGTTTGGGTTTCATCTCATCTTTCTCACTTTTAGAAAAGACAAAAAAAAGTAAATTTAATAATGAAAAGTAATGGTGCTATTTACGAAGATAATACTAATTTGTGCTGTGTGCTTGAGTGGTGGCATGAGGCGAACATTTGTCTTTTATAACTGAAGCAGAACCATTAAACCTATTTCACACAGGCTGTCAGCCATCCGTCCAGTGGTAAAGCTCTTTACTCACAATTAAGCAGGCTACTTTAAACTTTGTCATTTTTTTTCACTTAAATTAAAAAAAAAATCAAACTTTGCTTTCTAAAATGAATGTAAGTAAGAGAAATATTTCAGCTTGGAATAATACGTCAGCCTGCTACAGCTCAAGACAGAGTGAAAAGATTTGGAGGCAAGACCAGATTGTTTGGAGACCAGCATGAAAACCCACTACAGAACAATCTCCTTCCAGTGCAAGTTACTGAGGCATCCTGATACCTTCTACAATTAGTGTGAGGCTCTGGAGCTAGGAGGCCAGACAACTGATGAGGTGGATGAAGGTCCTGCTGGGATAGTGGGGCCTCCTGAAGAAACACCACCTGTACCCCACATCAAGACCTCATCTGTCAACAGAAGGGTGAGAAGGGAGAGAAGGGTGGCTGTTACAGGAGATCCCTTCTGAGGGGAGCAGAGGGCCCCATATGTAGACTGGACCCAACTCGTAGGGAAGTCTGCTGTCTCCCAAGGGCTTGGATAAGAGACATCACTGGAAAACTCTTGAGTCCAGTAAGGCTCTCTGATTACTATCTGCTATTGGTTGTTCAAGCTGGCAGTGGTGAAATAACAAAGTCTGAGACATATCAAAAGAGACTTCAGAGACCTGGGGTGATTGGTAGAGGGATCAGGAGGACAGGTAGTGATTTCCTTGATTCTTGCAGTAACAATGAGTATAATTGATATGAATAGGCACATCCATCAGGTCAATGCATGGCTCCAAGGCTGGTGTCAGTGGAAAAATTTTTGATTTGTTGAACATGGAAGGATCTACTCAACACCTGATCTATTGATACCTGATTAGTCACACTGAGAGGGGAAAAAGAGCTCTGGCACGGGAACTAGTGGAGCTTGTTGACTGAACTTTCAGTTAGCTTGGAAGGGGGAAAGGAGTAAAATCCAGGATTGCCAGCAATGTGTTGGGATGGTGAGACAAAACTTGAGGAAACAAGCGTTAATGGTATCCCTTAGCCTGCTTCACAAGGTGTTGGCTACACTGCACCGCACCTGAAATGTATTTCTGCACTAACAACCCAGCATGAGGAGTAAACAAGAGGAGCTGGAGGCTTTGGCCCTGTCCCAGAGAAATTACCTCGGTGGCAGCGAAACCTGGTGGGATGAGTCCTGTGATTGGAGGAGGTGGGGGATGGGGTGGAGGTGGCATTGTATTTGATGGAAGGGATGGACTTTATGGAGCTCACAGCTGACAATGGCACAGTTGAGAGCCTCTGGGTGAGAATCAAGGGACAAGTGAATAATGTGGATATAATTGTGGAAGTCTGCTATGGACCTCTGAGCCAGGGCCATGGCACTGACAAATTATTCTTTGAGGAACTAAGGTACACTTCCATGTAAACAGCCCTTGTCCTTGTGGAGGACTTCAGCTTGCCAGAAGTTAACTGAGAGCATCACACAGCTGGTACAACCCAGGCCCAAAGGTTCCTAAAAAACCTGGATGACAACTTTATGGAATGCATGGCCTCAGACTCAGAAAGACAGCCGCCTCAATCTGCTTTTTGTCAACATTGTGGATCTCATGAGTGAAGTGGACATTGGCGGCTGTCTTGGCCACAGCAAGCACAAAGTGATCAAATTTAAACTCTCTGTTGGATGGCAGGTAAAGTGCCATTGAAACCTCAGCTCCACAAATAAGGAGAGTAGATGTCAGGCTGCTCAGGGAATTAGTAAGTAAGGTCTTATGGGAAAATGTTTTTGCAGTTGCTGGGGTCCATCACTTTTTAAACATCACCTCCTAAGGTGCACAGGAGCAGGCATTTCCCAAATGTCAGAAGTCAAACAGGTGAGGCAAAAGGCCAGCTTAGCTGAACAGGATTATTTTCTTGGAAATAGGGCTAAAAATGAAAGTATATGCCCAGTGGAAGCAAGGCCAAGTGACAAGGGAAGAAGACTCTATTCCCCACTGTAGGGAGAAAATTCATGTGGTCAGAGCTCAACTGGAGTTGAAGCTGGCTAGAAATATGGGGTACAATAAGAGTTTTTTTCAGATGTATTAATGGCAATAGGCAGTGTAAAAATAACTTCAGCCTGCTACAGGATAAGGTTGGTCACGTCATAAACAGGAACATGGACAAAGTGGAGGTGTTTAACACATTCTTTGCCTCTTTTTTCAATACAGATGACAGACCACAGGGGTCTCAGTGCCTGAGCTGAGGGACCATGATTGTGAGAATGACCAATTCCTAGTCAAGCCTGAAATGGTGTGAGATATGCTGCTCCAGCAGATGAGATTGAGGGGAGATGTCACTGCAGTCTACAACATCTTTGTGAGGAGGAGAGGAAGGGCAGACACTGATGTCTTCTCTGTGGTGCCCAAGGGCACAAGGAAATGGACTGAAGTTGTGTCAGGTGAGGTTTAGATTGAATATTAGGGAAAGGTTTTCATACAGAGGGTGCTTGGACACTGGAACAGGCTCCCCAGAGAAGTGGTCACAGCACCAGCCTGACAGAGCTCAAGAAATGCCTGGACAATGCTCTCAGGCATGTGGTGTGGGGATGAAGCTGTGCAGGGCCAGGAGCTGGACTTGATGATCCTCATGGGTGCCTTCCAACTTGGCACATTCTGTGATTCTGTGACTTCTGACCCATGCATCAGCTCTGCCCTCCTTCCCACTTCCGTACCATCATCACCAACCCCCTCAGGAGGGACACAGTCACCAGAGGGATGAGAATGCAGAGCTGGACACACTGTTCTGTGCACAGCTGAGCAACAGCAGAATTCCCATGCACCTGACTGAAGCAGCTCCCCAGCTGCTCTGGTCTGGTCTGCCTGGCTTGCATAAACCCTCTACCTGGAGAGGCAGTGGGGGAAGGAGGAAGCAGAAGGAATGAAAGGGACTCAGACATCCAGGCTAATGCAGAGGTTATTATTATCATGACTGTCATTTTATTGACAGTCTATCAGGTTTGGATGAAAAATTCAAAGATAATGCCAGTATCATGTTAATGGGATGTTCTGTGGTATTTATTACAGGCATTGTAAGGATGCCAGAGCAAATCCTCTTTCAGTGTTGAATTGGGTAATCCGTTGCATTTTTAAAGGCCATTTGTCCTGAGAGATTATGAATTTATATTGCCTAAGGTCATATTCCATCATTACAAAAGTGCTGGAATCCTCCTTAAAATTTGTTTTACCTGTAGTAGCACTGGGAATTTTGTCTCCTGCACTACATTTACTAACACTGGCATTTTGACATTTGAGAGTTATCTCTTGCTTTTACATGCCGCAGGAAAAAATTAGAGACACAACTTCTTTTAATAATGCAACTAGTGGTTCTACTTATTCAGTAGCCTCAAGCCACTGACACCTTTCTTTACTTCCTATACAATCATCTTCACATACAAAGGTCTACTGTTAAATGATTAAATCGGTGATCAAACTGTGATCTCTTTAACTTATCTGAGATTTTTCTCATCCAAAGGGAAATGTCACTTTACACATTCTCTTACAAAAATTTGTATATGTTATATTCTGTTAGTAGAAGGAAATGTAAAGAGAAAGGGTAAATGTAATTGCTGTACGGTACTACTGTGCGGTAGTCTAATATTTCAACCCAAAAATGCCATGTATCCCCAATGTATCCCTTTTCAGCATAGATTCCCTTTTATTTACAGTCATTCTGAACTCCGGCTTGGCAACTAGCTCACTATTGTTTTGTGAATTCAGTTTTGGAAGAATTTAAGAGCTGATGTAACCTTGCCGGCCCATTTTTCTCTTACATTTCCCTCTGCTATTCTGAGGAATTCTTTGTTGCCAGAAAGTTTGTGGAAAAAAAGTACCTTTTGAGCAAATGGAAGAAAATATTGTAAGGACTGAAGCCTAAGTACCCTTCAGATTTGTCTGGGAAAGGGCAGAAAGGACATGCCCCCAGGAAGGAACAAGCCCCAGCCATGGTGACTCACCGGTGGAAGTGATTTGCCACCAGGACTGATATTCTTGCATGCTTATCACCAACCAACATTCTCTTCCTCAGCCTGGCTTCAGACAAAGGATCACTTGACATTTCTGTATTAACTCTAAACATTCTCAGTATTTTGGGGTGTGCTGGACCTTGTAAGCCATCTTCTGTAGGATCTGAGGGTGTCTAGTGAAACACAGGCAGTACATAGCCATATTCGTCTAGATATGAACGTCCTGGGCCCTGAGTATTCAACAAAATATTATTTTAAGTAGCGCAGAGGAAGCACTCTGTGTGTTCTTGATTCTGCCAACTCTGCTAAGTTTTATTTTCTTTCCCCCTGGACATCAGTTATTGGTTTATAGAAGATTACAGGCAATACATTTCATTTATTTTGCAGAAGTACCTATTTTGAGAAGGAGAAGTCTAAGATATCCTAATCTATTAAAATCCTAATGAAAAAATATGTTTTCATGATCTTTTCAGAGACGATATAACAGAGATTTTCTAGTAAATTCTGACCAACTGCCAAGGATGTCTTGCCATATGAAACAAGAGATGAAGCTCTGTATGGATGGGAAGTGTTCCCACCTGGAGGAGTCCTTGATTTAAACATGAAAACTGTGGTGGGGTCCTACAGAAGAAGGCTGTGAATGTTCTGACCCCCAGGTACTGCTTGTGATGCGCATCTGACCTACCTGAGTATTAAAACTTGGTGCCTTCCATGCCAGCTGGAGAAACAGATGCTCAGTGCTATAGAATTGGTCTCCAGCATACGTCCAGTGCATCTCCAAAACATTCTTTGGTTTTACAATGTTTTACAAGTAGGAAGGGAAAGAATTTGTGTTGGAATTAAAGCATCTGGACAACACTTCTGCAACTGCCATCTCAGCTAAAGACTCCTGAAAGTGTAGTTGTTGGAGAATGTACTTCCTTGGGGCCTGCACAGGTAACATCTAGTTGTTCTCAAGGCTTCAGTGAAGTTTGGGCCTAAAGTGGGGACTATGAAGGTCTTTTAGCCATTACCTGGTAATACTGAAGATGGAAGAAAAAACAATGCAGAAATACTTCAGATTATTTTGAATAGGATATGAAACAGAGATTCATCTAATACATTAATAAAGAAAGGCGAGGAGCTACAGGAGAGGGTCCAGCAGAGGCCACAAAGAGCATCAGGGTTCTGGAGCATCTGTCTTATGGGAGGAAGCTGGGCCTGCTCAGTCTAGAGAAGAGTTCTCATTAATGCTTATAAATATCTCAAAGATGGCTGTTAAGACAATATTGCCAGACTCCTTTTGGTGGTGCCCAGTGACTGGATGAGGAGCAGTGGCCATAAACTAAATTGTAAGAAGCTTCCCCTTAAAATGAGTTATAATTTCTTTATGTTGAGGCTGGCAGAGCACTGGAACAGGCTGCCCAGAGAGGTTGTGGACTCTCCTTCTCTCCTGACATGCAAAACCCACCTGGATACATTCCTGTGTACCCTGCTCTAAGTGACCCTGCCTTGGCAAGGGTTGGAACAAGGTGGTCCCCAGAAATCCAACCCAGGAATTTGGTGATTTTGTGATCCTGTAAAGCAGGTGACAGAAGGACCATCAGATAGAAGTGAAAAAAAAAAGTAGCGTTCAGGCAACCTACAATTATAACCTATCTGTGGCTGTGTTCAGCTCAGCCTTTTAAGAAGGAAGGCTTTTCTGAGAACTCAAACATCTTTTAGTATCTAGATCTGCTCTTTTTTTTTCATTTATAATATTCTAGGGTCTGAAGAATGCATTGTGATAATGGATGTATGTGATTTGTGAAATGCTGGGCCTTGGTGAAAGAAATGGTGCCTTTACAAGGGAATATTTACCAGGACTTGCACAGGATCTCATAGCACTTGTGTTTGATAACACATTAGAGGTGGGAGACACATAAAACTCCAGGTCTGTGAGATGTTGTAAGTCCTTCTGACGGTCAGGGAGTGTCAGTGACATGAGCCTGCTTCTCATCCTCTTAACACCAGATGGAAATGCCAGAAATAAACAAATATTTCAGTTCTGTGTAAAAGTCCTTGGGAAAGGCCAGAACAGATAAAACACTAGGGAGGGGGAAGAAGCACAATGGAGAATGAACCAAACAATAAATGTGACCATGTGCACTGTGAACCACCTGACTAAACCAGATGCCTCTGGAGAGGAAACGGCCAAATACCTCTATATCCCCTGGAGCCGTCAAAGGAAGCCTGCAATACAGGGCATCAGCATTATCCTCCCAGGTTTAATATCTGATGTGCTTGCATCTGTGCTGGGGGAGCAAGGCAGAATTCCTGTTACAAAAGTACAATAGTTATAGCTCTTCTACAATCTATTGCTGCACAGGCCAGTATTGGGGCATATGCTGGACTCATGTGTCAGGAGAAGGCTTGAGACTTTTTTCCATTAGTATTGGAAAAAGCATTAAATGGAAGCAAACTAATACTCTGTATCTGCTGCACCTTGAGAGAAAAGTTTCAGCCTTGTCTGAGACCCATTGCTGTTCATAAACAATGCTGTTGTTTCAATTTCATTCCCTTTCTGGCTCATTGTTATTTTAATAACTATTTTATTTGCAATATTATTTTAAGACAGTAGGACAGCCCATAAATAGCTTTACTGTATTCATTTAAGTTTTCTGGATGAAAAAATTTCTAATAACTCTACCAATGGGTCAATTCATTCCCTACTCACAACAACTAGCAAAAAAGGACAGGAAACTCCCTCGAGGAATTTTCTACAGACAGCTCCATCAGGAAGGCATTAAGTGTATATTTATCTCTTGCCCGCCCCTGTTCCTCTTGGAACAAGCAAAGCAGTTGGGATCTGGGAACCAGGATATCTCAAGAGATCTGCCAGAGGTCAGGCATTTCTGCCTGCAAACCCAGAGCCTGTGTGCTACCCATACTCCCTGCAGTTGTTTCTTAGTCCTGGCAGCACAGATCCAGAATATTGCCAAGGCATGGGAAGGACTTCACACAATGTATATTTACTTTGGGGTAGATTCTTGATTGTTTCTGGATGAGAATTTTGTGAAACATACCATATCCCCTGGCCTGAATATGGAACACACCCTTTTTCCACAGAGTGGACAACTTCAGACTCAGGACCAGGCAGGGGGGAGCAGACCCTGCAGCCTCCTGTCATGGTCGGTTTCACATGGTTTGTGAGGGGTACATGAACTAAACATCCACTACCTTTACCAGCTGTCCACAATTGTAAAAAAAAAAAAAGAAAAAAGGCTATAAATGATACTGTTCTCCCAGTATGTTCAATAACATTGATTTGACTGGAAATTAGTCAGGACTTACTCATGTCATTTGTCATTTTCTCTTTGTCAGCATCACTGAATAAATTTGCAAGTTGTTGACCCAGTTAAACATTGTATTTCTATGCCTTATATCACTGGGAAGAAGGTTTTTTGAAAGAAGGAGGCTCTGGAGACGTACAAATGCTCCACAGTGTTTTGTAAACCTGGGGCATATGGAGAAATCAGTCAAAAGAACAGTAAGGTAGCACAGTGGCTTAAGTGTCAAGAGAAGTAGAGAATTAACCTCTCATATGAGTTGCAAGTGGTCACTTGAATAAGGAGTACATGATTTGTCATGGTAAAGGCTGAGATTCCTCAGGAACCAAGAACATGTGGATGAAAGGTTGTATCACCAGAGAAGAAAGGGTATGGCAAACTGGTGAGGTGTTTTTGTTCTCTTCAAAGGCAGAGCTCTGTTTTCTGGGGGCCAATCTTTCCCTCATTCAACTTCATTTTCTTTTCTCACAGTAAGAAGCTGTCACAGACGACAGGTATCTTATCATCCTATGAAATGCAACAGAGAATAGGGGAAAAAAGTTTGGGGATAAATAATTGATTGCTTTAGGAAACAGGATTGCTTTTCTGTAAATACAGTATATGTTAGAAAGGAAAAAGACACTATTCTGTGAGGACAAGGACAAGAGAGAGATCCCAGCAGAGGGTGCTCTCACTTATCAGAATTTTGCCTGAAGGATAAGAAGTTTCTCCCCATAGGTGTCCATAGGAAAAAAAGTATTTTTATTAGCTCTGTGATGCCTAGTTATAGGCTTGTCTCACAGTTCTGGGATTGTCAACCAGGAAATCACCACAGAGGGAGCATTCAGTCTTCCGAGCAAGGAGGAGCTGGAGGAAATCCTCTTGCCACCTACTCCCTTGCAGTTCAGAAGAGAGATGCACCTTGCTGTCTGTGGGTTGAGGGATGAAAATTCATGAAACGAAGGAAGAACCAAGCCCAGGAAGCTGCAGAGATTTATGGTGAGCACTCTGTGTGCAGACCTGGGTGCCTGGGACATGCTTGGCCATCAGCATCCTCGAATTCAGATTTCAAATGGGACCCAAGGAAGGCACTTGCTGGGTCTGGTCCAGTACCAGAAATCAGAAGCTGAATTATTTCATTTTGTCTTGCATCCACAGATGAGCAATACCTGGCAGCTGGGACAGATTCTTAGTACTGCATTTATAGAAAGTAAAGCAAGATTTCTTAGCTATGAGGACATGGCAATCACTGTTTTTTACAGTTCCTCTCTCCTAATCTGAATAATTATCTGGATGAAAAAATAAAACTACAGTGTGCATTATAATAAAAATACAATAAAAATTTTGGAAAGAGGCAAATTCACAACTCACAGCTTAGCAGGGATTTTACATCAAGAAAAAAATGACAGAAATAAATTAACAGAGCATTTTTCAGAGTAACCTAGTGATTAGCCCCATGGTACAGATTAAGAACATCTCTTTTAGTTTCATCCACTGGATTAAGAAAAACTGGAACATAGAGGGCTTTTTCTTGGGATAAAGCAAATTAAATTTGAAAGGGGAGGAGGACACTGCTGCCAGAATTAAAAATGCCTACAAGGATCTATTCAAGAGGAGACATTGCACTGTTGAGTCTGAATTAACTTGTCCTTTGGTATGAGAAGGTAAGATGCCCGTCAGGCAGGAGGAGAAGGAAAGATCAGCATCTGGCTTTTGTACCCACGTGAGCCTTCTGGGACCCCTCCAATGAGTAACACTTGTACAGCCACAGAGCAGGGAGGAAATGTCTCAGTTCAGGTCCATAGGTGCTGCGTGGTGGGAGGTGGAAGTGCCCTGGCATGCCTGATGGGAAGGAGTGGGATGAGTCATTTTGCTAGCAGGAACCTGGGCACATTTTTTCTCTTTGTTTTTGCAAAGGTTTATGTTTTGTTTGTTGTTTCCTGATTGTTTTCTTCAGTCAGTCATCAATGTGAAAGCAGCTGCTTTGATCTTGCTGGTTTGAACCTCTCTTTAGGTGAAAGGAAAAACATTTGGGCTCTTCACATGGGTAGGGATTACTTACCTGAGCTGAAGGAAAAGCCTGAATGGTTTAGGCTTGGATTCCCCAAGGAGAGGCAACTTGTCAAAATTAATGATAACGATACCTTTCAAATTGAAGCTGCAGTCAATGAACATTCTCTGTTGTAGCAACTGTTTGCTATGTATGGGCTTTTTGGGGGCAAGTACCTTTGACTCATGTCTGTTCTTCTTTAATCCTTTAATATTGGAAATAGGAGAGTGGAATTCCTCTTGGTTTTGCTAACCTCTGAAGAATACAAAGCCAAGACCAGAAAATCCCAGTACTGAAACAAATTTTTTCCCCCATGACCCTGTTTGCAGAGTGTTTGGTGTCTTCTAATTGCATTTCTCACTTCAAGTATTTGCATTATTGGCTGTAATAATGCTGTATCTGCTGAAAGTATGAAAAATCAATAAGACACAGTTGACATATAGACCATAAAAAGGTAGAATTGTTCTGGAGTGCAAAAAGAATAGGAAAGCACCTGAAATTCTTGCCTTCCCTTTTAGATAAAATAATGACCCAAAGATCTATTTATATTTTATACAATTATTGGCTTTTTCATTCTTAGATTAACATTCAAAATCAATTCACATAAGGGTGGGATGATGCTGCTAGTGAATGTAGTAAAATATCTTCCACAGAAAAAAATTACACCTCTCTCTTCTTTGAAAGTCATAGTTAAAGGTGCTGATAGCAAAAGAGTCTTTGGCAAAGTGGAAATCTCAGCTGCAGATGGGAGGTTTATTGCCTTCCTTTGCATTTTATAGCATATTCTGTAAATCAGATGGGGAAAGCAATGGACATTTGCCAAAGCAGAACCCCATTTGTCTAATCACCAAGTATACCCACAAGCTCCACAAGAGAATATATCTGTGAAGCTATTTACATGACTATCTGGAGTGTAAAACAGAAGAAATGAGGGAGCACTGGAGTTACTGTAAATGCTTGAGTATTTCTGCAATTGTACTTTTTCATTTTTCCTTCAAACTTGTGTATGACACTCATACTGTTAAGATCTCTTTTTTTTTTTTTTTTCCTCCAGACAAAAGAAACCTTAGAAGATACTGGCGAAATGGAAAAAAAAAATTACAATTCAGAAGATCTTTTTTTAAGATAACTAACCTCCCTCTCCCTTCTTTCCCTTGTACCCCAGGAAACCTCATTGAATTTAGTGCTGGATCATTTTACTGGATGCAAAAACAGAACAGATTCTGCTCAGCGCAACACATGCAGTGGCAGAAAGGCATCCTCCAAACGCCCTGGACATCCTGAGCTGAAGAGACCTTCTCTAGGGGTGAAACAGTGCTTTGGTCTCGGTGCTAATTCAGCCCTTGTCCTCTCTGCTGTGACTGCCAACAACCGTATCAATTAGTCGTACCAATTGTGATGGTGATTTCTGTGATGCGAACACCTGTCCTCTAGGAACTGGGCGAAGGCCACCAAACAGTTGTCAGATGGTAAGTGTAATGCTAATTGATCCAATCCATAGATCTGTCTCTATATAATGCTTAGTGCCAGAAAGTTACACAGCCAGACATCTGGCAACTAGATGACCGTCTAACTCTCTATCAGTTTGACTTTGGCAGGCAACAAAGTTGGTCTAGTTGTGTATGCTGTGGGCAGCTGAAGGAAGTTAAAACATTGTTTTATGCCTGTTGAAGGCCTCTCTCGCTTGCTCTTTATTAAAATGATAATGCTAAAGTGACCTCTGGTCAGTACCAACCTGTCTCAGATGTGAACTGACGACCTAAGAGTGAAAGGTTCCCTACCTAGTTAATCCAGTTGTGCTGTATCTGCTAAAACACTGAAAAATCAATGAAGCAGTGATAAAGCACAGACTGTTAAAAAAACCTGCTTCATTTCTGACTTGAATACATTTTGCTACTTATCATGATTATAAAGCAAATGGGGCAGTGATGAAACCTTCTGATTACAAAGGGAATACTAGATTAATATTCACAGTTAGTTTATTAGCAGTTGCACTTGCAGCTTAATGTTCATGAGTCCCATATTTGGGAGCAAAGCATTCCTTACATTAAATACAATTAGAGTAGTAGTGCCTGTAGTATATTCAGTGCCATGTGTAGAAGGGGTGAGAGCATTGTTAGTGGAAAGATAAATATCATAATTTTTCCATCTATTATTTCTTCCTAGCAGCTTCTGTGGAACACTAGATGGTGAAAATAAAGGTAGCTTCTATCCCAAGGAAGTTTGAAAGATCAGTAATAGCACATGAATTTGGATCATTCTACATGAAAGGCTAATATAATGTTTTCTTTCATTCCTTCCTTTATGATGTTGAAGCAGAGTGTGAATTGGTATCAGTGAGTTTTGTAAACCTTAAAAAAGAAAAAAACAGTGCAAGGATACAGGCTACAGTTTGCGCATGGAACATGTATTCTCTGTATTGACCAGCAGTATGAGAAGAAGCGTAGGAATGAAGAAACAATATTGCAGGGCTGCAAACTACACAGAGGGAGGCATTAAGAAAGGAAATAAGGAGTGTAGTCCTGCATGGAGGAAGGCAGGTATGAAAAAATGGAATTTCTTGTGCTCACAGGTACCATGGAGATATGTAACATAGTTTAAAAGAGGGCTAAACAAAGTAGCATTGGTGAATAGGTTTTGAAGGAGGTGAACTGCATACAGACTGCTGAGAGAAACAAAGCAAGGAATGGCAGATAGGAGGTTATTGAAAAGAACATTATCATAAAGAAAGTAACATAATTTCTGAAGAGAGTGACAGAAAGTGTTTTTGAGAAGCTTGAAGCCTAGCAGAAATAAAAGAGAGGTTTTGGAAATGGTCTTGTTATGGCATGAACAGTCGTAGGGGGCAGCAGAAAGAGGAAGGCAGAGGCAGGAAGAAAACCTAGAATAACTGGCTTTTATCAATATGTTTAATTTAATGACCATAATTTACCAGAAAGACAGGTACAAAGACCCACGGGGAAAACAGACAAGTACATTTGTGAGCTGTCAGCTCTGAGATAAATCTTTAAGACAGGCCAGTCTGAAGGCACACAGATGTGTATGTGCATGCACAGAGTGCCCAGAGTAGGTGATGAGGCCTCCCTGAGACTCTTCCCCAAATGATCGGCCCTGCATTGCCAGCCCTCCTCAGCATGACCATTTAAAGAACCAGAGCAAGGGCCAGTGCTGCCCAGGGAGGGAAAGCAGTGTTGACACCCTGCTCCATGCACAGCATCCAATCTCATTTCTGCTCTCTCCTGGCAAATGCCAGTTGACTGATATCTTGCCTTCCAGAGGCACTGAGCTTAGTCTCTGCCAGCTTGAACCATACCCTCAAAAGTCAACCCCAACAGCTGGAAATCACTTTTATTAGAGAGGGGATGATCCTCTTTGTTCTTTCTGCAAAACACAGATAATTTAAGGGGAGAAGTGAGTAATCTTTAATGTACTCATCCAAATCAAATATTTGTCTCTGTGGTTTTGGAGGCTATCTCTCCACACCATCTGCTGAATAAGAGCTCAGCAAAGCTCATACTGAAGGAGATGAGTAGTCCAGGGAAGGGGATTCCCCTTGGATTTGCAGCTTCACACTTCAGGGGTATTTTTGTTGTCTGTGGCACAAGGCTATAGTGGGGTCAGCCTGTGCACCATACCCAATCAGGAGGGAAAAACACAGTTTTGTTTGCTGAAGGTTTGAAGAAGAAGAGATTTTTAAACAAGATCTCACAACACTGCTGTGATGCAGGAAGTGGCAGAGATGATTACCCTGAGCGTATAACTCTGCAAGTAATCTGACTTCCAAAAGCTCTTACACTGTAAGGAATCAATGACACCATAATGATTCTGCTCCATCATTGTTAAGTCCCACACAGGCACAGTGTCATGAAAATAAGACATATTCAGACACGTTGAGGATAAGTTCTTGTATTTACCTCCAATATAAGAACAGGACGTGAAACGACAGCATATTTATTCCTTACATGGGCATCAGGGCTGATTGATGGAAACTTTCTGCAATCACCCCCACTGAAACTCTTCAGCCTTAGTGCCATCAGTTCAGATTATGAACAAAGTACTAGGAATGGGCTGGGCCAGCCTCTACCTGAGAAACAACTGAGACAGACCTAAACCACTACAAGATTCATAAGGTAGACACTCCTTGCAATGCCTTGTGAGCCACTCTGCCAAAGCATGCTTTGCTTCTGATTTCTTGAGGTGTTTGTTACAACAAACATTTGTGGCACATTTGATGAAAGGAAGATGTTAACTCAAATTCTCTGACCCCATCTCCATCTTTCATCTGCTCCAACCCATCTGTCCTACAGCCAAAATTAATGTTTAATGGTGTGGGGTTTGTTGGTTAGTTTGCTTGTGGTGGTTTGCTTTTTTTGGTGTTCTACCCTGAGTGCAGGGCGTATACTTGAAATGGCAGCCACCATTCTACATCACCGACTGCAGTTGTCACAGACCACTGAAAACCTCTCAGCTGACAATAATTTCCAGTTATTTCATTAGCCATTCAGGCTCAACTTCAGCCGATGACTTGGACGTAACAGGTTTTGCAATATCACACTAAATTTTGGAACCACCATAGTATCAGATATTTTGGAGGTGGGTTTTGTCAACACAGAAATTAAAAATGTTGGACTTTCCCCCTCTTTGTGATGTATGAAGCACAGTTGGTGCATTTTTCTTGAAATTTTGAAATTATATTGCAATAGAATAAGTAATAATGTATTTGGTGTCATCCAATTCTCTCAATTTTCTTTTCTGCTTATAAAAATGCAAAGCCTTTCTCTCTTCGGTGTGACTGAAGCTTAAATTTTGTTCAATATTTACAAATTGCATTGTTAATTTATGCTCAGTCTAATTTTAACAAAGTTGCTATGTTCCTTCTGTCTTCACACAGGTCAAGTATTGTAGCCTTAGAAGCAGTCACATTGCAAGTCATATCATTAGTGAGATTAATTAGTCTGGAACACGGTGATAATTGTCACCTGCATTTTGCAGAGAGCCCTGGGGAAGCCCTCCTCAGGAGTGTTTCTATTTAAGCCCTGGAGTCAGTGTTTGAAGCAGACTGGCCCCATTTTACCTCAGGGAGGGTGAAAGGCTGCATTGTCCAGCAGTTCTGGATGGCCATGTGTTTTTGTATCAGTACCAAGTCCACCATGGCAGTAGCAACTCTTTTTCAGGTTCATCTGGATAGCAGTGACAACTCTGCATGTAAAGTGAACACAAACCCATTTCAGGAGTAAGTGAATGGGCGATCATTTATGGACTACACTGAGTTCTATCAGCACTTCGGGAATGCTTAAGCACTTCGTAGGTGGCCTCATCATCACAGTCACAGAAAGATCGGTGTGTTTGCTTCTTTTTCCTGGGGCTGGGGTTTTTTTTCCTCAGCCCAGAGCTGCTCCAGAGTCCTTTTGCTGGAGGCAGCCTGCAGGAGCAGGTTGACTCATTTTCCCTCAGTCCTTTGGGTGCAGGAGTCTCACTGCACAGTGGCAAGGGGTGGGGAAAGAGCCATTGTCTCTCACAGCAGATGGGGGGGATGTTTTAGGAAGGGGCATAACAAGAGGACAAAGCTACTTACCTGGACATCCCAGAATCGACCTCATTCTCTCATTTTATTTCACTGGCTCTCCAAAAGCTGCAGGAAACAGCTTGGTTTTCTTCTTGACTCTCAGCTGTTCTTGGTGCAGCTCTGACTCAGGGCTTCCTAGGCAGGGCTCCTTCCTTTCTGCTGGGAAGACAGACCAGCGCTCTCACTGCACACAGCGGTGTCCCAGACTCCAAAAGGTCTATTCATCTTGTGACATTAGGTTTCACCTACCAAGGTCACGTCTACATAACAGCTTCATTTTTTTTTCTTTTAATTTCCCAGTGTTCCTAATTCTGGCTTAGCTCCACCAGCACTAGCAACATGAGGATCCCAGAGGTAAACCAGTTGCCAGCACAACTAATACCACATAATTTCATCCCACTCATAGCAGTTTAATCAATACAGCATTAAAAATTCTGGCAGCAGCCAGGATGCAGTAGGGCTCCCCATATTACTTATCTTGATGGAGACGAACTTGTAGAGAGCAGGAAATCTTCAGAGGGTCCTCTAAAGATAAACGAGGCCTGAGGGATAGCACTGGTTTGGCTGAGGGAGTGAGAGCTGGTTTGTAGGGGTCTTCTCATATTGAGTGTCATGTGTATCAACCCAGCTTTGGCAGGTAGGACAGGGAGATCACAGTCATAACCCTGTCACAGAGGGGGCAGGATTAGTAATGTGCTATGTTCATGCTCCTGTTAGCATTGTCTAGAATTTCTAAGCCAGAAAAAAAAACAACACTTGTCTCCAAAGTGTTGAAACTTGACCATCATAGAACTACATCTATTAAGTGATAATAGACTACCTTAAGTTCTAATTACACCAAGAGGTTTTAGAAGAAAGAAAAAAAACCAAAACAAAAAAAGACAAAGGAAAACATTTTGAGTGGAAAAAAGGACCCAAACAATCAAATGAAGCAACTCTAGAAAAAGTCCCTGTTGTTTTCTGTGTCTCAAACTTCACCCACAGAGCATGTGTGATGGGCAAGTGAAAGAAGACCATCCCACATGCCAGCTATTCACAATAAAGCTCCAACAGCAGTTTTTGTCTGAGAGCATTTATGTCCATTTTATTAGTATGAATAAAGGGAGTTCTTTCACATTTAGCTATATCCAGAAGGGCAATAGTCCATAAATCAATACATGGCATGGCTTTGCTTTTCCAGTCCATCAGTATAATTCTTTTGGCTGCCAGTGCTACTCTCAGGAGTCATCTCTTTTCCCATTTATTCAAATTATGTAGCGAGTTGGTGAATTCCAATACCAGCACTGCTGCAGCTTTGTCTAAATTGATTTCCAGGACTAACTCCATTTATCTAAGAACTTTGTTCCAGAACCTGGCTGTTCTATAGCTGTTTCACATCTAAAATATAAGAGTACTTTTGTCAGGACTGAATCTACAACTTTGAACACAGATTGAAGTCAATGAGTATGCACAGATCTTGTAAATGATTTTTCATGTTGGTCCCCACTGTTTCGGTCAGCAGAGTTCTTCTGAGAGGGGGATAACAAATCTATTCCAATCTGTTCATTTCCTCTCTGGCTTTTGGAAACCAGAGTTTGGTTGGAGTTTCTGATCCATACTAGGAGTCTGAATACAAGTAGCCAGGACAATGGGAGCTTGCTCGGTGTTCTTTATAGTAAAAGCACTGCTACACCTCTGTAGGAGAGTAACTAATTACGGTTGATCAGTTCTGGTGAGGACAATAAGAGTGCCAACTGAGTAGAGATAATTTATTGTAATAGTCTGTCTAATCCACTTGCTGGCATATTTTATTAATATAGACATTCACTGATCTGTAATTGTGGAGAACACACAACACAAGAATATATAAATGTATCTATAAGATATTAGAAAAGTGGGAGGGGGGGTTATGACTGTTTGAGATTACTGCAACTTTAATTATTTTCTTTCAGATTTTATTAGGATTCTGAGCTCTTCAAAAATAGCTGTGTGTGTAGCCATGTACCCATTGTTGTTCCTCTGTGGTAAGATTTCAGGAACTAAATTCAAGAATAAGTCACATTGTAGACTATAATAAACTAGCAAATATTTCAAAGAATTATTAAAAACTGGTATAATCATCTTTAATTTTGCTTGTAACTCTAAAACTAACGAAGCTGTGAGAGCTCCATTACAGAGCATATGATTCTGTGCAGGCTCATGCTTGGTTTCTCTGGCTTCTTGTGCAGTAGGTGTTTGTCTAGTATTGTCATTGCAATTTTTATAGCACTGCATGATGTGTGCAGATGTGCTTCATCAACATCCCATGAGGAAAAGATGCTCTGCTCAGTATCTTTGCTCCCAGATGACATCTACCTTATAGAATAACTTTCTGGGCTACTTCCTCTGGGATCAGGTAACCATTTAAATTCTCTGGATTTTGGTGTTTTAACAAGGATTTAATTACAAAGGTAAGTGTATGCACCTGCTAAAGCAGTACTAATTATTTGATAATGGGGCAATCTTTCTCAATACAACCAGGTTTTGTGGTGGTAAGCTACACTAATGAAGCACACTGAGAGAACAAATCCTCTCTGTGTTAAAAGGCTTATTTAAATTAAAGAAATCTGTAAAGATTGAGAGAGGGTTTTTTTATCATCACAGATATTGACAACTGTGGAGCTAATGTTCATGGAGTGTATCCATTACTGCTGGAGGGTGCTTACTTCTGACTTGTGTGACTTCATTAAGTAATATATGGTATCATCTTTTAACGCCTTTTTCTGACATTTTTATCTCATCTGTTGTTTTTGAAAGCTGGTTTATATCTAGAGCTACTCAGTTGGAACCAATCAGTAACATTTCAACAGTGCTACTGTATTTCCTCCATCCAGTACATCTGCTGCAGGCCTGTGTAGTATGCACAGGGTCAGTGCAGCGTTTTAGTTTTCAGAAACTCACACCTTATTGTGAGCCCTTTGCCAATTTACAATTGCAGAAGCCAGAAGCTAAACTACAGTGTTACAACTTTATAATTTCAAGCTAATAAAAAAAAGTGGGGGCTCCATAAGCCAGATGGGTTCCAATGCCCCTGTCAAAAGCTATGTTGATCATATACCCCTAGGTTTTTTTTGTTTCTTAATAACCAAAAACATGTTAGCATTAAAAAAGCAAATGCACTTGACAGCATCAATTCCATTATAGTTCCCAGTCATCTGCTTTATTGGGTTTGAAGGAATTTAGCCAGAGCTCTCTATTTTCACTAGAATGTCATTAAAAACTTTGCAGCTTAGGCAAATGGTAAGCAATTTTGGGGGAGAACATTTTTAAACTCTCATTTTACAGAAGGGTTTTATTTTTTGATTTCTTTGTAAGATATATTTTCCCTATTTTTTTTTGTTTGTTCTTCTTTTGCACAAAGAGACATCACTTTTAAAATCTTTAATGCTTTTCAGCAGTGAAATGAAAAATATTGACATATTACAGATGATGAAACATGGCCAAATTTTATTCCATTTGCTGCTGAATGGTAGCCGTGACTGTGGAACGGATGAAAACAATTCAAAGTTCTAACCCTGAGGCAGACCCCAGATTATTGGAGGCCAAGCAGAAATTTCAGTATTTGGCCCATAAATATCAGAAGCTAAAAAAAAAATGAAATCAATTAATGGCGATGCTTAGAAACTGTGTACAAAATCCACAGGCTAACAATTCCATCTCTATTCCTGACTCTTCTTAGGCAATAAAGCCTATACAGTAAGTCCTTGTTTCTTCATCTGACCTCTTGTTGCCCATTTTAAAATAAGAAAGTGGTAAGAACCTCCCCCCTCCAAAAAAAAAAAAAAAAAAATAGACACACAGGGAAGAAAAGGAATTTGTCTTCCTCTGCAATCCAAGCAGCAAAGTGAATCTTTTCAGCCAATTCCTCAGTGTCCTAGAGATCGCTGTTATTAATGTAGCTGGGGGTGCATGCTGCTGATAATTACTGTTAGCTGGAATAATTAATAAGAATAATTGCTTGGTATGGTAAGAGAAGGGGAAGCTCTGGGAAGGGGAAGGAATAGGCTGGAAGAGTGATAGACTCCCTGAGCACATTTTTATAGACAGGAAGTTCAGCAGAAAGCATCCTGAGAATAGAAGAATTGTCTGGATGCCAAGGACAAAAGTTAAGACATATAAGGCTTAAATGAGATAGGGGCAGTCTGGAATGCTACAGTAAGATCCTATCGTGGATGTGTAAGAAAAAAGAATGGTTATAGGCTTTAAAGAGGTATATTAGTGATTGTGAGGCAGTCTAAAATTAGTAGTGTAGTCTTTATTTGTGGTATAGGACCACTTGAGACAGACAGAAGTCAGGCAGAATAGCGAGAAGTGTTGCCTCTGAGAGAGGTTTTCTGTAGTTTATCCCAGCTAGAGAGAGGACAAACTAGTCATTAGAAACAAAATACAGGTGCCAGGGGTGTGGAGAATGACCACAATTTTGGTATAATAGGTTAAATTTCCTGCACATTTTGCACTTGGGGAATGGCAGACACAGCTTTCAGCACTGTCAACAGGAGCAGTACTGGAGCAGGGCTGGCTGCAGCCCCCAGGGATGGGAAGGCTGCTTAGTGATGCAGTTTTTACCCCACATGCCTCCTGCGGAACTCTTTACTCCAGGTGATGGTGTTGCTGGACCACCATCTCCTCTGGGGATGTATCCAAACACTTATCACTGGCTGCCCCCAGCCCACCCCCAGCTGCCTGCTGATTTCTGCTCCAGCCCAGCCAGCTTAACTCCTCATGCAGACTCCTCAATCCAGTGTTGAAGCATGTGAGCTTCCTTCCATAGCAGCTTGTTAGTGGGCCTGATGGCTGCACGAAGAAGGGCTGGGGAAGGATCATGTTGAGCTGGAGGGTTAGGAGAAGAGTGGAAGAGAAGCTATCCCCAGAAAAGTGGTACCAAGGTGATAATCCTCTTTGGCCAGAAGAAAAAAACTGCCTTTGAATTCTATCCTGACAGCATCAGACACAGCCCAGAGTCTTCCAAGGTTTGAGGAAGTATCTCCATTTCCCAGCCTCCCAAACTCAGGAGCTAAAAAGACAATCCTTTTTATTTTGGTTTTAGTCCTTGTAGACCTTAAAAAACAAGGATTTTCACAGCTCTGCTGTGGTTTGTGTGAAACTGTATTCTCCTTTCATTAGCTTAAAAGCTGTGTTCTCCCTCTACTCCTCTGCTCTTTTCAGATGAGCTTGGCGCTGTCTGTACACATATCCTATGTATAACTACCCCCCTACCCACTATGCATTCAACAGCATATACCTGGAGAAAACAAAGTAAATATGGATAGAGGAGATGTAAGTGGATACAGGATGTCAGAGGCTATCTAGCCATCAGAGTAGTGATAATGTCAAAAAGAACGAGCGTGCTCAGAGTGACTTTTAGTTTGGTGCTAGTCACAGAGATAATGCTGTTTGCTAGAGAAAAAGTACAGCATTTAATTCTGTCAGAGGAGATAGGAAAAGCTTGTATGGACAAGGTGTGACTGTGTATGATTTCACCTTCCTAATATAAATCTTTTAGGGAAGAGCAACTGAAACTGAAAAAGATAGATATAGTTAATTACTTCTGTCTGGCACAGGGTAAAATCCCATTACAAAGGCTTCAGTCTGGATCTTGTCTTCCCCCATGACGCATACTACATAAATTAATTAGGGTCACACGACAAGAAGAGATGCCAGCCTAGCAATGCAGAAGAGTGACACGTTATCTTTCCCGGAATAATGCTGAAATTGCTGCTGTCGCCATGGGCTTCATCCTGTTCCCATTCCTGCTTTAGTGGCTACTTCAGTCTGAGGTCAGTAGAAATTATTTTAAAGTGGTATTACCCAAGCCTTTCCCCATTCCTAGCAGCCAACCTTCAAAAGAGGATAGAAATTGTTAACAGCTTTTCCTACAGTGATTGAAGGGAAATGATTGTACAGCACCTGTGTGAAGGGCCTTGGTCCTGGCTGCCACCCCACTATGAATAAGGAATCTTATGACTGCTGCCAGCTGAGGGAATTCTTCCCTTAACTTAAAAGGACACATTTTCTACGTACAGTCTGACAGACAGAGAAGCCTCCAGAGAGGTAGGAATGATACTGACATGAAACAGCCTTTATATGAAGAACTTTCAAATCTGTATCTGTGAGAAACTCCAAAACTGATTGTCCCATGAAACACCCAATAATTTATATCAGGCCTATCCCATTTATTTAGGGATTATGTTTTCTTCATCTGTCCAGGCCTCAAAGACATCAGTGTCGTAAGGTTTGACAGAGCACACAAAACTGCCAGCCAGCTTATTCACATCCCCCAAGCCAACATGACTAGAGCCACATAGTTTAGCTGATATAGCGGCCTAGAACGTGCAATTTTACAAACCTTCATTTTAAGAGGTTCACATCTGTCCAGAGAAGCCTTTCCCAGGTGCTTGAATGCAGTCCCTTGCTCAAGTTAACTTCCGAGCACCAAGCTGCTGCTAACAACCTAACTTCCCTGGTCAGTGGTGCCACAAAGTGGCTGTGGAGCTGTTTGGTTCTTGGGCAGGTGGAAGCAGCCAGGAGAAATTTGTGATGGAGTAGTGCTGCACTACCAGTGCCTTGGGGCAAAGGGGACTCAACTCCTGGTTTGTCCCCCTTCTCTCAAGCAGTTGGAAAACTGACTTTTGACTCTGCAGGTACTGGGCAGAAGCTGGGGCAGACAGTGACACACAGAGCACCTGGTGAGGGTGGGTCATCTTCCCACCTCTGAGCAGCGATGCCAAGAATATGGGTGTCTGAAAGAGGGAGGCTAAATAAATAAATATGTAAAGCAGACCAGGTTCTGACCCTGCAAAGTGCTGAATACTGCCAGGTAAGGACTGAGCATACACAGGTCTCTCTGAAATCAGCAAGGGAAGACAATGGAGAAGCTGCACATCCTTGTGCAATCACACCCGTAGGACTGTCTTTGTATCACCTTTCTTGTTTCATCTGGTTTGGTTACCTTCCTCCTTGGCCCACGCCTGGATCACTTTAATCGCAGACGCCTCGAGGTCAAAAGGCACCACGTGCAAAGGCATGCATTATATTAAAATCAGTAACTGAAAAGATTCTTCCCTGAAAGCTTTGGGAGGACCCAAAGCCGTGTGCTGGGATCCTCCCCTCGGTGCTGCCGTGTGTCTCCCGAGTGCAGCCAGAGCAGCCGCCCACGGGTAGCTGTGCGCAGGCTGCTGGCAAAGGCGCTCCTGGGGGAGCGTGCTCTGCAAGGCCAGCCAAACAAAGCACTTCATCATCTGCTTAACTTTAAGCACCTGACTAGCTCCATTGAGTTCAATACAACCGCTCACATGTCTGAAGTTAAGCACATGCTTAAAAGATTTGTTGGATTAGGGCCCAAAAGATTAGAGCTCTATAAAAGTAGCTGTGATCTTTAAAATGACAAAATGGCTTTCTCAATGGTAAAGAGAAAAATATTAACAACCCTGGAACAATCTGGTAAAAATAAAAGCCCTTTAAGCATTTCACGTGTATGTTATGTATCAAGAGGTAAGGAAAAGCTAATAAAAAATTTTAAAGAGGTTACAGCAAAGAAAAAAAAAGTAGAAGAACAAATATGAAGAGATTTTTCTTGTCATCTGCAGGACAGTGGAAATCAGTCAGGGAGAAAGTTAGAATACAATGGCACAGGAAATGAAAATGAAGAAGGTAGTGAAGGCTTTCTTTCACTCCCACCTCCCCCCACCCTCTTTAAATGAGGTATTGACTGACTTCTTCAAACTGAATCTTAAAAAGGGGGACTAAGTTAACTACAGGTCAACCTGTGTCAGGGTCACTAAGGCCAGTGGAGGAAATTACCTAAGGAAGCCAAAATCTAGGACGTATCCAGGACCTGGAGGAAATGATGCTAGATGTTAAAAGACATCTGGAAGGAAATCTTTGATTTATTGTCATAATTTAAGTGAGTTCTTAGAAAACAAGCAAGCAGAGCATAAAATACAGGCAGGAGAAAACTAAGCCCTCAAGCCATCATCCTGCAACCCTGTGTAAGACACAGTATAAGATATACTCCAAGGTTTTCCCCATTTGCCACCAGGGCAGGGCTGAAGGCAGGAAAACAGGGTAGTAAGAGCAGGAGAGGCTTCATCTCAAAGCTCCTAAACTTGTGAACAGGTTGTGGTGCATGGTGAAGGGGCATGGCTACTGCAGTGCTCAGGACAGCCCATGATAAAGTGCCACATGACAGTCTGCTACTGAAGCTAAAAGCAGCAGGAGCCCAGAACAGAAGAGAGGAGAAGATAAAAACACAGCTGAAAAACAATGTCACGCTGCAGAGAAGTGTTGAGTGGGGCCCCTGCAGGGACCACTGCGTGGACCTTTAAGGATTTCATGTTTGCATGATTAACTAAGATGAAGAGGCCAGCTGCAAACTTTAATTTCCTGATGACACAAAGGGCGATGAACAATATATATATAGGGTTTGAATTTGTAATGGCACTGGGCTATTACATTGCAAAACCTATTCAGTGTAGACAAAAAATAATGCTGTTCAGGTTTATTGGTGCTTTATAACCAGTCAGCAAGGTTGCTTCCCAGATAATTTTTCTCATGGACAATCCAGGGAGACACAAACAAAAC
Organism: Passer domesticus; assembly: GCF_036417665.1. Taxonomy (NCBI): domain Eukaryota; kingdom Metazoa; phylum Chordata; class Aves; order Passeriformes; family Passeridae; genus Passer; species Passer domesticus. The sequence goes on from NC_087474.1 coordinate 115,515,244, forward strand.
AAAATAAAAACCCCAAAACAAACAAAAAAAAGTCCAAGAAAAAAAACCAAACCTACCAACAAAACAAAACACAAAGAAGAAAAGAAACTAATTATCCCCCACTGCAAACTCCAAACAACCAAAAAAAAAGAAACAATGAAAAATAATAATCCTAAAATCAGAGGACAGAATGCAGTTACCAACAAATATTCTGTTATTATCAGTCCCAGGTAATGATTAAAAATTATAGGTGCTTCTCAAAACTGATCAGGAACAGATGCTTGTAATTTAAGAGAAGTAAAGGCTGCTACAAGATGGTTTCCACATGTCGGTCCATGGAAGAAGAAGCAGGATGAATGATTGTATCTGGCACCTTTACATTTAGCTTATACTGAAACATATTGGGGCAGATTCTAGAGCTGCTCTGGTGGTTCAGAGGTGCTGTAATGATGGGTTAGATGTGTCTCTGGAACTGCAGCCTCCAAAGATTATGGCAGATTCCAAGTCACTTAACTCACTAAATTATAACTGGCATACAGGAATAAGAAACACTTTTTTTTAATGACAAAGCAGGTCTCAGACTCATAATCACCAATGCTGGGCATGGTTTGATTTCTGTACTCTCCATCTTCTGTTAGCATTCAATATAGATACATATATATATTTGAAATAGCAAAGCTAGCATGTTTTGCTGTGACTCCATATTCAGACTCAAAGGTTAGGGAGTGTGCTGAGAGAAGTGATATTGGTATAGGCTATATCTCTGCCATATTTTATGAATTTCACTATATAAACTTTTTTAAAACCCCAAGGAAAAAGCAAACTCCATATTTTTGTATATAACCAGCTGCACATAATTTAATATTATGTGGGAGGTGACAAGAAACAATTAACCTATTTTGAGAAAATACAGGAATTTATAGGAGCAACATAACTCATGGAGCAATAATTTAAAACTGACCTTCTAATCCATTTCATCAACCCAGAGATAAACACTGTGGAGTGTTTCAAATTATAAAAGAGCCTGCCTTGATCTAAGTGGGTTGAAGAGTCAGACTAAAAGCATCTCACATAAATTCAAACCACAGTTTGAATTTTCCTTCTGCAATACTGATACATGAGTAGAAAAGTTCTGGCTGGAAATTTTTAGAAGGAAAAATGTGAGTTGATAAAAAACAAACACTTTTGCAGCAGCTTGTTGATTTCAGTGCAATGTTATTTGGAATGAATAACTGAAACACTCCATTAAATTTTTTTTGAATGGTGTATTACTTTTTTATCTTTGGGGTTTTTTTGTCGAAGCATTTCTTCCTCTGTTAGAAAATTTTGTCTAACAAAATAGCTCAAATCAGAACAGTGCATGTCCATTAAGCCAATTTGTCAATCATTGTTTTATATGAAACTTCAGCTCTTCTTATTTTCTGTGTGCACTGGAGCAGAAGTAGCCAATTCCTCCCTGAAGACAGCAAGCCCTGGGTTTCTGAGGTGCCCTGACAGTGAGTGTGGGGTTTCTGCTTGCACTGGCGGCGTTTCCTGACCCCCTGAGAGTTCCTGAAGACTGCAGGTGGCTTAGCTATGTGCCAGTATGATTTACTTTTCCCTGCAAAGACTAACGTACCCAAACAAGCTGGAAATGTAGTGGTTACTAAACCAGTGGCAATCGATGAAACATAGCAGGTGCCTCTCAAATATTCCTTGAATGGTCCTTGAAACCATCCATCAGGCCCTTTCTGAATTAGGCAATGGGTGGGTGTGCTAAATGAGAGACAGAAGCTCATTGTCTACTGAAGCCTATCATAACATTTTAATTGCCACTTAAATCACACTTAACCAAGTGCTGGGATTTGGGGCAGCAATCTCAGACTCTTAACCTATCCTCCTGACCAAATTATGAGATGAAAAACAAGAACTCGCAGATATTTCCCTGGAAAGTGTTAAGTATAAATAAAGAATACCAAGAAGGAGAGAAAATGCTATCTCTCAATCACAGGTTAATAATTGGCTAAAGATGTTTGCCTGAGTTGTTGGTAATGATAGCCTCTGGCAGATCAATACCAGTGGAATACATGCTGTCTTGAAAGAAATACTGAAGGAACACCTTTTCTAGCTCCCCCTGCCCCCCAAAAGAGAGTGACCTGATAGCAAGAGGCTGTTAAATGTGAAGTGCATTCCTTGAGTCTTTTATTTTCGAGTGGACCAGCCTGAGTACTCCAAGCTTGGTGTTCAAACCCACTCTGTCACTGTTATTTGGATGTTGCAGGTGTCAAGCACCCAGATGTTCAGAAGGAGTGGAGCAGGATAGGAAGGGAACACACTCTTACACGTTTTATTTTCCCTGGACCCCTTTGCAGGGCTTTGCCATGGCGTGTTTCCTTTGTTTGGAGGGATATTCCCTGGCACGAGGCTTTCTGCCAAGGCACTTCTGAGTGAAGCTCAGAAGAAAATGGCCCATCAGGTCCTGAGTTCCTATCACTATCAATACTCTCCATATAATGGAAGTGACGGCAAGGCTCCTGGAGTAACAGATGCTCCATATGTATAGACGAAATTGCATCAAAGAAACCGCACTGCTCTAGCCCTTCCTCGCATCCGTGGAGATTGAGCTAATTGACGGGAATGAAAATAGCTGAACTGTGAATGTGAGCCAAGGAAGTGTTGGGGGTCCAAGAAAAACTGCTCTTGGCTTATGTCACTAAACAGCTTAAGTTTCAATTTTGAAAATTACTTCAGTTTTACTTAAATAATTCTGTCTGCCAAGCAGCCAATTTGGGGAACTGATGAATGACAATGTCGCCCCATCTGCACTGAGTGCAATATCCATTTTATATGACCTGTAGCAAAAAAGGGAGGAAAGCATTATATTCCCTGCTTCTCCCTGGCACTCTCTATAAGACTAAATGGGGAGAGGGTAGAGAATTAATAAAAGACTAGTTTGCTCACATGGGAGAGGAACAAAGGAAACGATTGCCTCCTGCACTGGAGCTGTGCTGAGTGCATCACTGCACAGTTTCTTTTATCTGCATGCTTTGGGACTGGCACAGCCATGTGAAACAAGCCTGATGCTTTTATTCTATATGGGTCTTATATAAAGCTGAAAAAACAGCAGATGAAGTATGAGAAGCCTCAAGAAACCAGTTGAAACTTCCAACTGAATGTGAGCTTGCACAAGCAGCCCAGACAATCCAGCAGCAAGTTATCACTACACCATCATGCCAAAACTCCAGGAGCTCAAATTAAAATTAAAATTTGTTTAAGCCAAATTTTTCAGATTCTGAAGTTGCTTTTTTCCAGGTACCAGGATAAAGCATAAGCCAGAATTTTCCAGTCCCAGAGGCTGAAAGTAAAATATAGATTTTTTTTTAGCGAAGTGAGTAATTTTTACTTAATTTATGGGTTACCTGGGCTGTGGTAATTCTGCTAACCTTCCAGTCAACATTATGACCTAATTTTCTTCTTTCTATTTTTGTTTTTTCCTCTTCCTGAAGGCATAAAAATTTCAACATCAGCCCACCACCTAGGAGTCCAGACAAAGGCTTATAACTCAATGCCTTTCATCCCAATCTCTACGTGCGGCCACAGTGTGGGAAACACCAGAGCATTTCTTTTCTTCTAGTACGTGCCATTTTCCCAACCTTGGTTTTATTTTTTTTCATTCTTTCTTTTCATTAGAATAGTAAGGGTACCAGCATCTTCTCACATGTTAGTATGATTGGTGTTATGAGATACCTTGAAAATATTTTGGGTTATACCCCTGACATTAAAATTTTAATAGAAGAAAAATTAAATCTTATGCTGAGGTTTACAATGCAACAAATCTATCTACCCAAGGTCAGGGAAGACAGGCACCAGTTTTGGACCAGGGACTACTGAAATGTATTCTTATTATAACTTTATTTGAGTGCAATAAGCAATGAGTGGAGAACTAGACACTATGAAAAAGTGAACCCCACGTGTAAATCAGATGACCGCATTAAAAAGATTAAAATGTCAATGGCTGCTGAAGTCCGAAAAAGGAGTCTGCTGAGACCTATAAAATTAGAACTAAGAGAGGGAGGTGGCCCTTAAACTTTTAGCCAGATATTCTACTGTATGAATGACCACATTAGTTAATTTTTGTCATGACAATCTAATTTTTCTATTGATTATTTGGTTTTATTAGTTGAGTCTCCTAAGAGACCAATAAAGTCTGAAAAGGCCCTTTCCCCCCACCCTTGCAGTGTTCTTTTTGAGAACCAGAGACGGGGCATTAAAAAAGCAGGTGATGGTCCTGGTTTTCACAGCGTCGCGTGGGAATTATGTCGGAGAGGCAGCCTTGCACTGCTACGTCTCAAGGTTCTCACTCAGGCAACTGGGAGTTTTATGAGCAAGGATGGAGAGAGGACTTCAGGAATTGGCCCCTGGTGAAGAATCTTATACGACATGAGCATTGTGCTGCATGCACAGCCAAGGGCCCGCAGAGAGCTGTCTGAAACAGCAATAGACACAAGGATTTACGACAAGAAGCAGCAATTGCAATATCTGGCGCTAAACATTTAATCTATGGTTACAGTTTTTACTTCAGATCAGAGCTGAAGTCAGCAGAATTAAATCTTCAAGTGTATTTCAGCAGCCCTAAATCCTTCTGATACTGTTAACAGTGGCAGACTTCCAAAGTGCATTCTGTTAATAAGACAGTAAAGTATAAAACCGAGTTATCCTCTACAAGAAAAGAGAAAAAAAAAGAAGAAAAATAAGAAGAAAGGTTGTTATAAAACTGCATTTGTGGTATCCTGGCCATTTTCTAGCTGAATTTCCTTCCCAATTATTTTTTTAACCCACTGCCCTTGGTGAATAAAAGAAATTCTACTAGGAGAGAAATTTTTCCCCCAAAGCTTCAAATTTTCCTCTTATTTTTACAGGTTAGAAGAGGTTAAGAAATCACCAATCAGCTGGTAACATGCAGTACCAATTCTCTGCAGGCCAGCAAAAGGGATTCAGCAGCTGTTACCTTCACTTTTGCACTTAACATAACTTTTTGTTCACCGGCAGCTAAAGAAGATTTATGCAGAGCACACTGGGAGGTTGCTCAGCTCCCCAAGGCAACTCCATTAGCTTTCCCAGGAGCTATATTAAATGTGTATTAAACCATACACACACACACACACAATCCCTTCAGCTAATGCACTAGTTCCATCTTTAAACTGACAAAAGTGAGGATACTCATAGAAAAGGCCCAGATGGCATCCTTAAATCCCTGCTTTATGCCTCATAATTACAGAATATAGGATAAAGTCTTGGCTTCTCTGAGTTTCACTCAAATTCTTCTTTGGTTCATCCAAAGCAGATCGCCAAGGACACTGCATTTGTAAGACACTGTGCTCTGTGTGTGTGTTTTTGAGTGGGAGGGCTTCTAAAAGGCAGATTAAAGAAAAAGAGGAAAGGATAACATCTCTCATTTGCACATAAGTGTTCACTTGAGCCATGGAACTCATGTTGTGCTGAATGAATGGAACTATGGTGTACCTTGAGAACACACACCTGAGACTCTGAAGGCTGTATTATGGTGGCATTAGCAAACACTCTGGAAGGGAAGCTGTGGGAATCAATGCCCCAGTGCCATTTGCTGGAGGCCTCCTACCTGCGGAGGGCTCAGGTAGCAGAGCACAGCTGGAAGCACACATGGAGAATGAGCAGCTGTAACCCTGGTCCAGTCCACCAGAGCCACAGCCTGGTGAAGTTCTCAAAAGAGTAAGGTGGGATTTAACAGCAAATGCTTATCTCACCTCTGCACTCTGATAACTGAGAGAATGTTTTGCTGTATTCCCTGGGATGATTGTAAAATTTATCATAATACACATCCTATTGAACTTACTGTGTTCTGAGGAGCTTTGGAACAATTTTATGTGCATTTCAGTTTCTGAAGGACCCTACTCATTCCCTGAAAAAGTTGCTCTCAAACAGAAGCCACCACTGAGGTTGCTGACTGATGCCATTGGCATGATGTCACTTTCCTTCAGGCTTCAAGCATATGAATAGTCCCAGCATGACCCCTGCTTTCCAACAAGGTAAACCCATGCAGTAGTGTTTTGATAAAGGAAAAGAAATGGGAAATTCTCTGCATTCTGATTCTTCCATAGAACAACCACCAAGATCAATGAAAAGATGCATGCTATGCCAAAAATTGTACTTCAAGTGTCTTATCAAACTTGTAAAAGGTGCAGTGAAAAATTAGGGTATGGGAGTCCATCCAACCTTATTTCAGCTACCACAGATGGGTGCTTGCATATGATATTGTTTTCAAATACCTGGCCAGGAAATTGTTTTCCCCACCAGCTCTCTCCTTCCCTTAATATGACCCTTCTGGCAAATTTTAGGTCTACTCCCATGGTACAGGAACACTATATTCAAACTATATATATGCGTATTTTGCTCAAGTATATTCCAGAAAAGGCCTAATTTGTTCTACATTAAAGTTGCCCCTAATATTTCATTTGGAAAAGGTAGCTACCATGGAAAATGATGGTCTACAATATTAGAGCTTGACAGATTTACAAAGAATTCAATATGGAATTTTTCAAAGTGAAGTGTTGGCCATTTACCAGCCTTCTAATTTTTCTTAATAGAAACTTGTTTCCTGCAGAGAAATCATCAGAATCATTGCAGCGCCTTATAGATTTTCATGCCAGAATTTTGATATAAAAACCTTTTGCTATGATGGTGATGGTCAGATCACACTGCAAAGTCTATTTGGATCCTAACTGAGTGATACCACCCAGATTAGCCAAGGCCCTTTGAGAATTGCTCTGGGTTAGTCATGCTTTCTGCTTGTAGTGTTGCCTATTGACTAATGCAGCAGGAAATATGGGGCATGAGAAAGTGCTCCAGGGGAAAGGTAACTTGGGCAGATGTAATTGTCCATTCAGAATAGGTCCTGGCAGCTCCAAGTATGGACCAGGGAGCCAGAGACAGTTTGATCATAATGCCTCTCTTGGCTGTGGACAACAAGGGTCTAGAAAATCTGCTCGCTTGTTTGTTTGTAAAGACTTCCTGACTTAGGAAATATCTTCATCAGAGAAAGGGCACAGACTAAGTTTCATAACTTTATTAGAGGAACATACTCAAGCCTTTACTCAGTTTTCTGCAAGTAATTAAATGTCAGTTTCTTGAATAAAAATCAGAGACATTCTTGCAGAGAGTCTTGTGATTAAATTCTGACCTGGATTGCTCATTTCTAAGTCATAGTTAATTTAGGTAGAAGCAAAATTTTTTGTTTCATGGTTTGGACAGTGGCTTTTATAAATTTGAAAAAAATTCTGTTAATATTTTGTCTACCTATTTTTCCAGGGAAAAGCTGTCAAAATTACAGGCTTTCAACCGATTTCTGTTACAGGTGCAAAAGAGTAATAGGAGATGAGTGCAACATCTTGGTAGTTCTATATGTGTGATCCTATTTCTGTTCAAACAGCAAAGATCTGTAGTGTAGGGCAACATGCATATGAAAAATAATTTCATATGTGCTTATGAAGAAGGAGAACACAAGCAAGAGAGCCTGGCCGAAAATCCAGAGCTGTTTTTCAAAACTGTTTTAGAGCAAAGATTTTAAATCTGTTATCACCGAGACAGAAGGGGCAGATTTCTACAAGAAGGTCTCGTTAACAGTTTTCACTATTCACTTCAGCCTTTATCCTTGAAGTATTTTGTGTTTCAGCATTCCTGCCCTGAGCTTGGTTTTGGAATAGCGGCCCTGAACACCCTTAAACAGAGCTATGTTTGTGGGCATGGACATAATTCCTCCAGCTGTGCAAACAGTAAAACAAAGATAGCATCTCTTCTGTTGCAGCCCTGCCGATCGCTGAATGATAACAAGACTGAGGATTTACAGTGGATTCAAGGTGCTTCTCTGCTCTGGAATTCCTTCTGACTCGTCAAAGAGATGACAAACAAGTCCCTTACTCCTGAGGTGTCACACACAACTTCAAGGAGCATAAATATTCAGTTGCATTTCCTCTATCGGCAGTTTGCTGTGTGGTGTATCACAGCCATGAATGTGGCATATCATTCACTGCACCTTTCTCAGGCCTCTGAATAAGGTCCAGTTCTCTGGTGAGGAAAGTTCTGGGATGTTCTTCCATGTTCTGATGGCCTTCAATTGAAAATGAGCTTTTTTAATGAACTAAGTGAACCAGTGAATAGAGTCTAGTTCTGCATTATCCTTCTGATTTTTTATTCCATATGGATTTCTGCATGTCTGGCCCTTTTCTCTTTTCGACAGTCATAAAACTCTCTTGAGATAATAGGGTTTCTTCTCAGTGCTGTCTCAACATTTTTAGTTTTCTGTATGTTACCAATTTTATACTAAAGGAACCTCAGAACATTGTTGGTGTTGGCAATGGAAAAATTAAGGTTTTGGCAATTTTGTGAGGTAGCTGGGTCTTGGCCCACAGGAAGGTCTCATGATTTAGGACTGTTGAACAAGCACATTACTGAGAGTTTTCTATTACAGTTATAAGCACGTAGCTAATAGTGCTGACATTTGCATGGTATGTAACTGCTGAAATCCAAGCCAGAAAAAGATACTGACTTAGAAAGGATCATAAAATAACTCCAGGCCACCTTCCATGGCTGGTGCTCCACATTTGTCTCCACAGAAGACAGTATGTAAAGTCTGTGTAAACCCTGTTGTGTTAACATCATGTTGGAAAGAACTGCAGGTGTGGTGATACCATGGTTCTGCTTACAGTGTTTGTAGTGTATAGCTGCAGAAGAATGATGAGTTTAGCTCTTGAGATACTGCTGTATGCAGAGTGAAATGGGTGGGAATTGGCCAGTCTTCAGAGTGGTGGTGAAGGAGGGGGACAAATGTTGACTCACCTTGAATGCAAATGTAGATGCTCACCCAAAAATCTGCTAGCCAAAAAGTTGTCTCCTATTGTGCTGTAGATTTTATCTTACATTATGTTTTATCTTATGCTATAACTGTGCTGTAGGTTTCTGATGAAGATTGAGCCACTAACTTACAATTAAATAAACTTCAGTTTCCAACTAAAATGTTTGATTTCTTTTGCAGAGTCATAAATAGAAATTCGCCCTCTGCAAAAAAAATCACTATTACCAAAATACAGCTTTCTAAATTCATATCACCATGAAGACCTTTGGTAGTTTGTAAATTAGGAGCAAAATATAGAACTTAAATGTTTCAAAAAACCCCAACTTATTGAAAGCATTCACTTCTATTAATCATGTTATATAATGGGCTGAATCAAGATGCTGTATTTATTTCACTCCAGAGGAAAGATCTCCATAACTCAACTGCATCTTTGCCACTCATGAATTATCAAGTCTTGCTTCACTTGTGGGATAAATATATCTCAGTTATGTATGCTCTTCTTTCCTCTCAGTGTATCTATATATTTTTAGTGTCAATTTTTATTTATATGCATATACCTGCAACGCTCACAGTGGAGATTGTTACTTTGCAATAAGTCCAAGCAAATCAATTTGGTCTACAGACACAATTTATTTTCCTACTGCAGCATTCTCCAGTATCATTGCAGGAGTTGCCTCCACAGCCTTCACTTTAACTGTTAAAGTGGGTCACATGGCAAAAGATGTGAGGGGGTCTAGCATTTGATCAAGTTGACAGGGAGTGTCAGGTTCCTGCTGTTAGCTGCAACGCCAGCATGATGACACGTATTTGATGTCGTTTCAATGCAGATTCTGACACAGGCCAATTTATGGTCCAATTTATGTCTTGACTCTCATACCAAGGCCAAGCAAGCTATAAAATGTAATAAGAATTTCTTCAATCAATGTCCAGAGGAAAAACAAATCACTTGGTTACTGACACAATATTGCATCAACACTCTGGTAAAGTTCTCACAAGTGTGTGACATGCCCCTAAGCTACAGTGAACATGTGGAATAAAAGGCTGGGAATGACAACCTCACATCTCTGAAATGGGACCCCCTCAACTTAAGAGCTGTTTCCATGTCAGTTCATCTTTGTAGCTTTTTAGTTTGTTAAGAATAAAATCCTTCCCTATTTGCTTCCCCTTCCCTTTCCAGCTTCAGTTCAGCCTTTCCTCCCCACAATTTTTTTTTTCTGTCTTGCACACTGTATCTAGTTATCAAAAAATCTCAGCACAAGGCCCAGACAGGATTATGATGGTCAGATGATGATCTGTCAGTGAGCCTCTTAAAGGCTTGTATATTTTCACTTTCAGATGCTCTCAAATCAGATAGAAGCATCTACCTTAATCTTCAGCTCTTCATAATCAAGACCACTCTATCTCAGCCAGCTGTTAGAAGACATTGTCAATGGCAAATAGGCTTGTACAGCACATATTTTTAAGTGGGATACAGGATGATGTGTTTTTTTCAAAAGTAGTGGTACAGCCTCTATAATGTGGAACAAATGGTTTTGCCCTGTAGACAACATAAAGGAATGAGAAAATGTATGTGTGGTCTACACAGTATAACTTCATTACATTATTCCTCTGGTTCTGTACATTTAGGGATGTAAGTATGAGTATTCTTGGTTTTCTGTAAACCAAAACAGCTGACAGGGGACTTATTTTATTTGGTAGGGTCTTTGCCCTGGTAATTTCAGTAAAGTTGCTGTGCAGATGCGGCTGGCTCTTTAGATGGCTGCAAAAATTAAATGAAAGTGAAGGGAGAGTACTCTACACCCGAACATTTCTCTGCATACATCAAAAAAATCGCCCTCTGAAGCTTGCCCGAGTATACCACAGGTACCCCTGCCCTGTAGTTACACTGCCAACAGGATGTCAGTGCATGTGCTGTGCAACAAACATGCTCTGACCTGGCCAAGGGCAGGGTGTTGGGTGTCATGTGGGTTGTCCTATTGAATTTCAGAACTTTTGTGAGGCAGGGACTGGGGATCATCCTTAGCTGGTAGAGGAGCTACAAGACCCCAAGCAACTTCTGCTGCCACTGTGGTCCTGGCAGCCAGAAAGCAAAGTGGTTTGCAGAGCTTTTATACTTAGGCATGGAAGTTCTGCCAAACCATGTTCTCAGCACAATCCTAGAAAGCTGTTTTTCTCCCACACGGCTTAAGCATCTCATGCTATGTCTGTTCACATCTCTTTAGGTTTGGTCATCTGGATATCTACGAAGGTTTTCTCTAATATTTCCCTGGTACTGCTACTAAAACCTCTTTGGCCATAATTCAAGGTATTTTGTCCTTCTATTAGCATGTCTTTGGTCTCAAATTTAGCTCTTTCTGCTTGTTCTTACATTTTCCTCCTTTCCCTGCTACTTTCTTTATGAACTTTCTTGTTCTGACTTCATCGCCTTCATTTGTCAATATAGCACCTCCCAAATGTGCAGCAAACAGTGACCAGTGTCTGTCAAATATGAGTCAGTTTTTCTCCACTTCTCTAAAGGAACAGGACCATAAATGAGAAATTTTGTTTTAGTGGAGTGACCCTATTTGTGTTTGTTCTGGGTTTGTTTTTTTGTTTTGTTTTATTGTTGTTATTGTTTGGTGGTGGGGGGGGGTTGTTTGTTTGGTTGGTTTGAGTTTTGTTTGGTTATTTTGGGGTTTTTTTAGAAATATTCATATCGTTTAACATTTTTATAAAGGTCAAGTAAGTGTGTTATACTGGAAGTAAAAAAAAAAAAAAAAAAAGGACAGTGAAAAGATCAGAAATTTCTTTTTCCTGAGGATTGTAAATTGTTGATATTTGATTTTCTTACATCTCAGAAGAACCTTTGAGTTCCAAAATTCCTTTCAAATGAAGATGGTTTGCTTTCAAAAAAAAAATTGAAACAAAAGTTATTCTAATGATTGTAGGTGGGTAATGCTTTTTTTTTATAATGAAAAATATCTTCTTGAGAAAGATTGAAAGAACATTCATTTTATTGGTGGAACTCTTAATTTTCTCCTGCTCCAATATAAATCCAAATGCCAGTGACATTTTAAATATCTTAAGCTGTGTTTTGTTTGAAACAGGATTGCCAGACAAGATTACAGAATAATTTCTCATTGACTCTAGGATCCCTAAAAATGGAGATGGCTCCCAGGCCAGAGCCTAGACTGAATTCTCTCTCCTTGAATCCTGTGAAAATAAGCCTTGCTGTTCTGGAAAAAGTGTTGCTGGCTCTGGGAGCAAAAAGGTTTTCCTTTGGTTCATCACCCATCTCCTTGCTACTGCTGTTGGCTATTGTATTGTTATGTGCCACCTTACATTAATCTGCACATTTTTTAAAGAAGAAGCATTGTTCAGACCCTCTGCTGTGGCCCCAAAATCTGAAAAAGCAAAAGACAACTGGGACCAGTTTAGATTCCCTAAAAAGATCTAGACAATGTTTGTTTGACCCAAAGTGGCTCCTTTGGATTCAAGCAATGCTGTAAGCACCTGAGACTGTCTTAGGCTTCATGTGTCTTTGGAAAATGTCTCCTTGTGCTTTTAGATGTTTGTTTAATTAGCCTGTCACTGTGTCAAGGTCTCCCACAGTACATTTCAGTCACGGTACAAATAATGTACGGTGGCAAAAATAGGCATTTTTACATAATACAGTCAATCTTACTGTACCCATAGCTAAAAAAACCATCAGAGCATGTGCAGTTCAGTTCAGTGTTACACCTGATGTCATTGCAAGCACCCATGTGAGCAGGGGAGCACAGACAGCTCTTGCTACAAAGGCCTTATTTTTTTTTCATTAGATTTTCTAGTATTATTATCCTCTCATAGTTCTAAAAATCACATCTAAAATGTTGTGCTGTGTCTATATTTTCATTGCTTGATATCAAAGTGATTCTCTACCCTGAGCTCTCGGTGACTGAGGTTACTTTGCAATTGGCCCTTTTCACTTCCCTTCATCCAGTGTCAACTTAGAGGACTCACCTGCATACACTAATAACAGGGATGTGCCACACTGAGCAATATTTGATCCTGTGTGAATTCCAAAGAGGAACTGCCCTTGAAATTAAGTTCTTCTGTCAGTGGTATCCTTGCATGCACAGTGAATGGATGACTGCAGCCGGCCTCCCTTAAAAGCTGAAACTAGTCCAAAACAATCGAACATCCCAAATCTACCTAAGAAAATCTGACAAAACTAAATCCAAGAAGTTGTTTTTATGGCTCTGCTTATAGCACCTTTGTTTATGCAGAGACAGGTCAGCTGAATTTCAATCTTTAAACCCTTAAGTACAATGTTAGCTTGCAAAAAAAAAAAAAAAGTATAACAAAAAGCATGATCAAGACTTGTTACACTTTCCCTTCCAAGCACAAGGCTCAAACAGTATATTTTAAAGCACATATAATTGATATCCCACTTCTATTAAAAATCTAAATTAATTTCCTCTCTCTCTCTAGTGCACTGCCACTTTGAATGCCTCCATCAGAGAGTGGTAAACCAGCAGCTTGCTGTGTTTGCACAAAATAACTGCTGCAGTGTGCTGAAAAACATCCAACCTGCACTTCTGCTCCGAGTATGTTGTTTCATGCTGTATGGTCAATAAGCATAAGGATAATCAGGAAACTTGGCCCTCCTGTTACCCAGAGCTCTTTCTCCCTGAACCAAGAAGCCTCTGTATAAAAACACGATTTTATACCAATGAAGAAATCACAGTATGAGCCAACATAATGGGAAGCACTTTCCCACCTGGGATTAGATGAGAATTTTTCATGATATAAGGGATGACACTATCAAGTAACATAAATATATAAGTATAAAACATACTAACAATGTGCAGTGAAAATTCTGTGACCTCTTGTTTGCTTCATTGAAGGAGAAGTGCAGAGGGTTTCAAAGACAGTTATAGCTCCCTGTCAGGTCAGGGTGGAGTTTACGTGAAAACTGCCTTTTCTAAACACAAAAAGGAAAGGAAATAAATTGAACTAGTGGGGAAGTAAATTGCAAAATATGTGCTGTGCATTGTTATAGAGTCTCTCTGAAGGGTGTTGTGATAAACCAAAGATTTGCTGACACTTAGGGAGCAGCACTGACAAGATAATATTGGCCTTCCTACCCCAAAACTAGCATCCTGACCAGCTGGATGTTAATTTATCAGAGCTGGCAGAAAAGCACTGGGGAAGACAGTAAGAAGGGAGAAGCATCTTAGCAGAGCAATCACTATAAAGAAAGCCAGACTCATATTCTTTGCAGCCATTGGGGCAGTATGCTGGGAAAAAAGCCCAAAACAAAGACAGTTTTGTCTGGGGAGTCTTATCTTTTCAGAAACATCTTTAAATTGTTGTCTGTATGATTATATTTGAATCTATTTCCATTCTCCTTGAATGATTTCTTGTAGTGAGGCTAAAGATTTTCCTCATGTAGTAACACCTTTTGAAAATTTTCTTATACTAAACTTGTTCAGGTAGAAGAATAGGATAGATATATTTTTCTTCTATTTATTTTTATTAATTGGGTGATCTTTGAACTCAGCCCTGGCTGGGGAGGAACTGAACTAACAAGGGGAGAACTGAGGAAAATCAGGGTGTCTTCAAATCACTCTGAGACACAGGAATATAATGTCATGGCAACAGTAGCAAACATGTTTTGCATATACAGCCTCCCAAAAATTACCAGGTACATTTTTGTTCTCCACTTAAGAATACAGTTTGGAAACCCTTCCAAACTGTTATGAGTTGCTCCCCAGCAGAGCCACTAACTTCCTTGATTTCCTGAGAAGATGTGGAATGATCTCGGTATTTTGCCATGCTAACTAGACATCATAGGGCTTTGCTAAAACGTGTATGCCAGCTGGGCCTGATTTTAGGGGATTAGCTTGACATGCAACTCTGAGATTTTGGCTCCTTTTGTTACGTGGTGCACTGGACTCTGTGCCCTCTCTTTGCTTGCTCATGCCATAGGTGAAACCACAGCGAAACCAAGTTGAGGTGTTCCCATCAGATCTGCTGGTTTGCTTTGTGCATTCATTCATGAAGCCAAAGGGGGCCTGGGCTGTGACCACCTGTGCAGGTTCCTGGTGGTGTTTGTGTGCTTTCTTTTCATGTGAACACAGATACAATTGAATAAGATACTAGCAGGAAACTTAGGAGACTTCAGTGTTTGACTTGAAATGGCTTGGGGGAGCCTGCATCCTCAGGACCACTGTGTCAGTCTCTGTTGACTCAGAAAAAGTTCACATTTCAGGGTTGTCTGAAGTCTCTTTTACCTAGGGAAGAGATTTTGGAGTGAAAAGATAAGTTAAAAATATACAGATTTATGCATGTGATTCTTAGGAGTTTATTTTGCAGCTGAACATGGTAGTCTGGAACCAGGATCCCCGTGTTTTCCATTTTGTGTCGGAAATTGCTGATGGTGCAAAAAGGATAATACACAACATGATAAATATAGGTAGCTGTGCAATGATCCAGTGATTCAGAGTGCTCAGGATCTGAGTCTCCCTTGGATTACATTCATATCTATTGCATGGAAGTTCATGGAACCATGCCAGTGTAAAATTAGTCTGGGATCATAATCAGGCAGGGAAACTTCAATCAAATCACATTCCAAATCAGAACTGAAATCTCAGTAACAAGAAAATAGTTTTCTGCAAAACCATTTCTCCATGTTAACACATATATGCCTTCCCATAGATTTCTTCTGAAATTCAGTTTGGCTTACATACTGTGTAAATCATTATGTACTGCAGCCATCCTACACAGTCTGTATGGTCTCACCTTCTCATGCTAAGGAGACAGGATGAGGACAGTTTATCCTTCTCTGAGCAGGTTGTGACTGGCAAACTATTGGTACACAAGGAATGTTTTGTCCAGTCCTTGACAAACAGCAGCTTTCTTGCTCCTTCCAGGGGAAGATCTGTGTTTTGACTGGAAGATCTTCATGCAACAAATATTGATTATTGTTAATATTTGATTTTAAAAGATATTGAACCTGGGGCTGTGTTTTAGTACTATTATTTATGAAGGAAGGAGGATTCAGCTACAGAATTTAAAAGGTGGGTAATTTCTCTGGTAGAGTTCATAGTTCTGTCCCACAACAATTCTGCCAGGAGGAGGAGTTGGAAATGGGGGTTGGGGCAAAGGGTGTAGGTTTGGTTAATATTGGTGTCCAGCATTTTACACTGTGAAACCACAGCCTAAGAATTCTCTTCAAAGACATGGGACCCTTGGACAAAAAAAAAAAAGCCAAGAAGACAAGTTTTCAAACTCCAAAACTATCTCAGAGAAAAATAAAAGGAGTAAGGCAGTTTTCTATGACTGAAAAAGTTACTCCTTTTTCAAGAAACAGGAAGAAATTGGTCTTAAATGGCATCTAGCCCAGGCTGGAAAGACACGGAGGGATCAGGAAACAACCCATAGGTGTTATTTTTTTCATTAGACCTGAACATTTCTTGTATTAGTCAAATTAAATATCAATTGATTTGTGAAACCTTTGGCAAAGTCTGTGCAATTCTAGTATAAACTGAAGAGGTTAATTTGAAATTCAGAGTCCCCCCAAAACAAGTTCTGGAAAAGAAGGCATTTAGGGTAGGGAAATTCAAAGGGGCACTTCTATGGAAGGACGTACGTTCCTTTACGTAATTTTCTGAAAGCTACAAAACAGAGCAGCATTAACAACAGCAAAACTCACAGGTGGATGTTGAATATTAAAATTCAGTAACCCAGAATGCTACCAGCAACTCAAGCACCGGCAGTTGCATGAAGATTACTTCATTCCATTTTCTTCAAATAATACCTATACCTTTACATATCTCCCTGAATCAGTGGAAGAACTGTTTTTCACAGAAGAGCTTGAGAGAAACAAGCATCAGTTGTGGCCATTAATTTTATGAATGATTTGTTGGAAACTGCATTAAATGGCAACATCAGCCCACAAATGAGCTTTGAAATGTTCTTATTCCGAGCCTGTGCAGATGGGCAATTTGCTGTGTAATCAGTTTTCATAGCCACCCTTTCAATCAGGGTCACTTGTCTTGCAACCATGTTCGTGTTTTGCAGGTTTGTCTTTCACATAATCTCAGAAATGCTGTATGCACTAGTCCAGTGACCAAAAAGTAAGTAACTCAGAAAACAGAGCAAGGCTATGTCCCAAAGCACTTTGAACAGGGCTCTCAGCAAACATAACACTCTGGGAGTGTCAGTAAAAGAGAGAAACACAGCTGAAGAGGAGCTATCTAGCAAGCAGTAAGGGATAGAACCCGAGACTATTATTCCAGCTATTCTGTGAAACTGTACATGTGTGATGTAGCCCAAGTAAATTACAGCAGTGGTATTCTTCTTGTGTGCAATTAAAAAGAAACCTCATGTGAAAGTAGACGAGTGATATGGCAGCTATGTAAATTTAGGACCATGCCACTCAAAACACTTTATGACTCTCCTATCACTTAGACACTGCACTGGAGAACATACAGAGATTAACCACCAAAGTGATACCAAGATCAGAGTATAAAACATATGGGAAAATATCAGAGGAACTGAATTTATACAGAGATCACTCACTGGGGACATTACCAATATGTAGAAGTGCCTTTAATGAAGTAAGGGAATTCTTCACATTAGTACAAGAAGGTAGAACAAGAAGCAGCAGCCTCAAACAAAGAGAGAAAAAGTTTAGGTTAGATACCATGATTTTTTCCGTAAAACAGGCAAGCTGGGTATTGAAATAGGCTGCCTACAGAGAGGCCATCTCCTTAATATATGAATTAGAAGAAATAAAACTCCATATGAGAGGGAATGACACAGCCATGAAAGGTGGAGGTGTCTGTTTGAGCCCTGCAAACTCTCCTAAACCAAGAAGTCACCTCTGGAAGTAGTGGAAAGGGGTGGTACATTTGCAGTGACCCTCAGCACCCATAGTGTGAGGAAACTCTAGTAGTTGTTGACAGGAGAGCAGTAACACTACCACACCAGCAGCTCCTGCAGCCTCCACAGCGGTCAGGTGAGACAGGCCCATGCATTTCTGAGGATTTGGATGACTAAAGAGTTTTCTTCCAGTCCTTTGTCCTTGGTTCCAAATGGACCATAAATTACATATCAGTGTGTAAAGACTCAGTGATGCAATAAAGCAATGAAAGACAAGGAGGAATAGACAGAAAAATTCCAGTGAAATGAAGACTTTCATGTGGTGCCGGTATTGCATTTTCTTATGTAGGACTTTCAAAGTTCCATAAAATAGCTTAGGAAAGTCATGATAGACTGGGTTTGAGAGAGTTTTCACTGTGAGTTGAGAATGGCTGGATTTGTTCCAAGTAGTGAAATGTACATGTACATAATCTCAAGAAGAGATGCAGATTTTTTCCTACTGCTGTGCACCACTTTTTGGTTCCCTACACACAAAAATCTGAAGGGATTTTGTATATTTTGTGTGTTTATATATTCCCTTAGCAAGGGCATTTCCCTTTTTTCTTCACAAACCAAATAAAACAGAACTCAAAAGACTGAAGAAATAAAACTTCTGCTGTTACAGAAACCTCTAGAAAGAAAAAAACCCAAATCATATTAATATCTGATACCTCAGAGGTCAAATCGCAACTGTGCCCCATTAGAAATATTCCATTTGCAAGACTCCCTTCTATCCCTGTTAGCTTGTAAAATACCGGACTATAAACAGGTCATTCTATGCATGCTTTCTGTCCCAGGACATGAATTTGGTGTATTTTTTTCTGAGGAGGTCATAAGCAAAGAGGTGCCTGTTACTCTGCTGGTTGCTTTTTCTGCAGTTGTTTTTCAGGCAACCCCTTAAAATCACTCTCAGAGGTTCAGAACACTAGAAAACATCCAGGCAGAGAGATTAATAGGTAGGATAGGGCACTGAAAGGCACAGGATAATACAATTTATCACATGAATTTAACCAGAGCTGGAGGGTATCTCTCTGCCAAGCGTGATTTGATTCGTGTGGACACATACACGTGTAGGTGTGCACACACAGACGTGAGCGTACACCCGTGTGTGTGACAGAAATTTCTTCTGTGCCTCGTACTGAGGGTATTCGCTGGAAATGATGTATGAAATGAAATCCCCATGCTCACGGCACGCAGGGAATATCAGACAGAACTCCACAATCACTGCAGAGATGGGCTTTGCTATTGGCAGATCAAACGCAGCCAGAAGAGCAAACCAACCTGAAAGACTCTGGGGAAAACAAATATTTTTTTTTAAGTTATAAAATAATGTTCCCACCCTTTTAATATAATTTCTCCCATTTTCTCTCCCTCTGGCATTCCCCTGGGCAGCCAGCTACATTAGCTAGAGCCTTAGAGAGACAAGAGCCCTCCCCATACGTACTTCCCCTTAAAAGCCCTTCACAATGTGTTAAAATTACATTTTGAATAACACTTTTGAGCTTTTTTTATTAATTTTTTAACGTGTTTTTACCATCTGAGATTTCTTCTTAGCAATAGTATTGGGCAGTCATATGGGAAAAAGGGGGTTGTCCTCTTTTCTCTCCCACACTCACTGGTACCATGCATTTGATGTCGTCTCATTGAAACCCAAAATAAATAAAATCATGTCCCTGCTATGTCATGAGTTGTAAGAGGAACCTATGACAAAAGGAGTGGCTTCTCCTGACCTGTCCATCAGCAATTCCTGAGCCATGGGGAAACCTTCTACAGGAAGGAGGAGGTATGGACATACCCACTTCTGGGGTGGTGGGGCTTGCCTCCACCCATAGCCAGTGCTCAAGCACACTTTCATATTTCCAGACTGCTCTGTGCGTGGTGGGATCTACAGCTTGGCTATACATTGCTGAAGAAGGACGTTTATTTATAATACGTGGTGTAGGAAATTAGGCCATTGTACTTCTGCACAGGGGAAAGATTCATAAAAAGTCACACAGAATTATTCTTATATAAGTGACAATGACATCGTTGTAAGGAGGAAGCAGAACTTTATTTGTCTTACTTAAAATGATATATAGAGCACTTGTCTGTTTATTCCACTGCAAACAGCTTCTGCAAAAACAGCGGTAATTCCCTAAGGGGGTTCTGCTGATAGTTATAAGTTACTTGAGCAAAATCTCTCAAGTGAGCTACTGCCTTACAGGTAGCCATTATTCTAGATTCAAAGGGCTTTTTGTTCTATTTGTTTGTTTGTTTGTTTGTTTTTTTAAAATTATGTCCCGTGTAATGCTGCTTTTTAAAATATAAATTGTGTCATAACATTGCTGCTTTTCAAGCAGGTAAGTATCTGTATCTAAATCAAAGGATGCACTGCCAAAGGAGAAACCAGTCAATAAATTGGCCTCACAATCAAATCTGGCTCAGGTTAAAGCAAAGTTAGTTTGATGGATTCAGCCGAAACCCAGTAAATAGCAGCCTACATAATTAAGCTGCTCTACCCTCGTGCAGTCTCCCTGGAAGCTTATGGGCATCTCTAAGGCACAAGAGTGACAATCAGTAGCTAAGCCGAGGAAATGAACAGGCAATATTGCCCACCCAGACGTCATTCCTTACCCCCCATTACCATTGTCTCACCTCTCAGAAGGATTAGCAAAATTTGTCTTCGATTCTTTGACGGGACTGCAACATCCTTCTCTAATTTAAGAATGGATTCTGGGTCTGAAAATCAAATAACGGATATTATTCAACGGGCAAAAAATCAACACTGAAACTTGGTCTTGCTCTCTCTTTCTCATTTATGCAAGCTTATGAGCCTATTGTCTATGAAGTCTCAGCCTTCTGCAGCACATTTGGAGGGTGTTTTTAAACAGATGACAGGAAGAAAAAAAATAGAAAAGGGGGATAAAATGAAGTCTCGTAGTCCTCACAAAAACATTGCATTTTTTTTTCCAGGGGATAGGAAAGAAAGTAATGAATTCTTTGATGAGGCCAAAAGAAATGGGAATTGACAGTGAAGTTGACATGGGTTTGCACCATATTCTTATTATTAATTAATTGTAATCATCAAGCTATTTCTCAAAGTAACTCAGCTTTCTATAGCCCATTTTCATTCTTGACTGATATTTTTTCTGGTTGCTCAGCAAGAATGAAAAGTGAAGACTTGAGTTTCTTTTTAGTGTTTTAGTCCGAAAAAAGAAGTTTTCAAAAGTTGAAAATGTATAAAGATTGGCTTAATTTATTTGTTAGAAAAAACCAAAAAGTAAATTAATTTCCAGGAAATTAATGCAAAGTTTCTAATTTACTTCGAGAAGTCATCATAATTTCTTGATTATTTTTGGTTCTTTGGTGACCTAGGGAAATTCTCTTTCACTATGACAAAGCTTCTTTTTCTGTAAAAAATGGTAATAATAATTACCTGCTTCACAGCAGTGTGGTAAGATTTACTTAATTAGTGTTTTCAAAGTGCTTTGAGATCCTAGGATGGAAGATGCAATAGAAATGCAAAGTATTATTATTATTCAGAGTTAACAACCAAATTTCAACCATTTGCACTTATCCATCTTAACAGCATGTACTCAAGGGAAGAAAACACATAACTTGTCAGCAGACAGTCCTCTTAATGTGGGTTATAAAACCACCTTCTTGATTACCATCTGGAGTAACATTCACAAGTGAGGGATAGCAGATGTGTGCGCATGGAGAGACGCATCCCCCTTCCCCAATCCATCGGACACATCACTGTTGCCATACTGTATCCACCCAGCCCAGTATTATGCCTCTGGCACCAGCCAGCTCTTGATGCAGAAGGGCAAACAAGAGCCACTCTTGCCTTTCCCTCCATCTCTTCAGCAAAAAAAAAAGCAACAAACAACACAAGTAAATTCCCCTTTCCTCCTTCCACTTCCCTCTTTCATAATAACAACGCAGCAGCCAACTGTGCAAAGCTCAACAGTGGATGAAAATGTCTTCCTGACCCCTGTGTGCAATTAGTTTCCTCCCAGGAGCATGAGATTTGATTATTTTTGCCGTTATCTTCGCTTGTACAGCCACAAGTGTTATTATCTCTTCTCCATTTTTCAGATATGCTCTTTTTTTTTTTTCCCCTTGAAGATTAGCCTGAACCTTCCAGAGTCCTTGCAGCGAGGTGCCCTGCAGTGACCTGCAGAGATGTGCTGCCTCTGTGGCAGGAAGCAGCACCAGTCTGCAGTTGGCTTTTGCATCCCTTCAGGCCCTTCAGATGTCTCCAGGGGCCTGCGGGGCATGGATGGGAATCCCTACAAGGATGTGGAGGCAGAGAAGCTTTGTGAATGATGTGCAGTAGAGAAATTTACTGGGGTTTAATGTTAAGAAGTGGGTGGCTTGACTTAATTTAATTCTGCTCAGATTCTGCTGCCATCCTGTCCCTTTTTAGAGGATAAGGTTTTGAGTATACAAAAAGAACAGCTCTGGTCCTCTTTGTAAAGCCAGCGCAGTGCTGTAACCCTCACCTTTGTAAAGCCAACGCTGAGCATGTGTGGTTTAGTGGAATTCAAAGTGCGTGGTCCTGGTGCCATTTTATTTGCATGCCTTGGGTGGGAATAAATTGAAAGCAATCCTGCCCTCAGGACAGAAACATCAGTCCTTCCAAGAACCACACAGCATGCTAAAGGATCCACCCAAAAGAGCAGCCTGGCTGGACAGCAGGCACGCATGGCTGCTAAGGATGGCATGGGCTGCACTGTCAGACAGGCTTGTGCAGTATCATCCAAAAGTTCAGGTCTGGCACAGGAATTCCCAGAGGTGCTGTTTCCAAGATGCCATCTCCTTCCTGGCTGCTCTCTCTGCCACTCTGTGTTTAATGGCCAGGTGAGGTCAATAAAACACCTCCCATTTTTAGGGGGTGATTTTCTGCTGACACTCATGGGCTCCAGATCAGGCCCCTGCTCTAAGTCAGGTGCTGACATTTTCAAACCAAGGGGTGGGAGTGCTGGAATACTTCCCCAAGTGCCAAAGAACTGCTGCAAGAAATGCACTAACAAAATATTTATTAAATGAGCCACTTCCTTATTTTACTTTCAAATTGCATTAAAGAGGAAAAGATTTATAGGTGACAGAAAACAATATTAAAGTCAGTTAAATGCACAGAAGCGCCTGGATCCCCAGGATGCCACTCAGGGTAGTGACAGGCTATTTTACGTCAGTGAACCTGCTTTGTTGCAGTGATCTCAAAAAGCAGGAGAAAAGCCTGTTTTGGCTGAGCAAGTCTCTTTGTGCTGCCATGTGGCTTTTTCAGTGCTGAGCCAGGGTTCAAAGGAGCATGGTGCATCTATCACTGCCATAGTTAATCCTATCATTAGAAGGTATAAGCAGCCTTCTACCACATTAGCAATGTTTACCTCATATTGCTCTAGCATTCATTTTCACTAATATGGTACAAAAGTGTAATGATGTATAAGTGTTTTTTAATGTTAAGTAAGTGAATACAGGTGGGTAATTTATCACTGGCTCTATATAGACTGGAGCTGGCATTTCAGAAGGAAGACTCTGGACCATTTCTTCTGTGTTATTAATACATAATTCTTTTTATTTTTGCAGTGTCTGCTGCTACTGTACATAGTTTATGCCACTAAGTCAAAGCCATAAGTGCAAGTTATTTTGGAGCCAGCAGAATGAAAAGTTTCTTTAGAAATCTTTCCATTAGCTATGGGATGAGTAAGTTTGATGTGGAAGCATGTATTCTTTACTTGTATCTGTGTTAAGAAGGAATATTTTTGTTTCTGAAAATTACCTAGTAACTAGTGTGTGCTCCTGGGGCATAATCTCTCTCGGAAGAGTAAACCCTAAAATGGGCCAGCAGTTTCTGTTTTCTAAGATGGAGGATGCACAGGTTCCACACCAAATTTATCAGTTATCCCATTTCTACTTTCAATGTAGAGTACGTTCTTGTTCATTCATTCCTATTAAAATACTAATGCCCAGAAACTCAAACGAAAAATTCACTTCGTGAAAAAAAAAAAAAAAGTTGAAAATTAAAACACGGACAGAGAGAGCTTGGATCAGCAACCCAAGCATCCACATGTGGATGGTTCCCTACAAAACGAATGGACGGGGGCTCAGGAAGCGGTGAAGCCAACGGGCTTTGTGGGGTCGCACAGGTCAGACCCCACAGGGAGACCCGCATCTGTGCAGCTTCTCACGTGCAGGATTGGGCTTCATTTCCACTTCAAGGGAGTTCTGACTCCCAAGCTAGTGTTGCAAGACTATTTTCTTTTTGTCTCTGTTCCTTTTTTTAGAATACTTTTCTTTGAAACGTTTTCCTCAGTAGTAATTGCTGCTAAAATTTCACAGAACACTTGCAAAAGTGACAGGCTAATTCTAGAAAATTTCAAACATTTAAAAGGCATTTGTACAGAATTTTGGTGCTGAAAAGCTTGGTTGGTGAAGTTTTGCTCACTGAAGTTAGCTAGGCAATTTTTGCAAATCAGAGGACTTGAAGTTGAGTACGCTCTGCTTCCATGCATTTTCTTGCTATATTTGGCATAACTGGAGGAAAAAATGTATATCAGAGATTCTGTTTCAAGGCATCAGATGGGGATTTCAAAGACCTTAGAAACAGCATTGAAAGTATTTACTTAAGATTAAGAAATTTCCAGTGAAACCCCTATTAAAAAAAAAAGAAGTATCTGGTAGCTTAAAACATTTTTTTCACGTTTGCTTTTGCAATGAATCAGGGTGCTAATTAGCTCTTGGTGTGGCAAAAAAATGATGTCATTTTACAGAGTCTCCCTGTTTTGTACTTGAAAAAGACCTAGATGTTTCCAGGTGGGCTTCTGCTGCATGGGGATCAGAGGAATCCACCCTTGAGAGGCTTCATGCAGCTTTCTCCAGGAAAGCCCGTGTGCCCACAGCAACTGTGTGCACATTTGAGAGAGAGAGAGCTCACCAGCAAAAGGCCAACAAAACCTGCCATGCATGAACATGACGATCAAAGCATCCCTCCTTCTAGGGTAGGGAAAAGGATGCACAGCTCCATGAAGCTGGTAGGGACGACAGATCTTCACTAGCTGGTGATCCTGTTCATGGAGCTATCCAGCTCCATGTATCACCGCCATCCTCACTCCCAGCCCAGCTAAAGCTCCGTTCCACTCCCAGCCCTCTCCTTCCTTTCCTTCGGGCTGTAGCCTTTCTTTGTTATTTTCCTCTGGGGCTGCAATTTTCCCCGGCTAGCCACAGACAGTATATAAAACACATTTTACTAAAGTTCTTCCAACAAAAACTTCATTGAAACAACTTTTAAAGTTGTGAAAAAAATAACAGGAAATTCACACTTAGGCCCTTGAGGATGAAACATGACATATGTCTTCCAACACATAGGCACAATGGGGTGCACTATAAAAGTAAATAAGGATCACACCATGGTGCCTAGCTGTTGGAGGACATGCCTTTTGCCATTAAGTTATCATTTCCTTACCTTACTTTTTTTGTCCAAACTCCCATGTACTTTTAATTGTTGACTCCAGTGACTAAATTAATCTTCTTTCTTTTATTTTAATAAAGCAATGTGTGACCTGCCTTAAGGTTAGAGACTGAAAATTAGCACAAGCATTAACATTTAATATACCAACCAAAATGAAGATTTACATTGCAAACGGATAGGCAGTCTAAATTTAGGCTGCTCACAAAATGAGGCTATACACAAATGTATTTCATTAATTATATATGTCTAGGAGAACTTAAATACAGCCAACATTTATGCACACTGAGTATATGTGCCAAAAATGTTATAGTCTTGCAGTGGTGAATGCAGTTTTAATTTGCATGTGCAGTGTGTTTTTTTCAATAAAAAAAGGGAAAATTCCCTATAATCTGCCCATGCTTTCATTTTCCATTTAGAATATTGGCAAAAAATGTCTTGGTAGTAATGATCATAGACTTCACTATTAATATCCAGGATGCATTTCATTCATTTGAAAGCCTCCCTTGTGAAGTATTAGCACCCATTTGGAATCTTTTCATTCTCCAAAATGATCAGCTCTGGGGATTTCCTTCCCTTTGAGAGTTCTGGTGTATTTTTAAGGCCAAGTCATTCTTCAGAACACGATTGAGAAGCAGAAACACCATTAACTATCATTGGGCTGCTCTCCCACATGACAATATCACATTACTTATTACTGGAATGCACTTGTGAATTCTGTTTTAAGAGGCCCATTTACAGATGAAAGTCTGCACCCCAAGAGCCTCAGGCTTCTGCAGGAGAGCCAGCCTTGGTGTAACAAAAGACCTCCTCCTGACTCTGCAGAGATTCGCTGCATCTTACCGTCCCTGCAAAACACAAATCCTTAAATGCCCCATATTTTTACCCAGTAGTGGAACAACAACTTACCCTTGGGCCAAACAGAGGATGACCATCACTCTCAGTGGATGGTTTCTTCACATTCCTACTGACAATGCCAGTTTCATGTTGGAAGGGGTTAGCTGCTGAACCAGCAATCTGTTGCTGGTTCTGGGCTACTTATCCTGAGTGCTGGGCTAGGGGTGGGTGTGCTGTGTTTGTAACCCACCTGATTTCCATGCATGGGTCTGATTTGCAGAGGAACATACCCTTCCACTCTGCTGGGAATTCAGGCCTAGAAAGAAAGGTAACTGACAACCTCAGCTAAATATAAATATACCGGTGAATTGTGGAGTAAACAGCTGCTGAGTGATTAAAAACTAAGTTAAGCTGAACCGTTTATTCCATTTTTAAAGCTGTTTGCTGTGAGCATCCTGCAAAGTGACAGATTTTTTTCTGCTATATAACAAAACATAAAATGAAAGGAGCCTTTCTAACTTCATGACAGCTTAAAAGTGCTGTGCTGTCTTTTTTTTCCTTCATACTCTGGAAGTACTTGGAGTACTTTTTCTTACTTCATGACAGATTAAAATTGCTGTGCTGTCTTTTTTTCCCCTCATACTCTGGAGGTACTCAAAGTGTGTGTGTATATATATATATATATAAAAATTATTATTTTTTTTAACTAGAGTACTCAGGTACTATTTTTCCCCTTATACTGTGGTATCATTTCAGAAGAATAGCTGTGCAAAGAGGGACCAGTGTGTGAGGGGGGCTCATCTCCTCTTGAAAGGCACACATTGCAGAGGTGGCACTGACCCTTCAGCAAAGGAAACTGGAAGTTAAATACTGACAATGAAAAATTCTTAGGGTTAGGTCTCTTACTGAAAAGGATGTGTTGTAAGACTCTGTCCAAAATGAGGGATGCCCAGGATAGCATAGGCAAACTGTGCTTCCAGTGATGAACACAAGCTCCTGAAAGCCACCCCACACATCAATACTGCCCCTGCAGCAGTGTCTGCTATAAGCAGCAGATCACAGTCTAGACCTGAATGGCAATTGTAAATATACTTCCTGCATTACCAAGGAAAGTCCTAACACCCTTTCTAGTTTATGTACTATATATGGAGGAACCTGAGCCCTCATCAATTAAATATTATGTTTATCTACATCTAGCATTCTTTCAATTGAAAGCTCTTTCTATCCATGGCTCAGAAATTATGTGAGAAGAAAAGACTTACAGACCTGGTTATTCACCTCTCAGGTTAGTGCAGAACACTGTCCACCAAGGGAGCAAGAGCCATCTTCTGTCTTTAGAGAATGGAAGCACTTCCTCACAGGAAAAGAATGAGGCACTGCCTTATACTGAGGCTGTCAGAAGAAAGCAGGGGCCATCAGATAAGGAAGGAAACCTTCCTGTCCACCCTGCAAGAGCGACACAGATCCAGACACCAGGGCTGAGCAGCATTTGCTTATCATTTTGGCCAACTCCATAGGAGTTCTCATGTGGTATCTGCAAAGGAAATGAGGGTGTCTAATAAAGTGACTGGACTGCTAAAGAAGAGGAGTTTGCTGTTCTTATATGGGGCCATTACTTGGGAAAGAGATAAGCAGAGCAGATGAAACTTCAGAAGGAGAATCATGGGACATGAAGGGTCCTTTCTGAAACTACTTGGAAGCCAAGACACTGGGATCCAATAATTGACATTTCTGTCTTATTGCTAGCAGATGCACAGCAGAACTTGGTTTGACAAAGAGATGAGTATGAGATAAAGTAACAGGAAACTGTCCAAAGGAATTTGAAAAGGCATTTGGAGTTGGAGTGACATGACACTTTCTGTTTACAAGGAATTTTAATCAGAATCCTCTCTGAATCATACTTCAGGGCTGATGCTTGAAAAAGCTTGGAATTCCAGTTTAAAGTTTTGATTCAGATCAGCTCTGGGTCTGAACAAGAACACATCATGGCCTTTTACTCAGATAAACTTATTAGTTTAATCTGCAGTGCTGCATACTTCCAACATTTATTATTCATAATGAATGAATATAATTAATTTTTTTTTCTTATCTATCATACTATCTCTTAAACT
The DNA here is from genome assembly GCF_036417665.1 of Passer domesticus. NCBI lineage: Eukaryota > Metazoa > Chordata > Aves > Passeriformes > Passeridae > Passer > Passer domesticus. The sequence continues at coordinate 115,543,379 of NC_087474.1, forward strand.
TGGGGCAGCTTTCTGATTGACAGGTGAACCTTCTACCCTATCCCCTTCAAGCTTCTCCTTAAGACAAACTTCCACTTCCACTGAGATAAGCAATAGCAAGTTGGGAAAATAGGTAGGTAAGGGGAATAGTCAGTATATATAACTGAACCTCCTACAAAGCTTTTTGTATCTACACCTGAGAACTAATAATACACTGTATACCTGTCTCACAGACTTTCATGCATTACTCATCTGCTCAAATTGTTAGCTGCTAACTCGGTGACTCAGAGTTTTCTGCTGTTCTGTAACAGCTGGGTATGAGGACTGTAGGAGAAGCACTTGCACAGCACAGCAGCCTGTCAGGGCTGAGTCTGAGCTGGGGTCTAGACCTCACAGTCCCACTGAATGGAAGAGCTGGGTCCCTGAGAGGATGGGAAGAAGGAGTCTTTAACAGTTTATCCTTTGGGAGTGGCATGAAGAGCTGAATATGCTTCTGGGGCAGAATAAGCTTCTACTCCTTTTCTTGCAGGTGTGGGATGCACAGGACTTTACTGCAATGATTGCCCACAGAGTTCCCAAAGTCAGCTGCTTCACAATCCCTGATCACTCAGCCTCTGTCTAAACTGTTTATGCCAGAAGGAGAGGATGAGTGTCTCTATTTTTCATCCCCTTCTTATGCTCCTGTGTGGCACTGGGGTGGCTTCTTCATGCCCTTGCTGGAGAGCCAGAGGTCTAACAGCTGGGTCTCTGCTGGGAGCTTTCTCAGAGCTGATCAGCCACTCCACTCCACTGGCCTCTCCTTCCCACCCCTCTGCCTGGCTTCATAGCTGTCTATCAAGCAGCTCCTGCCTCTGTGCTGTTCACAGACTCTCTTTCTCTCATCTCAGTATTTTATCTCTTTCTGTGGGAGGCAGCTGGCTGTGAAGAGCCCCTGCTGCTCTTTTGTTCCCCAGAGCTGGATTTTCTAGGGCACATCTCTGATCTCAAGTTGTTTGTGGGTGAAAGAATTGGTCATGCTGGATATTTGGCTTTTCTACCAAGAAGACATACCTTCCCTGGGATCGTTTGCTAAAGAATTAGCATTTTTTACATCAACCTACTGGTCTTACATTCTGATTCATTGACCAGCTGCCCAGAGGATCTGTTGTTCTTCAGGTAGAGTGGGATGAGCACAGCAGCCCCAGCCACTCTGACTGCATCCCAAGCATGGTAAGATAGCATTATGTCTGCTTCTTGAAACTGCAAAATAAATAAGGAATAGGGAAATGACACTGACCTCACAGTCAATGTCCCTTTCAGGAACTGAATCTCTTGGTTTATAACTCTGTACACGGCTTGTTGCTATAAATATCTCAGTGATCCAGTACAAAACCAACGTACATAAAGAGACATGAGGAGTTTGTCTTCATTGTAGCTCACCAAGAAAGTGTGATTTACAGCAAGACCAGCACTGTTATACATTTAAAGCAGGCAGTCCTTGTAGTCAGCAACCTGTGATGGTAAAATACGAGTGCTGCCTCAATATTCTCTCAGTACCAGTGGGCAGGCTGCAGCCCCAGGACACGCAGCAGGGACAGTGAGCACAAGAGGAGGAAGAGAAGCAGTACAGGATTGCCATGTCTGTGTTCCCAGTGCCTTTCGTGTTCTCTTCGTCAGCCCCTAAGAGTTGCATGAGGTTTTAGGAGGGAGGGATTGATATGGCTGCAATGACTGCAGTGTGTGCTGGGTATTAAAGCACTTGTTTTCATAGATACTTCAGGTTTTGTTGCTACCATAAGTGCACTTTCAAAAAGAGTTATTGATGTTTACAGGCAAGGCCTTGCGTACAGAATTTTAGGTCACTGATGATCTTCTATATTAGAAGACATAAAGGACAACTTTCAATAATGACAAAATATAGCATTTTCATTCTATTTTCAGCTCTGATAATTGTCTGTAATGTGGTAAAAGTCTCTGATAACAGTCTTTCAATGGCTTAAAGATATTCTTTCTGGTTTTTGGGAGCTGCTCAATGAAAAGGTCTCTCTTCATGGACACCCTTTGGAGAAACCTTGTAACTTCACTGTTGTCTTAGTTTGTATTTGGACACAAGATAAGAAGATTAAACTATGCACTGATTGCAACTATGCACACATTTAAGGCTGGAAAAATAATCACTGACTCATAAAAAAGCTTAATTCAACTCCATGAAGAGTAGAACTGGAGTATATTGTTTCTTTTTTGAACTCCTTTCTGAGCTCCCATGCAGATAAAGCAATTGGCTCTCACACTGGAGGACAGGTGAAAATTTGTTCTTGCCTGTAGCAGCTGGATGTGAGCTCTGTATTAGGAGGTCTGTATTAAAAATGCTCACACAGCAGTGCTAATCTTTGGGGGAGGTTTCAGATAGCACTGGGCAGACAAACTGCGGAAAAGTAATATAAAGGGAAGAGCAATCACCCAGAAATTTCTGTTTAACACTTTCAGAGTGCTGGATAGCCATAAAGGTCACATGCTAAAGGAGGAACCTTCCCTGTGGAGGGAAGGCCTAATCTCCCAGGATAAAGACACTGGGAACTGCACAGTCATGCACCCAGAGGGAGCCTGGAGCAGGACAGGAGGCCAAGGAAACCTGTGTCCCCAGCAAGGACCCTGGTGCACTGGGCAGACCTAACACGATCTGATGTACTAATGCCAACAGTGGCCGTTAAGGCACTTTCTCTTCAAACGCTCCCTTTCATTATCTTTTCCTCTGGACCATTTTTATTTAGAACTATTGAGAAATATGGAGAAAAAAGCATTAAACACTTAAAACTTGCTGAGTTGAGGAGGAAAATACCACTGCTAAATCACATATTCCTTTTTTCTCTCACCTGTGTTTGCCTTGCCTGGTTTGACTGTAGGTATCTTTGGAGCAAGTCCCATCTGCTAATGGGACTTGTGTTCACATTTCCTTGTTAAATCCATTCTTTTTGTCCACTGAAACTCGAGATATTTTCTTTACTGTACACAGCTAGGAATGAAACAGAGAAAGATGTGTTCACACAACTTTTTGTCTTGTTAGCATCACACAGGAATTTTGCCAGATCAAAGAAAATTCAATCTTCTTCCTTCAATTTTTCAGTCTGTTTCAGTACAGATGCTGCAATGTGAGCAGACATCAGTGGAACACAGTGGGGACTTAAAGATGAGAGGCTAGAAAGAGTGACTCTATCTTGACAGAGAAGGTCTGAGGGAGTCTTTGTACCCTCAGATATTCCAGGAAAAGTGTGATTCATCCCACTTAACTGTCAGCACTTATGTTTTAGACACTCACCTCTCTCTATGTAGATATCTTTTGGAGATAAAGGAAGGAAGTAGGCATTTTCTCCTAAGATATTTATATTAGATGTTTGGAGGAAATCATTTACTTGGAGGGTGGTGAGGTACTGGAACAGGTTGTCAAGAGAAGTGGTGGATACCCTATTCCTGGAAGTGTTCAAGGCCTGGATGGAGTGGGACTTGGGCAACCTGGTCTAGTGGGTGGCATCCCTGCCCATGGCAGGGGGGTTGGAACTAGATGATCTTTAAGATCTCTTCCAGCCCAACCCATTCAATGATTTTATGACTTCAACAATGTAGCTCATCCCCTCTGGTTTTGGTGCTACTTTAGGAACAGCAATGGGGATATTTTTTTTCCTCCTCCTCACAAGAAGCATTTCACATCTAAAGTGAAACATCTAAATATCTAAAGTGAACAGGGAAGTCTCACTTCAGAAATGTATGTATCAGTTCCTATATAGTTTGGAAAAACATGTGTTGTGGGAGTAGAGGCTTTGGAAGATAAACCATTATATCAATCTATATGTCCACTGTGAGGATGCTACAGATGTGACTGTGCAATAAGTGATCCTGTTAATAAAGAGAAGGTTTATTCCTACTGACATGGAATCCATATGGTACATGAGTATGATGCCAGTGAAATCCACAGGACACAAGGAAATGTGATTAACTGCTAAACACAATAGCCTGGAAGAGAAGCAAAAGAGCTTCACAATCCATGCTCTAGAATTATCTCAGCATTGTTCATTAGAACAATGACCCCCCAGTGTTGCACAGACCTTTATGACACCCATAATCTCTTGTACTCTTGTTCCTCACTCCACAGCAAGTTACAGTTGTTGGATTTCTGCTATTATATCTATAAACTGCTGCAAGGTGGTGAAAAAACCTTCACTAGGCCTGAGTGAAGCAGATGTTCTGTTGATCCTTCTGGATGAGCTGTTGATTGCAGGGGTGAGTGCCTGGAAAAGGCTAGACAAAATGCCACTGTTAATTCCTTTGATGTTCCAAGTTCCTGATGTTCCTAGCTATTGGAAGAGAGAACAGATACCAACCAAATATTGTCTTCATGGTCCAGCACAGACATTGTGACAGGCAGTGCTCACACCAGGAAAAAGCCTCAGGCTATGAACAGCAGGAAAGGGATAAATAATCATGCAATGTCTGAATGTGTCAACTCCCAGAAGGGGAAGAAAATAGCAATGATTGCAGAGTCTAAGGGCATGGAGCTGCCCAGTGGAGAGAAGGCTGTCTACCAACAGGCTGTTGACAGATTTGGAGACTCAATTACCACACATGGCAGAAGAAAGAAACTAGACATTTGCAGCTATGCTATTAGACTGATGCCCAATTATATCCCAGCTGGATTGTTTAACAGCTGGAAGATATTTCCAACAACACTGATAAGTCATGATATTAGGCAGAAGAAGTATGACCAAGTGCTGGCAACGTGCAGTCTAAACTATTTTGACATCAGTGGGAAGTATGCATTGCTGAAGAGAAACCAATAAAGATGAGCCATTATCACTTGACTATTTATATACAATATGCTGGGGAAAAGGGCAAGGAGGTCACCTACTGCTGGGTCACTGGTAGAGCAGTGGTTTAATCACAGCATAACACCAAAATGAAATTGAGAGAGAAGGCATGGTGCAAGCTAGCATACCAGCAGCTGATAGGGACATATTCATCAGACCACAGCAGCTTGAGGGCAACATGAAATTATATCCTCAAGGGAAGCCCTTGCAAAAACACAAGTCATTGACTATGGTTGAGTTTCTGTAGAAAGAAGAAGCAACACCACAAAGATGCTTCTGTACAGCCACTAAGATTAGTAAAGCACAAATCAGCTGCCCTGACCTAGACAAAATGGAAGAATTTATTGGGGAAAAAGTCCCTCTCCACTGCCCTCTGTTGATAATGATGTCTGAGATATCAAAGTTGAAAGTGTTACCATTGGTGCAGTTAGAAGCCAGCTCTGGTACACTCTTGAGGAAAGGACAGAAATGTTATCCATTCACCTGACCAACTTTTGTTCACTTTTTGGCAACAGGCAAATGGATCTAGAGCGCTTCCAGTAGTAATTGCACAGAAGAGGTTATAAGCAAGCTGAGTTTGAAGGAGGGTCCAGGAAATCGGTAATATGTCCATGTGACCGTAATGTTAACAAAAATTTCTTTGTGCTCATTTTAGATGTCTCAGTCATAAATCTGCTTCAAATACAAATCATACAAATGTGAACCTTTTATGTGGGGTTAGCAACAGACAATACAAGGGACAGGCCAACCTAAGAGGTTGCATGTTCGTTCTATGGGTGTAAAAATTTTTCTGACTTCCAATACACATATTACCAAAGTGCAGCATGTGGTAGAGATAACAGGTTACACATTATTTGCTCTCTCCCTTTTTCTCAGCTGCTGGAATTCATTAAAAGATGGCTAAAATGCATTAATTACTTCCTTAATATTCCTGTAATTGCTATTGCTTTGCCACAGGGAGGATACATGATAGGAAGTAGAAGAGGAGGTGATCTTTTTAGATGGGAGAATAGGAAGGGAAGTGTTCATCAGTCAGTCCTATTAAGATGTGATCCCAGATGATAAAGGAGTTTAAGGACCCCTGCTGCTTTAGCACATCTCTGTGTTTTCACTATTGTAGCTAGAGACTGAACTGTCAGGCTCACAGAGAGACTGCTTTGTCGCTGAGCTCGTCCCTTGATTTGACGAGTTCTACAGCTTTGTAACATTGCTGATTTCAGCAGAAATGTCCTTAGTTTCCACCAGTATAAAGGAAGGGGGACTTTGTCACCCTGTTTTTTATGGAAACTGGGGCCCAGTAATACCTTTCAATGCTGATTTTTTTTTCCAGAAGGTGAAGACATAAAGCCATCGTAACACAGGAGGCAGCAACCCTCCTGTGGCATCAGCTGTCAACACCAAATGTTCTGTCTGTCCTTACAACTTTGTACTTCTCCAGTTGCTCCAGAAGGAGTCATCTTGCTCCTGACTAAGAGGTCAGGACTTTGGTAAGTATAGGCACCTACCAAAGAGCTCAACGTGTGCTACTCACAGAGGTGTCTCCTGACCTTCACACTAGTGGTGCAACCTTCTCGCTCAGTGTATCAGGCAGCAGGTGGGTTGCAGAAGCTGCAGTCCTGAGGTGGGTCTTTTCCAAATTCATCCTTGGCCTTGTGTCTTGAAGTAGAATTTGGATGAACCAGTTCACAAAAGTCTGAAAGGTTCTCCCGTTGGCTCACAAGTGATCATTATTATAGTTATAAGGTGCTTTAGCTGAAAGGTGATGCTAACAGAATTTTACTAAACATTGACAGGAGGAAAAAAAACCCACTATTTGGACACCACTTATTAAATATACATTTAAGCAAAATTTTTAAGCCTTTCCCCTTTTTCTGCTACATTCATATTTGAGAGCAATGTTGAGTTCTGATAGTGATAAAAATACAGCTGATTGTAGCTATATTTTAGCTATAATTCTGCATGTGTACGAAGTGTAGTTGTTCTGAACCTGCTCCTTCCACTTCTTTCACCAGACTACTACATCTCTGTGTGTGGTGAGCTCCTTGGAACAGGAACTCTCTCTGTAGTTACAACTGTGCTTCACTTATTTAAAAAACAAATCATTAAGTAGCGCATTTATGATAGAATAGCAAATAATAACGACAGGCTTTGGAGCCCCTGTGCCTCCAGGGCTTTCCTCTCAGCCCATGTTCAGCTCATGTTAAATTGTCTGGGACCTCACCTATTGCCAAAACACTAAGACAAAGCCTAGTTACTCATAAATTGATGCAGAGATGACATCTGTTTCAGAGAGACTACCAAAACTGCTCAAGAATTTAGACATAGCTCAGAACCAGGGCAGTTTTGAAAATTCTGCCTCATTGTTGTTGCTTTGTTTGTTTGTACTTCTTTCAATACTAATATTTACAAACATTACACACCATTCTGGGCACATTATTCTCATTATATGTATACAGAGACCAACACAGTAATGGGCTCTCTTCTTGTTGAGAAATACTGGACACAACTTAACAAACAAAAAATCTAAGGCAAATAATAATATCAGTAAGTGTGTGGCCACAATCAGATAATTCTTTGGGGTTTTGGGTTTGTTTTTTTTTTTTTTTTGTAATCAAATAGGTTGGAAAAGATCTCTGAGATCATTAAGTCCATCCTATGATGCAACACCACCATGTCAATGAGACCATGGCACCAAGTGCTATATCCAGTGTTTCCTTAAACACTTCCAGGAGTGGTGACTCCACCACCTCCCTGGGCAGTTCATTCCAATGTCTAATTTGTGAAGAAGTTCCTCCTAATTCCTCCTAAACCTTCCCTGGCACAGTTTAAGACTATAATTTGGTTCCACTTGTGACCCTTAGCTGCAGCTCAGACACTGGATTTTATGCTGTGGCTTCAGAAGAGCCAGGGAAGGGCTCTTAAGTGCACATGACTGAGCCCAAGGACCAGGCATCTCTTCCTGGTGCCAAGGTTTGGAAAGGAAAGCAGTGACCTTGAAGAGGATGCCAAGCTGCCACCTGATTCTCACAAGTGAAAACAGGATACTTTTTGAAGATTTTCACTGTCACTAATTTTAATATCTAGGTATGGTTTGATTCACTTCCAAATCAAACAGCATAGTAATAATCTCAAAATTAATAAATGTGAGAGTGAAGGATGTTTCTTGGCAAAATCCTATGCATACCTATTGCATGGCATAAATAATACATGGTGATAATTAATAATGATAAATAATAAATAATGCAGTCAGTTGCAGCACTAGGGACTGTGAATAGACCTACATTTATAAAAGTTGAAATTCTAAGCTAAAAGGATAATGTTCCAAGTACTAAGCTGCAACATTTTTGTATTATTGTACAACTCAGATCATTTTAGCACTAAGATATTTGACCACCCATCTTGTTTTTAAGCACATAACACCAAACTACATCAACAACTGTTCATGCTTACTGCAGACCTTTGAGCATCACGTTTACAGGTCTGCAAATCAACTCCAGTGACCCAAACTGCTTGCACAAAGCAGGAATGGGCATACAATTGCACCAACAGCTGTGTGTGCCCTTAGAGACAGGGGCACAAAAAGGGAGGACTGATGCAGCTCCAAAGTTGCCACAAAGCATTTCACAATTTGTCTTTACACAAAACATACTTAATATTTACCGTCCTATGCTATTCATAAAGGCATTGTATTGCCTCTCCTCTTTCACTGCACTCTCATGTCGGTCCTGCATGTTAGCCCCTGCTCTAATAGGGAATGGGAGAGTTGATTGACAGTTCATTGAACCAGATACTTCTTAAGGGAAAAATTGAAGAGGTTAATTATAATATCTCTTACTGCTTTAGTATTTCAGCGAGCCACAGTGTAAATATAACATAAGCCTAGAATGGAAACCAATATTTTCCTGACACCTCCCCAAGCAGGCACTCTAGGTTTTATGATGCTGAAGAGTCAGAGAATTCCAAACCTATTCCTCTGTATAGCAAAACAGGGACTTTCAAACAGAAAAATAAATTTGTTGGCTTTAACAATATATATTTTTGGTTAACTTAGCAGTTTCAAAAGTCCCTGCTTTCCCATGAATTCAAATGGGAGCCACATTCACTGAGTTCTGCTCTGCTGCAGACTGTCATGCTGGCAATCTGTAAGTCATTTATTTATTATTTTTCACTGTAAGTGCAGCACCTTTTCCAGTGATTTGATTTTTTATTCAATTATATATAGTGGTTAGAATGGCTGTTGTATCGCACTCCTACTTCATTTAAAGATACATTGCTTGGGCCTCCATTCAGCCAAGTACTTAGGCAGGTACCCAACTTAAAGTGCAGCACCATCAACACTGAGTCATCTGGTTTAAATTAGGGACTCTAGCTGAACCAGGACCTTAATTAGGCAAGCACCATTTTAAGGACCCCTTTGCTTTTTGAGGCATAACCCACTGTCATCAATGGAAAGTTTGCTTGGCTGCAGACTTTGTTTCTGTATTTCCAAGGCATAGATTTCCCCAGTGATGGTGTTTTATCACGTGTTTTTATCACTCCATCCCTAATGTCTTTCACTGCACAAGAAGGAAAGAAATGAAAAGAAAAAGGCAGAGATGGGAAGGTGGCAATTTAGGGACTCTCTGTCTGTGTGACAGGCATCCTAAAGGAGAAGAAAGAAAAACACTTTGGAAGTTCTGGGTAGCCACTGCTCAAATCCAAGACCACTCCACTGCAGGTAAGAAATGAGAAATTTTGAGGGCTACTGAGCACTGACTCTTCACAGTGGATCAACGTTCAAAGTTATTTAGCACAGGTGTTGCTGTAATAGTGGCACACTGATAAAATTCCGTGTTTACTGGCCCTCAAGCACCTCTCTCCCACCTGTGCAGTGGTCTCGTATTAGTATGCTGAGGCTGTAATGAAAGCCTTATCATCAGCTGGGCTGTGTCAAACCCTGCTTTTTCCTCATGTTGTGCATGCTTCACTCCTCCTCTGGGCATTGGTCTGCGCATTTGCAGCTTGTACACAGGTTTTGAAGGGATTCAGATGGCTGTTGTTGTTGATCATTGTGTGTGTAGTACCTCTACAGAGCTAGGAAGTTCTTTTTTCTACATTTGTATGTTATAAACCCCTCTTTTCCATGCCAGCTCCAAGGATTCCAGGAGAGCAGGTAGCAGTTGCATGTTGTACAGGAAAGAAGCAGGAGGAACTGATGCTCTCGGCAGATTTCTGTACAGGCTGAGAACCCGGGTTGTTTGCAGAGAAGGGAAGCTCAAATTTCTTTTCCTTTCATGTGGCAGTTGACACAGAATTCCTCGGTCTTTAACCCAAGGTCTCTGATATCCCTTTACACAGACATGGGATGGGGGTGGGGTGGAGAGGGAGAGGAGCAGATAAACTGAGAAAGGGGAAGGAAAGAAAGAAAAGAAAGCAAACAGGAAAGAAAGGATCAAATATGTGAGATTTTTAAGGGAACGTAATAATTTTATGATACCTACTGATTAATTTTAAAAAAGCCTACAAGTGACAGACTACTGCACATCCAGCAAAGTTCAAATTAAATACACACGGGGAACATTTACCCAAATTTCATTTCATTATATTAATCAATTAGACATGCTGAGACAAAATGGTGGTTGGCACTAGTGTCACCAAGTGGACTTTCCCAGGGATTAAAGATTTCTTGCTCATGTTCTAGCCTTGATGAGAGATCAGTGACTATCCCAGGGATGGAGGGACAGAGGGACAGACACTACATGTCTCTAATGGAAGAGTGGTTTGTCAAAAATTGAATCAGCCACCCTCACCCCAAACAGAAGTTCCCAGAGGGGAAAGGGCAGAGCCACTCAAGAAAGTTATGCAGGAGGCACCTCAGCTTTGACAGCAGCAGCGTAGCATGTGGACAGCTCTTGACTTGGCTGGACCCTGCCTGGCCCTGCTGCTGCGTGTTGAGGTCTCCCAACCCCAGTCCCCAGTGGCCCTGGCTCTGCTCTTACTCCGTGCAGCACCACACTGGATGTCCTACAAGCCAGCACAGTTAATCTGCCACCAGATTCATTGCTATGTGGATACTCGAGAGCTGACTGTAATATAATAGCACTTGTATAAAACAGGATTTTATCACTTTTTCCTTTTTATAGTATGGGAGTGACATACTTGTTCCATTTCTCTTAGGTATAGGATACTTAGCCTGCTGCACTCAAGTTTCTAATTCTTTCCCCATCCCTACCTATGAATCATAGGGTTTTTCACCTCTTGTTCCACTGACGCACAACGTGCAGCTGGGATCCTTCCTCATTTACGCTGTTTCGTACTTGAAGAAGTGCTGCCAATGCTACCAAGCCAACACACGTGTCCCACACAGATGTTAGAGCTCTTAAGACCCAAAAAGAATGTGGCTGAGAAAATTCAAGAGTGGGACATGGGAAGAGGCAATCTCTCTTCCCATCAGTCCTAAGGAGAATAACACCAAGTACAGCAGCACAAAATTAAAACCAAAGGCAACATGCAGGGAAAGAAGAAGGTACCTAGCATTTGACAGATGGACAGGTCTGACAAATAGAAAGGACAGACATGGCTAAAGTACAGAAGGTGTTTGAATAAATAATATTTATTCGAACATTTCATCATCAACATATCAGCTAGACACTTTGTTGGTGGGGAGAAGAGAAAAATAAAATTTATCTTGCCATTTTTGCTTTACTAGGGAATATGTAACAGTTGGCAGTGTAATACACTTTTTATTTTCATGAGTTATGGATGTGCATGGCCATCCCTAAAAAATTGAAATAAAAACTGTATTACACCGCCAAGTCTCATATACTATATTTATACCATACCAGAGGAGGTGTCTGCAGAGCAACTATAGATATAAACTTTTATTATATCTATAGTTTCTCATGTTATTAGTATAGTTGTGAAAATAATAGGATTTACTGAAGGTTGTTATTCCCCCTAGTATCACTGATGTGGTATGAACAATATATTGACCTTTTGGATATTTTGAACCATTGTAATGGATTTGAAAATGTGGTTACCTGACATGAAGAGCCAGAGTCCTTGTCCCCAGCCTAAGACAATGGGCTCATGGTGTCTTTGTAAGGCAATATTCAGATTAGCCTCACAAAATACACCCTGGTACTACCAACGGTCTTCCCTTTTGTTCTTCTTAGTGTGCAGGGAACACTAACCAAACCCAGCCCTTTAAATAAATGCAGAGAGGGCATGAAGGCCCCAGACTGCAGGATGTGGTAGTGCTCCATCATCATGCTTAGGTTCCTACAGCAGAATGACACAGAAATTTGCCACTGAAATGGGTAAAGCCCATGGACCTTGTTAAGCTAGATGACTGCAGGTTTTCCAGGTGGTATTCACACTTCCTGACTGATTTCTCAGCTTCTCCTCAAAGACAAATCCCTTGCCCTGTGAGGATACCTCAGCTGCCCCCTTTTCCTCAGCCCTACTGATTCTAGCAGGAGAGCAGGCAGGAGCAAGGACCTATTCAGTCCTGCCAGGGAGATCCTGTGGTGTTTTACATGGCAAAGGATCCACACAGGAGGAGCCTCTGGGCACTGATCAGCCCTGCTGATGGGCACAAAGATGTTAGGAAAAAACACGAAGAAAGGAAGCTGCCACAGGTGCTCACTGCAATGCAGGCTTGTTCTGCTGTCCTGCACACTCTGTGGGAATACAGCTGATATTCTCTGAAGCAAAGGGAACACCCCACTGACAAGTTGCCTTTGCTTCCTGTAGGTTCACAAAGGTACTTGCTCAAGTTTTTTGAGCTCGGAGGCACAGGGAAGCCAGGAGCACCTGTTTACTGATGGGAAATGCCAATAGAAATGGGTCTGGAAGAGCAGCATATTTATAGCCTCACACAGCACCATATGGTGCTTGGTAGCAGAAATCATCAATTGAGACAGATGAGCAAATTTAAATTTCAGCTTAGATTTGATTTTCTTTTTCTTTTTTTTTTCTTTTTTTTTTTTTTAGCAATCGTTTTATTTAATTTGCTCTCTTTGTCTCTGAGTGCTCAAGCTGACTTGGCTGTGTCTTGCCCCTTGCTTTCTAGAGAAGACTGTAGGGGCATGCAGCCTTAATTGTTTAAATAACTCTATATCTACTGGAAGAAGGGGAAGGGGAGCCACGAAACAAAAGATATGCCTGGGGATGATGGGCTGAGAAGCTGAAGTCAAAAGGACACATAGCTCAGGCCCTTAGGACTGGAAAAGCAGCCCCTAGAAATCTGAGGTCAGACAGGCCAGAGGCAAAACTGATTTCTTTTTAATCAAGCTTAATTGTTTATATTAATACATGAATTTGCTCACAATGATTCAACTCAGCCTTTTAGCAGATCTCTGAAGAAAAAATTTGCAAACCTCTTTCAATTTTTTTTTTTTTTTTGGCAAGCGTATCTCTGAGCCTATGTCTGTAAATTACCTTTGGGTTTATAAAGGGCGGCTGTGGTCCTTCGAAAATGCAGCAGTTTCCTTGGTATTAGTGCACATCCAGCTCAAAATGAAAGATTCTTGATTTCTGACCCTATTACCCTATTTCTGTTCATCAATTTAGCTGTGTAGCTGTGTAGCTCAGCTCCAGCTCTCCAGTATAAGCCCTCCAAGCTCAGTCTTCTCAGAAGTGACTATGGGGCAGCAACCGTGGGGCACTGCCTTTGTGCTGGATTGTACCATCCCTGGCTGGCACACCTCTGTGCCACCATAATGCAAGCATTTGATAACTCCTCTCTATACAATGTCCTCTAAATATGCAGTCTGAGTAACCTTGCATCAATCTTTACCACCTTTCTTTGCACCTCAGCTCAAGAGATACAAGATGGAAGATGAGCTTGCATCCCCTGGTGGAACTGTACCTCTGGGTCAGGACAGAAGTGTCTGAGGATGTCGCTGCAATGATGCCTGCAATGGTCCAGGGCTTCCTTGGTGTGCAAATAGCATCCTCCAAAATCCAGGGTGCTCAGTCTGCTGCACACCCCTCCCAAGCCACATGCCTAAATGCAAAGAGCACAGTTTTGTTCATCTGCTAAGGTAACTGATGGCTCACCAGGAGGCCCATGTAATGATTGTAGTTTTGCTGATTTATTAAGTGCCAATGGTGTTTTAATATTGTTTGTGTTTCAGAAATAAAGATAGTCATTGCCCTGAAGGCTTACAGTCTGAAAGACAGATACACACAATACACAACTCCCTATGGATACTCAGAAGAAAGATTTTTTTTTATTAAGGAGCTATTCTGATTTAATTTGGTTCTTTAATGTGATATTGGAGCAGTGCGGGGTTGAGTGTCAGCCAGCTGAAAGCACTCCTCTGCTGGGCTATAAAGACTACAAGACGAGTATCAGCATGTGGAGGGAGGGGACATGCAGCCCCTGTCTGACTCAATCAGAGCTTCAGGACATGAATTCCCAGTGATTTGTTCCTTGACCAGCAACCTCCATCAACCTGCTGCTTATCAGGGGCTCTCATTCATTGCCCAAGCCAGGAAAGTTAAGCTACAGGGAATGTGCTAAACTAAAACTTGGTGTTAAAGGACACGACAGAGAGGTGATGTGAATTTCTGCCTGTTTCACAGCGGAGTTGAAGCAAGCAGCCTATGTGGCATGAGTAGGCAGAAGGGCTTAAGGTTTTATAGGCCCCTCATGGATTATGAATTTGGCACCCACCTAGAGTTTCTATTTGCTCTGTTGTTGGGATTGCCAGGGTGGATGAGGTCAGTGGAAATGGACCAACATTCACCCAGCCCCTGTGGCCCAGAGAGTGCTTACAAGCTGCCAGAGAGCAGTAATTCAGGAGGCAAAGGGCAAGGGTGGTACCTCCGAGAGGTTCTGCATCCAGGCATTTGTGCCTGTGTGTGCATCTGGATGCTTGCACAGACACAGGATCCCTTGTCAGTGTAAAATGATTGGGAGAGTCACAGTTTTAAGGGGCTGGCAGAAACTCCTGTGGCATTGTGCAGTCAGCACTGGTGAAAGGTGCATTCAGGTGGGTGTCCTTCCCCAGCCTTTCGGGAGGCTGACAAAATTGCTTTCTGTGGGCCATGCATGACTTCCTCCAGTGCCGTGGCCAGAAGGACTCTACCACTCATTTCCTGCAATTCCACTCAGGGCCCTGACCTCCCACACGGAGGGAGCTGCAGGGGGAAATGTTAGTCCTTATTCTTTCTCTTAAATCAGTGCCAAAATCAATTTTGAAAAATCGTCTCAAAGTTGCTTTCAACTCCATCTGGGTGTTTCTTTACTGCTAGAATATCACCCCATACACTGGAATCGTTATTACATCACACTAATCTGATTTAAATGCATTTTTACTGTACTTGGTTTAATGAATGTGGAATGTGTCACTATGAAATTGCACCATTAATTTGATAAATAGGACTTGAAGGTATAATTTTTTCCAGCATTGCAGACTAATGAAGCTAAAATACATATATAATAAGAAGTGTAAATAATAAATTATTCTTAGGAGCAAAAAAATTAATTAGATCTTACCACAAATTGCATCTCAATGTCAAAGTTTTTTTACACTACTGACTTTCAAACTAGTTGGAACATGACTGTGATCCTTGGAAAGTTTCTCAAGTAATTGCTGTGTGTATACATATTTGGGAATATACCTCAAGAAACTACCTGAGCTCCTACTGATCTCTCACATGCAGCTTTCTCATGCTCCCTGCCATCACAACTGAATCTTAACAGTATTTAGAACAATTCCTGTTATTATTTGTTCTAAATTTCAGCATGCTCGTTATTCTTGAAGACCCAAGGAAACATTTTTTTTAAGATTTCTGACACTGAAGAGAGAGCAAAATTAGGACACACCACATGCAAATTCTCTGCAGAGGCGACCGTGCCCCCACTGCCAGCTCGCTGCCTCTGCTGCTGAAATCAATGGGAGTTTTTGCACCGACTTCAATAGGAGAAGAGACTCCTGTACAAAGCACACTACTTTTCACCAGTAATGGAAATGTCACAGCGGTGCCATTCAGGAAGGAAACCAAGTGGAGGGAAATTAAAGAGGAAACTCCAGTCTTGTGCAGTTTAGTTGCTGATAGCTCATCTCGCTCAGCCTGCTGCACCCTCAGCCGGTTACACAGTGCTGCCTGGTTTAGCATTCTTTGTCTCTTTGTCATTTCTTATTGAGCCCACAAAGAAAGGTTTTATCTCACTCCTCTGGAAAAGAAAGCGCCTAGAGATTGAAGAGATCAGGTGGCATTTCACCTCTAGTTTTCTTCATTCCCAGCTGGAGAGCTTTGAATGCTCCGCACAACCAACTATTCTCTGACTATTCTATAGCTAGATGAAGGACCATTGGCCAAAATGTCATCCTTAACCTTATTTTCTATTCCTGGTTTCCAGTTTAATAACCAAGATTTTTACTTCCCGTTGTTTGATTTGCAGCCAAAATTCTGACGTGTTATCAGTTTTGTTGCCAGATAGCGCATTAAGCCTTACTAAGGGGTAAACATAATGATCTTCATTAAACCTTCTAAATGAACCCACCTCCTGCTTCTTCAGGTGGAGGAAGGCATTGACAAGGAACACTGCTGAACTGTCTTACAGCTATTTTTCCCTTGCAAGCAGAAGGAGGGAGAGAAGAGTGGCAGCTTTTAAAGAAGGAAAAAAGTTAGATAAACATGAAAGGGTTTGTGAGATTTCCTTTCTTAATGGCAAAGTTTTCCAGCAATAAATCACAATTCAGTCCATGTCATTAGTTTTGGGGGCATTATATCCCCTCATTAAAGTGCATAAACAATTATATTTATTGAAGGTAATGTACTGTGTAGTGCATTATAACGACACTCATTAACATATGTAATCATCATTTGAATGGGCTTTACTACAATGTAAACTGATAATGGCATGATTACCCACTGGGTTATTAACTTTTCAGTCCTAAGATAATAAAAGGTGATACAAGAAACAAAAAGCACATGTGCATTGCCCTTCACATGTGATTTATGTGCTTCACTGTGGAGCTATGAACACAGGTACCCATCATTGGGGAGACTGGCTCTTTATTGCACATTGTATTTGACAGAATAATAAATGTAGCTGAATGGTTCTTGGGTGGGCATCTGGGGAAAAAAAAGTCCTGTGAATAAGGCAGGCACTACTTCAAACTGCAAGGCCCAGCAAAGGAAATAATTTTGTCTGTCTCTCTGTCTCTTGCTAGCACTCTGTGGCTTACAGATCTTCATATGCTCTGTCAGACTCATAGAGATTAAGGAAAAAAAAATCCATCTTCTTTATACGTTTCTCCTCCTCCTTCTTCAGCCCACCATGTGCTCCTCTCTGCCTGGGCTATAATTGCTGTTTATGAGAAAATGAAGGGATGCACTATGCTAAGGTACCTGCGTGCTAAGGTATTCATATTATGCTAAGTGTATGCTTGTATCAAACAGATGGTTTCAGGTATTGAAATGCAGCTTAGCTGCAGTATCAGAGAATAGATTTATCAGTTTGCTGGAGCTTCTCTTCTATAAAATGCCTATTTGGAGGCATCAGAGGTATTATAAATACAGCTTATTTGTGTAATTTATCAGCCCTCTCCGGGGTTTGTCTCTGTGGAATCTTAGTGCCTTAATTTTAATGAATGAATCTGAGTTTGTTTTAGGAGGGGATGAGTTAAGAAATATTAAAATAAAACACACTCACGAGCAGCCATTCAAAAAAGCACCAGTTACCAATAGACAGGGCCTCTCCAACATTAAGTGGCATATATATGCTAAAGTGAAAAATGATATGTAAATCTGCAGTGCCTGCGGTGAATTGAAATACATCAGCCATTGTGGTGCTAGCAAGACCTGTTTCTCCACTATACTTTGACTTGCAGACAAGGGGCAGGTGTGTCAACAGCTGATACAAGTTTGCCCGGACACAGTGCCGGTGCAGAAGCATGTGGAGCCAGATACTGCAGAGGAACCAGACCAACAGGTCCCAGCCAAACTCCTCACTGCTTATAGCACAGAGGGTGTGACAAGGACAAGAACAGTGGTGGCCAGAGCACATCTGGGCCCTGCTGCTTTACCCACCTTCAGGACCGCGTGCAACAGGGTGCGCAAACTTGCAACTGCACCAGTCAAATTTAGCTGCCAAACAGACCTAACCATGAAAGGGCAACATTAAAAGCCTCCATGCCCAGAAAAAAACCCAAACAATCAGGCCAGAACCTTGAGTTTTATGGCAAATACCACCAAGGAGCATCGCTGAAGAAGAGTTAATGTTGTCATTAAATAATATTCAGGTTAATATAGTCATCTTCTACTTTAGAAGTCCTTTGAAACTAAATTGTTTGGAACTTCTATTAGCTTGGCATTCCTTTAAGGAGTCCTCTGTCAGTCCATGGCCCTTGAAGAGGCTAAATATCTGCACTTTCAGCTCTCCATGGAGTTTTAGAAAGCTCTGGGATGGTTTATGGTTTTCCATTAGCCAAGGGTCTAATAGAGACCTGAGATCCGTTAAGTGGGAAATTCTTCTCATGGAAAGCAATATACCGTAATTCTTTGCTAAAATCTGAGCCCACACAAGAAATCCGAGCTTGTGGTAAAGACCAGGGTGCAGTAAGTTTGCGCAGGAAATTACTTCATACTGTTTGTTATTGGACTATTTATCCATAACTTTTTAGACAACAGGCACGATGGACTTGATTCGCTCTCAAACCAAACAGGGCAGATGCTCATTAGATGACCGGCCCTGTGGACAGGAGCTTTAAATCACACCCTGGCACTGCAAACACCTCGTTAGTGATTTGGAAACTGCTGAGGGGCTAAGGAGAATGAGAACACCCTTCTCTGCTCCGCTGACAGCATTTTTCCAGATCAGCTGTACTCATTTAGGGAGTCACCGAGGGCTGTGAACCTCGCACCACTCTGACCTCCCCCCCGGCTTGGGCAGACTTTCTGCCGCGGTGGTGCCAATGGCAGCATAAGTGAATCAAACCTATTGTTCTTTTCTGGCCATGATAACTTGACTTACTCTTTTGATTGAACTGTTCCGACAGCATATGAAAACTCACAGTGAAAAACACAAAATAAATGTAGTATGTGAAAATACCTTTTACTACCTGAAAGCTCAAAAAGTCAGTGGTTGCTTTTGTTATTGCCACTTCCAGCTGAGAGCATCAGTGCTTATTCCCACAATCTTTCTTTTCTTGTTTCGATCTGTTCAAATTTATGTTTTAGTTGGGAGAAGATTTGAGATAAAAATAGGTTTTTTGGTAGCATTTACAAAAACTTGGAAATTTAAAGATCTCTGTGTTTCCTTCAAAGCATCATTCTCTATCATGGATTTTCAGATACTTCACTGTTCAATAGCTGCTACATAAAAACAATATGTGATTTAATAGCAGAACCTTAAAATGTGGAAAGGAGGGAGAATTAGCATATGCCATCCATAAGTTTGCCTGCTGTAAAGCCTTACAGTCTGTCTGGCAGGGCTGGAAAGTCAACTGATTTCAAAGGTTTGACCCTCCCCAGGGCAAAGCACTCAGCCCCCTTGGAGAGGAGGAAATACTTGGCATTTCTCTGGAGCAATTCCTGCTGCTTCTTATTCACAACAGTACTGATAGCTCTGGGGACAGGGGAAGCAAATTGCCCAGAAGCTACTGCAGAAGTTGTGCTGAGGTTTTTGGAATGGGTAGAGGGAATCAAGGGACTCACACCTATGGCAGCACATGTGGCAATGCCCAGATTTAAGAGCAGCACAAATACCATATTGACTTGGCTCACCAAAGCAAAGTGTGAGCAAGCATTTACCTGTGAGGAGGAGGTGCAAAACCTGCCTCAGACTCCATCTGCTCTTTGCCTTCAGACTGTTTTGTAGTACTTTGTCACAGGGAACAGCCATTGAGGAACTTGGGGATTGTGGTTAATCCAGGGAAGACTGGAAAATGAGGAAAGGGAAGACCTCATGATAGTTTTCACTCTAAGGAGATATTTTCTTTCCCCTTGTGCTATTGTTCATCTTGTTTTCAAAGTCTCAACATAAATCTAAGAGCTCTGCATGAAAGGTACAGTAGTCTGGGTATAATTACCACAGCTGCCACAGATGGCTCATTTTAACAAGAGACCCTAGGTAAACCTAGTTGTTTAGCCTGCAGCATAAACAACAAAATATTCTACTTAAACAAGTGGATCTGGGTCTGTGGAGGTGAAGCTCAATTCTGCCTTACTAATCTCTGTCATTAAAGAAATGCAAAAGATGTTGGCGGGACAGGGACCAGTTCAGGGCTCAGTTTTGGTGTGTATCTGTGTAATCTCCAAGGAGGAGGATGTCTGGGTGTTGGAATGCACTTTGTCCTTTAGCTGGGATACCCCAAGCACTGCATTTGAAGTGCAAGACATCGTCCATTCCCTGGGAAAGGAAGAATAGGAAAAGGAAGGGAAATCTTAATGCATGAAAATTTCCAATGTCATCTATTAGTCCCTCTAACAAATCTTGTTGCAGGACAGATACCCCACACACCACATCCTGTTGTACTCCACTGGCTTCCCACTGTCAGGATTGAGGTTGGTATGTTTTGTGGATGAGGGACTAGAAAGACTCCTGCTTGACAAAAAAACAGTACTCCAAATCAGGTCAAAGAAGATGGGTGTGCAGGAGACTCAAAAGGAAGAGAGGACATTAACACCTAAAACTGCTTTCCTCCTGGGAGAAAACAAGAGAGGAGAAATGATTTTTAGCTTTCTGTATCTGTTCATATTTGTGAAGTGGAGCTCCAAATCAATGCACATATTCCTTCTGAAAGCTCACAAATTGGCATCTGCAGGATACCTTTATTCCTTCCAGCCTTGTATCTCCACCTGCATCAGCAAACTCTCCTAACAGAGGTCCTGCTGGCACCAGCTCATTAGCACCGAGCTACTAATCTTCCTTTGCCAAAACCTTCCACTTCTCCTCTGCCTGATAATAATGTCCTTAACCTTTCAGTCATGTAGACCCATGTTGTAGTAGCCATTTTTATTTCTCCTTCAGAAACTATTGCCTGTGACTATGTGGCATTTCCTAGGTACCACGCTTAGCCAAGTCCATGCTGTTGACCACCACAGCCTTTCCCCTCTGTCATTCAGTGCTGCTGAACTGAATGAAGTGCCTGCCCCAACTCCATGTTTGTCATTTTACCCGCTGCTTTGGTTTCCTTATGGATTATTAAAATACATTTCCTCAATGATCTACAAACACAAAGATGGGCATTTCTAGCCTTAACACCAAGGTCCATAATCTCTTTCACATGTTTCACTTTTCCCATAAGACTGCAAGTACCAGCCTAGCATCTCTCAGCCTGTTTGTTCCACAAGCACCTTTACCATACAGCTCCTCACAGAAATAGATACCCCCACGCCATGTCCTCCTCTAGGTCCCATCTTATGGCACCTGTACATTATAACACCAGTGTTGAGTTCACCTTGACGTCTCTGTAGGAAGTCTACAAACAGGTCATGACAGCCTGCAAAGATGCTGTGCACAAGATGAGGAATAAGAGGTCCATGTTATAGCAGCTCATTGAGCATTCCAGCTCATGTTAAAGGCAAGGGAAGGGTATGTGCTAAAAGGAAGGTGTCTCAGAAGGCTGAAAAAATCTCCATCAGTAGAAATCATTAGGAACAAGATACATACATAGATGTATATTAGTGATGAAAGAGCTAGAAGGGAGCCTGCTGTAGGAGAGAAGGCTGCATGAGATAACATGACAGGTCCCTTCCAAACCCATGACTTTATCTCGTCTTAGAAATCTACACGATCATATGAATGTTTATCTATCCCTCTCTTTTTTCCCCCTACTCTTCCTTGAGCATGCTTTTTACCATTTCCTGTTCTTTGGCTTCCTTTCAATAACCTTACTACTTATTTCACCAACCCCAAGAGAGGCCTTGGTCCCTCTTGAGAATTCTGGGCATTACTCTAACTGAACCACAAAGATGTAATAACATTAAACCTTTGATTCATTCCATATCCTAAGCTGTTGTGCTAGCGCTGCTCTGTGCCAAGCAAGAATCTTTCCTTGGTGAAGGGATTCCTGCATACGCAAATTTTGGAAAACATTTGGGCAGTCCTTTGGGAAGAGCAGCACACTTAATAAATGTAAATTATTATTATTATTATTTCACCAACAGGAGTTGCAGAATCTTCAACTGGTCTCTCTGTTTTAAGAAAATATCCAAGTGGGAAATTAGTGGGATGCGGTCACACTGGGCCATGTGAAAATTAAATTCTAGCAAAATGAACTGAAATGAGATTGATCACTGTATGCTAAGGCACCACAGCCCTGCCATACTGTAGCTGTCAGCAGTAAGAGAGGAGAACTCTCTGACTTCAACTACTCCTGGTAACAGTAAAGGCAACAAAAAGCTCATTCAGCCTGATTCACTGGAGACCTCTTGAGAAATCAGCTACAGAGATCAGCTACGATCTGAGTAATTTCTTTGTGTGTTTCTTTATACAACTGTTTTCTGAACTTTGCATAGCTAGCCCTCATGTGACATCCGAGGCTGGATTACACAGAACTGAATTGCAAGAAGGAAAGCACTGGTGGTTTTAGGTGCTCTCAGAGAGCTTCAGAGACCTGGACTCCCTGAGAGTGTGGTACCTCTGGCGTAGCTTTTGGAAGAAGTCCTGGGCATGATTTCCAGGACTTTGGATCACAGGCAGCCCTCTCTGGGCAAACCACTGGGACTGGTGGGCAAGGAAGGTCAGAGCACTGAGCCTGACACTGGGTCCTGCACCACTGGGGCTGTTTGGAGTGGGGGACAGAGCATGGGGTGAGCATCAGACCTGCTTGTGCTCCCTGAGAAAGAAAAATGCCATAGACCTGTTAGGGAGATGGGGAATAGGATGAGTTGAGGAGGCCTGAGCAGGGTCAGCTGTTGGACTGAAGCCCCTCTGCAACACATAGATGGAAAACATTCAAAAATATACCCAGGCTTCTCAACAGACACTGCCCCTGGGTGGGGGATATGATGTTCCCAGCCCCACAGCTGGTGGGGGAGGATGGCTACCCCCAGCACAGAGCTCTCCATGTCTACACTGAGAGCTGGCCAGGTGTGGCTGTCCCAGGAATCTGTGCACAGCATGCAAGGAACATGGTTCCATGTGTCTTGGGATGGCTGCTCTGGGATCTGCAGAAATCCATCTGGAGGGGTTGTAAGAGAAACATAAATGAGGAAGCTGGGCTAAGCTGATGTGCCAACAGGCCTCTTATCTGAGAAGGCTTTTCCTTTTTCTTTCTTTTTCTGTTCCTGTATTTTATTCACAAAGATCCACAATGTAGAATACGTATATACATGTATATGGAAATATTAGATTTGGATAGGAAAATATGGGCTGCAGGAGCCTGTGGACAATGCTCCCTTTTTAGTTGTTATAAAAAAGAAAATAATTGTGAAAGCAGAGAGAAATCTGCAGCTGCTCCGGGCTATTCATACCATAAGAGATCCCATCAGGCTTTCTTTATTGTTGCAGTTTTGGCAAATTATTTTCTTATCACACACAACCTATTCACTTCTGTTCCTGGATAAGCACTTAGGCTCATAAAGCAGTGGGTCAGCAACAGTTTAGCATAGAGCACATGGAACTGCTGACCTTGGGGACTGCTGGTGCCTGCCCCTCCAAAAAGCAGCAACTGGAGTCAATAAAAAACTGGCCAGGCCAGTCCATTAGTGAGCCCAGCTCTGTCACTGCTCGCATGGCTTACCCGATGGCTGTGCAGCCCACTTCTCCTCCTCCTGCCATTGTGTCTCACCTTACTGCATGCAATCATGGCTCCTTCCCCAGGAGACGGGGATGTGTAGCTGGCTGCCTCCCTGATGAGGTGCATTTTCCCAGGGGAGGCACGAGAACCTACCCGTGTGCATATTCTCCTATATGCACCGTGGGCACGACTGCGCCCAAGGAATGTGTGATATAGATTAGATCAGCAGCACTGCTGCACTGTCTCCAGGCCAGGCAATGAGTTTATTGTGCCCAACACACATGTGCACTGGACAAATGCTCTGGCATCTTCAGCGTGGGCAGAGAGCATGCTGCTCCTATTATACTAGCCCATTAGGGAAGCAATTTGAAGAAAAATATTTAGCAATTTGGAAAGAAGCATGGTTCCAGAATGGCTTGTTTCTGTGTGACAGCCTGCCATGTACAGATGAAAGGGAAGGCTTGTAACAAATTTTCATTACCCGCAAATAAAAAAAAAAGCAACAGCAGGCAGAGCAAGTGCTTTCAGCCTGAGAGGTGTGGCCAGAAATCCCCCCAGGAGACCACAAAGGAGCCTCAGCAAAATAAATCAATCAATCTATCAATCACTTACACTTGCATAGCGCCCTTTATGAAAATGGCAATCAGTGCCTGACAGCCTGTCAGACTTTGGCCTTCAAGTCTTTGCCTCAAAACTAGTCATTAAGTTCACCAAAATACAAGCTACAGCTCCCTGCTCTCGCTCGGCGCCCTTGCTCACCTTCCTTCCCTAAGCTGCTGTGATTTCTCCATAGAAAACATTCTTTGCTCAGAGCAGCTGTGACCAGGGTTTGTGACACCGTGCAGCAGAGGAGGGTCTGTAAACAACACACGCTTTCCAGACTTGCTTTGTTCCCCTTCTCTGCTGCAAATTTGGGCCAGCATTTGGCCTGGGATCCTGTCCTGTGAGAAGCAGAGCCGCTGGAAGCGGAGCACATGGTTCCACTGCACACCGTGTGTCACACCACTCACTTTGGCTTGCAAATTCCTCTTCAAAGCACAGTTCAGAGAGCAAATAAAGTACCTTGGTGGGAAGAGCTGTCCACTAACAGACCATTTCTCCTCAGAATCACCTGCTGCGAGTGTGTAGATGAAGGTAGCCCCCTAGATACAACTTCTAGGTAAGTCAGTCACTTTGCTCTCTCACACTGAAGTGTGGCGCTCACCCTTCCTCTGCTAGTCTACAGCTTCCCTCCCAAATGAGCTAACTGAAGTCTCTTGACTAAATCCCCACACAAATAAAATTTTCCAAGTGAAAATATTTGTTTTTAGAAGCAGCACTAGAACATAAGGCTGAGGCTTTCTTTTCACTGATAAAAACAGGGTTCAGGTACAGACTCTGGTTTAGAAAGTCCCTGGGAAGCTGTGGGTTTATGCTGTATAGCCTTCCACAGAAGGCTTCCTTCTGTGAGTTCATCTTATTATGTTTGGGACCTACATATAGTTTCAGCCTTGAGATTCCTTGAGTTTCTTATTTTTGTTTATTTTATGACTACTACCCAATATTTTCATTTGAAAAGCCTTTTTTTCTTCCATTTGTGGAAGCAATGGTCAGCAACCTCCATTTCCTCATTTGACTTCTCTTTGCTTTTATGGACTTTTACCTTATCCCTCCTTGATCATCTTTTTTCCAGGCTAAAATATCCAGCTCTGTTTAATCTTTTTCACTTTTGGGGGATGCTCCACATCTTTTTTTTGTCTTTATTTGCCCTCTTTTGCCAGTTTTATGGCTTAATTATATATCTTTTGAGATACAAGGACAGAAAAGCATATTTACCACTTGCTTTCTATTAATTTCCCATTATACCCTGAAATTCAGGATTTTTTTTCCTTTTTCTGCTACACTTTGAGCCAACATTTTCAAAAAGCAAATTGCACTGGCTTTAAGACATCTTTTTGAAAACATCCAGTTTTGATCCCAACACCTTTCCTGTAATCTTAGTGGTATTTTTCTCTCTATATATATTAGTTTGCATTTATTAGCATTGAATGTGTCCTACCATTCTGTTACCTAGCTGTGCCATGGTCAGTGTCATGAACCTCTTCCATATTTCAGTGCAGTCAGGTTTGGGTTTTACTACTGAACATGATATTACAGTTCCAGTGAATGGCGTCATATTGATTTTCATTCTCTCTTTTATGAATATGATGCAATACAGAGTCTTGTCAGCCTGTCCTTGCAATTCCACGAAGAACAGGTTGCCCAGGGAAGCTGTGGATGCCCCATCCCTGGAGGTGTTTAAGTCCAGGTTGGATGGGGCTTCAAGCAGCCTGGTGTAGTGGGAGGTGTCCCTGCCCATGGCAGTGGGTTTGGGACTAGATGATTTTCAAGGTCCCCTTCCAGCCCAAACTATTTTATGAACCTATGATTCTATGATATTCACCTTTGTGCTCAGAAAAACAGCAACTGTCATACTCATTCAAAAAATTATATCTAATTCCTAAATATGTATTTTCACAGTATTTTGTGACACTGCACCATTTCCAGCAGCTCTCCCTCCCCCTGCAATCCCTCAACCTAACTGAGGAGCACTACAGGCTACAAAGACAAAGAATTTGGATTTGGGAAAGGGGTGAAAAAGGAAAAAAAAACACAGAGGGAGCCATGAATATAAGCCAGAGCTTTCAATTTTTTGTCCATTTCTGCAGGGTTTTGTGATTACGCTCTTGTGCAATCTGATTTCCACTACTGCACAGAAATGCTTCTACTTTGCTGGTCCCTTTCTCAAAAAAGAAGGCCAAGTGAGGATAATACGTAATGTGAGCAGCATGAGGCAGAATTAGGGTCCCCAAGATAAGCCTTTGCATTTAACACCTCCATTCATTTTCTCTCTCTGGAGATTTTGGAAACCTCCACTAATGACTGAAAATTTTATTGGGATGGATTTTTTAGAAATCTTCTTTAAGTGAAGAGATAGAAATCACTGCTTCTTAGTAGCTATCAATTAAATCTGAATCTTTCTTCTTTTCCACTTAGATAATATTTTCTGATTATATTAATTCTTTTTTCTTTCTTGCCTCTTTTGGCCAATGGGATTCAACTTCCTTTTAGGGACTTGCAGAAATTGAAATTATATAAACATTTAAACAAGGTAGAAAGATAAATCTGTTAACTAAAAGCTTTCCTCATATTTCTTACCTGCATTCCTGTTTGTCTTGCCAAATTTTATTTGGAATAATATTATAAAGGTAGGGAGATAATCCACTGGACATACAAACTTGAATACCATGTAAAGAACCAGTTTCCATGTGTGTGTGTATTTGTGGTAGGTACAATACATAGGTAGACAGTTTGGTAGGTAAAGAACAGAAAATGAAAGAGGAGAGACACAGAAAAAACAAAAAGGTGCAAAATAACTTCAGAGCAAATAACATAATATTTTTTTTATAATTTACTTCCAATTGCATTTAAAATTGCAGAGTTGCTAGAATTTAATCACCCATGTTCTCAAAATAACTGCAGGTATTTAAAGATCTTGCTTTTCAGAGGAAGCTGACCCCTGCTTTTATGAACTATTAAATAAGCTATTTTTAAAATAGGTACATTGCACTATAAAGTAACTCTTTGGATTTCAAGCCCTTCATAATGTAGATGGTAACTGCATTCAATTCTGCTTCACTTATATTAAAGTCTGCACCACATCTTACATGGCAGATTCCTGATCTTTGCTGTGGGTGTAAATACTATTACAGCACGAATCTTGTATGTATCTGTGTGCACTAAGAAACTTTTTTTTTTTAAACTTTAAAAGCCACATTGTCAGAGCTTTGCTTATACTGTGTCATCTGTACTTACGAAACCATCTGAGATTACATGCAAAAATTGCTGGGCTGTGTTAAGGAGTGAGCCAATGCACTCTGTTCTGTTCATGCCTCTGGATGATGAGGAGGAAAGAAGAAGAAAAATATTCCTGCTAATTCTTGGAAAAGCAGGAGGGCTTCATTACAGAAAATGTTTGTTCCTGGCCCAGGAACTCTACCCATGTATGCTATGAGGAAAAGGATGCAGTAGCCTGGAAAAGGATTGTCACTGTCTTTGTTTTTTCACCTACTGCCGTTGCACGTGTTCCATGGCAGTGAGCATGCCATGCTCAACAGGCATGCAATACATATAACATGTGTAAATACATATATGTACATATACTTACACAGGTCCAAACACATAAATATAAATTCAAAATACAGATAATTATGTGTGCACACATACACATACACATCAGCACGTGTTGTCTGGACCAATATTGATACACTGTCATGTATGAGGATCACTCTTAAAAATATAAAACTATTTTTGATATTGACATTGTTTCTAGGAATAAGGTTCTGGTCCAGCAAACAGAAAGATGCTTCATCCTCAAAACATTTGCAGCCTGAATGTTACCAATTTGCTCTCAGTGAGCTAATTCCAGGTGCCAGTCCATGAAAGGAAAATATGTATTATTAGTATGATATCCACATCACTAGAAGATGCTGAGTTTTAAATATGCCTGGCTGCAGATAGCAGAGGAAAATTTTCCAGGGGAGGGAGAACACTGCCTATTTTTAACTTCTGTATTCTCTTAATGCCTTGTCCAATTTGTCTTACAACTTCATAGAAAGAATAATTTTGCTCTAAGTTTTCAACAACATTGAAATTTCATTTCACTGATGAGTAGAAAGCAGTGGACAAAAGAAAATAGAAGTCTGGTTTCTTTTCAAAGGTTCATGTCATGCCAAACTGGTGGAGAGACTCTTGTCTTTCCACAGTATATTTAATATTTAAGGACCAGGGAAATTACTGATTTTTCTTCCTTTTTTTTTAGTTTTGAATTTATATTTACAGTTTTAACAAGTTTTACAATGGGTCCTTTTTTGCTTAAGAATTCTGGTAGCTGAGCAAAACAGAGAAATCATGTTCTGACAGATGAAAATGGGAAGTTGTTGCTGGAACCTTTGGGGTTTCCTCAAATTTTTGGAAAAAATAAACTACAAACCTGAAGATTTTGTTACCATTTTAAGCTGTTTCATCTATTCAAATGATAAACTGCACTTCCTATGTCTGTATTTACATCAGATGTTGATATGCCACCTTCCTACAAGATTTTTAATTATTTTTTATTATATTTTCAGACATTTTCTCTGTAATTTTATGTTTTATGTTATACTTTAGCTTCAATGAACTGCCTATTAGCTTACTGCTCTATCTGGAAGCTGATGCATTCAAAGATCTCCTTCGGGTCCTCCATATAGCTCTGTTCCACTGGTGGTGTTTTCATTTTATTTTTTTTACAATGACTTTTGATTCATTCTGTACATCTAATTTTTCCCACATAACATCAGTAAAAGAGAATATAGGAGGGGGATGGTTTCCTCCAAACAGGGGGTCTCCCTCTTGGCTTTGATTTGCTTGGCAATCAGAGATTTTGTGTACAATCTCGCGCAGCAAAAGGTGAGAAATGCAGAAGCACTGGCTTTTAACAAAAATACAGACAGCAGCAGGAAGTCTTCTCTGCCCAATTACAAGGTGATCCCAGTTCATTTTTATGGTTTGATTTTTTTTATCACATATGTTTCCAAACACAGCCCTGATATCCTGTGGGGATGCTTTTGTAAAGAGCCAGAGCTTCTGATTTAAGGAGCTTCAAAAATAGCTCTCTGCCTCTTCTGTCTGGAAAAGAGCAGTCATGTAACAACACCTTTATTCTCTTTGAAAAGTAGAAGGATGTCAAGAGAAAAGTTCATAGTGAAATTAGGCTGATTTGTTTTGTGGTCCTGTGATTTCGGCTTCAGATGTAGGAAAGAAAAAACAACAGTTTGTTTAATAGGAAAAAATTATTATTAAAACAAATTTTGTGCTCAGAAAATTTCTTTGCCAAATAGGCACTGTCATCAATTATACAAGACTTCTGGAGAAATATAAATAAAAAGGCAAGTTAGATATCCATGGATGGATTTTTTTCCCCTGTAGTCAGCATACATCTCAGCCCTCACATTCAGAGAGGGAAAAATCTCATTAATTTTGATATAAATGATCAGCATTTCCCACAGATTTCCTCTCTGTTGTGACGGATGCTAACTGGGAGTCTTCTAGTATCTCCCTCGCCTAGCAAGAGTGGCTTCCACTGATGCCAGTCGGGAGGAGCTGCCATTTGGGACACAGTGAGAAGTCATCAAGGCATTCCTAGGTGTGATTTTTTTTCCAGGCAGGACCACCCAGAAAAGCACTGCTCAGAGTACCAGCAGAGCTCACTCTGTAAATTTTATGCAGCTTCCTCCCACTGCATCATCTGAATAATTGCACCCTGCATATCTGCATTAATGAATTCACTCTCTGAGAAACTCACGGAGTAAATTATCCAGATGGTAAAAGAGAATGGCATGGCCATCTTCCTCCTCAGTGTGCTAAGTCAGCCCAACATGCACATAATGATGCTAACACAGGTGGGAGGTGGACACCCAGACAGCGCGTGGCTCATCTTCAGCATTTCCACTCGTGTGGCAAGTATGATTGCATATCCCCTGGAGACTTATTTCAGGCTCACAGGGATGCACTGCGTAGTGCTTAATGATAGACAACTTTCTCCTAATGATGTAGCTTACACCAATTTGTGTTTATCCAGCAACATTTCCCTTTTAAGCAGACTGGACTCCTCTGTCCCTAGGTAGCATGCCATTCCCTCTCTCCATCTCTCTTCTGCACACAATGTCTCAAACCACCACATTAGAAATAAAATACAAATCAAACCAAAATCAGAAGGCAGTTTTGATGGTCCTGTCTGTTGAAACTGAGACCTAGCCCAGAATTACAGTCTGCCGTGTCCAGAGGCCTGAAGGGAAGCCCCCTGTATTCTCAAGTGCAGCGAGGAACAGGTCATTGTGAGACCATCAGCACTCTGCAACCTCTAGAATGGGGTCAAAAGTAAGGAAATCAGAGTTCTGGTACAAGCTCCATTTTTGAAAAGCATCCACAATTTCACGTCATGCTTAGCAATGGCAGGGTCAAAATTCCTACTAACTTTAGGGGGAAGCCTAAAATTTCTCCTGGTTTCATCCAGGCTGCCTGTGCAATGGACACCCTAACACCATAGGTAGTGTTACCATTCCACTCACCTCCTGGAAGCCTGTCTCCATTTCAGATTCCCCAACAGAAGCCAATAGGAAAATTCTAAGCATTGGGAGTGATCTTTGATGGTGCTGAAGGCTTTTCAAAATGCAAAAACAAGCCTTAAAGTCCACTCCCACAGACTCTCCGTTGTTGTTTTCCTTGAGCTTACTGATTTCTTCAAAGGGCATGTCCAAGAGAACACCATAAATATCTCCATAAGTAATCAATGACTTATCATATAAATAGTTCCAGAACATAGGAAAAAGCCATACAGAGCATAACCATTTACAATGAAGACTTAGTGCATTTGATAATACTGTGCTGAATTCTTAAATTGTACAACTAGTGAGAAATTTAGCAACTAAACTTATTAGAAAAATACCAATTCCTTGTATTTGTAATAAAAAAACCAAAACAAAACAAAACAAAGAACCTCTGAAATGTCACCTCAAGACATGGACTGTTATGCCAAAAGCCATGAAAAAAGCCATGTGGCTGGGCAGCAATAAGCAGCTAGAGAAGCTGAACCAAATTTGGGGAAAAGAAAATTATTATTTAGGAAATGAGAAGGGATGCAAAACAATCCAGTATTTCAACCAGAAATTGAATGGTGCAGTGTTGGGTGACGTTTTTACATGTGCTGTACTCCCCTCTTCAGTCACGAGGTGGGGTGTGAGGAGCTTGTGTGGGAAATGCAATGAGTTGTTCATCGAAGGAAATGTGCAAGAAAGAGAGAAAGGCTCTGCTGCAAAGAAGGGCTGGAGCTAATGCACGGGAATCTGTCATTGTTTTGAAACATACTTGTTCAGACAGCAAAGTAAACAAATTAATTTATGCATATATGAAGGGAAGATGGGAGCTTCAGTGCTTCAGATGTGCGGCATATATGAAAGGCCCATTGATGCTCTATTACCAAAAGAGAAGACATTGAAAATATGGCCTTCTACAATCAAGATTTTCACTTCTTTTTGTTCTTAGTTTTATGACATTAAATGTAATACATAGCTACACCTAAGAACTTCTGCAGTTCCATCTTACGTTGTTCAAATTCCATAAAGTAGCTGATATCTACTCAAAATTTGAGAGATGTGGAGGGGGAGACCTTTGTGAGGAAGGGAGCATTTCTGCCTGTGTCCTGATCATGCTCCATCTCCCTTGAATGGCCAAGCAATAACATCATGTTCCCCAATCCTTATTTGGGAAAGCAAGCTAAAATAGAATGATTGTAACAAAAATCAGAGAAGCGAAATCAGGGCAAACTTGTGGAAGGGCATCATGTGTAACACATTGAAATAACTTCTAAATGATGTGAAAGCATTTGGGTTTTGCTCATGGTGGATACGCCATTATCTCCCATATGATTTAATGACCTGATAATCCTACCCCTTGCTGAGAAGATGGTGTCTCAGTTGAATGAGAGTCATTTTTCTCACCATTACCTGGTACAAGATTCCAATCTGCAGTCATCTCCACTGGGAGGTCAGCATAATCCAGACAGGAGAAGCAGTGATGATGGAAGCATGGAGCACATAGCAGCAATATATGCCAGAACTGCACAGTATGCTATAAAAGCCCTGTTTGATATCTTTGTGATTTTTGGATTTACATGTGCCACACTGTGTCACTGATCTGGCTGGAGATAGGTAATTTCCAAGTGAAATGGCCTTTGTGAAACCACTCTGAACCTTCTATATATTTATGCCCTCACTTGGTTAATATATGCTGCACTGTAAAATGTTAACCTTTCTGCTTTGGGCACCACTCCAGATTGTGCCAAAGTCTGTGGAAAATTTCAGATTTCAGGATCAATTTCACAAGCTTTTGTTAGGTGGTACCAACTCTTTATACATCACTTCAGCTAAACTTTCACAGATGTTGGAAATCAGAGGTCCTTCATGCCAAAGTAATTCACTGTAATGCCTAATACTGGTGTGGCTTTCACCTTCACCTTTACGCCTGTGAAGAAATTGTGTGAGTGCTGTTAATCCGTATACAGCTAAAGATAAAATATGAAAACTCCTTTCAGCTGTAGTCACCAAAATTCTCCTACTAAAACCAAGTCTCTTATAGGTTAGAATTACAATACAAAGTGAATAATAACACTTAGCACTGATACAGCCCTTTTTATTCTCAAAGAGTCTTAGAAACATTAACTGGCCTTTCCAGGCTCCCCAGTGAACTAGGTCAGTATCATTATTCCTGTTTTACACAGGGAGAAAGTGGGACAGAGAACCATGCCACTGGTCTGCATTGCCCTTTCCCAGTGAAATATGCAGGCACAGACAGACTCAGCAGAGCAACCACCTGCATCTGTATTGCTTCTCTGCATCTCTCCTCAGTAACTCTGCCACTGTGGCTTCCAGAAATAAAGTATCCTCTCTATATCTGAGCAGTGAAAAGAAAGGATGGTGTGAGCACAGGGGCAGCCTGAGCCTGGCCAGGATCAGTGTGAGGGCCCTGGGAGAGGATGAGCTAGCACAAATGGTGGCATGATGGTAAGTAGGAGCAGACATGGACACTTTAACTTCCTTGTGGTCAGTTCACGCAGCAATAACAGAAATATTACAATGACACAAGGTCTGGTGTAGGACCCACTGCCTGGGTTAATGGCCATTGGTGTTGTTTCTTCTCGGCCACAAGTGCCCCACTCCCACCTCCACAGTGCTGTGCAGATGTGCCCCACAGCCGAGCTGTGTCATGCCAGGTAAACTCACCAGTTTGTTTACCCTCAGCTGGCAAAAGAAGACTTACCCCCGAATCATCCATTTCTCCTCACTTTACTAGGGCTTTCCACAACTGATTCTAAATGATGCAACTATTGACACTTAGATTATGGGAAGTTTTCTCAGATTCTCAGGAATCTTCCTGGTGGGAAATTTTCTGCACTCATCTTTTTGCCGAGGCACTCTTCAAATTTTTTTCCATAGTTTTAACTCTCTTTATGTAGAATCATAGAATTGTAGAATGGTTTGGGTTAGAAGAGCCTTAAAGTAATCTGATTCCAACCCTCGTACTACAGACAGGGATACCTTTCAGGTTGCTCAAAGCTCCATCCAACCCTGGCCTTCCAGGGATGGGAGATTCACAACTTCTCTGGGCAACTAGTTCCAGCTTGTCTCACCACCCTCACAATAAAGAATTTCTTCCTAATATCCAATCTAAACCTACTCTCTTTCACTTTAAATCCATTCCCCCTTGTTCTGTCACTACATGTTCTTGTAATAAGTTTTTATCCTTTCTTCTTTGTTCCCTTCAGGTACTGGAAGGCTGTGACGAGGTTGTCCCAAAGCCTTCCCTTGTCCAGGCTGAACAGTCCCAATTCTCTCAGCTTTTCCTTGCAGGTGAGGTGCTCCAGCCCTCTGATCATCCTGGGTGCCCACAACCCCTTCCTTATCTTATTTAACAAAGCTGGAGAAGTGAGGTCTTTCCCCTTCATCATCTTTCTGTAGCATATCTGTACCTGAGTGTTTGGTACATGTTTTATGCATATACACCAAACAACCCATTGCAAACAAGCACCAGCAGAACTAAGAAAGCAGACCACTAATCTGCAATGGTCTGCCCCTGCCTCAAAGCCTTGATGCCACAGAACCAGGGCTAGGCTTCAAAGTAATCCATATCCAGTTTCCTGACACGGGGCTCTGCAGTGCATGCTGTGGGATTTGTCCTGCTGCTGTTGTGAGACAGTGCTTTTCTTCTCCCAGGTCTCTTCTGGCAGTGGACATCCATGGTCCTGGTCATCCATGCAGCATTAAGCAGCCACTAAGGGAGGGAGATGTTACACATCTGAAGTGAGCAAAAGCAGACACCAGACCTCAGGATATTAAAAGTTATTTTCTGCAAGGCTGTGCAGAGCTCACTTCAAAGCTTAGTGACAGAAAACCTCCAGGGGAGCTCTTACCTGTAAGAGCACAGACTGAGGTAACAAGCTGGGGGATAAAATACTGTGGTTGTAGAGAGGAGGTTGCACCCTGCTAGAGAGAAGGGGCTGTTGGTTGGCCAATACGAAGGAAGTTGAGGCTCCCAGGCTGTGCCAATACACTGAGGTGGATTGAGGTGTATACATCTGTTTTCTGTCTCCTTGTATAATTCATAAACAATTCATGTCACAATGAGTGTTTTGTCATGATGCTTCAAAGGCTTTCTAGATCACCATGGATCCCACCATCATGTATGGTATCTTTCTACTGGGAGCCCAGGAAGGCTGGCAGTCTTGGCCCATGGAAGTGCAATGGGCTGTTTCCCTCCAAAGACAACTACAGAAATCTTTATTCCAAGTATTTTTGGATACATCTCCCTTTTTCCCTCTGCTACTCCAGTTTATGGACTGTATTAGTGGGACAGAAGGTCAGAAATGTTTCTTAGAAGTTGCAGATTGCATTTGCAATATGATGGTGAAATAGGCTCTTGGGAAGCTGACAGAGGAGGGAGGTGAACATCATACCAGGAGGACGATGAACACTATCAGCCTCCCAAGATTGCATGTCCAGCTTCTCATGGCCTTTGTGAGGCTGGGGGAGGGAACCTGGAACACACCTGCTAGGAGTGGTTTGTAAACTGGGGAACATTTTGCACGGCCAAGAAGGAGTCCTCAATGAGGGGTTACATTGTGCATAATCAGAGGGACAGGGTGCACTGTATTCCCCCTTTGAATTTTATGTTGCCTGTGCAGACAGCTTGTGTTTTTATATGAGGCTTCATCCAGGATTACCACACACCTCTAATTCATGTGAATGTGCAGTGTAGCGATACACGGACTTTATCAAGATTCATATGTCCATTTTATGATATTTTTTGTGGGGATTTTTACTGTACTGCATAGCTGGATTTTATTACCTTCAGTGTGTGTGTTTTATGGCAGTGATGCCAAGCATTTCAATGAATTGTGCAAGACTCAGACCCATGAATGCAAAGACATCTTCAGTGATTTCATAAATAACAATAAATACACTAAACTGAATGTTGTGGACAATCATTGTCTTTTACTGAGTGCATATAGTACTAAGCAAAATTAATGGTTATTAAAAACCCCTGTAGTAAGACAAACAGTTGTACACCAGCAGTCATTTTTTCCAGGGCCTAGGTGCAGCTGCAATATGGAATTATTTATCTGTCCATTATCAGAATCTTAGACAGAGATGTCGTTTTCTCAGACATATCTTGTCTCCTTTTTTTCATCAAGTTGGTGTCACAGAGGAGGAAAAGGTGAAAGTGGGGGAGACTAAAAAAAAAAAAAAAAACCACTGAAATAAGGAGAAACAAATAGTATTTTCCATATTATTTTCTCAAAACAGTATAATGATGCTTTCATACCTGTTCTGGGGTTTCATTCCCGTGGATCTACCACCCTTGTATGAGCTTGGGAGAGCTTTAATTGACCTGAGCTTATGTGATGCTGCCCACCCCAGCAGTATGCTTCCACTGTCTTTCTCCCTGTGCCAGCACTAACCCTCATGGCTGCACACAATGCATCCATGGAGGGAGCCTGCAGATTTGGTTGAAAGCCAGTCACAGATTTCTGGTGGGATGAGGAACAGGGATCTCCAGGCTTGCAGGGCTGGACAGTGACTCACCATCAGGGATTGCTGGGGCAGTCTGGGGAGAGGATGAGTAAGAGCCTGTGAACTGTAGCTGCTGCTGCTCACCAAAACATGCCTTACTGGGATCTGATAGGAACACAGTTCCCACAAAGCTGCTCTCTTGGGGTGATCTCTGAGCCAAGGAAGAGTATCATCTTTGCCTGAAACTCCCATCTGCAGTGCAATGAACTACAAACTGCTCTGCAGTGGGATCCTGGGGCAGGGGATGGTGGGGGTTGGGGAAGGGCAGCTTTAACATATTTATTTTGTTTGTTTTAAACTGAGTCCTTGTGGAGTGTGAGCCAGGTGATTTACCTTGTGGTTGGCTCCCAGTGAGGAATGCTAATGGCACAACATGCCAGATTCCGTTTTCTGTCTCTGGCCCACCAATAAAAAGTGTCACCAGTTGAAAACATCTCCCATTAAGCCGTTTGGCACTCCTGTCTTGGGTGGAGGTAGGCCTTGGCCAGCTGGCAGAAAAGGCAGCTGTAAGCAGCACAGAAGGGACAACACAAGAGCTCTGAGTGGGATGTACAACCACACAGCACATTGGGGCATGCTGGGCTGTTGGGCTGTTTAGAGAAGAAAAACAGAGCACAAAAATTTGTAAGCTCCCTAGTAGGAGTGCCATTTTGACTAATGTATCAGCAAGGGCGTCAAAAAGTAAAAAGGGATGCGCAAACTAATGGAAAGCAGATTTTCTTCCTGTGGCAGATTTGGCTTCAATGAAGAGAGGGAGAGTACATGTGACAGGAGCAAATTCATATGGTAGGATTGTGGACTAGGAGAAGTATATTCCTGTCTCTGGGCAAGACTGTGACTTCAGCTATGCCTCTCTAAATCCATCTCTGCTTGCTGTACAATGGGCAGAAGCACAATCCAAGGGAGAGCAGGGACTACTCAGTGTTAACTCACTCAGGCATGCAAATTACTTGAAAAGGCTCTGCTCTCCTTGGGACTGACTGCCAGAGAACAATGTCACTTCCCCTCCTCCAAGCAAGAGGGAGGCATCGTTCACTCTTCTCAGAGGGAGTGCAGTGCCATCTCTCTTGACTATTTAGCCCCAGAGCATTTTGCCAATAAATTACAGCCTGGCCCAGAGCTTCCACAATGCCGTCTCTGCCGCGCGGCCTTGCTGGACCACCTCTGCGCCGATATTTCAAAATCCAAGCTCTGAGCCCTTCTCCCACCACAGCTGACCCACATCAGCTCAAGCACTGGTAAGACAAGGATTAGGCCTTTTTTTTCCTTTTTTGCCTTGCACTTTGGAGACTGTAGGGATTCTCTTGTCCAAAGTATTTTTATTTCTGCTCCACCCTCCTATTTTTCCAGAGGTTGGGGTTTTTTTTTCTCCTTTGAACCCATCCAGCCTTCTCCTTATTCTGAGCTTTTGTTTTCTCTGTTCACACTCCCACACTTGAGGCCAGACCTGCTGAGATACTGACTTTTGCTTTGACATTATGATTTGCTTTTTATTTAAGACTCTGTTATGGGTCAATGCTAGTACACCCAAGATGATAAAGGCTGTGTTCTGAGATTACAGCATAGAGCTGCAATGTCCAATTGAGGTTGCAAAAAAGGCCATCAAGTTTCTGGTTTTATCTTGTTTTGCACTGGTTAACGGGACTTTTTTTCTCACTGTTTTGTGCAAAGCTAGCAAAGCTGCAAGTTTGACAGGTTTGCTTTTCATGTACAATGGTTTTCTGCAGCTCCAGGAAGGCATTGCAATGCATTAGCTAATGCAATACAAGTTCTTCCAAGAAGTTTGCAGGGGTCAGGTGATTAACCTGTATATTTTACAGAACATTTAAAGACACTGTGGTCTGATGCCTCATACAATCATAAAACTACCACTCAGCTGTGAACCGTGGGTTGAAGCACAAGCTGAAATGTTGCTGCATTAGAAATGGGAGGAAACAGAGTGAAAATTCCCCTTCAGATCTGCACAGCTGATAAAAGCTCCACAGCACAGCCTCCTACTGCATTTTCCACAGCCAGAGCTCACATTGGGCCGAGTTCAGCATGTTTGCAGAAGGGAGGTGTTGTCCTGCTGTGTTCTGCCCCACTTATGCTGCCCAGTTGGAAGAAGTCATACCTGTACTCAGTAGCAGAAGACAAGTCCTTACAGCCTCTGCACCGACAAGGGCACAGGGGCTGGAGTCCTCACAGGGTCTCCAGCAGGCACAGAGGCTGCATGTCCTTCTCTTCTGCCTCCTTTGATCAAGGAGGAGCAAACACTACTGGATGGATGGCTTCAGATTCTGAGCTAACTGAGCCTTTAAACCCCACATACTCTTACCAGCAGTGTCCCACAAAATGTCAGTATTTAAACTCTCTTCCCTGTCCAGGACCCCCATTTATGATCTTCCGTCTGATCAGGAAATGTGTTTCCACCACAGTTCACTGGGACTTTCCCAGCATGACTGGGTTTACTTTCAACCCCTTCATAAATGGAAATTAGCTGGTCTTATTAAAGGATAGCTCTGATTTCCTAATAAGGAAAATGAAGACCAAAAAATAGACCTTATTGTACAACAAAATCACTTTCCACCCAAGTTCCATTTCTCGGGTAGAATCTGTCCTCCTTGAGCAGTCCCAGTCAGGCCATCAGGCATGTTTCTTGGTTCTTTGCTGTGTGGAAAGTCTTTGTATCACAGATTTTTCTAAGTGATGCAAAAGTTCCATAGAGTTTATTTGCGTCCCCTACAAAATTTGAGTTCCAAGCTGATGGGAATCTAGACAGTCTAACTCATTCAATCACCCTGTGTTTTTAATCTCTGACCCATCTCAACATCACAGTCTTTGAGGGCTTTGAGCTTCCAAATGCTGCCTATGCCACACAGCTAACCAAATGCTTAGCTGCAAGAGCTGCTGGAGGACAGTGGTGGCATATGAGGTAAGGTGTTGGAAGCTGGGAAGTGCCGATGGCACGCAAAGAGCTCCACGGCACCTACTCCCATTAGGAGCACTGCAGGATGTCATTGTGGCCAGGGAGAGCTGCCAGAAGTAGGACTGCAAGGCTCATTGCTGTGCAGTCCAGACATATGGTTGCTATCAGGAATAGGGCGGTGTAAATAATTGTTTCACTCCCTAAACTAGAAGAAAAAAAAAAAGTAGGAAGAAAAAAGATTTTATTCAAATCTGACTGAACCAATTTCTTTTTGCTAGCCAAACGAAAAGTGGACAAAAGCATAATATCAGGCTGCAAGAAACATTTTAGTGCCTTTTGGGTAAGATCCAGCAAGGCAGATATTTTCCACCTGTAAATAATTCAGCAGAAGAAAAGTCATTGCAACTCATTTTTTCCAGCAAGACCATCAAGTCAATTAAGAGAAGCTGAATAGTCTTGTAGCCCTAGAATAAAGAAGAGTAAAATGTTGAGTCAGAAGAGTAACTCCCATTATTGTTCTGGCATCTTCATGAGTGTTGTGCATTCAAATAGTTTTTTACCATCCCCTTAGCATGGCCAGCAGAGACTATACTGGAAACAAGGACAGAAGTCCACCTCCAATAAATAATTTCGAGGATGAGTCCTAAATCATCATTCAAAGCTCCTTGACCCTCTTTTACCCCCACTATTGGGTATTTAGCCACTTCCAGATGCCAGACTGGATGGTTACACTTTCCTTATGTAATAGCCCTCCTCCCTTTCCCCAAATCAGAGCTGCTCTGGATCTAACTCCAAAGCCTGACCTTCCAGTCAGCTGACCGAACATGAACGTGGGGCTTTTCTGGGCTCTGGTTCCACTTTCCACCCTCCTCTGGCACAACTGTATCTGGTGCTATTGGCTCATCCTGGATTCAGAGAAACAAGATGCCTGTGAGGAGAAAATTCATTTTATAAACTTTTATATGTTTTTCTGTAGTATTCTACCACAGCTATTATGTTCTGGGTATCAGAAGGAATTTAATAAATTCCATTCACCATGCAGCTCTCCTCACCACCTGAAAACATATATTTTTTTCTGAAAAGAAAAAGAAAATAAAGAAGAAGGAAAAAGGCTGAAGGGTGTTGTCATAAAAAAAATAGAAATGCATTGGAAGAGCTGCTAGGGATATATACAAAATGGGTATTCATCACAAGCAAATCTTTCTTATTTAGGTATTGTAAGTAATATACAAAGTATGAGGTATGAACTGCACCAAGTATACAGTGTTTGATTTTTGCCTATTGTCCTATTTTCTAAAGTAAAAGAGAAAAGAACAAAGTGTTGAAAAGAAAGGTTTGATATTATTGACTTGTAAAAAAAAAAAGGGATGGTTATATCAGTAGAATCAGGAATCTCATGTAAATAAATACCTTTTGTAATAATGTAGAAACAAAATAGTCCAAATTTCTAGAAAGCCTATAAAAAATGAGCAGAGAGTCCCTAGATATGCCCATTAGGATGCACTGGAGACACTATGATACAAAGGACCAGTAGAAATTGAACTCATTACCTGTAGATCCAAAGTATATTAGACATATTTCCCTAATATTGCAAGCTTTGAAATAAAGTTACTTCATTTCAAGTAGTCAGTGGTCACAGAAAGAATTTCAAAGGAACAAAGTTCAATTGTAAAAAGCCCATTTTAAATATTACTCTAAAAACTATTTCATTGCTTCTTCTGAGAGAAAAAAATCCACATACAGCTTTATGTTCAGGTTGTCGGGTTTTTTTCAAAACAGACCTCAAGGGGAAAAAATTGTTTTCACTCTTAAAGGAATCTGTTGTTTTTTTTTCTGGCCTCATCACCTCTAACCCAAGGAAGAGAAAAATCATTATTATTACTTTGCTGAATACTGGGAGAATGGAAGAATGGAAAGATCCAGTGTGCAACACTCTTTCCTTCACAAACTGTCGGAAATCCATGACTTCCATTGCTGACTGGGGTCGTTGGCCAGCAGTACGGGGGAAGAAACAAAAAGAGCCAAACAGAGTGTGGTGTTTCTCCATTTGTTTCTGTAGCCATAAACCCCATTCCCTTTCTCTATTTTGTGATGTTATTCCTTTATATGGCACAAAACAGGAGTTTTCTTTGGGGTTTGTTGCTTGTTTTTTTTTCCTTTAAGGTTCCTGATCCTTAAACATCAGGAACTCTTGTCCTTTGAGACAAATCTTGTACCACTGGACCCACTGACTATTTTGTCACTGAGGAGGAAAAACTTTATGGGAGCCAGGCTAAGATCCAAAGCTAAATAGATAGCAAAGGCTGACAAAGGAAAGCAAGCGAGAAAGAAAGGGCAAGGGTTAAAAAAAATAAAACTATTGTGAGTTGTATTATGTGGTGAGTGAATCATACGGATTATGGACCAAGGACTACATAATTAAACATGTAAGGTATCAAGGTAAAGTACCAGAATACATAAAGAGGATAATTTCTTTAGTCAGCAAATGGGCAATAACAGGAAAGAATTTTTGTCTTGGGATAGTGAGCAGTTGTATAAACATATGATGCAAAGGCTTTTTCAAATAGACATAACATTGCCATATGTTCCATCAAAAAACTGCAGAGGGACTTGGGAAAATCAGAATGATTTAAGAGGGACTATTCACATTTCTGCCACCACTTGGTTAGCTGAACACAGGCAGCCAAAGGTAAGGAGTGCCGTTAAACAAGGGCATGTAAAGAGACAAGAGTGTGCCCCAGAGATTCTCACACTGAGATAATGAAAGCTCTCAAATGTCACCACAGAGCTGAAGCTCTCCTTAAAAAGTGGCAGAGAGACCATGCTTTCTCTAGGTGCTGGGAGCTGACATTGCGTATGGGATAGCTCTTCCCAGTGGACTCAAGAAGCCCATTAAAGTGGCTGGCTATGATTGGAATTATAGCTACTGCAGCAGCTGAGACACACTGAGGTGCAAACTGATTTGCAGAAAAGAGCTATGACAGGTTGAAGGTCCAGGAAACAAATGTATTGTGTTTGCTGAATTTTGACATATAAGCAAAAACAAAGGAGAGATTCAAAAGGATGCACATACACTTTTCATTTTCTCGAGAAACTTGCATTTTGGCATTAACAAAAGGGGATGCCTGTGTGGTACCCTACAATCATGGAAAATGCTGCTATGCAGCCCTTTGAGGGAAAGGTTCTCCCAGACACCTGTCCTCAGGGAGCAGGAATCAAGCATCCCAATGTCCTCATTCTCCAAAGCAGCACCAATGTGGCTACAAGGTGTTAGTGAAATGGTTTGATTTGAATCAAGACCTGGTTTTGGATATTTTCTCTCAGGTACAGAGCCCTGTAAACAGCATTATCCATCATCTAAAATCTGTGTCCTCTGATAGATTCTTCTCTAATAGGTCTGAAGCTGCAGCTTCCAAAATCCCTGAGACTAATTTCCTGTTTCAGAGGGACTATTACAATCAAAAAGAGAAAATTCAGGAGCTTCTTCATCTTCTGACCATATATTCTGCCTGTAAAGACCAGTCTAGTTAACAGGTGGCACTGACAGATCATGATCCAAACAGCTGTGAGAGAAACAGTCTGGAGCACTGGAAATAGTTATCCATTTGGGGAATGTTTTTTTCCCCCCTATATTGAAACATTAATTGATTCTTTTATATTCAGAAGCTATTTTCACTTATCCCAGACACTTAACAGAAAAATAAAAAAGAAATAATGA
This sequence comes from Passer domesticus, assembly GCF_036417665.1. Lineage (NCBI taxonomy): Eukaryota > Metazoa > Chordata > Aves > Passeriformes > Passeridae > Passer > Passer domesticus. The sequence continues at coordinate 115,586,188 of NC_087474.1, forward strand.
GGAGTTTTGATGTAAAAACACATATAGCCATAAAACAGGTTGATTAACTTGCAGACTTTAAAAAATTAATGTCCAATGGAAGGAACTGCTGACTGGTTAAATTAGATCTACTTATTACAGCACTACAACAGAAACTAAATTAATTTTAAGCTTCAGAATGAAAATTTTATTTTTAATTTTTGTGGGTTGTGGAGTTGGAGGAACTGGATACTTGGGAAATTAAAAGTCCTCTATTTATCATAGGCTAGATGCAGTACAGCCAGCCATAATAAAGGTATTTCTCTTAGTGCAAAATCTCTTGGCAGTTAAAATAGAAGAGCGGTCATGAATTCTAGTTCAGATATAACATTTTCATGATAGTGTAGACTTGCAAATAAAAACTCTTCTCAGATGTAAACACTTTTAACCAAGATTACAGGAAAATCTACAAGTCATCCTGAAGTTACAAATACTTACAAATGTTCTTTGAAGAGTAGATTTGTTCTTCAGCTAGAAATCTGCTCAGATCATTACCATGTCACTTCCAGCATCTACATGTAGACAAGAAAAAAATCTGACCTTTGAAGATTGCAAACATTAAAGATAAAGGAATTTTATTCTGGTATAAACCCAGAAAATATCAGATTTCTTTCTCCATAATTTCTTGACAGTTTAAAGTAAGAAAATAAGCTTTACCTAGGATATCCATTCATCAAAGAGTGATGGAAGGTTACATGAATGACAGATGATTTGTCTATAGGGATAGGTTCCATCTTCCACTTTCACTTAGAGCAGCCCATGGTCACCTCATTGGAGAAGGTCAGTGAGGAAAGGGAGGTGAGTCAACATGAGCTCCATGGGTAATCAAAAACCAAAATGAATGGACAAAAAAATCAAAAAACTTCAATCCAAAACCTCAAACTTATGCCAAATAAAGTAAGTAAGCAAAAAAGAATAGAAAAGAAAGAAAAAAACCTCAACATAAAATGCAGGACTAGATGAGAACATAGCTCTCCAAGAGAACTGCAAAGACCTAAACTATTTCTAATTATTTGATCTTTCTTACCTTCTCTCTGGGTTGAGTTAGAGCCTTTGTATATTTTAATTTTGTGTCTGAAAGGCATTTCTGTTGTTATTGAGGTGGTATGATGTTTATAAGGTAGCATTGTTGCAGGGCCGTGTGGAGAGGATGCCTTGTGGCCTCTGTAGGGGCAGTGACCAAGGAGCCCTTCTGACTCCCATGCATAACAATCATTCACTTCCACTGACTCTCCACGCAAAACAGAGGCTTTGCTGTGACACTGCCTCTGAGCCTTCAATAGATATTTTTCCATCATTAATATTTTAAGAGGTCCTGCAAGGCCCTGAATGTGCAGCCTAAGAAGAGGCCAGCATCCCCTTTCCTTCCCTACCAGACCCTGGAAGGAAGGTACCTGTTACACCTGCTTCAAACCCTCTTTGTTAAATACCACCACAGCAAAGGAGACAGGGTTAGATCACTTCTTATTTAAAGCTTAGTCTTCTGCTGGCAGCACCAGTGGCACTGCTGACTGACAGCTACAGCGTGTCTTTTAAATACTTGCATGGGGATTTGAGTGAGGGCAGGTGATCGCGTAATATTAACAACTTTCGGTCACTATCTAATCAGGGCTGGATCCAGACCTGTGACTGACAGATTTTTAATTGCTAGTCTCCTAAGTCGTACAGCTCTCTCTCACTGGGAGGTGTTACCTTCAGCTCTTACTATGATGGATAAGGGCAAATTCTACACTGTTAAAAAAAATTTTTATGTGTAGATATCTAAAGTGTTGCTTTGTCTCTTTGACTTATGGGGACTCTTTTTTTACAGTAAGAATGAAAAGATAAAAATATTGAAATAATATACTTTCCAAAAAGAAAGAAAAATAGAAGTATATCTATGTGTGTGCACATCTTTATTTGAAATCATACTGTTCTCTCTTGATTTACTGCAAGAATAAAGAACATAAGAATGCAGGAGAAGTCTATCATGCCTCACCTCCTTTGCTTTCGAGTTTCTATTTGCTCCTTTATTTTCCATACTTTAAAATCTCATTTAACATTCTCTTGAGAAGGAGAGCACAAGATTACAATCTAACGATTGTAATGAGAATGGGTTACGTTTGTGCCATTTCCCATTTTCATTACAATCTTTGTGGCAAGAGTAATGTAACAGAATTTTTAATGTCTTATATATTGCATGAACATTTTTTTTTCAGCAGGCTCCTGCTACATTTCAATGGATGATGCTGTTGCAGAACATTGCAACTTTGATCTTTTTATAGCTTGCATTATGATCACATTGGCAATTTAACCCACTTCCCCAAAGTGGAAAATATTTTGATATACAGCTTGCTGCTACAAAAGCCAGTCATCTACACATACTGTACATACCTAGAAAATTGTTTTCCCCAAAATCCCAGCTGTGGCTGAGTACAAGATACTGACATCACCAAAGATGTGTGCTTCTCTGAGTGGTACTACGGGAATTGCAGATTGCACAATCTGAGCAGAAGAATAGAGCAGTTTGTTCCCTGAAAGGTACAAACAGCTCTTGGAGAGAAGTGTGTTTCATGTGTTAGGCATGGCACTGATTTTCCAAAGTGTATAAACCTTTCTAGAAAGCTTCTCATAATGATCATCAGCTAAGGAAAAGATAGGTGGTGGACCAGGACAAATTTTCCATTAAAAAGGGGTCAGAATGAATTTGGCAAGAGAGCCAATGGTTTAAGCTATACTACCGAATCAGCAGGCACCACCAGCAGTTTGCCTCGATTTGTTAATGCCAATAGTTAACATGAGTGATTCTTAACACAGGACCTAACTAGGGGGAAAGAGAAGTGTGCTGGAATGGCTAGCTCAAGGGCAACATCCCTGAGGAAATCTGTACAGACCTTGTGTGACCAGAAAGGCTTCAAAGGGAAAGGCATCTACAGCTAACGGGAAGATCTTCCTCAAATTCCTTGCCTACCTTTATGAGGCAAGAAGAGAATGATGGCCTTGATAAAAAGCTGAGCCATCCTCAGGCTTTTTATCATGGAGGGCTGCAGAGTCACAACAGCCTCAGTCTGACTGGTAACACTTCCCTTTTAGAAAATGCAGCCTGGTGAAAAAACAAAAAAACAAACAAAAAAAACCAAAAACCACCAAACCAAAACAACAACAAAAAAAACCCACCAGAGAAAACTTAAGGAGATGAATGGGCGTGAATTTGAGCATAAACTTAACCTTTGGCCAGTACTATAAATTCTATTGATGTATACATCTTGATGATTAATACAGACTAATGATACTGAACTTTAAAAAAAATATTTGAGAGTAGCACCTTCTTGCAGTATCAGAAGAGCAGACAATGTCAGCATATCTTTGAGACAGCCTGCATCTGGCAGATTCGTGTTCCTGCTTAAGGAGCTTTATTTCCTTGATGCATAGGGTAGAATCTGGCATCCTTTGGATCAATGCCTATGGAGATATTCACAGCATGGCAAGGCAATGGGTGAAGGAGAATGACATCCTCATTATGATAACATTCTACAGACAACTTCCAGATTTTTACATTTCTGGACAAAGCCATTCATGAAAAGATGCACAAGGTTATATTTCACCTTAACCCATGGGAATTAAGTTTTAACCCTGTGTCTTGTCTGTTCAACTTCTGTTGCGCTTGATATAAGCTGGGCACATCTAACTGAGTCTGGAATTCTTTTCCCTTTGAGTCTAAATTTAACACTGCAGGCCCTCAGGATAAAACCAGTTGAGCCCTTTGGAGGGAAAACGTTCATCCTCTTTATCAGAGTGGCTTTCCCGGTGGCTTTCACTTCAGCGAGAAGAGTGTCTGGGATAATTGCTCTTTCCACAGAGGATCAATACTGTGTAATTAATCAAGATGAAATCATTCTTTGCACTTCTCCAGGTTTCATCCTTGAGACGTATTTTCAGATTCACTGGCTCCTGGAGATAGCAACGCTCTCCTACTGCACTACCCCAAGACACCCTAGGGGCAAAAACATCACAATCCAGCTGTCCAGAGTCTAGCCTGACATATCTTAATAGATGAAAAGAGACAAGAAGGCCCAGATGCCTCTTTATTAGGACCGTCCTCTCTGCAGAGACAACAAGCCCTCAAAATCTACCACAGTCAGCGTAACGTTGGCATCAAGGGGCACTTATTCCCTCCCAGGAAACATGCCACCAAACTTGCAGTGATTACAAAGCGGAAGCATGCACTTTAGAAATACACCTAGCGGAGCCCTGGGTCACAGTGAGAATAACTCAGCTAACATTTCTACAGTTTGCAGAGTTTGCTTAGCTGTGATTGATCACATGAATCACACATTCTTGTTTAATTTCTGTTACGGGGCAAGCATATTTTAAATCCACTGCCTTGTATGAAACAACACAGGAAGTAATTTTAAAAGTACGTTTTCTATGAAGAATAAAAATATGAACATTTATTATTAAAGTAATTTTCATCTCTGCCAGGTCACTTTTTTTTTCCAAATTTCAAAATGCCAGAGGGGAAAAAGAAATGAAAAGACTATTGAATCAGTTCTAATGGATTTAAGACAAAATGAAACATTTCAAGCAGTTCATTTGACCTGGAAACATTCTCCTTTTAGTATAAATACTTTTATGTTTCATCCTAACTTGGGCTAAAAAGGCTGGAATTTCCCACAAATTCCAATCATCTCCACTTATGCTCAAGATTCCTCCTGTCTGTCAGGCTCTTTATTTCTCTCTATTAAGCACAATCAAGACAAAATGACTCCTAAAAAGATTGCTGGCCATTCTGGTATCACTGAAATTAAGTAGTTGGTGAAGACAATTATAAATAATATATACAATTGTGTTTATTACAGAAAGATATTAAAAGAATGACTGGAATTTTCCATTGGTTTAGATAAGCAATGAAGACATTTAAGTAGACCTGAGCTGAGAAACAGCACTGGCTCAAGTGATTGTGAGTTGATTCAGTTTACATTAAATGGAAGAACAAATAAAAGTAAGGCTGGAACTAATGTTCTCCATTTCAAAAGGGCATGGACTAAGTGCTCTGAGCACCCCAGCCGCCAAAGTCAACACACTGTGTGTCTCTGCAACAGGATGGGAAAGAGGCTGGAGGATTCTTTGAATCACTGGTGCTTACAAGATCTCAAAGCTGCATTCCAAGCAGGAGGAAAAAACTCAGTCATCTATGGACTTGCAGGATAAAGAACCACTTAAAGAGCCTTTAGTTCAAACTTCAGTAAGAGTAATGACACTGAATAGAAGTGCAAAGGGAAGATGTATAATGGGAATGAGGTTCTATTACATTGGAAAGAGCAGCAAAATAATCTAAAAGCTTAATTGTATGGGGATGAGATTTTACTAACTGGAAACAACAGAAAAAAAAATCTAAGAGCTTAATTGTCTCCAGTTGTGAGGACCTGGATAATTCCATTCTGAATTCAGACAGAACTGGCATGTGAAACTACAGGAACTTGCAGGTATTCATGATGAGCCTATCTACTCATGGGATTAGAAAATAGTAAAGGCAGTATCTCCAGTTCAGTGACAGAAGAAAAAAGATCTTACAATTAAAAGTTAGTCTGATCTCAAGCCTTAGGAACAAATTTTGAAAGAAAGGAGTAATTTAAGTCATTGAGATAAACTGGGAATGGACTAAAATACTACCAGAGGGTTTGGGTTTGCTAATGGTAGGTTGTTTTAGACTAACTTGATAGGATTTTTAAGAGATAAAAGATTTTTAGACAAAGGAAACATGGTAGATATAATTTATCTGAGCTTCAGCAAAGCATTTAATAAGGTGTCAGATGGGAAATAATTTTTTTAGCTAGAAAAAATAGGGATGCATGAAGGAAGTGTTGAGTGGGAGCCTGCTGAAATGAAGGCGATCACTTGCAGTACTGCAAAAAGAACTGAAGGAGAGATATGAATGAACTTTCTCCACATTCAGCTTTGAGATATTTCTACTTTCTCTCTTTTCTGGTAACTTGCATATAAATAGATAGAGTCATTACTTCTGGGACACTGATTGCGATAGTAATTGTCCACAGCTAAAAGAAAGTGTTAATAGAGAAGAGGATGAGGGCAGTGGAAAGAAAGACACGCATTATAGAAATAGAATAAAATAAAAGCTCATTCTTTGAGGGACTGTTACCACAGCTACTGTAAAAAGAGCTCTCATCAGTAGAAAATGACTGAGATGAATTAAGCTGGGACAGGAGCTAAGGAGAGCATGAATGACTCTAAGCCACCAACGGGGGCCACCCTTGCAAAGGCAGAATCCAGACCATGCCAGGCAAGATAGTCCCAGCAGTAACGGAAAGTCTTAGGATAACTGTGTGAAACAGTAGTGCAACAAGACCTGAAACACTGTCTACTCCTTTGTCTGCCCACATTCAAAAACCAGAACTTCAAACTGAAATTCATTTAGACAACAGTGCTAAGAAGCTTGGGAAACAAGCTGTTAGCTGTACTAAAGAAACTGGAGCTTGGCATATTCAGCTAGCAAAATGAAATCTTGAAGGCATAGAGAATTCCCCTATCCTGGATAAAGAGTTTGTAAATACCTGCTGGAGGAGAAAAAATAAGCCACCCATTGGGCAAGAACTGGATAGAAACCGGCCTCACATAAATTTAGAAAATTTATAAATTAAAAAAAAAAATAACAACATTCCAAATGGAAGAACAAGGTCAACATCTCAAGCTAACAGCTCCTTTCAACAACAGAGGTTGGTCTCCATATGACAGGATTTATATGACATGTTACCTGAAGAGTATGGTATTTTCCAACCCTCTGCCAGACCGATATTCCCATTCCAAACTATGTTTTGAATCAGAAGCATTTCCCTCTCCTCCAGAAAAATATTCCAGTTCTGCATATACACAGTCATACAACCTATAATGTGACTGAGATTGAGAAACAAGCAGCAGGAATCCACCCAGGCAGTGCGGGACAAGGTCACTGGGAAGGGCAGAGAAGAGATTTCAGAGATGGCAGTTGGAAGGGACATTGGCTGAAGTGGTGTTTACCATTATTATCTTCTCTGCTCATGAGTCCTTAGCACTACAGGGATTAAAATGTAAGTTATGAATGTCCCTGTGAAAGGCTGCTGAAAAAAAGAACCCCAACCCTTTATTAATGACATTATTTTCCCTTGAAAGCATAAATACCTCGTTCTTTCAGGTGCTACAGATTAAATAGCCTGAAATGTAGGCAGAAATTACATTTGATGTTGCGAAAATTGGAAGCATTGATAAAATATGTTTGTTAGAAGACAGGAGGTGAAAATAGGTGTAACAGAGAATTGACAAAACAGCTTAGAAACAATCTTGCTATTAGCAGGGAGGAAAGAAGTGGTAATAAAATTGGGAAACCAATTAGTTAGGAAAAGGGCACAAAAATGCTATAGGAGAAGGAAAGCATAAACAGGGAGGGAAAAAGCATTAAATGAGATACTACAGTATTACAGCAACATCCAAGGTAACTCTTCTATAAAATATCTAATCAAATCCCATGGGTTTTCATGTGGAACCTGATGAGTACCTGTCAGATGTGAATGGAGTCAGTGAAGGCTTCCCAGAAACTCGGCAGTGCTTCTTGATGCTTCTAGTAGTTTCATCTGAGATGTCAGGCTGGCAGCTGAGCTACAGGTACAAATACACTGATGATGCTGATGCTACACAGGGCAGTTGCCTTCAGCAGAGAGGCAGGACAGGTAGCTGGGGAGGAAGAGGGAAACAAACTGAGAGAGATGTTAAAATTCTGGAGCAAGATTCCCTAAAGGTTATGCAGGAGCACCTCTGGTAAACACACCAGAACTCAGGGAGCTGGAGCATTGCCATGAGAACAAAGGAGAAAAAGGATTTTGGAAGCTCCACAGAGGGTGAAGTAAACAACCAGTCAGCTATGACAGAGAGCCGAAGCAATGAAAAGGCATAATAATATATAATGTTATTTCAAAACAACAGATGGGAATAGGGAATTGATAGTGAAGCGATTAATACTAGCAATGAAAGAACTAAACACCTTTAAAATGCACAGTTTTTAATAAGAGCCAAGCCAAAGACTCACAGCAATTCATAAATTAACAAAGAATAATATAAACAGTGGCAAGAAGGGAGAAAGAGCAAAATGAACCCAAAGGTATGCCAAGTGCCTACTGATGGAAAGGAGGATGACTTTGAGGGGTAAGACTGAGCCTCAGGGTAAGACCTGTAAGCACAGTATGAGAGCTCTGTCTCCCAGTCTGGTCAGCAGCTGGGAAGCTCCTGTAGCACCATTGGGAAAGGGAGAACAACCTTCACTGCTGCCCCAGTCGCACCCAGACGCCCCCAGGAGCTCCCTAGACCTGCAGGAGAGCCTCAGACACCAGGCTGGTGTTATGTGGGAACTGTGCTGTGCTGGAGCATTGCCAGTGCATTCCTCTAAGCTCTCTCTCACCTGGGACTTGGTGGGGATGCTCAGGTCCCACTTGCAACCCCAGAAAACTGGCATCCCACCCTGGCCCCCAGCAAACCAGCATGAACCAGGGACAGGGACTTGGCCCCATGGGCCAAGTTTTGGGTTCTGCTTTGGTCCTTTAAAATGGAGTTTCTTATGGAGGCTATGGAGTTCTTCAAGGTTTTCACTCCTCCATAATTTCCTAGCAGTCATTTTTCCTCAGCTGCAAGTTTTAGACTAAATTTACACTTGCATTTCAGTAGTTAGTGTTGACATTATAAACAGCACAAACAAACTCACTGATTCCATACACAAATTAACCCAGAGGTGTGCACTTTATATAACTCAATGCTTGTAACACAATCTGTATAACTATGAAGGAACTGCTTGAAGGAAAGCAACTACAAAGGCAAGAAAGAGAGAGGGCTGGAGTTGTATGTTTCTCCTGGTGAAGCTGTGGGTGTATCACCAGCCTCACTCATTTTGGAAAACTTGGTTAGAAAAAATCCTGAGCACAGCTCCCAGCCAATGTCCAGAAAAGAAACAGGGACAAAGATGCAGAAGATTAGAAGTGATAGATATTGACAGTGTCTTATTAGAAAGCCTAAGGATAAAGGGCATTCATCACAAGCAAATTAAGGATTTGAAGCTACAATTTCTCAGCAGATCTACAGCAACTGCCCTTTTATTTCCTAGACACTCCTTGCAAAAAAAAAAAAAAAAAATTGATGTAAACCACCAATGCCAGTTAGTGCAACTTCTAAGAGGTTGAACTGTGTCTGGACTGGGACACCTGGTGACCAGGATGCTAAAAACCGAGGTGTTTCCCAGCAGTCTAAGGGAAAGATTGGGCCAGATTTGTTCAGATTTTCCTTTTTGATTTTTGCTTCCACTTAGATAGCAAATTCTTCATCAGGTTGCCAAGATTTTCAATATGACAAGAGTCATTTTGTGTGGTTTTGCTTGTTGGATATGATTTTAAATTGCTGTAATGGAACCATTTGAGAAAACAATAGGGAGAAATTAAAAATATGTATTTAAAACAGAATTAAAAATGAAAGAAACAGATGTGTACCATGCATGACACAGGAACTTTCAAATGCAAAGGAAATGCATATATTACAATGAAAGACTAAGCAGTACATATACATCAGCATTTTCCATTCCTTTTTTCTTTATACACGTGTTTTAGATATACATAAATTATTTTTCCTTTTGTTTTATCCCTTTTTTAAAATCAGAATATTCAAACATTCTCTTTAAGAACCAGAAGAGGATGAAAGATTGCATTTGGCAGGTCTCTTTTGTGCTATAATTTGTTTCTTTGTGGAAATGCAGCAAAGGGTGACTTTTATTATGTGTTAGGTAAGAATCTGCATAGAGCAACTTCCAGCTGTTGACCATGCGATTAGGCCGTTAAAGTGCAAAAATCGCTGTTTACAAATACCCATAATTACTATAATTTTCATGCAAAATCTACACTCACCTAAAACCAGACCACATGCCAGTTCTTTCCTGGCCAAAATGGCTATTTCTTTCTGTCTTGAAGTCTCAGTCACATATTGAAAAAAATATCTGCAGAATAGAATATATTTTGACTGCAGAAATAGATTTTGCATGAATAGACTCCTGAGGCATCCAACAGTTTCAATAATGTTTTCTATTCCAGGGGAGCAAAAAATATTTTTCCTTGATAGCATTTATTTTATATTCACTGCACTGGAATTACTTTCTCAAAATTCTGCCAGCAAAGACTTATCGTATGTGGGTGCCATTGCTGTAACATAAAGATAAGGATGGAGGCTTATTCCACTCATAAGCTCATGAGTCTGTAAATTGGAACTATCCTTCATAGTACAATGCATTTTACCAGTCCAAATATTTTTCTTAAAGACAAGACAGGAGTTTTTTCTTGGAAGTATTTTCCTTCGGTGACTTAAGGAAGCATATTCATGGACTACTTATGGGAGGAAATACACAAACAATGGGACACCACTGGTTTCTCTGGATGGGGGAAGAGTCCACATTATTCCAGTAGCTTCAGAATCAGTCATTTGAGCAGCTGCCCTAAACAGGAAAAATGTTGTCTGGGGAGCAGCAGATAAGGTAAGATAGACCCAAGGACCTCAGAGGACAGAGCTGCATCCTAATTTGATGATCCAGGTGCAAATAAATGGCTCCACTCATTTCAAAGATGGGACAGGTAACATATCTGGATCTGAATTTGGATTAAATCATCAGAAATGTTCAGGCCTGTGATTTTGTTGCTGGCCAAATGACTACGATTATTACAACCAAACGTGACAATACAATGATATTTTACCTAGGGGCAGGAATTCAGGGGAGATTAAAATGAGAACTGACTCAAGCCTTCACCAGGAAATTGAATCTAACCCTTTTTGAAGTTAAACATTTTGATATAAAATTTTTCATCGTATGGCTGACCTGCATAAAACGACTGAATTCCCTGTGCACTGCGAATACTTTGTGTGCTGCAGTTTAATAGTTCTAGAGATGGGAACCAGATTAACTTTGAAATTTCCATCCTGCCCTCACAAACAGCAGTTCGGCTCCTCTCATGGCAGCAGAAGTTTGCTGTCAGCCTGCAATATTTTGATCATGGTCCTGCCTAGATCTGCTAGGGGAAGAAATAATGATATGGTCGCGAGAGCCCTAGCAGTTGGCCAATGCTGGATCCCTCTCCAATGCCATTAGTGATGAGGCTCAAACAATAGAGACTGCGCTGGGGAATTGAAGGGAAGAAAAGGCTGGTGATGTCAAGACCAGTCTGGTTCTCTTCAAGCCATTGTGCTGTGTGTTGCAATATTAAACCTCTCTTACATTAAGGGCTAAATGACGGGCTTCTCAGAACTTTGACCAGCGAGGGATGGCACATTGTTCCAGACATTTTTGGCCAAAAGGGAACTATAAATTGTCCAGTCTGATTTCTCTCTAATGATTAATGATTTAATCATTAAGAAGCTGCCATGTTCCATCTATGCACTCTTGCATTGGCCCAGAGGTGTTAGATAGACAAAAATATTTCAACTTTTCAGACTCACAGCTAGCAGAGGATGAAGCCTCTGCAGCTGCTGGGGCAGCTGTGCCTGGCCCATCTCTACTGGAGGGAAATGTCTGGCTGATGTGTCTCATCAACCCATGATTGAGCTCTCTTAAAACCGAACTGGAGGTACTTCCATGCCTCTTCCATTTCCTGTGGGGTCTCGCACCAGCTCCCCTGGTTTGTCCTTACATCAGCAGCATGGCAGGCAGTGTTCTGAGGCATAGCAGAGGTGCTCCTTGACCATTCTGTAACATTCTGCACGAAAAGCTCAGCCCTCTTTTGGCCCTACAACAATCAGCTGTTGGAGCCCAGGAGAACAAACTGGCATAGCAGTATTTGTCTTCCCAAAGACGTTTCTCTGCTGCTCCTACAGGCCTTGATATAGAATTAAGTCTGTTGTTGTAGGTCTGGACCACCAAACCACCAGATCTGCCCCAAAGAGCTTTCAGTGGACATAGGTGATGGAGAGAAGAGATGATAAACCAGTGGGGGAAGCCCAAGGTCATGGTGAGATGATAATGATAGATGTAATAAGCAGTAGTAACAACACAAACTATCATGCCACTGCCCTTTTTTAGCTTGGATTTGAACCCTTGGGCTTTGCTAATTATGACACAATAAAAACTAAAAGGGGAAATTACCCACAAAAAAAGAGGCTGTTAACCACTTCATCTCTACAGCCATGCTGCATATTTTGGGCTTTGCTCTAATTGTTCAGTAGAGGCTCCAATAATGTCAGTGGAAAGTCAGGATATCCCTCGTGGATTATGCTGTAGCAAAGTAGTTTAAATTTAATCTAGGGTTGGATTTAACACATTTAAAAGAGAGCAAATTCACTGTTCAGTCTAACAGTCCAGTCAATACTTGAGGCTGATGGTTCTTACTCTGGCACTGCATTTTTATATTCTGACAGAAGGCAGAAATTATGCCCATGATCATCCATCATTAGCAGTTCCAGTTGTTTTTTCCCAAACACAAAAAAAAGCCAGATACCCTGTGCTCAGACAACAGCCATGGCATTTTGGTGTTTCTTTGAAATTTCCATATATGCTCAGTAAAAGGTACAAAAACAAACCAAAAACACAATTTATGGAATATTATATTTGAACGTGGAGTTGAAAGAGCTATTCCCTAGCAATAGCCAGCTCCAAAACACTAACTGGTGATACAATAAATAAACCAGTTCATTTCTATCATAAAAATACTTTTTGCTTCTACTGCCTAACTGGAAGGACATTTCTGAACCTCACTGCTCTGCTGTCAAGATGCACCTAATTTCCAGCAAGAGTTTATTCAAAATTAATTTATATCCATGTAGTCTTATATGAATTTTGCCTTTTTGATGTCACGGGTCTCCAATTTTCCTTGTGCTGAGCACCCTCCACATCTCCAAATGAATGCCACTGCTATGAATACCTAGTTACACAGAAACAGCCTTCCCTCTAACGCTGATCAGCAGCCGTGCCAGGGAGAGATCAGAAACTGGTGGGAACTGGCCAAAAATTGGGAAGAGTCCCTAGGGCTCACCTGGGGAAGAAAAATTTGGGCAGAGTGGGAATGGGTCTGTGAATTTCCCTCTTTGTCCATCATGACCCCTTCCCCCAGAAACAGCTGGAGAATCCTGCTGCTTCTACTCCACCCACTTGCACCCCGCCTTTTCCTGTGAGGACAAACACAAAGACCTCTTGCCTACAGAGACCTGGTGCGTGGCTGAAGCCATTGCTCCTGCTGCAAACCAGCCACTGCCTCCTCAGGCAAGGACGCAGCCTGCTGCCCTAGGCCCGTGCCTGAAGATTGCCCAGGCTCCTGCCATCTGCTCCTGTTTTTCCAGACAAAATACGCCGTTGCTGGGTTTCCCATAACAGGATAGGCTCCCTACCCCCCCAGTCATTCTGGCAGATCTTTTTTCCTCTGGTTCCAACTCCAGATCACTTGTCCTTACAAGCATTTCCAAGAGCTCCTTCGTGCCCCCAGCAGGTACAGCCCTGATATGCCCCGAAACCACCCTCAGTTCCTCACCAGCCCCACCACACTGGTGAGATGTGCTGTGTCCCCTTTGCCCATGCTCTGAGCTACACATGCTGTGATCCAGAAGCTGTTTGACGGCAGGAGTGTTGCAGTATTCCTGAATTAACACGCTCTGCCTCCCAGTGGGCCTTATTAGCTCAGGCACAAACCTCACTAACACGGCTGTATGCTTTCTGTCCCAGAGAAGGTTTGTATCTGGCCAGTTTGCAGTATCCATCCATCTGCCCCCTCCATATAGATACACCATAGTACTCCAGTGATTAGACAGGATATCTCATCTCTTGCCTTTTCAACGCTCTAGCTGATTATTTCTATCTTACAGAAAAAGAGGGCACTCTCAGAGCCTGAGGTATATAACCCAGTGTATCATGCATGTAGTAGGCATGCACTACACACAAGAGAAGAGCTCTACCCCGCTTTAATGTTTGGCTCTGCCTCTATAACATTATTTCAGCAGCTACACAATTAGTCAGACAAGAAATTTAATTTTTTTACAGAAAACCCTGCCATTCCTGTGCCGCTATCCCCAAAAAATGGCTCAGAAATACCTTGTGGCATCCTGACACTTCCTCCTGATCTCATGGCAGTGAGACTGCTAATTCCAAGGTATGAACAACACATGGCTACACAACAAAGCCTCAAAAATTATGCCATAGCCTGGAAATTATGCCAGGTATTTGAAATTTCAGCCCCATCAGATCCTGCTTCATAGCCTTAGAGTTGTGTGCTCAGCAGAGGCAAAATAATACCTGTGCTCTTGTTGTGCATACCTTTGCTGTGGTTGTGCCTGCAAGAAAGCACTTCTGTATCATTTGAGTTAACATTACCTGGGTTAAGGTTTTCCTTCCCACTACTTAGATATGGTCTAAGTGGCTGAAAATATCCATGAAATGGAGATATAGCTCTTCATTTAAAACCAGAACCTTTCTCATGATTACATTAACACCCAGGCTGCTGTGGACACCTGAGACATCCTTGGTCCTAAGCAGTGCAGCCTGAAGAGCTCGCTAGTCAATAAAATAAAATACCCATTCTCTTTAATTAACATATGAAATAAACACAATCTGTGACACCTAGTGTGCAGCAGCAATTAAGAGGCATTGCTTAGTTAAACCTCCTAATACCTCATTTAAATATGCAATTAAGGGATAATTGCCTTCAATCAATAAAAAAATTGAAATATTTTGCAGGGACCTCAATTATTTTTTTGCGAAGCTTTCTACTTCGTACTTGGTCTGGTCTAAGTCTCCAAATCTTATACCACTTGTTAAAGAAACATTATTCTTTTCTGGATTGCACTGATTTATGGCTTTTATTCATCCTACCAGCATTATATGAGCCTGATGCTAGTGTTATACCCATGCAAAACATTTATTTTTGTGTAATCAATGGCTTCTATTTGATTCAAGCTATCCATTTTATGTTCTCCATGGATCATCTCCCTTTTCTGGTCCACACAGACCAAAAGCATATCTTTGTGTAGGTCTTTACACGCAGAGCTTCTTCAGAGGCATCTTAACAAATCTTTTGTAATGCAATTGTTTTCCCATTTTTCAGTATCTTCTTGCAAACAAGCAGTACTGCACTTGTGCACAAGTGCTAGCAATTCAAACCATATATCCAGCCCCACTCCCTGCCTACACACAAATCCATCCTTAGTAAAATGAGACAGATCTCATGAATCAAACAAGGAACAAAGTCAACCATTGCCTTCCCTCTCAAGGCATGAAATTAGCAATGCAAATATATATGCTCATCTAAGAGCTCCTTGAGTGCACTCCATCATGGCACCTCATGCCATCATCAGCCACAGAACAATCAGAATACAGGGGGAAATATTTTCATGCTCAGTAATTGAATTATGTGGTTGAAGAGACAAGACCCGTGCAAGCAAGGGAGATGGGGGGGAAAAAAAGGTAGGAAATAAATTCTGACAGGCATTTACAGGCATCTAATGAGCACCCAAGAAAGCAGCATACTACACTGACAGGAAACCTTGTGCAAGCTAGGATTCATGCTATTTTACATGTTTAGGCTATTAACACCCCATTATCTGAACACCTTGTGGCAATCATTGCTGAAGAGAAATCCTCCCCTCTGGACTATTCCTGTCGTGGGGAAGCGTTGCTTGGATTTAATAAAAAAGGGTTCAAAATTGATCTCTTGTGCAATCGTGGTTAAATCATTTCACTTCTTCAGATGTCTTTCTCACCATGCCATATCTTTTAGCCAGAAAGACTTGTTGAGCTGGCATCAAACAAGGGTCACATCCTTGTTACAGCTTGTCACTTATCTAAGTGATAAAACTAATCTTGGACTTAAGCTTGTCCTTAATTAACACAAGATACAAAACAAAACAAAAGTAGATGTTGCTGCAGTCTCTGTAAGGTGCACACATTCTCTACTGGAAATGCTTGGTGGCATTCAGAGGTTTTAGGCTTTGCAATTGTGACATCAGTATGACCTATAATGGTACCACCTCCAGATGAAAAGCACTGCATAATGTAGACCAAAGAGCACAGCTTACGTTTTTTTACCCAGTTTTTGGTACACAGAGTTTTGCACAAGTGTTACTTTAACTTGTATTTCCTTTCCTCTTGCTCCTATCATTACAATATGTTGTTACTGATTGTTTCATGTTATCTATCCACTACTGTGAAATACATACATAAATACATGGTAAGTTCAGAGATCATGTATATAAGCATAAAGATGATGCAAAGGCACTACTTAACAAGGAGAGGAACTCCCTGACTGCAAGAATTATTAGGAACACCTGTAAATCATCTAAGGAATTATGAACTTTGCCCTCCATCACTTCTGGAACCCCCATTATTTCTTTTGTCTAATTCACTCAGAGGTCTAGCCCCTCCAGAGAGCAGGTGATTGCTAGATTTAGTCAGGTGATTGCTTCTGTTCCAGAAATGTTTTTTCAACATAATCAACTGATTTGCTTGAGAAACAAATATTTTGCTCCCTTCTAGTCTGTATACAATGGCTGTCATCAGGCATGCACTGTTGTTTTTAGCCTCCTAGAAGGACAGATATTCTGCGAAGAACCAATCATTCTGTGATAGATGATTTACAGAGAACCAGGATACCGAAATTGCCAGTCTCCAGAATATATGACATGTCATCAGATGAGTAAAAGAAGACCTCTTTGATGTACTTTTTAGTGTGGGTTTTCTTAGTGTTCTATCCATTTCTCATCTTATGTAGCTCTTGAAGGCTTACAGGCTGTGAACCCTTTCTATTTATGCACACATGTTAAAGTTTCTAATAATTGTGAATATGTGTCTGAAGTCATAAGTTTTTATAAAAAGGTTTTTATCAAGAGATGCTTCCAAATAACATGTTTAGACCAAACAGAAAATTTCACTAAATACTAGATAAGAACTGAATGTTAAGATGCATACAACACTTGTCCCTTCTTCGGCCTGTTCTTGTCTTTATATTGCCCAGCTGGCTGTGTGTAGGTTTACTGTAAACTTCAGAAAGCATCTTCAAGAGCCCTGGGAGAAGGAAACTGAGTGCAGCCTGGAATTGCTGCTCCCCCATATGGATTCATTCATATGTCCATTCCTGAGCATGGGGGAAATGGGGGTTCAGCCCTCTTGACTTCAGATCCTTGCTGTTGAGACTGGAATGGGACTGTGCTTATCTTCCATGATTTCAGATATGGACACATTCCTGTAATAAACCCAAGAGGTATCTCTGCTCTCTATGAATGTAACACACACCAGGCACCACTGAAAAGTCATCATATGGCTCCAGCTTTTACCCACTGTTATCCCTGGTTTAACTCAGGGCAAGCTTGACCAGGAGGGATCATCATCCAGTTGCCAATTAAGTGAACTGAGCCAGTCCCCCAGGGCAGCAGTGGAGCCATATAGAATTACTGCAGTTACATTATTATTATGATGATGATGGTACAGGCAACCAAGCCCTGAAGAGTCTCACTCATTTCATTATAAGGTCACAGAGTAAAAAATCAGCTTCTCTCATTTACACCTGTCAACCCCAATGAAAGGAGCAGAGCAAAATTAGCCTACAATGCATAAACATTATCCTATGTTATTTGCACACAGCTCTTCGTGTGTAGATTGATACATCAGTTGGGTAAATGATGCATCAGTTAAGACTCAGACAAAGGTAGAAGAATGTGTATTTTTGCTCTGCTATCTGCCATCATTTTGCATAAAAAGTAAAGAGACTGACCTGAAATCAAACCAGTTTTCAGGAGTCAAGGTACAAAATGTCATTATGCAGCTCATCTCTCCAGTAACTCTCCAGGAAGATGTAGTAGCCTCAGAAAAACTGTTTTCCATCTGGTTTTAAATTTTCACAGAGAATCAAAACAAACAACACTCTGAATATAGTAAGAATATATTGCTTGATAATAATAAAACCGGCTATCACAGTGGAATTCAAATGTACTATCACTTAATTACAACACCAGCTCTGATTGTTACAACACAAGCCTTGTCTTTCCAATAGACATGGGACAAGAAATAGTTCTTGTCCAGAAAGCCATGAGCCTTCCTTCAGGGATATGCTACATCTGCCAGCCCTGGTGGATGTCTTGGGTGCCATGGGGCATCAAAAACACTATGTGAAAATTCTGATTAGGCAACTGAATCCAGTTCTCATGGTGAGACATATCTTAAGTACATGCTGGAGAAACAGTAAAAATATGATGTCTATTCAAGGTTAGTTTTTATGGAAAAGCTGAATAAGACTACAGTAGGAACCCCAGGGCACATGGAGTGGGCTCAGAGAGGAGACTGAGTTACAGAATTGGTCTTTTGTTCAGGTCTGAAAGCATGGCTAGATTAGATGATTTAATGCCATAAACCCTTTGGCAAGATCCATTAATCCAATGTCCTGGCCAAATTGTGTTTGTGCTTTAAAGCCAATTTGTGTTCAAAATTATTTGAATTAATTGCTCTTCCTTTTTTAAACTGGTGTGTGGTATTTCTGTGTTCTTTCAAGAGTTTTCCATCGCAACTCAAGGAATATGAGACTATTCACCCATGTCAATATTCTTACCATACATCCTTCCATAGTAACTTAGCTTCTCTTTCTAAGCAAAATATTCTGTGAGAATTAGGAATTAAAATAGGCTGAGGGATAATTTTTTTTTTCTTTTAAAATAAATCACAACTCCTTCCTTCATCTTACACCACTATTGATACTAAAGCATAGGGATGGTGCTTTGTATTTTGAATGTACAGACTGAGGCCTTTGAAGCAAATAATCTGCTTTGGTCCCCAGCTATGATTGGGAAGCCTCACACATCCCTGGTGCATAACACAGTGGCAGGAAATTGCTCCTAAAGGGCCACAGATTTGCTGTTTAATTTTTTTAATTACTGCTTATTTAGGAAACATAAATACTTTTACAAATCATTACCACGTAAATATGAACCATGCACTATTTTTAATTGAAAAATGAAGCTAGCACTTTTTTACTGAAAGGAACATTGTGAGAGACATAAAGCCACTCTTTCATAAGGCCTTGCAGGGACAAATACCTTCATCACCTCAGATGCCTTCGTTCAGAGATTTTATTTGTCCTGACAGGCAATGCTGTTTGCAGTTCAGGAAATCCTGAGTCGTGGTAAATGGTGTATGAATCTAAAGCAAATTAGAGACATGGTTTAGTGGTGGACTTGGCAGTGCTGAGTTAATAGTTAGACTCAATGATCCTAGAGGTTTTTTCAACCTAAAAATTTCTATGAGTCTATGATTCTGCTGGGCTTGTCTGCACCAGGAGAAAGCAGACCCATTGTTCAGGAAACAAATGCTGCCCTAGCACTTACACACCTCTTCAGAGACTTGCTGCCTCTGTGTGAGAGGAGTTGATATTAGTTGTTATTAAGATACAGCTGGGTTTGGAGCCTTCCAAGGTGAACACCTCAAAGAGATTAGTCAGCTAGTATTAGAACTCTGCATGAAAATGTGGGTGTTTTTCTTAAGTGCTATGCATGGTTGAAACAGCCAACTCTCCTCCACCCTAGGGTGGTATTGTTTTCTGGAAGGACTTTTTGAAGTGATTTTCCCCTTTGGTTTGTTGGTGGGTTTTTTTTCCCCTTTTAATTTCATGTTTTGCCATTTGCATTCAGCTTAACTGACTGGAAAAGAATATAAGAATGCTGGAGGACCTAAAACCCTGAGGAAGCCAAGCTGTATGCTAAGTTGGTGCCTACCAGCAGCTTCATCTCAATTAGTCCAATTTGTGAATGTTTGTTTGTATTTTCTTATTCACTGCCAAGATAAAAAATAAAAACAAAAAAAACCTGTGAATAGTAACAATAAAAGAAGGACTTCAGCTCATGATTTATGTTTAAAGAGTGGCTCCATTTTCAATTGAAGCACCATTCTGTTAAAACACCACAGCTATGTCCAGACTGCCCCACAAGCTCTTAGTTTAGGAAGTCCTAAGTGAAGTAGGGTAAAGCAGGATAAAGGAATTTATCTCCAGGACCATTCCCCACCATCACAAGGGCCATTGTCTGGAATGCTTTGCCTTCAAACAGATGAACTGCCTTGAGAGGCAGGGAGGTTTTCCCATGCCAGGTCTTTCAGAAGTCCCTGTCCTACGTGAGAAAAAACTGAGAGAGCTGTGCTGTCCCCTTGGCCTTGCTGCAAGCACAGCTTCAGGGAAGATGGCAGATCTCAAGGCTTTTGTGTCCCCCCCAGTGCAGGAGCTCAGAGGGTGACATTCAACTTCTTCCCTGCAAGGACTACTCTGTAGATCTGCCATTTGCCTTTGCTGTTACTAAACCTGCTTTTGCCTGTGCTGCACCTCGAAGGAGAACCATCATCAGAGAGGACGGGGTGTGTACCCCACTGCCACAGAGGACAGGGCTCCTGCTGAGCTGCAAGCAGGGCCCTACATGATGACACATGGTGTCACCAACCAGCTCCAGCTGGGGACTGAGCAGCACTCTGCTCTTCTGCCTCTGTACAAAGCATGTCCCATACTTTGCAAGAGCAAGGCTGGCAGCTGCTAAGTGCAATCACAACCTCAATAGCTGCATCATCTCCATGTCCTCATCTAAAGCACGTAGAAAAGCTTTTCCTAAAGAGTTCTCATGCATGAAAATGGCAAGTGCTGACTGCAGAAGGAGTTTGACAAGGCAGATGTTTTAGCTCTTCCATTGGTCCAAAAGTGATCCTTGTGCAAGAGAGGAAATACAATGCAAACCACTTTGCTTAACTTGTAGCACACCTGAAATGTGTGAATAGAGCTGGGAAAGCATGAGTCCAGTTGGGGGGTCCACAGCTGTGCTACGCATTTACTGTCCTGAGCAAAACACCCACCTCAAAGGCTGCTTCTCACTTTGTCTCTCTCTATCCCCTATCCAACCAAAAGACACTCATTCAGGGCTACCAGCTGTTGCTTTCACTGCTCCAGCCACCACCATCCTCCTCCCCCAGCCCCAAATTAATGCTCCTCCTAAAGCTGTTATCCTCTGTGAATTCTGTCATTTCCAATGAGTCTTGTGCTGTAATTTAAAAGATAACTCACTCCTGTTTCCAGCGTTTTAATGCATTTTATTTTTTTCTACAAGCAATATACGTGTGTAATTAATAAACAATTTAGTATGTTGAGGAACCTAGGAACTTGGCAAATGTTCTGGGGATATGAAATCTCAGGAAAAGCAGCACATTATAAGAAATAGTAAGTAATTACTTATGTAAGCTTTTCTTTTTAAATTCTAAGAACATTAGCTACTAATTACCTACTAATTACCAGTACTTCAGCAGGTGTTTGCACTTAACTGTAGGCTAAAGCCCCTGTGAAAAACAAACCCCTCACACTCCCTCTCAAGATTAAAGCTGAATCCCCCTGGACTCCATAATACAGCATAGGTGCAGCAGAGCTGTTTACATGCTAGTCCTTTAACCACTTGGCCGCTTAAGGTGAAAACAGCCTGCAGTTTATTTCCCTTGTATTTTCTGCCAGAGCCTAGGTGATTTGCTAGAATGAATTACTCAAGAGGTAATGAACAAAACCTAAGGGTTAAAAGTAAACTATGATTAAGACTTCATCCTCATCTCCACATTTATCTCATTTCTGTAGTGACCTGGCAGAGGAAAGACTCAATTTCTGACCATGAATATTGCTGGCTAGAGAAGGTGAGAACAAAGGCTTACACGTGAAAAGTTCCTTGAGTTTAAAAAAACAAAAAACAAAAAAAAACACAAAAAAAAAAAAAAGAAGAAAAAAAAATATGCAGAGCCCTCAGCTGGTGCAAAATGATTTGGTTTCGCCAGTGTTGTTGCTCAAGTCAATACTTCATGCCACTTGAGGGACTGGCCTGCACTTCAGATCCAATGTGTTCATGACTCTTTTCAAAGACTAATTCATACAGGTAAATTTTAATTTAAAAAAAATTCCTAGGCAATGAATTTCAAAATTATAAGTGTAGGTTCAAGTTCATAACCTTGACTGCTTAAAATTCAGCATTTTAATTTACCTAGTTATCAAAACATACTTGACTATCAATAGAAGGGAGATATCAGATACAAGAAGTCCAGGTAGAGAGTGGAAAAGATAAGAGGTGCCTTCAGCAACCTGACACAGTGTTCACATTACACCTTCTGCAGAGCACCTTAGGGACAGATGGAAGGACTGACAGGAACACCTCGGGGCAATACTTTTTATTAAGACTGTTCACAGATTAATAATTCAAATAATGCTGGTAACATATTTTTGCCTTTTACCCTCTCTGAGACTTGCAAGATCTATTCAAAATATATGGTTGCTTATTTCACTTCTGCCATTACTTCTTTTTCACTGCAAAGAAGACTCAAAGGTAGGCAGTGGAGGCAGTTCAGATCATCACCATTTTTCCATGGATGCCAGTTAAGCTACAAATCCCTTCTAGGTCCATTTTTCACTGAGGTGATAGAAGTAGTGACTGTGCTGTGAAGTATTAGCAGCAGTAGAAGTGCTCATGCCTACAGCTGGGAGCTAAGTTTTTTGAACAGCACACCTCTATTAAAACAATAGGAACTGCAGGAGACTAGAAACAGTTGAAAACCTGACCCTTTTATTCAGGTACTTAAAGGGGACCTTTTGGCTGCTGGTGTGTTTTAAGACTTAAGCCCCACAACTGAGAAATTAAAACCTGCTTTGACATATGAATGAACCAAATGAGACCATGAGGCTTCTGAGAAAATTATACAGCTCAACCTTGGTGCCTTCCATCTGAGCGTCTCAAAACAATATACAAAAATTAACAAAATAGCATGCCTGGAAGGTAAGTCATTGATCTTTCACCAATCAACAAACTGAAGCAAAATGCCCATATGTCATTTAAAAAGAGGGTTTAAATTTCATTTGTTCTTCCTGTAAAAGTACTTTCTGCTCATTTCTTTTCCTGTGCTTCAGGCCTATGGTAAGATTTCCAGAGGACCTGAAGAGTGGAAAGATTAGCAGTGCTCTGCTCATGAGGCTGATCCAAGGTGCTGAGCGAGGCTGTTTCAGTCCTGAGGAAGGACTCCTGTGCCTGGAATCTGCTCTGTTTCTGACTGTTGTCCCAGGTGATCCAATAAAAGATATTGCTTCTCTCTATATAGGCTTAACTGCACCAAATGCTGAAATGGCACAAATGTAGCTGCTCATCATACCCATTTGAAAGACAGCACCATTCATATCCCCAGATGATGACCTTACGAAAAATCATTATGAAAAAGAGGGAACTAAGAACCAGGACTATTTTGGGCAGAGCCATCTGACTCACTGCTGCTCCCAAAAGATGAGCTGGAAGGCAGCCCTGCTCTGCTGGAGTACCATGAGACTGCATCCCTGGTGGGTGAGGTGCCCTGCCAGCTGCACTGCTAACGCCAGCTCCCAGCATCCTGCAGCCCAACAATGGATGGAAACAATGGATGGAAAGGGGAAGCAGGGGAGGTGGAAACATGACCTGTCAGAAATGGGTTGCCCAACTGGCCCATTAGTCACTCCTTAGGTGTTGGGCACTGGGGATGCAGAGGGAAATACTGATGATGCCAACAAAGGAGTGTCTAAAGCATCTTGAGTTTCATGGTTGCATTTCTTTTAGTCAGAAAGGTTTTTGCTGGGGTATTTATGTATTTTTCCCCATTTTTACTGTCTTCCAGGCAGTTCCCTTAGGTGGGATTTCACAGTCCCAGCAATACTGTGATGAAGTCAAGGCTGGAACACCTTTTCCTGCATGCGCCAGAGGTACTGTGGATGCCGTGACCCACTGACATCATTTCAGGGGACACAGAAGCAAATTGAGAAGAGGATTTTTCTCTTATATTATCTTTTCTTTACTTTCATTTCAAAGAGGACAGGAAAAAATGCAGAGACAGGATTTTAGCCCTTCATTTTATAATGTAATTGAAATGCCAAGAGACTGAAAAAATTCAATGTTGATGAAGAAACGGATGTTAGTGCAATGAAGAATAGCTCTGTCTTTGTCAGTCTGCAGTCTTTTATGTGTCACAGGCTGTCACTTTCTATTGCATTTCAACTGACTAATTACCCCAGTTTATTAAAAGTGAATATGAATTCACATTTTTTACTTTGCCATGTTCCAAGTGTTAGTGTTATCAGGAGCTATTACTGAATGATAGATCCCACAGTTCTAGGCTTCCTCATGTGGGCAAGTACAGAGCAAATCTACCTCAATATCAATGAAAACCAGATATATTCATTTAAGGGGGAAATATATACTATGTGCAGTACATGCTCACATCCAAGCATTAATCACCCTGGTGTGTCCCACATGGCTCAGTGTATTATTAGAACCTCACTCACAGAGCAGAAGAGTGTCTGTAAGTGATGATGTTGGAAGGGTTGGACTTGAATTAAATGTACTCATCGCTTCCTAATGGGGAGGTATTTTCTGACAGCTGTAATGAAAACTGCTGCTCATCAAAAGGTACTCTGTGTCCTAGCTCACAAATTCAACCTCAGCTGCAAGTTGCACATTTAAATTTCAAAGTTTTTATCTCTAGCCGCACTGGAGTGCACTTATAAGTGCTGTGGAAGGGTCAAATTAGATGAAATCAAAGCCCTGATTCTACTGAAGAGGCAATTTTAAGCTTTTGCAATTGGAGCTGTGTGCTGTTATAGGCTTAAAAAACCTCATCATCAAAAATAAGGATTTCTAGAATATGATAATTATCACTTTGATCTGTCCAACTCAGATCCAGCAGTAACTAAAATATTTGAAATTCCCCATTCTGTATAAAACAACACATTCATATGAACAGGTGCATAAACTACAATAGTTCTAGTACAATTGGTACCACATTTATTATTGCTAGTTCTTCACAACTTCCCCTACATTTTTGAGTGAGTGATCAGATTCCTTGGGAGGACATTTGCACCACCTTTGGAGGAGTTGCATACTGGCATCAGCTTTATGTGTATTGGCAGTAATAATCAATAAGAGGAATAACAATAACTTGGGAAGTTATGTCGATAGCAAGTGCTGGGAAAGAATGGTGATTCAGGTCTCGGAGGGAAATGCCATTTTGCCTGAAAGCAAAGCACACGTAGTCAACAGGAAAAGGGAGAGGGTTTCATTCTTCTAGTGTTTTCCTAGTAGGTACTCATTGTTTATAACAAAATGTAACTATTGTATGTTTTCCTATGATTTGAGATATTTACTATTTCACATGCTAAACAAAATGTTCCTTCATTAGAACATAACATAGTTGGAGGGAATAAATATCACATGACTGGCTGCAGTGGCAGTACTGTCATCTTCTACATTTACAAAAATGAGGCAGAAGAGTATTTTTTAAACATGCTGTCTGTAGAGAAGCAGTGAGACATGCACTCACATTGCCTGGACTCCAAGCAGGTCAGCTTGATGAGCTAGCTGTGATGTGAAAGCTGTAAGGCTCCCTTCTCTGGTGTTTTCAAGTCCTCTGGGTATGATGAATTTTGTATAGGATATTTAAGGGACTGGCTGAAGCTATCTCATCCTGGGTTTGTGCCCAGGCTGATGCTGACGGCCATGAACAGAAGATACCCCCTGGAGCATCCAGCCCGTTCACAGAGAAGAGCAGCTCTCCACCTCTCAGCTTAAGAGTGCAGTGAAATCAGTCTGGCTGTACCCATACTTTAGGACAAGCTTTGACTTTGGTCTGCACCAGGGAGGTGCAACTTGGGTGGGGAATGCTGATCCTGGATGACTGAGACCCTGCATGTGGTTGGCTTCATGAAGGAGGCCTCTCTCTCCCTTCCAGTGGGGAAGGTAGGAGAGGTGCCTTTGTCCATGGGTGTCTTGGTGTCAAGCCAGAGAGCTTCAGGAAAAGGAGGCAGGCAGGGCCTGAGGACAGTGTGTGAGGACACCTCTAAGCACAAAGAGACTGACTACCTAGAGCAGGGAGCAACACCTTCAGTGGAGAAGGAAACAGCTCCCCCACAGGTAGGGATGCAGCTGGCTCCCTCCTGAGGCACATGTGGAAATCAAGAACAGGCATGTTATCCAGGGAGCAAATAATACTTAAATCCTAGTGCTAAGGAAAAATCACGTACCCGACCCCAGATATGAGATTTGCAGCCAGCCCTCCTCCAAAACAAGGAACAGCTGAGAAAGTTGATGACCCTCTTCTAATGGGAAGGGAGTTTGCTGTTTGCTGTATTGGGGAAGCAGGTGTGGGCAGGAAGGGGTGCTGCCTGCTATAGCCTGAGATGCTACTGGAAGGTGTTCAGATTTTCCTGCTGCACTGGCTCCATGCCGTTGATCCAGCAAACTGCTAACCTAGTTAGAAGAGCTTTAAAGTAGGATTAAGGGAGGGGTTGACTAGGAAAAAAAATAGTTAGCATAAACAAGAGCAGCCTGATGGGGACCTAAAATTTCAGTGATGTTGGTATTCAAATAGGTTCACAGGAGAGACACAGGGAGTAGTGAATCAGTCTACTGAATACTTTAGAAGTCTGTATACTAATGGAAGAAATATTTGGGATAAACAGGTGGAGATGGAAGTCAGTGCAAGATCAAAATTATGACTTAATTGGTGTAACAGAGCTTTGGTGGGATGACTGACATGACTTGAATAGCAATATGAAAGGAAGAACAGGCAAAGAGAAAACAGGAGAGCTGTTACCTCAGTTTGGATCTATTTACTTGCTGGAAGCCTGGCACATAGAGAAGACTAAAACCACCTGAAAATGTAATAGATAATAATTATACAGGAAAATACCTTAAGTACTTACATGGTGAGGTGGCCACAGCAACTGGCCATGGAACTGATCAAGAGAGAGCAGGTTTCAGTGGTAGCAAAGGGCTTTGACAGTGCTTGAAAGTCCCTGCAATAGCAGACAGACTGACAAGCATGTGCACAGAAGGAAGAAGCCATGCTCAGATACTATGGACTGAATATGAAAGATTACCAGGAGCATGTAAGGACAAAACAAGAAAAGCTGGAATGTGGACTGAACCACTACAAGGCTGCAGCACCAAGGGTAGGAAAAACATCATTCTTCTTGTGCATTGGGAGTAAGAGGTAAGCCAAAAGCAGTGTCAACTGAACAATCATGAGGCAAAAAGTTGCAAAAAGGATGCAGAGAAGGCCTGTGTGTGAAATGGGGTTCCTGCATCCTATAGATTGCAAGGTCAGTTGTGAGCATGCAGATGGAATTATTAAAATCAGATACAAAAAAAGGAGGCAAGAATAAGAAAAGGATATTCATTTAACTTCATTTTTTAAAAAATCATTTTTCTCTGATGAATTTTGTATGGGATACTTAGAGGACTGTCTGAAGCTCTTTCAGTCATTAGTAGTCATCCTGGGAACCGTGGAGAGGGATTGAAGAACTAGATAGCTAGAAAAGCACAATATTGTCATTTTTTTAAGCATAAGAGGGAATTGAGTTACTGAAGAAGTCAAATGAACTTCAATCCTCAGAAAAATTCTGTAAGAAGTAAAGCATCTGGAAATCAATATTTATATATCATTCTATGTCAAATGAGCCTTATTTTCTTTCCTGGCTGTGTAATGGGCCTTGTGGGTAATGGGAATCTGTAGATGATACGCACCTTGACTTTAGCAAGGTTTTGACACTCTTCTACCTGATAGAAGAGATTATAGGAAAGATAGAAAATTTTTTGCATTGCAATTGCAGTGGTTTATGATCAAAACAAAAGTATTTATCATTAAATCCTGTAAAGGTCTGACTCAGTGCAGTTCAATGAATGACACGGCAAGTGGCAGTTAAGTCTTCAGTGTAATTTTTATCAAAATCCTATTTTTTCTACCACAGATTCATATTCTATGTCTTCTCAGAACTGATGTCTTGGCTGAAATGCTGTGTATAGCCTTGGGTAGGGACAGTTACAAAGAGGTAACTTTGAAAAAGAGCAAAAAAATATAAAACAACATAGAGGACGAAAGGGGCAAGCAAAAGATGACTTTGGAAGAAAGATTTTAAAAATCTGGTATTGTTTAATCTAAAGAAGAAAAGGCTAAGAATGGATTTAACACCAGTCCTCAGATTTGTAAAAGGTTATTACAGGGCACAAGAATGCTCTGCCACATCCATGGTGAATGAGTTGAATAATAGAAAGAGTCGTGACTTTAAGGAATCCTTTCTAACCAGTACTGTAATGAAATGGGAGAAACTGCTCATTTAGGTCACAGAATTTCTTTCAGTAGAGATCCTTAAGCCCATATTGAAGGTGGAATAAACAGGGCAAGATGCCACAGAGTTACAAAGACAGAAGTAGAATAGGAACTTTCTAAGATCTTTTTCTGACTTTTCCATTTTTATTTATTTCAAGTTTTCAGCTATAGGAGAGCATAATGTTCCAGTTTGCTTCACTTTTGCTCCTGCAAAACTCTTCACTTGTACCTCAGATTTTTAAGACTTCATGGGATTGAAGTTGTATTTTACAGATAGGTAGCACCTGAGCAGCTTGTGCATGAACCAGCATCAGGTGCTGTTAAACGCTGTGCAAATGCAACAACCCATTCCCGCAATGTACAACAGCAGCCACTTCCTTTTGCTTAGGAGCTGGGAAAGTCCCCCTCTGAAGCCCAGCCCCTTCTGCTGCCCAGCCCCTCACCATCACTGTCATCACATTTTCCTCTTTTATCTATCACAGCAATCTTTTGTCTCTCTCCTTAGAAGAGCTTCATAAAAACTCTGTGTAGTGTTTTTGGCAACAGTAGAGATTTCTAGGGCAGCTTTGAATGTGGTAGTCAGATCTCTTCATGTAGTTAAAACATGATGCACACAAGCCAATCCACTTTCTGTAAAACATTTGGTGAGAGCGGTCATGGTCTTGAGCATGGGAGCATTAGAATGAGCCATGGGAGAGCAAAGCCTGACGGTAAACTACTTGTGTGGCACTGTGCACTGAAACTTCCCAGCTGAGCTGTGAGAACTGCAGGATTAGCAGCACTGCCTCATCCCATGGAGTACTTCTGAGGATAAATGCATGAGGTGCCTAAATAAAGAGTATCTGGGGTGCTATGTGCCCCTGAGATTGATTTGCTGGTGCAGATGCAAGAGGGCAGTTTTGATTTCCATTCCTTTTAAGTTGTGTATTTGGCATGTTGACTACTTGGCCCATGTAGGAGTAGAAGGGGATGCAGAGGCCCATACTTCTCATTGCAAGATGGATTCAGTCTTTGATTAGCCAAAAGTTCTTGTTCTTGTACTTATCTTTGAGCAGCTGGAGGGTCCCAAGGCCCCTTGTGCAAAGTCCTTATATAGAAGGGATGAAATCCTGCTCTGTTGAAAGCAGCAGCACTTACATCCTGGGCTCACTCAGCTTCCATCCCATTCATCTTAGAGATGTGCAAATACATGCTTGAGTGCTCCACTGAATCATGATGACTCTTCTAGAGGAATTGCAGGGAAAATCAATAGAATCTTCCTTATCCCCAGACCATTGCCATTTCAGTGGATTCCTGCCCTTAGAGCACTCCAGCTGCCCAGTCCCTGCCTCTGCTGGAGCACAGTGCATCTCGAGAACTTTCAGTAGGGCTGTATGAGCTCTCTCTAACCTGAGTCACTAATACCCAGCTGTGCTAGCAAAGATCTAGTTCAGTTAACGTGGCTCCTTTGGACCCACACAAGCCAGGGAGGAGTTGCAGGAGCAGCTCTGCTGCTAAAGCAGGCAGTAACTTCCAACCAGCAATGCAGGGCGTGTTAGAGCAGGGATTGTGCGGTGCCCAGTACATCTGTAACCAAAAGGAAGTGTGGTCACAGACACTCAGGTTTGCCTGAATTCCTTTGGAGAATAGCTGCCTTAGCAATGGAAAATTACTCTTTTTTTTTTTTTTTTTTTTTTGAGTGTTTTTTATAGAAATCTCTTCTAACACTGAGCAGTATGCAACTCTATTTAACATTTGGCACTGTCATGAGAGAAGTGTTACTACACCCCAACTCTATTTAACATTCGGCACTGTCATGAGAGAAGTGTTACTACACCTCTCCCCAAAGGTATTGGCTAAATGTATGTATTTTCCTCTTAGAAAGTTTCTCCTCTATCTAATGAACACTTCAGAGTATCTCAGAGTGTTCTGCTTTGGTCTTTTGGCTGTGTTGAACACATACATTTTATGGTATGTGCACCAGCAGTGTGCTTACTTTGGCTGTCTAGAATTGCATAGCAAACAGCTAAGTTACTTCCTAGGCTTCAAGTCCACAACAGAGTTAAGAAAGTGCTTCTAACATTCAAAAAATTACTATATCTTGAGATATTTTCAGAGATTCTTTTTCCTGGAGAAGAACTCTCATAATGAATACTGAGCCTTAGACTATATCAAAACCTGTGCGAGCATAATAAATATCCTGTGTTGTGAAACATTCCCAGGAGAACATATAAACATTTAAGCAAACCTCCAACAGGGCAAAACAATGCTTCTTAACATTTTCAGTCCACACTTCAATTGATTATGGATGTTTCTCACCTTGAGTGTGACTTGTTTGGCTTCTGTCCTCCTGAATTCAATCCGGAATAGCAGTTACTGGGCAAAGAAGGACCTGGGAATAGTCAAAGCTGCTTCAGAAGTAACGTGCTTCAGAGGCCATGTTTTTTATTGCTCTATCAAAACCTGCAGTTACACAAACATTTTTCTTGGTGTAAGAAACTCATTCTTCTTTCTAGCCCTGCTTATTCCTCCCTCTTTCTTGAATCTGTTTGCAGGCCCTGTATGGTGACCTGACTTAAAAACAACTCTACAATACTCTTCTGAACGTGGCTGAGCCAAATATCCATGAACACAGAGCCTCATATGATTCTCTTAATAAAAGATGCTTGAGAACGTAAAACTAGACTGAGTTAAAATATCTGAAAAATCATTCACTTGCATGCAGTTTTCTGTCAAAAGAAAAATACTTTGTGGAAGCATATCGATTTTGGCAAAAATTAGGTTGGAAGAAGAAGAAATGGAGAGAAAGAGAGAGACATGTCATGTGTCTCTATATATCCAAGTAACAGAATAAAACCATCTTAAATCCCAAGTGAATGTCCTCAAACAAAATAATGCCTCATCTGACTTGAAGTCACTCACAAAAATAGTGAAGAGACTCATTTTCAATCCCACCAAATAAAAAATAAATTTGAAGTTTTGACATTTTACATTAAATAATGATTCACCAACCCAATATAAGAAGTACAGTAAAAAGATGTGGGATACTACTCAGAAAGATTCTTCACCTTCTGTGAAATGGTTTATTCTTGTCAACTCCAGAAATCTTTGGTCCAGTCCAAAACATCCCTAACATAATCAGTTCTGTTTCAGTGGGAGACATGTGGGAGACACATATATGTGGGAGACACATATAATGCATATGTGGGAGACACATATAATGCAAACTAGTTGTAAAGGTTTGTTATTTCAGCATGAACCTTT
Organism: Passer domesticus; assembly: GCF_036417665.1. Lineage (NCBI taxonomy): Eukaryota > Metazoa > Chordata > Aves > Passeriformes > Passeridae > Passer > Passer domesticus. The sequence goes on from NC_087474.1 coordinate 115,617,584, forward strand.
TGTGTCCAACAGGTATCAGTATACAGAGGTTTTACAGATTTTTTTTTTTCTTACTATCGGACTCATTAGCTAATGTTTAATCAGTTACCTGTAAAAACATGCACAGGCTTGTATAATATTTGAATACACAGTAATTACACAGCAGCTGATGTATCTGAAGATACTTTGGGAAATCTTTGTATTTATAGGTTATTTTGACTTAAAGCTGTACTTTCTATTGTACTGAGCTAAAAAACACTGAAGGACAATAATTAACACCTGGGACAGCAGGAGCTTGTGGGTCATGAGTTACATGGGGAGACAGCAACTGAACAAAGTGCGGTAACTTACCAAAGCTCTTGAATACTCATGAAAGGAGTCATCGGATGATACCAATCATTTGCCAATATTTTTTGTGGTTACATGTTTTATTGTTGTTTGGGGGGCTTTTCTGAATTATTTAAGAGTTATTAATATTTTATTAAATCCTGTCTTTCTTACTCCAATTCTTGTTGCCATTTCCAAGAGCTGAGCAGCTTTCCTATGGAAAAATTGCATAGAAGAAATCAATTCTGCAAAGTTTCTTTCACATACCCTCCTACCTGGAGATTTTAACTTTCATGATCTCCTTCACTTTCCTAAATAATTAGGAAACATATTTATTTATTTCAAATTCTGGCATTGACTTTCAGAAAGCTGGACCATGTTTTTCATTTTCTTTAAAATCCTATTGCCTGCTTTCCAAGCCCATTTCTTATCCTTTTTACTCTGTGTTTCTGTCACAATTTTACAGTTAGCCATTTAAAAATATATAATTAAAGTGCCAAAGCACCTGCTAGCCTCATGCATATGCATGAAATAGAATTATGTCCCCTCTGGGACACTGGTGTTGTGACTCTGGGGAAATGGCTAAGTAACCATGACAACGTGTCTCCGCCACATCTTATTTCCAGTGATAAAAGCATGATTTACCCTATTAAACAAACCATATTACAACTTGCCCACAGCAAGTGGTGTCATCTTTCTGGTAGAGGCACCAGGTCATGAGGGAGAGTAGCCCAAGCCCATCCATCCATGCATCCATCCATGCATCCATCCATCCAAGCCTCCCCCTCGCTGACACTGCTCCATGGTTACGTTGATGGTAAGAGGCAGGATGAGACACACGTACAGTATTTTGCATTTCTGCCCTGATAGGTGAGATGAAACGAGGGGAGCAGTATTCATTATCTGCAGGCACCAGCCCAATCCCCAGGACAGCAGTGATGGACGGTGCAGGAGAACCCAAGGGTAGGGCGCAAAGATTGGCAGAACCCACACACAATGATTCAGAGGTTTAAATTAGATAATTTCTGCCTCTTCTTTCCTGCCAGTTTGCCAAGGCTGCCAATACTTTGTGAATGCCAGGGAAGGCTACCAGAAGTGGTTTTTCAAAGGCTGCTGCCAGAAAACAATGTTAAATTCTTTTTTTATAAGCTTGCCTTTCCTATTGATTAGACTTTATCTTATTTAAAGTGATTTTTCAAATCAAGTGCACTCTTCATTATTTGTTTTTGATTTACGCCTTGCTTAATTAGGGAAGGCACCTTGCTATTACATTATCTGTAACAATTTTACAGAGAAATTCTCCTCATTGGGTCTTTTCTACTAGCATATACAATATTTGTTTTATTAGCACTTTGAAGAAATATTTAAATCAGCCAAACTAATAATTTAAATATTTTAAATATTGCCTTGAAAGTGTTTGCATTAACCCTCTTCTTTCCATCACATACTTAAAGAAAAGTACAAATCCTAATTTGAGTTCTTAATCACTTGAGGGCACAATTTGATTAAGAACAATAAACAGAGAGGTGAAGAAATTAAAACCACAAATGTCTCAGAGAGAAAACAAAACTGGTGTTTAAAGGTCAAGTACATAGACGTAATTAGTTCTACTTACATGAAGAATTGCAATTAGCTTTATGAATTGCATTTTGAAATTGCCGGGTCCTGTGAATCCTGGGGGTTTCTTGAAACATCAACTGTTAGAAGCATGTGATTAGATCAGACTCACAGCTAAGAATGAAAAAAAGCTAAATCATGTTCAGTGCAAACAACTGCAAGGTGAAGCTGAAAGTACTACATGGGCTTACCACGAGGTGACTAGCAAACAACAACCCAGTATTCATCAGATTATGTGCAACCTGATTTATGATTGCTAAATTCTTGGGACCAACCCTTTCCCAATTTCAAACATAATCTGTACAGGGATTCTGCATTTACTGTCAAAGGATGGATTACTTTCTCTCCCAAGAACACCAAACATGGAGAAGGTGTTGGTTATTCTAGCAAGTTCTTGTAAGTCCCTGACAGCTGTTCCCAAAAAAACCTCTAGTCCAATGGAAATCTGATTTCTGCTAGAACATGCAACAAAATTGCATTCTTGCAACAAAAGTCAGTGTTTGGACTTCAGGGCCTCTTCCAGTGACTTGAATGCTGAATGATATGGAAGGATTTGACAAATACTCTTGAGTTTCCAGGTATCCCAATCCTGTCACCACTCTGGGCTCCCCTCACAGCAGGGAGAGAAGCACAGCTGACCTTTCTGCCAAGGTTCTCCAGTTGCCTCTGGATGCCTGTTCAAAAGGCATTGCTGTTCTACCCTCTTTCTGGTGCTGTATGGGAAACCTACAGAGGTGGCAGAGTGCCCAGATTAGTTGTTTGGAGTTCTGACTGAGCAGATTTGTCAGAGCACTGGGTTTGCTGCTCTAGCTCTGGTTGGTTTGCTTTATTTGTGTGTGTGTGCAACGTAACAGTCTCCTTGCCATCCAGAAACAGGCTGTGTTGTGTGTGGAGGGTTGAGCAAAGGAGAAAAACCTGAAGCCAAATTTTATACTACTGCTCAGAACACCAACTTGAGTAGTGACTTTGTGCAAGTAAGTTGTAGAAAACTCCTCTAGAGAGTGTCTGGATCTTTATGCAATACAACAGAGAAATAAAAGGGGAAAACCCTGCATCTCAGTTTTCCTATCTGTAACATGGGACTAATACTTACCAACCGACCCATGTCACAAGGGAGATGCAATAATTAATTAGCTAATGTTCCTACAGCACTTTAACTCTGTAAAGTGTAAAATAAATGTTAAGCATTATTGGCACTTAGATTCTACAGTGATTGGTGCCCTACAATTCCCTAAGCCAGACAGCTAGTTATTGCTGCTCAGAGCAGCAGCAGCTTACAATACATCCCTGCATTATCAGCTGGTTTCTAGATGGTTACATGCCAATGTGCCTGTACATACATTCTCCCACATGCCAGACACCACAAAGGAGAATTCTGAGGTCCAGGATGTGACTGGAAAGGGAGCTCTGCAACCACTCTGTAACTGGGCAGTCCCTTTTTTTCTGTGGTTTTATTTCCTCCTCTCTGAAGCAGGTTATTAGGTAATTACCAGTACCTGAAACCCACTGCCCTGCTGTATAAATACTATTTAATCTGATTTTATCAGTTGACTCATCATTATCACTGAAAGTATCCAGGATTTCAATAAATTCAATGTCAATGAAACTAATTGGTAAACTGCGTAGAGCAATTTGAGAGGAAAAAAAGAGCTTTGTCCTTTTTCATTTTGTGGCTATATACTTCTTAGCTAAATTTTATTTCAGTGAACAAGAAGATGGCAGCTTCTAAAATTATGTCTGAGAGATGGATATGTAGGTAATATTGTTTAATATTAACTGCTGCTACATGGGTTCATGAATTCCCATCAGTACCGGGTTTTATGGAGTTCCTTATGCTAAAGTCTATTTCAACAAAGATACTGGAAAGAGCCTGGTTTGCAGCTCAGTAGTTCAAGAAAGAATTGCAGCTTTGCCCTCTCAGTCATAGCCTGAGAGATTGGTATTGAAGTCTCTGCATTTACACTATATACAATTACAAGGTTTTTTTTCAGCTTAGACTCAGCCTGGTCCTTTGGGTTAAAACTTCCTTATCATGCCCATGTTTAAAGCCATTCAAAGCACCAGTTAGTTATTTGTAGCCTCGTGACTCCATCTCGGTTTGGAGGGTATCTAATACAAACCAGGAGGAGAGTTTCTTATTTAGTTTGCTCTCAAAAAAATCCAAAGCCGCACTGTGAATCAAACCAGTAGATGGTAAAACGAGACAACTGAAAGTTCTGTAAAACTCTGATTAGTACTTTCAACCAAAACACTAGTGAGATGCAGCCTCAGCCCATGGGGTACTATTTCTGCTGACTTTGTAGGAGGCCATGTGGACAATAAGCAACCAAGCAACCCCACACCACCACGTCAGAGTTTAAGAGAATCTCCCAGAGCAAACACCATTTAATTCCTTCACGCTTTCTTGAATTGTTCCCATTAGCATCCCCTATTTGGCTTTGTCAACCACAGGCTACTGGGTTGAGACACATTTGGTTTGAGCCAGCCAGGATGTCACTTATACAGTGTTCTGCTAGATCCAGAAATATAAAAAGGATCCAAATATTGATATGCACACATTGGAGACAATTCCAGCACTCTGCCACTCTACTGTGGGATATTGTACACAGTGTTATTTAACTAATAGCATGCACAGGAATTGTGATTGGAATCAGATCCATAAGGACTGGAGGAATGCGGGTGGAAAATCAGAGCCCTAGATTTGACTTTGGGTCCTAGGAGCTGTATTTCATATTGAGACCTCACCATAATAAATACTTAAAAGCCCATAAAATTTTGTCATGATGGAGGTGAAAAGCATCTCATTTATGTATAATTAATGTATACTCACTCATCTTGTTAATTTAATTAGTGAACTGGATAAAATTGTCTCTTTTTGTGATCTTCCTATGAAAGTAAGGAAATGTACTTCATGTAAGACTAGCTGGTTATCACCAACACTGTACCACTTCACTTCTGAAGTTCCTGAGAGTGAATGACTTAATTTATCTTTGATTGTTTGGTACTCAACCCCTGAATAACACCTAGTGGGAAAAAAAAAAAAAAAAAAAAAAAAAAAACAACCACCAACACCCAAAAATAAAATAGTTTTTTGCTGGAGTAAAAATCAATTGCTCAGTGTTTTTTTTCTTGCTTTGTTTAAGATGAACAGATCCCTTCAAAAACTTTCTGAGCTTTAAGGCATGTCATAAGCAATTTCTGTTCTTGTTTTGCCACTGCCCACAGAGAGGATGCTTGAAAGTCGATACTATCTCTTTGCAAAACCCTTCCCCACATCAAAATCTACGATACTGATCTTTGCAAGTTTCTCTTGGAAACTGTCAGCAGTCTGAGTACATCTCTATTGCAGTTCTCTTGAACTTTGGGGTTAATATTAATTTATGAACTTGGAGCATAAGGAAATGCCACACAAGACTATATATACATTTTTGTATTGTTATTTTTTATAAAACCGTGAATTAATATCTGACATATTTATTTAAGTGTTGATGTTGTTCAGATAGTTTAAATGGGATATGCACAGAGTTTCTTTGTGAAAGACAAGAACTTTATCAGGTATCCTGTATCCAAAAAATTTACAGGGAGATAACTGAAACCAGAAAAATGCATAAATATTAATGGGAACATATTCTCTTCTTCCCATCCATTTATAGCCCCCTTTACAATTTAATTATCAATGCAAAGTATTTAAAGTAATAGACATTTTTATTACTAATTTATGTCTGTAAATCAAAACTGGGCAATTTTAAAGTCCATTATATCCAAATGAATGTAAGTACAGCACAGTGACTTGGTGACATTTTCCAGTGCAAAGCTGCCCTGATTGACAGGTAAACAATAAAAACATACATGCAAAAATTAAGCAGTGAGTGGATCATTTATTCGTATTTTTTTAAGTTTCAATAAATTTGTTGGATTACATCAGTAAGGAAGAAAGATGGAGATATGTTAATGTGACTTAGTTTCAGGGAAATTAAAACTGGATATAAAGCAACCTGGGAAGGGCAGTCTAGCCCTAAGTCTTGGTAGCCCTCATTCTGTAGGAATATGAACAACAGTTTATTTTAATCTCAATTTGATGACCATTGGTGTTAAGAAGGCAAATTTGTGAGGGCTGCTGAAAGCATCCTGGCGAGTGCCCAGTATGGTGCTGGGGCTGTGTGCTCCTCTCTGACATCGCCATGTCCCCACAGCACGTGTGCATGGCCTGGTGGCCTGGATGGGCCCTTGACAGCATGTGGCACGTAGTCCTCACACTCCTTTGTCACCTGCTCCTAGCACTGTAACAGGAGCACAGATGGATATGGTGGGGAACAACACATGAGATCACAGCAATTCAGCCTTCCGGAAAGCTTAAGGGAAAAGTTTCCTGACACAGCTACATGAAGAATCCACTTGCTGAAGCCTCCTTACCTTGAACAGGCATTCCCAGACCATGGAGCTCAGCACTTCACAGGCTTGAGCAGCCCCTGGACCAGCAAAATGCCCTACCAGGTTCTGCAGGCCACTGTCAGGAACCTGGGGGTAGTCTTTTGACCTCTGCATGGTGGCATCCTGGCAGCTGCTTTGGCAACTGTCCTTGAGGAACCATGGTAGTCCTAAGGGACAAATGCTGAAATCCTGCCCAGTCTGCCACATACCTAATCCAGACAAGTCCTCTGTGAATGAAAGGAAAATTCTGGTTGAGGAAGAGCAAGGGAATTGTCTTGGGATGACTTTATGATGCATGTATCCTGAGTTGTTTGTTCTGTTTATGCTGGATATTAAGTTCTGCACCTTTAAGGCTGGTTCTGAGAGTGAAGGGGGAGAGATGAAGAGAAGAGCTTGTTTTCAGAAACTGCACTTGCTGCCCCACATCCTTCACACAGACTGTGCTGTCTGCAGCACATACCGAGAGAAAGAGCTCTCCTTTGCTTTTAGTTAGTTTTTTTAGCTAGCTAAGCCAAAGAAGTGCCTTGGACTGAAGCTTTTCTTTTTCTTGGAACTGATCGGCCCTGCTCTGGACTGAAAACCCAGAAAAACATAGAGAGCTCACACCTGTGGCCCACCTGGGCCTGGGACGTGGCATTTTCCAGTGCAGTAGGGATCGATAAGATACTGAGCGAGCTGAGCTACACTCCATCAAAAGTACTCTCTCTCTGAATTTACCATCTCTTCAGAACAATGAGAGGGTCCATTGTTTAATATTATTCATTTTTACCATGTTTATGAATACTTTTCTTGTTAAATAAACAGTTTTTTCCACTTTTCTTGAAGGAGGTTTATGTCTCCCAAATGGGCTTGGATTTGTTTTCTAGAGGGACCCCTTCAGAGGTTTCCTCCCAAATTTGACCCAAACCAGAACAGGAAGCAACTTTCCACTAAGTAAAACATTGAAAACAAATTTGAAGAGACAGAGATTATATGACATTACTCCCAGGTACTGAAGGTGTAGACTAGCTTAGAAACAAATAAGAGCTTCTCAAAGCAGTTGTTTTGTATTTACAGAATGTTTTTCATTCTAGAAAATGAAAGCATTATAACTTACTAAAGAGTCCTGCAAAGAAAGATCTGGTTTTCCCAGACCTAAAGGAAATCATATGTACCTACCGATTAAGAATTAGAGCAACATTTAGGACTGGAGGCTTTTTTTCCTTCTTTTTTGGCACTGCCAGGTGAAATTAGGGTTAAGCAAAATGTAACTTCCCAAATTGGAATTCATCCAGTTCATCCCTTACACTTATGTTGTGCTGCACCAAGCAAAGGGGAATAAAAATGACCAGGCTTCTTCAATACTTTGCAATAAAATGTGTTCTAATATTTACAATAAATCATTCTGTATCAATAGAAACATAGTTATGTTTGCACCACATTGCTTCCCATATTTCATCTAAAATCTCAGTACCCTAAGTTTAACACATCTCCTTTGTCTTATGCAGAGTTTGGCCAAGATTAGAATTCTAGTGAAATCCAGAAAAAAATCTCCATGATCTTCAGATAACAGAGTAATTCCATCTGATACCAATATTTCATAGATATTGAAAACATAGATCATTTATTTTGGTGACTGTTGCAGAGATTCCATTCTAAGGACCTAGCAGATAATAAACAAAAATTTCTTTGTTACTTACAAAAGAAGTTTCACAGTTGAACATACATCAAAGTCAGTTGCTGAGGGCATTATATATAATATGCTAAATCTGTAACAGATGGGCTATACAAGAGGCTGAAAAAGTGCTTGATTAGAGCTGTGTCTCTATTGCTCTACAAAACTTCCAGATGCCATCATGTTGTTAATAATCTGGGGATCTCTCTTCACCATATTGGACCTGCTTGTCAGCTCTGCCCAATTAGCAAAGATAGCTCCAAGGTATGAGCACAATTCCTAGGGCGGTGATTTTCAACATTTTTCAATTTGTGGACCCTTAAGGATTTATCACTGAAGATGTGGATCTCTGCGCAGCAAATGAAAACCTCTTGGCAGTGGGCATGCTGGTTTTGCTTACCCTTCCTAGTCCCCAAAGTAGGAGTGCTGGGACCCAGAGGAGTCTGCAAGCACACCAGACTGAAAAAGATTGTCTTAGGATAACATGTTTCTCATAAAGAAGCTTATGTTTTTCTTGGGTCTTCATAGCTGAGACTTGAAATTTTCTGCCACATGAGAGAAGTCATTAGTCCTAAAAAATCAAAGCATGTAAAGAAAGCCAAGGAGCCCTCTCAAAAATGTTTGGGAATAATATGCTCAAGTAATAATTTGTGGGGGTTTATTTTTTGCTTGACCACAGGAAACTTACAACTTCATTTAATATTTTGAAAACATTTTTAGAGTGTTCATGTATTGAAAGCAGAATAAATACCAGTACCTCAGCAGAACTGCCATTTAAATCAAATTAACTTTACTAATTAGTGAGAAAAAAAAACGGCATCTCAGTATCAGGAATAATTTGTGCTTATAGAACTTCACACTTCAGGTGATATACTCTGCCTGAGAGATAGCTAAGGAAGCAATGTACCCATCAAAATGGGAAATCAACCATGGCTACTAAATTTTTCAATTCACAAAGATTTTTTTTAAAAATACCCAATTTGCCCAGAGGACTTTTAAGTCTTCGAATGAAACTGAAGTCATTATATTCAAATGAGTGAGTATATAGAGTTAGCCAGTGATACTGAAATGATTTCTTGTTGGGTAGCTGAAAATAATGGATGGAAATATGCTTGTCATAACACAGTACCTGAGCAGTCGCGTTTAATTCACGGTTGCCAAGACTCTCAGGCTGCTTCTCTTTTTGACAGCTGAGACTGTGCAGTGGTTTATCTACTGGCAGGAGAAAACTTTCTAGCATCGGATGATAAGGAAAGAGCACTTGGATGCAACCTCTGTCACCTTGCCATATCGCAGGTACACCCACATCTGCCAGGAGCTCTTCAGCCCTCTTCTCCCTCAGGGGCATCACATGCAATGTGCAGCTGGTTGGCAACACACTGTGACCTGCCAGGGTGTGGAGTTGGGTTGTGGAGGCAGGGAGAGGCAGGGAAAGGAAGGGAGAGGCAGTTCCTGCTGCACGTTTTCTGGAGGCACAGGAGCAGCAGTTAGAGGAAAGCATGCATCTGTGTGAGCCTTGGTTTCAGTGCTTGGGCCTTTATGGGTTTTATGGCTGCATGATAGCATAATGATGCTGTAAATCATGCATAAAGGTCCTCTGGAGAATTTACCTTATGTAAGGAATTTCTCAGGCTGGGTAAAGACACTTCCATCAGGATTTGGCATATGCAACAGGAGAAAACAGACGGAACAGCGTGACTGGTAAGCCTTGGCCGATGGCTGTTGTTGTTCAAATGAGTCCTCAGGAATCAGGGCTCAGTTGGAGCAATGCAGAGCCAGTCTCAAGATGAATTCTTGCCAAAGATCTCCAGTAGCCTAAGAATATGGTGCAGAGACAGCTTAGAGTGATTATTAACTTCTCTCCTCATTCTGCCCTTGGTCGTTGTGCTGAGTCCAGGAAAAGGGGAAAGGAGAATTAGGAAATCTCTGCTTCCATACGTGTGAGTTAATAATGATTTGTCCATGAGGTTAAACAGTGCAAGAAATGGTGATCAATATTAGATGGTTGTACCTTAAAAGTGCAGAGGCCATTTGTGCATTCTGGCCTGCCATGGAGGGGACTACAGCACCATCAATAATTGATTCATAAACTATGCTTCTTATTCTCAAATGCTAGAGGAAGTAAATACAAATGAAATCTAAATTCCAGGTAGCAAAAAAAGGTCTTTCTTTAGCTTGCACTTGTTCTTTCTAAAATGCAGCTGATTTTTCTTTTAATTCTGCCTACATGACCTGCACATATTAGCTGTTCTTAATAAATCTATGCCCCTGGTAAGGGGGGGCATAAATTCAGGCTATGAATCTCTCCAGGCTGCACTGTCTCTGCAGATTATCCATACCATCTGACCATGGCAATAAGAAAACACCAGAGCATCCCAGAGCAGCACTTCCAGCAAATACAACCTTTCTATTGACACCCCATTACAAGCTGGATTTCTACTCCTTGTGCCAGTTACCAAACATTTAATCCACACACATTCAGCAAGTAAGTTTCTGGTTTTGACTTTTGATATTAATACATCATGCTAACAAAATTTATCCTTCCTTTTTTTTTTTTTTTTCCTCTTTTTTTCTTTTTTTTTCAATAGAAGTGGTTCTTGAGCTTGGCAAGGATTTTCAGCTAATGATGCTTTCTTGAGGGAGAGAAACAGAATAGAGGTTTGGTTACTTACTGAGCCATCCATCATTTTGATAGTGAGACCTGGCCTAAGTCTTCCCTTCTTCAAGATGCTAATTTTCCACCTGCCCTTCTTTGCTCAGAGCAGGCCCAATCCTGCTCTTTTGGAAATCAATGGCAAAAATCCCACTAATTTCAGTGGATTAGTTCCAGTATCTCAATTTACATGTGATTAACAGTAATTTTGTCTACTTAGTGCTAAAAAAATCATAATCAAATTTACAATAAGCTGTGCACTGATTTTCTAGGGATCCCAGCTTATTTCATAGGCTTCTAATTTCAGTGTTTAATCACTTTTTGGTTCTAGCCCAATATGCATCAGCTGAGCATGGAATATGTTCCTAAAGCTCCCCACAAAGTTGCTGGTTTTGTAGTTGATGGAATACTGGAATACAGGATTTCTTCAATGCTGAAGTGCTAGAGTAGCTATGCTTGTCAGACAGACAGTCATCTTCCAGACACTTACTAGACTGAAAGCCTTTTTATACTTTATTTGCATTAGCTGAAGTGAATGGGCCATGCCATTCCAAGTTACATTATGAGTCCTAGGAACATAGGACAAATGTGAAGCCTGAATTTAAAAAACATGGAGTTGTCCTTGTAAAGGAGACACTTGCCTAAATTGAGAGGAGATTTCTATGAGTTAATCTAAACCCACCCATCTGGAATGGCCATGCTGACATGTTGGGCCATTCTAGTTCAAACAGTCATCAGTCAGCCAGGGATGATCCCTCTGAGAGTCCCATTTGTAGTCAAAATAGACCCCAAAAACCATAAACAAGAAGCTACACAGACCTGCCTTGGTCTGCAAGGTGCCCAGCACACCTAAGTGCTAGTGCTATGAGCCATTTCCTCACAATCTTCCTGGTAGTGGAGGATTAACAGCACTTCAAAGGATAAAATCACCAGGGGGTGATTTAAAAAAGATGTGACTGAGTCTGGTGCTCATTAAAATGAGGGACTAATTGCAGTGGTTCAACTCCAGTCAGGAGTGCCTGAGCAGGTGTTGTGTGTGCTTCCCCAGGCAGCTCACGCAATGCACCTGCACAAAAACTGCCATCCTGGTCTTGTTCTCCGTGGATTTATTCTGTGAGAAAGATTGCTATTAAGTGTTTGGCATCCTTTAGGGTAGGCTCTTCTGAGAGCCTTTCCAGAAATAGACATCCATTGTCCTACAGATTTGTATTGCTCCAAATATGATTTGGACATAGGTTTGCATAAGTGAAAGGTTACTGCATAAGGATAAGCAGTGAGCTGGATCATTAAAGGCCTGTTGGTGTTAATAGGTGAAGGACCTCGACTCTTATATCAATTTTGGCCTTCCCAAGCCTAACCAGTCCCTCCTTTCCCAGCCCTGTTCTCTGCTGGTAGCCTTCAGAGCTGCCATTTGCAAGATGCACCATGGAAACAGCAAGAAACTTTGCAAGTTGAGGGGATTTTTTCATATGCTTGCCTGGCTAAATACATTATTTGATACTTATTCTTTAATTTATGATAGTGAAAAAGCTATACCAAGCCCTGCATATCCGAGCTCATTGCTGTGACTCTTTCTGATCGCTTTATCAAATGGAACCCTTTCTTTGAGCTGTTAGCTAAATGTCGCGTGAAGTTCTGAGAACAAATTGTGCTGCTTTGGGACATTAACTTCACATTAATTTGGCTAATCACTTCTACTTGATAGAAGTTTGTTTGAAAAACAGGATACTGCAGCTGCAGTGAAACCTGCATGAAAAGTCATGTAGTAACAGCCATCCTCTCTAGTAGCGGGCAGTAAATTTGCAGGATGAGCAAATGCAGAGTCAAATATGAAAACACACAGAAAAAATGTTTTTGTGGGTGGCTCTGCATAACAGAATGGAGATCCGGATCAGGAGGAATTAGAAAAAAATTATCCAACAGAAAGGAATTAAAGCTTCAGCTAGGCTCAGCCCTTGTTAGCATGTTTTATTCTGCCCACGGACAAAAACATGTGCAGCATTGCCAAATTTTTTAATCAATTCCACAGCAGTTGTTGTCTGTTTTCTTGCACCCCAGTCCCTGAAATCAATAGATTTGTGTGAGAGCTCTCCCTTCCTCTCTTCCTTCCTCCTGTCCAGCAATCTGTAATGCTATCGAGAAAACCCCTGGAGACCCCGGCCCCTGGTGGTTCCAGAACCATAAGGCACGAAGAATATGCTAGTTTTAATATCCTGTGATTTTACTGCTAATCCCATGATTAGTAAGTGTTCAACATGTAATTTCTGAGTATTGAGAGTTCCCTCTCTTGGCAAGAGATGGTGGGCAGGGGCACAAGGAGCTGGGAAGGTGATATCCAACAGCTGCAGCCCTGAGCACATGATGAGTACCACTTCCAGTCATCTCCCCACCCATTACACAGGAGAGGCAGGTGTGGCTGGAAGGACTGGTTGCTCTGTATTTGTGTATGCAACCAGTTATCTACCATGCTTCACCTTCCATACTTACCCAGACAGCCATGGTGATTGGAGAGACCATTCTGTGGGAGACAGGTGCAAGCATGGAGTAGAAGAAATGTACTGCTGCACCCAGAGCTTTCAGCCTGTAGAAGGAGCAGTTCCCCAAAAGGCATGAGAACAGCAGATGATACTGCCTTGCTCTACTCCCCTGGTCAACACAAGGAAAAGAAAACATCATCAACATTTCTGCTTAGGTGATCTCCCCTGAATTCCAGTTCCCATGCTTAGCTCTCATGCTTGCTAGACATATTTCTTAATAGGAAAGATGCTATGTGGTATGGCAGATGTACCTCAGGAAGGAAAGGTGAGAGGCTCTGGTCAAACCCAAGAGGTAAATTATCTAAGAAACTCCACTAGCTAGAACCAACCGGGACAGTCTGAAATCTAAAGGAAAAACAAGAAAATCAAGGGGCTTGCTGGAAGTGACTCCATCCTAGAAGGCAGCCAAAGAACTTCAGTGGGCTCAGCTGGAAGCAGAAAAATCCTTCTCCCTCAGGATGTGAGGGGCAGACAGTGTTACCTGCTCTCTGCTCTGTGGTGGCAGGTAAAAGGTAAGCCAGGGAGGAGCTACTGCAAATGTAGATGAAACTTTGTAGACTAGACCCCAAGAGAACTGAGCCAAGGTCGAAACATTTTTAGAAGTGTGGGGCATGGGAGAAATTCAGCTTCAACATGTTTTGATTTTACTCAGGGCACTTTCAAGGTCTGCAATATAGAACTTCAACTACCACTCCAGGGGTTTGGCACTTTGCCTTTTTTCTGATAGTATCTACTTGCTGAATGGACTAGACACTGCTGTCATGTTTAGGAAAGGTCTGTGGGTCTCCATCCATTTTCAACTTGTTTCTCTTGCAGATCACAGAGGGTTGCCAGTTATGACTTGTCCTCAGAAATATGCTTTGCCCTCATGCAACATGCTTTCCTTCAAAAAGCTTCTACTTGCAATTGAACCTGATTTAGCAATCCTTCCTGCAGAGAGACAAGCAGACTTCTCCTGCTACCAAGCTTGGAGCCAACCAGCCCAGCCTACTGCTTGAAGCAGGAGCCTGCATTCGGAGCACAGCCAATGATAGCAGCATCTACAGAGTATCATCCGGCATCTTTTAGAAGTGCCAGGGCAAGGCTCAGGGTTGTGATTAGCATATGCTAATGACTGATTATAATATGTAAATGACACACTGGGTCAGAACTGCACGCCCATTCAAACTAATGAACTGTGCACTTTTTTGTAAGTGGCACCAGTAATTGGGCGCATCATTTTTCTGTTGCTGCTAGGCAGAGAATAAGGAAGCCATCTGTAACGACAGGCCAATGTTTGCAGCAATCCCGTTGAGAAGTAAAGGCAAGGACTGCTAATTTCCAAGTGTCCAGCAGGGAACCAGTACACATGCCTCCAGTCACCATCGTCACAATCCTTAGTATCTGAGCATGTAATTATATGGTCATATTTTTAGAAGAGAGCAGCATTAAAGATAACTGTTGAAAACTCCTGGCCAGAGCAGCATGCAGAGATCTATTTGAGCACCTACTGCCTAAAGTGCAGAACACCTGGGTTTTGAAAATGCAGTTGTATGTGACCTTGCTGTAATGAAGAAAATATTAATATCTCATTTGTGTGGTCTGCTCTTTGCTCTCAAAAATAAATTCTCTTGTAAAGTTACAGCATTCTCTCTGAGGTAGACAAGTACACAGTTTAATATCAGAATGGATAGACTGTGAAACTTGACAAAACTTATTTATTTCAACCCTCACTATTTACTTATTCTCTCTATTAATTAAAATTCTTACTCAGAATCTTTATCAAGAATAAATTAAATATGAGGGGTTTTTTTGCAAAAAATCAGATACATTTTACAAGGGATATGATTATTCTTTTATCCTAATTTTAGATATGAAAACAAAGAACTGAAACAATTTGTGTTACATGTCACATGGTAGACAGCCACCAGAGCTTGCAATAGAATGGAAATTGCATGGCTCTCTATCTCTCCTGCAGATATTGCCCACAATAGCAGTAGAAGTATGGTGGGGTGACGTGAGCAGACTCCAAAGCTGACACTGCACAAGGCAGATCTTTATACACCTCAGGTTCAGGGCAGTATCAATGCAGGATATCCCAGACAGAAGCCCAAACTGGTAACTTCCCACACCTTTACACTGTGCCACATGGAGTTTCTTATTCAGCTTTTCGATGGTTCACAGATTCCTGCAGCACATTCTGGGTTTTGGTGCAGACAAATCCCATCCTTATTAAGGTATCCCATTGATGTCACTTTTGGAATTAGCTCTTCCATGCAGTGATTTTCAGACTCTCCTAGTTTTTTCTCTCTGTTGTTCAAACTACATATTTATATAAAGTCATTTGTGTCCAATCCTGGGTCTTTTTCATTTTTTCCATGCTGGGGAGGCATTTTGGGGACACAGGCATACTATAATGCCTTTTCTATTATAACTAATTTAGAAAGCTCATTAAAAACATCTATTAATCCTAATTCATCTGTTCACATAGTCATTCTGACAGTGAAGGTATTTCCCTTCTGGCAATTTTATTAAGTGCAAGGAAGAGATCAGTGCTGAGTTTTGCTGCTTCTAAGTCATCCTAGAACACAGGATGTGCACATCATCTTCAATAGCTTCATGCTTATTTGACTCAGATTGGTTGCTCAGAGTCCCCTTGTGGGTGGAAAGGTCAATAATGAGGCATGAGGGGAAAAAAAGTCTATTTTGACAAAACTGACCTAGTACAGCATTCCCAGAAAAACTCCATCAGAGGATATCTAGCAGGTTTTTGGGTAACCAGCAGTGAAAGGAATGGACAGCAAATTAACTGTTGTGATTTACTAAGCGAAAAAGCAGTCCTGTATCAGTGGGAAAACCCAGCAAATCTGGTAGCAATCTGCAGATGGCAGTGTTAAACCCCTTGCACATGGCTCTCACTTTTGATGTCAATAGAAATATCAAAGAGGTCAGGATTGGGCCAGAGACTCCTTATTTCAATATCTCTGAACACACAGTCTCAGTATAACATTGCATAAAACATCTCATGTTCCCAATATCTAAATACATAATTTGTGACTGATTGTATGTGTTTGCAGCTGGCAGTGAAGAGTGATATATTGTTAATGTCTTTCTGTAAGTGTTGGATGAATAGCTATCAAAACTCTACCATCTATATTGGCATTCATATAGCATGGTCTAAAAATACTTCAGTCTCTCTCACTAACTCACTCCCTCACTATCCTCTAAAACTAGAGGTTTTACTATTTTTCACGTCATTTGAATTTTTATTACATCTAAATAATAAAATGCATTATTAGGATCAATCTAAATCCATGGTATTTGCAGTTTTAGGATTTTCTCCACAGATTTGGCTCCACTCTCCAGAATCTAAGCCTTCCCTTTACAAAACTGAACTTTCTCTTGCCTTTCTGGTTGCAAAGGTATCTTGGCAAGATTTAAATGCTGTACCTCTCCAATATATGGCTTAGTGCTGAGCAGAGACAGATTGAACTCAAACTTTCAAGCCACATTCCATTTATAAAATTAAGTTTAATGAAAAAAAGCTTATTTGACTGCAGATAGGATAGTCATGCTAGCAATTATGTTTCAAATTCTTTATAACATTTGTAGGGCTTATTTAAAATAAAATTAATAGAAAATGAATGTGATAGATGCATTATTTTCCAGTTGCAATGAATTTGAATAATATGTAATAATGTATCAAAAAATAATTGCTGCTCTTAATCATAGGTTTTGCTTCAGTGCTATCTGCTTAAATGACCCTAAGTCATAGAGTACTTTGTAGTGTCTCTTCCCATTTCTTAAAAATTGAATTGCTCTTGCTAAATGAGTGGTGGCTGTCTCTATTCCCTCCCCACAGACCACAGAGGATGAGAAAGGAAATATTATCATGTTTCTATTTCAGGACATTTAGCTAGCTTTACAGATCTTCGTGACTATCTAGCTTGGAAATTCCCTGGTCAGACAGGCTGTGCTGCACCTGGCTGGGTGTAAGGTCCATGTAACTTGGAAATGGTGTCCCAGTCATTCAATTCACCAAGAGCAGTTTGGGACATGCAAGGAGCCAACCCCCTGGGTAGTCAAAACTACCCTGCCACCTCACCAGCAGGGACCAGAGGAGCACAGTCAATTATCCAGTACCGACAATTATCCAGTACCGACTGGCAGTGAGTGGAAAACCACTGCAACCCCCAGGCCTTTGGCATCCAGCCCCACATCTCATCTGAATCCTGCAGTATCCAGTGCAGGCAGTGACAGGGAGAGAAGACAACGTTACCATCTACTTCGGTAAGATACAGAAGCTGACATTTTGCAAGGTATCTTAAGGACAGAAGGCAGCTACAGGAAAAGCACATGGCCCATTCTCTGTTCAGACATCAAATGTATGGAGGCATCCCATCTCACATATGCAGCTCAGCCAAGTGATATGGAGCCAGATGCCATGACAGGCAGGCATCACACAGCAAGAGAACGAGGACCAAAGGTCCCATGGACTTGTTGATAGCTCACACCTGAAAAGAACCCTGCAGTCAAAAGGCATGGTTTCTCCAAAGACAGCACAGTCCTAAAGCAAAATAGGACAGTTCAAAGATCCTTAAACTCATGCGATTGGGTACTGGTAGCAATTCAGCCATGCCAGCAGAGACCCTTCTTCTGACAAACTTACCCTAAGCACCAAAATACAGGGGCTTTGTGTATTCCTCATGGTCTCAACTGGGAGAAGTAAAACACAACCTCCTTTCCACATTTCAAACACCCAAATCCCCTGAGAACTTCAGGCAGATGTCTGCTTATATCCAGGGTCTTTCAAATTGCCTTATGATCTTTTAAAAAGCTTTGTCTTACAACTTTTACTCTGGCATGTGTGAAGCATAGACCTGTATTTGGGTTTTCCATTTGGGAAGAGAGAGAAGCCAGAGGTTCAATCACCATGCTCCAGAGCTGTGGAACTTGCCTTGCAAAAGCTACACCTGGGACCTTCAGGAAGGCAGTCCCAAAAGAGCCACGTAAAGCCTGGAGGCCTGGCAGAACCCATTCATCCATAGTGTTGGCTTCATACCAGACTACTACTCTTGGCAGTAAAGTGTGCTGTGTATTTAAAAGGTGGGTTTTATTTGTTGAAAGGATTAAACATTTGTAAAATGTTTGACAAATCAAACCTTGATTCAAATAAAGATAAGATGGCAAAAGCACTGCATATATTCAATGCTTGGATGTCAAAAGACAGTTTAGCTCCAAAAATACTCCAAATCCACACCTTACTGGTTTTCTTTGCAGAAGTTTCCAAGGACTCCTAAATGCCCCTACGAAATGATACAAAGTGAATTGTTAACCCACAGAGCTCACAAGTCAGAGCATAGGCAATAATAAACAACCAAATAAACAGACAAGGAGTAGAAAGACAACTGGTTAAAGACAGCAGAGTTCCAGAAAACACTAATTACAGAGGTATCGATGTTCTCAGTAGGCTGCCATCTCTGCCAGCCCTGTTTCTCATGATTCATGCCAGAGAAGCAGGGTCAGTTTTGCCCCATATTCATCACTGATTTAGCATGAAGTACATATTAAAAAGATTTTTTACCATGTGCTCTGGCTTCACTTAAGTAAGAGATACGAAGCAGCCTTGAACCTATTAAGTGCAAAAAAAATACAGAGGTTTTCGCTGGATATAGAGTGCAAATTATCCATTCTGAGTCTCAAGGAAGCTAAGCTTAGCTAGCTAAACTGACCCAGGTATCAGCTGGGTTTTCTGAAGTTACATTGCATGGGCCAAAACCTGAAAATTCATCAGAATACCCACATACCAGAGTACTTAGGTGGCTAGTTAAATCACTAAGTCATTTACATTTTTAGCATTTACTGTAGAATGTTGGAGCACACACCTTCTGCAGTAACAAGAAACTGGGGGAAAATGCACAGAACTCATGTTTTCTGGGAAAAGCCATAACAGCATCCAGTTGCTTTTTCCTGGTACAGGTTTTGCAGTGTGTACTAATTCTGAGCAAATATGGTTTGGACAGGTTTGATACTGTTCGTTTCTTTGTTTTATGGTATGACTGTGGGAAATAGCCAGGTGATAAATACATTGACTAGCCATGGCTCTTGCCATCTGTACAAAGTTTGCTTCATTTTTCCCTCTTTACTGGTTAAATCCCATCAGCTTATTCCCGTCAGTCAAAGCTTATGTGAAGTAGTGATCCAGTCAGCCTCAGGCTAGGTAAAGCAGTGTTTTGGCCCCGTCTGACTTTGGTTGTATTGTGTTACCTGTGATATTCTCTAACCAAGAGAGAATTGCAGAGCTATTGAGAAGTGGAGCACGGGCTCGTCCCACCACAGCAGCCTGCTTCTTGAGAAGCTAGCAGCTCTAGACAAGCTGAAAGTGAAATTTTAGTATGGTCTTGGCAGCGCTCCATTGGCATGGCCCCAGATTTACACTACTGTAACCAAGATCAGTGCCTGTGCCAGCATCTGTATTATATTAAAGATAAATTGGACAAGATGTGTTCATATCTGAACTAAACTCAGCAAATAAAAAATGAACTTAACAAAATAAAATCAGATGGTCTGACTCATCCTCTTTTGAGAGGTCCCGATAAAATATGGCTGTTCCAGAAGCTCTGATGTGATCTTAATAAAAGATGACACTGTGAAAAAGGCAGGGGGGGAAGCACGGCAGGCGGGAAACTTGACAAAAAGAAGTTTTCACTGTGCCTGGATCCCAGCTCATATAAATGGAAATAGATGAGAAACCTCAGCTTCCTTCATTGACATATGCAGCATAAAATCACTGCATAGGCAGAACACTGTGAGCATGCCCAGTAGGTAGGCACCAGACTATAATTTCTTGTTCAAAATACCAAAATGCACCAGTTTAACTATAAGAATGATGACATGATATGAAACAGGCATGAACTAAAGTACAAAACAGGAGGGATGACTGGAGCCCACCTCCTCCTACTTCCAAAAAAGCTGCCTAATCATTAGCCCGGGGAGTCATGCTTTCACTCGCCTTTTCTCCTTTTCTCAGTGAATTCAAACCATTTTTCTGCACAGTGGTGCAGCTTCATGAGGAGTGGTAAAGCATTCCCAGAAAAATCTATAGTCTAATGACTAGAAGTGTGTTTGAAATCTTTCCAAAGAGGATAGAAACCGAGTGTGGATTTCCTATTTTCCAACCCCTAGGCTGATGCAAGACAGAAATGGTGATCGTTGGTTTTCCTCAAGTTTTTTAAAACACAGTGAGGCCTTCAGAGAGTTTTACAAGGAACTTGGTCTGGCCAGGCTGCACTGGCCAGCACACACTCTGAAAGCATCTCCAAGGGGCTGATGTGTCCTGTTGTTTGATCATTACTGTGAAGGAAGTGGTTGGGCAGACAATTTGTTTTCATACCATGATGGACTGAAGGAATGGTAGCTAAGAGGGAGAGAATATGAGCATAACAGTAAAGGTAGAATAATCTACTTCAGAACCACAGAAAGTACTTTTGGATGCCAGGTAAAGGAGCAGTCACAGCCATATCCCACAGTGTCTTATTTAACTGTCTGCTTGCTGAGTATTTGGCCATATCATTTAAATAGCAATATTCCTTCATCTGTCTAATTTTACATACCTGTGTGTCATCTGTAAGGGTTGTGTCCTCACATCTGGGGACAGATGTGTCCTCACATGTGTGTGAGTGTCCTCACATTCCTCTAGGGGACAGTCTCTCCTGATGCATGCCTTGGCTCCCACAGACATCAAGCCCAGGAGCAGCAGCCAGAGTGAGACCACAATGTCCTTGAAATAATTCTACTCTATGGAAACTGAGGATGCAGATAACACACAGGAGAGGGATGCACTCTGCAAATGGCCACAGGTGAGATCAGATGCAGCCAGAGAATCCAAAGGATCAGTCAAATGGTTTCACATGGAACTTCCTCTCCGATGGCACTTAGAGCCTTGCCGGCAAAGCCAATGTCCTTTAGGGCTTGAACCCAGGACACTGAGTGTAGGAGTGTTCCCATGTGAACTCTGGCAGTTCCTTATCAGTAAAAAGAGAGGATAACACAGCAAGGCATGAGAAGACCTTTGTAATGGGGTCATTAAGATCAACAGGAGAGTACATTCACAAATATCATGACAACATTGTGGATACTAAGTGCTATCTAAAAAATGCACTCCTGTCTAAGTGCTAGTATTAGACAAGGTGCATTCTTGTCAAATACTGTTTGGTCCAGTAATTGAAAAGGATCATTAAACATTTACTGAAAGTCAAACTGGAAACACAAGGATGAATGGAGCTGTACTTGAATACCCCATAGCTGTCACTGATACCATAGATTAAGTGGCAGCACATTACAGGTTTGCAGGAGAGGAGAGTCAGTCTTCACATACACACATACATGCAGCTAAGGAAGGTGACATTGAAAGGAGATACTTTTGCATGTGTGATCATACTCTGTGATCTTGCCTTAGAGCACTGGATGTCAAGTTGTAGCAAAGCATCGATATTTGCACTCCATTCATACAGACACACCTACAGATTTATTTCACATGAATATCTGATATGACAACAGATTTGATATCAAGTAGGCAGAGATTGAATTATTTAATTGTTTTCCTGGAGTATTTTATTTTTTATTATTTAATGAATGCTGACTTTGTGATTGGAGCTGGACAACCACAAAGTAAGCCTTAACTCCAATGTGCTCATGAGCTGACCTAATGAAGTCATAGAATGCTAGAATGGTTTGGGTTGGAAGGGACCTTGAAGACCACCTAGTTCCAACCCCCCTGTTATGGGCAGGAACATCTTCCTCTAGACTGGGTTGTTCAAAATTCCATCCAAACTTGGTCTTGGTTTGCCTTCATGGCTTTGAGGAATTCTAGCCTCCATTAAATTCTAATGCATCATGATGTCTCAACACAATCTTCAAGATTAACCAGACTGGCACCAAACCTACAGATGAACACTGAGATGGTCTCCTGATAAAACACACCATGAATCAGTGTCAAATCCAGGGCCAGAGTTTCTGCAAACTCCCATCTCCATTCTCCCGTCCTCTTATCAACCCCTTAGCTGCAGCAGACAGAACTTTTCTCAAGATTTGATGTGACGTATTTAAGATGTGAAAACAACAGAAGAAAAATTAAAATGTTTGTGATCCATTATGCAGAAGGCTCATATTCTGCATGAAAATATTATTTACTTGAGTTTTCTATTCTAAAACTTGATTTTGTATTCAAGATTTAAGGTCTCCATGGAGGTGGAAAAACACTTTGAGACTCTGAGGCTTTGAAATGCTGAATTGCCTTGTATAAGATAAAATCGATATTTGGGAAAAAAAAGCAAAGTGGAAATTAATGTTCTTGTAATAGGTGAGTAGCTTTTACACAATTATTTCATGGTGATAGACTTGGTTTTGATGTAGCTTAATTAGCAGAATATAAATTATATATGTTTTTTTAAAGATGTGCATATGTATATTACAAGATTTTTTTATTTCATTGTGGAGCAAACCATTTGATGTGGCTCTGCAAAAAGCTCTAATACACATCAAAAAGCAATCAACAAACTCTTTGAGTACATCAAGCAGGATAATTTAGATGGTTTTTAATCAGGATTATGAAAATATAATTAGGTGGTTTCATGTTGGTTGGTGAGTGCATAGGGAAAAGTGATTCTCCAAACAGAAAAATATGGATAACATTACCCAGGAGCCATGAAACAACCACACACACATGCATACACAAACTAAACAGAAAAGACTTCTGGCCTGCTTCTCTAGTAGATCAGCAGGTAACATGTTTAAATAGAATGTCATTTGCTTTAGGATGTCAGGAAGATTCTTATTTAACAGACAGATTACACAGAAGGAGCTTTGGAAAAATGCCCCTTTTTAATGTGCTTGAAATCATTAGTCTGCAGTTTAACAAAATAAAATCCTCTTTTCAGAATTTAGTCAATGAGCAGAAGATGCACTTTGGGTCTAATCAAACTAGAGTTTTACTGAAGGAAACAAGAGAGTGCTTTAACTATGTCTGGGCCTCTAGTACCAGAGCAAATGGCACATCTGTTTGCAGGGTACTCAGGTGAAGCCTCCTCTCTTCAACCACTGTAAATGCCTGCCATTCCTTAATTCCAAGGAATACTGACTAAAGACTCCTTTCTTAAGAGCTGCCACATCTAACCAACCTCATCTTTGCAGGTTCTCTTCTCACATTCTCATTGCTCAAAGCTTCCCTGTGGTTTCAGTTCTTTTTGATGTGCTGATCCTGATCTCTGTTTCCCAAAACCTAACTTTTCTCTACAGCATTTGATTAATCCTGAACACTGTGTGCAATGTGCCATGATGTTCACCCACTTACATCAAAGTATCTTAAATATCTGAAGTGTTATTCTCGAGTCCTTTACTTTTATGTGCTAGCATTACATTTCTGGTTGTCTGTGAGCACTGAGCAGATGTTCTCGCTATTCATAGATCCATCTTCTGGCTGGATGTAGATAATCCATAACCCCACAGTACCCTCAGAACATGCCTGTCTGTACATAATCCTCACACCAATACTCCTTCTGTCACGTTCTTCCCTCATCTGACTGGTTCTGGCAAAACAAGGTTACCATTGTCAGCTTGCCAATACATTAAAAAATTAGAGAGAGACATTTTTTACCTTTTGCTGTAGTGAAAACTGCCTAGTTTGTCCTTTCTCTTTTTTGCCTCTCCTCACTGGGTCCTATTTCTTGTGCCGAGAGAGTGATTATCCCTGTAGTGATGGCTAGAGATATCTCAATAATCTCCTACAGTCTTATGTGGATCTCTAACAAATACGCTCTCCACTTCGCACCAAAGGCTAGATCTGTTTTCAGTGACTTAGAGGAAATGTATTTCATACTGTTATAGTGATTTAAAAAACATTTAAGATGGTTTTTTAACACTCTGATAATTTTTTTTAATTTAGATACATAATTTTGATAGGAATCCTATTGAATCATATATTGGTGGAAGAAAAAAATACCAAGTTGTAGATGTCTGAAAGTGGTTTGGGGCTTTTTGCCAGCTAAACATGAGTTAACAGTGTGGCCTTGGAGGCTCTTATGAAAGAAAATGCCACTATTGAGTCAGTCAGTCTGAAGTCAAAAGTAAAGTACTTATGTGCTGAAATAGCAATCACAGAACACAGTGTAGGTGAAAGTCAAGAGTTTGGTTTTTTAAGACTAAATGAAACAGCAATTAAGTGCCCTTTAATTTAAGGGCAAAGGGAACAATAGAAGTCACTGACCAGAGCATGGCTCAGTTTTGCAAGGCAAGGGCAAAAAGGGCAGGAGCAGAGAGCAGACCAGCAGCTCTCCTAGGTGAAGTTGCGAGTGAAACAGCTGGGGGAGTTGCATGTTGTAGGTGGATGTGTGAGGGAATGAAAAATAATGAGAAAAGGGAAGACATTAATAAAGCCACCTGCAGAAGTGGAATGGTGCAGTGTCAGGTGGTGAAACAAAAATACAGTTCTTCTTGGCTGAATGCTCCCTAAAAAGAGACTTACACTTCCAAACATGGAACTACTCAGCTTGCTTCTGCCTTGCTGTAATAGTATTTTGCTGTAATAACAACCTCTGGAAATAAACAGGGCCTTTCGCAAAGAAATCCTGGGCTCCTGTCATCCTCTTCCATTCCTAATGCAACAAAGACAGCAAGGCCCAGATTTTGGATAGCTACTCGCACCATGGGGACAAAAATACTAGCTGGCATCAAAGCCTGTGCTGCACAGATTAGATCTTCTTATCAAGAGTTAGAGAGATGAAGAACTACTGCTCTCTGCCCAGGAGGATGGGGTCCATGCCTTCCCATGTGCTGTTTCAGGCAGCATTGCTTTCTTCCTTTTGGAAGACTGCTAAGAACTCTGGCCTGAGCTGTTAGTACTGAAGTGAATGGGAGTTTTGCCATTGACTTCAAGGAGACAAGAAGCAAATCGGGCCCTCTGCTTGCAAATCCAGTCTTTACAGTCCTTTCCAAACACCAAATAAAACTGTGCTTGGAAGTAATTTGAATGCCAGCAAGCTGGGCCAGTTTGCCATGGATTTCAAGGATGCCCAACAATGTAATGTTTATTAGGATACAAATAAAGTGTCTTCTTCACAGTGCAATGTGCAATTTCCTTCTCAGTAAAATATAAACGTGCCTTATGTGCAAACAATTTTATCATTTCTGTTTTTATGCCACCTTACTGACAAGAAACTCCCAGCTGTTATAATTTGTCTCATCCTTCTCTCTGTTGTAGAACCAGCCTTTGTTCCTTTTTGCAGTGCCAGGGACTTGCTGAGCTCCACCTGATGTGATTTGTCCAGGCATTAATAATGCATCTTCAAGATGCAAGACGCATGAATTCCTTTAGTAACAGATCCGCCGGCAGACTGCCGCACCGTATTGTGCCATTTTCCCGAGATGGGGGAGGCAAGAGGGCCGCACAGGCATCGTGCACCCGCGCAGGTCATCCGCCTTGGGAGCGAGGGGGGTCCTCTTATTACGAGGGGGTCACTACATCCTCATGACGAGGTCAGGCTGAGGATAATGAACATTACAGGAGACGTTCCTCCAGCAGGCAGGTCCTTACCCGCCATCCAAGGAATCCCTGTGGGACGACCTGAGGTGTCCACACTGACAGAGACTTTAGGCGAGCTGGCAAGCAGAGGTCTACTGCTGCCCCGGGGGTGAGAGCTGTCCCTAAACATCACCAAACCAAATCAGCTTTGCCTCCGAGCGCTCCTCTCAGCCTGCCCTTCCGTCGGGACACGGGTCGAGAGCTCGGCACCCGGAGGATGAGCTTTATGGGCGGTGTGTGCTGCAGGGGGAGGCTCGCCCTGGGCAGACACCGCACACGCCTGGTCCTCACCCACCCCCGGGGACCGCGGAGGGATCTGACGGCCACGTTCCGTACCAGATCACCGCAGTGCCGCTTTCCCCGTGCGCCAGTGTGTATGTGTGTGTGTATATACCTATATCTATATCTACAGATCTCGTTCAATCGATACGATCGCTCGCAGAGCCGCGCTCCCGCACCGCGGCTCGGCTCTGCCGGCGTAGCCATGGCAACGGCTCCGGCTCCCGGCGTGGGGCCGCCCGCGGCCGCGGCCCAGGCCCCGCCAGCAGAGCCCCGGCACAGCTCCCCAAATGAAGTGCCTCGGCACAGCCCCGGCACTGCCCCGGCCCCGCCAGCCCAGCCCGGGCACAACTCCCCAAATGAAGTGCCTCGGCCCCGCCAGCGCAGCCCCGACACTGCCTGCACAGTCCCGGCTCAGCCCCGGCACTGCCCCGGCCCCGCCAGCATTGTCCCGGCCCTGAAAGCACGGCCCCGGCACAGCATGGGCCCCATTGCGTGTAGACATTGTGTCCCCCAGGAGTCGCAGGTGTTGCTGTCAGTGATCTACAGGTTGCAGACCGCAGGCCCAGCCCTCCTCCTGCGGCTGTGTCTGTACAGGTACAATCTCTGCTCAGAGGGGCTTGGGGGTCCTGCGAACAGCAAGCTGTCCGTGAACCAGCTGTCCGAGACCAGTGGTGTACTGGGATGTATTGGAAGAGCGTTGCCAGCAGGTTGAAGGAGATGATCCTGCTCCTCTACACAGCCCTGATAAGGCCACCTCTGGAATGCTGGAATGCTGTGTTCAGTTGTGGGATCCCCAGTACAAGAGAGATGTGGAACTCCTGGAGTCCAGTGGAGGGCAACAGAGGTGACTAGGGGGCTGCAGCATCTCTCTGACAAGGAGTGGCTGATGCAGCTGGGCCTGTTCAGCCTCAGAAAGAGACAAGTCAGAGGGCATCTCACCAATGTGTATAAATATCTAAAGGGAAGGTGTCACGAAGATGTGGCCAGGCTGTTCTCAGTGGTGGCAAGCAATAGGATGTTTAATCAATAAGGCAATGGGCAGAAATTGATGAACAGAGGTTTCCATCTGAATATGAAGAACTTCTTTGCTGTGTGAGTGACCATGTACTGGAACAGATTACCAAGAGAGGTTGTGGAGTTTCTCTCACTGGAGATATTTAAGAATCACCTGGATGCAATCCTGTGCCATGTGCTCTAGGATGACCCTGCTTGAGCAGGAAGGTTTGACCAGATGACCCATTCCAGTCCTTTCCAACCTTAGCCATTCAGTGATTCTGTGATACACATGTACAAACAACCTATTTCCAACATTGGTAATGTTTTCAAGCTTCCCGTTGCAATGGTCAGACATCACTGAGGTCCTTGGGAGAGAGGATATCCTTTCCTACAGGCCTTGGCAATCAGCAAGGGAATCATAAAGCAACTCAGTATGAATGCAGTCAACACCAACAGCCAGCCCACTCTGCCATCTAAGCATTGCACAAAATTTGCCATCAAAAGCCACCAAAGCTGGTGCAGGCAAGCCTGGCACAGCTGTTTTGGTGTGGGCTGCAGCCAGCAGTCACCGTGGGTTGATGGATGTCGGTCATGTCCCCTCCACACACAAGAAGCATCAAGTCTGTGGGCTGTACTTAGGGTGACACTTTCCTCTGTTCAACGGACTTTTGAATATTTCAGGAAAAGATATGCAGCTTCTTTTCATGTTCACAAAATCACAGAATGAGTCAGGTTGGAAGATATCATAGTGGGTCACCTAGTGATCCTGGTCAACCTCCCTGTTCAAGCAGGGTCATCCTAAAAGCACATAGCACAGGCTGTGTCCATATGATTTTTCAGTGAGGGAGACACCACAATCTCTCTGGGCAATCTGTTCCAGTGCACAATCAACCACACAGTATAGAATTTCTTCCTCATGTTCAGGCAGAGCTTCCTGTGCAACAGTTTCTGCCTGTTGTCTCTTGTCTTATTGATTGGCACCACCACCGTGTCCATGCTTTTGACACCAGCCCTTTACATCCTTACCATTAATGTGGCCCCACTCTCAGTTACCTCTTTTCGAGACTGAACAGGCAGTTTTTCTTTTTATATTTCTAAAATCACATTGCCATATTGTGTTTCTTTTTAAATAAAGGCCTTCCCCGAGGCTGTCAGTTGGGAAGAATATAAAAATTATCAGTGTGTCTCTGAGACCAGTGAGGTGCCAACAGGTAGAGGAATAATGATAAAGATAGGAAAGGAGGACAGTCTCTGGGAGGATCATTTTTAAGAACCCAAGGAAGACAAAAATGAAACAAAACCCTTCATCCTTTAATTGGACAATAGTTTTCCCATTTTATCCACAGTGAACTTTAAGAGATTCTTTTTTATTTGAGTCAGAATATTTCTGTTGCTTTCAATAGGAGTTCAACAGGGTTTTTGCATACACATAGTAGGAGAAATGTCTGTACCTAAATTTATATTTAAAAAGACAGTGAAACAAATACTCCTGTAAATTTTGTTTCCAAAAAGCTTCCCAGCTGTCTGCAGAAGTCATCTTGAAATCACTTTAGATTTTTGGAGACTCTGCACCTACAGACCAGAAAATATAGACTGGGATTCTACTGATCCTTCATGAACAAACTGAATTAGAACTCACAAAAACTCTAATACACCATCCAGTCTGTAAGCAAGACATAGGCTAAAATATATTCAGATTAACAAGTCACAGAAGAATTTATGCAGCGAATAAAATTAATAGAAATTAAAATGTGGTCGTTGATCAACCACAATTAGGAAACAGAGCTAAATTCAACAAATCAGCTGTTTGCAACTAATAGTTTTCCTAGGTCTCATGATAGATGTGGGCAAATGTTGACTTACTAATTATGACAACAGAACTGAAGAGAGAGGTGAGAAATCAAAATTAACTAGTGCCTTTCCTGAATTAGTGTCAGAATCTGTTGACACAGGTCTGCAGCGTTGCCATGAAATGTCCTGAGTTCACAGGATGGGCTTTTTTCAATATGTGGTTTGTAAAAGTCTGCAAAATCTTGATTTTCTCTCTCTCTTGATATAAGGAAAGAAAAAGGCATAATTTTTTAATATTAAAATTTGACTGAGTTTGGACAACTGAAAAAGCGTTGCATGCTGTGAGATATCTAGCAGTCTTTCTAGCTCCATCATTTACTGCATTTTGAAGAGAAGAAATGTACCAGGCTCCTGTGAGTGGTGAGCTGTTCTTGCAGATCCTCCAGCATATCAAAGGAGAGGAAGGTTTCCACCGGGAGAGACAAGAAAATAGCCAAAATATTACCTGACAGATCTGGCCTTGCATCAGGTTGGGTTCAGACTCAGAAGTTATCAGAGACAGTGTTAAGGTCCCTATCCACAGCTTCCAGCTTTTTTGGTTTTAGGAAGATTTCTACACACGCCAAGGAATGATTCATCAATCTGCACCACGCTGGATCCACTGCAAGAATTTTGTATAAGGAAATTAGTTATTGTAAGTGCAAAATACAATTTGAACGTCCCCTCTGTTCCATGTGATTTACTTCTTGTTGCTCCAGGAGGCTGGAAAGGATACTACAGTTTTCCTCATGTTAATTCTAGCAATATTTTATTTTTAAAAACTTTGTTAAAGGAATCTTTTAAAGCAGAGTAAAATGATGGAAAGTGCCTTGTGATGTTCCTGTGTCACATACATGACTATTCTGAAAACAGACTTCCTATTTTGTCAAGATCGGAGATTTTTAGATATTTTCTTGTCATATACTCAGATCTTTAAAATTTTGTACGAACTGCTATTCCAAGAACAACCCAATATGGATAAAGCTGAGAATTTTACTGTGATGGTTTTTTGAAAAGATTTATTTTGACTTCAGTTTTCATTAAGCTTCAGTAGCCCTAATTTACTGGCACTTTAATTAAGCAGAATGGTTTGTTATTCATTACGCTTTCTTCCCAAAAACATTTTGCATAACCATAATTCAATGAAGTTCTTGCTTTGTGAACCCTTCTGGTTTTAATGATTTCTGATTTTCATATTTTTCAGAGCAGGGCGAAAATGTTTAACATTTCTTCTGAATGTTGGTTTTATGTGTAGAAATTGGAGCTCCAGGTTACAAATGTCAGACAGGACTACCACAGTTTACATCAGAGGAGACATGGGGCCAGCCCAGTCCACACAGGATGCTTCCTAGAATTGCCAAAATTATCTGCTTCCTACAATTTTCTGCAATCCTTGTCATCACTGTCAGATATTCATTGAGACCCGTCAAATGTTTCTCAGACAAATGTCATGCTAAATAACCCCCTTTCTGTCTTACTGAGGCGATTTGATTAGAAGTCCTCAACTAGCAACACTGTTTGCAAAATCTGTGTCTCAGGAGTGGTGAAGTAGCAAAGGGACTTCACAGAGCACTAGATGGGGACAGCCTCACAGGAGCCCTGCCGAAAACACAGCAAGGAGCAAGGCACTGGCCTTGGCCAGCAGCTCCCTGACCAGGGAGCATGGAGGATTAGTGGGCAAAGAGAGTCTTATAGAGTATGGCTGTGGGAACTGGGGTTGTTTAGCCTGGGCAGAAGGAGGCTTAGAGAAGACCTTATCACTCTCTACAACAACCTAAAAGGAGGTTGTAGCAAGGTAGGTATCTGTCTCTTCTCCAGAGAAGTAACTGTCAGGACAAGAAGAAATGGCCTCAAGTTGTACCAGGGGAGGTTTAGATTGGATGTTTGGGGAAAAGGCCTGTCAAGCATTGGGATATGGCTGAGTCGCCATCTCTGGAGGTGTTTGTTTATAAGAAGAGTAGCTGCAGCACTTAAAAACATGATATGGCGGAGCTGGCAGTGCTGGGTTAATGGTCGGACTCAACCTTAGAGGTCTTTCCGAGCCTGAAAGATTCTATGATTCTATGATTTCAAGACTTCTGTGCGCTGTATATTCCCCCTTCCCTTGCACACCTCTTGAAGAGTTGGACATAGCTGTTGTTCAGGCATAACCCAATGAATGCCTAGACATGAGAAGGCACAACACCTCGCCTCTGGATGTTGTGCTATTGACAGTCACGGGAATGACCAGGAGGGTAAGCACTGCTAAACTCAAACACATCAGGAGCTGGGAAGAGCGCCTGATTACAGCTGCCTGTGCCAGGTCCCGGCGGTAGCAGAACTGATGCATTCAGGCAAGGTGATAGAGGTCACTGGTGCTGGGGTAGCGAGGCAAAGATAAGAAAGTAAGAAGAACATCTCTGCCTTGCTGCCCAGGCCCGTCAGGCAGATAAACCACAACCAAGAGAGCCTGGCTGGCCCCAGTGGAGGTGGTCCCTTGACATCCCCGAGGCAGCCCAGGCCATAGCAGAGGATCCAACCATCAAGGAAGCAGTTGGCCTTAGCAGGCAAAAAAAAAAAAAAACAAAAAAAAAAAAAACAAAAAAAAACAGAGCCAGAGGCAACAGCAGTAGAAGAGGCAGGGGGGAGCTGGTCTAAGAGCTGTTTATTCAGAGACACTACCACTGCCCCTTACAACCCACCACAGACACAATCCATTTTTGTAGGTATATGCATTTTATAGTAAAAAGTTACGGAGCTTTAATGTTTCCTTAACTGCTCTCATCTATAAATATTAGTAGGCAGACTGTCTTTTCTCTCTACACAATTTCATAACAATAGAGTGCATCCCAGCTTTGCAAAGCCCTAGTCATCTATTTGCCTAGGGTAAGTAATTTCTTATGAGAGACAAGAGTATTCAGACTTTCTTTCTCAACATTTACAGAGAGGCAGGGAGATTTGGGGGGTCACTGTGGTAAACATTCAAGATTTTAAGAAACTCACACCATTTCAATATTCTAATCATCTCCTGAAGGTTACACTGTTACAGCTTCTTTTTTTTTTTTGTTTATTCATTCGGGGTTTACATCATTATGTAGCCTGGTATGATATAATTTTCTTTGCATCAAAGAATATCAAACTAGAGTATGTACAAAGGAGGTAATAGTAACTGTTTCTGTCAACTATTTAGTGCTTTAACCAAATTCGGCTGCATACTGTGCAAGGATTTTAATCACTGTACTATTAGATGAAAGGACAGTAGAGGTAATTCCCCCTGTCCTCCCCTTCCCTGCAACCTTCTTCAGAGGTGTCAGCATTCCACTTGGAGACTGAGAAAACCTTTTATTTGTGGATCTCAGAAAAGATAAGACTGACACAGAAGCCAAACATTGCCAAAGTTATTAAAGGTGTTCAGAGAACATGAACTCTAGAAATCCATTATAAGGTGGATCTTTAGCACCTCCAGACATACTTGGGATTTTTAGGGTCACAAATCTCAACTTGGGCACCTGCAGGTAGACTAAGAGCAGTATTAGGTACCTGACTGGTTTTTTTGCTCCTAACCCCAAAATGTATTTTAAAGGGTACAGGATACAACTCCACAGCTTTGACCATGACCCTGATTTAATAACTTCTTGCACACTGGAAAGCATTTTTTTTTAGACCAAAATTCATCATCTCTGCAATTATGGTGGTACCACTGTCATGCTTTGCATGCTTTGCTAGAATTAAGTCTCCACTTTAGAGAAAAAAAAAAGAGTTTTAACTGGTTTTGCTGTCAAAACCGATCTGTTCCTTAACTGACTCATTGGTCCATTCAATTGTTAAGTTGCTTGTGAAAAAAAATTATTCGTTGTCCCTGAACTGATGTGGTGAGTGTGCCAACAGCCTTTTGAGAAGCCTGCTGTCTCTAGGCTCAGATCAGCAAGGCAGTCAAGCACATACTTTCCTTCAGGTATGTACTTAGTCCCCTTAACTTGCTGCTTTCACAGCAGGTTAGAAAAGCAAAGCACATACTTAAAGGTAGGCATACACTTACCTTTCCCCTTCCTTATTACAGCACTCAGAACCAGTGAAGAACCTAATTGTAGCCAAATTCCTGTTTCGACTAATTCTGAAAACAAGCACAAATGTTTACTTAAAATATTAATATGCTTACCATATCTTATCTTTGACATAATTGCTTTAATTAAAGGAATTTATAAAAACTAATGTTACGCCTACGTGCCCTAGCAGTAATGTGTGAGAATAATGGAATTTAGAGTGGCTTATTTATTAATCTTAAAATACCTGCTTGGAGTGAAACAGGTAAAATTGTAAACTGGGGATAAATACATGATTTAGTCTTGGATGAGTTGTGTTTATACATATATAGGTTTACACTGTCTGATTATATTTGAACATATTTTTTCATGTTTATAATTTATAAAATAGAAAAAATAAATATGAAGCATGTCCTTTTACTGTTTCTGGTAAAAAAAATTAAGATTGTATTGACCTTTGATGTGGACAAAATTTACAAGGCAAAATTACCAAGATCTCTAGTACTCTGCATACACCAGTATTAATATTGTATACTTCATATACTTGTATAACCAACCCTAGTCTACTATCCTGTCCCTACACACATCACACACATCTTTCTCCAATGTATTTCCTTCTCTACTCCACAGAAAGCTTCCTTCAATCCGTCTCCAGTGTCTTGCAGTCAGTGAAGTCTTCATTGACCTCTTCATTTCTGCCCTCCTGAACCTGTGAACTACCTCAGATATAATTTCCCTAACTTTTTGTGGAAATTGATTTTCCTCTGGCTTCTCCATCTCCTTCTACCTGTCCTTCTGTGTCTGTAATTTTATTTTTTTATATATGTCCTAATTCTTTGCTTTTTTTATATGTCCTAGTGCTTTGACCATGTTATCCAACATCACTTTACTGGTTACTTTCACTTCCTTCCAACATCCCTCAGTCATCTCCTGGTTGTTATGTATATTGCAAACACATGCAAAGAACCATCTTTGTCTTCTACATTATTACAACACTCAGTACTGGTCTGAATTCTAAGAAGTACGTGTTAATGTCTGGCTCCTGTGTCATAGGAGCTACCTGAAGCTAAGGGTGTATTTTACTTGCTAATTTGTTTAAACGATTGTTAAAGTAATGGCAATGTATTGTTTACACGTATTTGTTTCATGTCTTCTTTATGACACTGCCCTATCTAATGTGATTATGCAGCAAAATAAACAATGTCAAATCATGACTTTTTTGTAGGGAAGTCTAGTCTCTTAGACTACAAGTCTGGCATACTAGCCAAAAGCATACATAATTTAAAAGGCACTTTGAATACTGCCAGAAAAATTGTGTGAAATATTGGTGAGCTTGAAGGGAAGAAACTACACAGAGGTTAAGTTGCATGAGAAAATCTTTTTCCCAACTACAATGCTGTTAAAAAATAAATTACTTTTTTTTTTGTGTGCATATATTCACACCAGTGATGTGGTACAACTCACAGACTAGAGGAGATCCCATGTCAAGAATGTATTTGTTTATGTACCCACCTGTTTGGAAAACTACACAATCAATCAGTGCAAGAAATACAGTTATGTACTCTGAGTAGGAGTGCTAAGATGTTCAAGGTTAGTCAAGCTTACTGTACAGGTCATCTTTTTTTGATACAGGTGTTCTCACCCAACCACCTTCACTCCTTACCAGCATGCTCAGCCAGGTGAAGAACTACTAAACCAACACGAGCTGCATAAGACACAAAGAGGAATGCAACTTTGCCTCAACCTTGAGTCAGCCTGGACATAATAGCTGCACACAGAAATTTAATTTGACAATTACAGATTTTGAGTTTAGAGAACATTTTGCTGTTGCTTATCTCTGCTCTTGCCTGTGAGTTCTGAACTGAGGTTCATAAGGTCATTAATTCCAATAGCAATGGGAAAGCAAGAGAAAGAGAGACACCATGGCATGAAACAAAAATCTGAAAAGCAAGAATGATTTAATGTTTAAATCCAATCTCCTTTCTATTATGTTAGGGAATTTGAGATGTGCTTTTTTTAATCTTATCTTCTAGGATTTTTTTTTTTCCACAGGAAAACTTCCCCATAAATTCACAAAACGTTCTGGCACTTGGTATGGTTTTACACTCTGAGAATTTATTATTCATGAAATAGGTCTTTTGAAGTACAATTTCTAAGTACTGATGTTTTATCTTTAAGCGGTGAACATGAGCAGAGGCTTAAAGGCCCACTGACAATCACTCAGGAATAGCTCAACTGCTCATGTCTGGGCGAGGTCTTCCCCACACAGGGAACCTTTTGTAAATATTAGTTACTGGAATCACAACACTAATACATGTAGTTAATAATTATCACAATGTGCCAAAACTGCACAGTTTGCTCCCTGATTACAATATTAAATTGCTATTGAGCTGTGGTATTTGCTTCAGGCAATACTACTGAGAAGCCTCCAAAGACTTTGGTTGGCCTCCCTGCACAAGCTTGGGAAATGCATGCCTGCACAGAAAGCACAGGCAGTGCTGGGGTTTGCCAGAAAACAAACAAACCTCAGACAATAGAAGGAAAGTTTTATCAGAGCTGAAGTGTCCTTTCACTTGGGAACTGTCATCTCATGAAAGTAAAATTCACACACGCACTTGATTAGGGCTTCTGTGGCAGACCATTACCAAGAGTGAGGTGATTCAAGCTGTGTGTGGAGCATCCTGCACAGCCAGCTCTGAAAGCTTTGTTTTAGTTGCTTTTGATGGCATCTAAAAAGCTGCTAATCCACTTCAGAAAAGTCCAGAGGTTCTGCCTGAAGTGTTTTTGTTCATCTTTCAATGGGTGTTTTCTGCTGATACTTTTTTCAGTTGTCCTGCAGATGAAGTAGTTTGGGATGGCTAATGGGAAGCACCATTTATGGTACCATTGTTCATCTTGGTCATGCATTCAAAATCATAATGGGTCTAAACACAAACCCTAATCTTCAGCTTCCAGTCTTGATTCTTTATGTTTCTAAATCCGTGAACCAAACTGCCCAATTTGCAGAGTCTCTGTTTGAATATAAAATTCAAAAATTGTTTAATCTATCTCCTTAGATTTTTGGGCATTTGGATTGGTATCAACATTCAGACAAGCTTAGGAGAGGGTTCTGAAGGTATAGCAACATCTGAGCCCAGATCAGGCCACAGATTAAGGTTTTTTCTTGAGAACAAGAGTTGGAAAGTGTCTCTGCACTGTCATCTACCCAGCTCTCAGTAATCGGCTATGTAAATGTAGCCTCCTCCTGGTGGGAGGAGAGGATGTAACAAATCTATCAGAAGCAAAGTTTCAGACCCAGGATTTCAGACTCAGGATTCTTTGCCTAGGATCGAAGGTAACTTCTCTGTGATTTTTCTAAAGTGAATGCATTCAGTGTTTTGTGAAGTTCTGAAGACAGCATAGCCAGAAGGATTGCAGTTTATTAGAGTGTCAGTAGGAGTAGCCCAGGAATGTGATTTTCACGTACAGACTCCAATCCTTACACTTAGAAAAGGCTGTTGAAAGAGAGAATGCAGGCTTTTGATTCCTTCTATAAAGCAAAGCCAGGTGTTTGCACTTGGAAAGTGCAGGTGCAAGTTTATGTACTTGGGTTTATCAGGCCCAAGTTGAAACTGTATCCCTTATGAGATCATAGGCTATTGTCCAGCTTCTGCATCATTAAGTTATGCTATTCGTGTAGGTTCTGGGACTTAGTCTTGAAATCACTGTGCTGGGCTTTCTAACTCTTTTTTTTTTGTGAGTTTATGGTTTCTTTTACAGAGCTGTGTGAGTTACATGGGACAAGGCTTCCATGCTCCTTCAGAAAACATATGTTAAATCGAAATAGTAGTAATATTATAACCCCTAGAAGGAGAAACAAAGAAAAAGGGACACATGTTTGCTGGCTGCTTGCCTGAAACTGAGCATACGTACCTCAGCTGAATTCAGTATTTCATTTCAGCATTTGAAACTTACCTCTGATGTTTCTTTCCTCAGAGAAGATCCTAGCACTACTTGTCCTTTCTATTTATGTACTTGCTGAATTGCAGAATGTATGTTTCAGGACTCAGCTGTCAGCCTTGTCCAGAATGAAATGTCATTCTTAAATTAAATCACAAAGGTGTTAAAAAGAAAAGGAAAATTTTGTCTCTAGACTGTTTTCAGGCTTCTTCTGAAACCCAAATATAAAATCAAATTGAAAGAAACTGTTGTGCCATTAAATCTATCCTGCTATGAGCTTCTGCTTGTTCCCTAGTATATATTTTATGGGACATTATTGTGCCATATTTTAAATGTTCCAGGCAAAAATTGTTTCTATGTGTTTTTTTGGTTCATGCACCAAACTCAGAATAAGGTAGATACTGTCTTTTTCTTCTGATTCTCTCCTGCCAGGAACAGCTGAGATATTTTATAGCCTGTCAACAACCCCTCTTCAACAATAACCTGAAAAAGCAGGTAGGCTATTACACAAGTAACAAGGGTCTGCTCTCTTTTTTCCAGTTTCTTCTTCGACGACAGCTAACACAGAAAAAGATCAAGGATTGTCGTAAAAAAACAAAAAGCAGAGAACTACCTGGTGTTACCTGGTTCATTGGCAGGTACAATTAATTATTTATGCAGTAGCATGGGTAAACCAGCAGGCAGGTCAGGTTCCTGAATCTGCTGTCTGTGGGTGTTTTGCTGATATATGTCAGCTTTATTCTTGGTCAGATATCATGGCCCCATCCTGCTGCTGACTGTGTCTGTCTTTTATTTGTGAATTTCCACTAAAGAAAAGGCATACAGCTGGCAGGAAAACAGCTTTTCAAATGGTATATATGTCTTTTGTTGATTCTTGATTTGTACAATAATTTTATTCTGATATTTCAGCCTTGATTCTGGACAAAAAAAATTATGTAGAAACTGTAAGAATGGGAATAACTGTATTAATATGTATAATTTCCAAGGTAAAACTAGAAATCTAAAATCTTTATAAAGGCTAAAATGAAGAGTAAGAGACAAGCTGGGGTTGGTAGTATTTTGAAGCTTATATAAAAGTTGTTGGTATGCTTTTTTTCCTAGCTTTTATTTTTCCCATCCTTTCTAATATACCTCTCTCTTCACTGACTTCTCACCAAATTTAGAGAATATCTTATCCATACCCTTAAAACTCTCATCCTGTATTTCATAATCACCGCTTACCACTACAAGCATGGACTCAAATGGGCTGTGACTTGCCTATCTGCTGCTCCTAGTGAAGATCTGCCATCAGTTCTGACAAGCTGCAGCAGCCTCTCTGGTTACACAGAACATCTCACTGACAAAATATCCCATCAGCCAGTATTAGTCTGAAGAGCGTGTCTCTGCCCAAAAGCCCTGTGTCGTCACCACAAGTTACAATGTGAAAGCCCTACCATCAGGGCATCAGTCAAAATTTTTTCTCAGGCTGGCCTCACGTGTTAACTTATCACCAAACTAAACTCTTTGCTGAAAGGCTGGAGCTTTATATTCACAGAGGGTGAAAATTGGTTCCACTGGGAAAGCTTCAAAGTCATTTCAGCCATTAAACTGTGGCTGGATGTATCATAAGTACAGGAGAGGTCGAGGCACTGCCTGTGAACCAGGGGACTTGGTGAAGAAGTTCCTGCTGAAATTGGCAGCTCAATTTTGTATTCTGTTTCAGTCCGACTCTGCAGCAGGAGCAAGTCGCGTTTGTACATGAGACTCATTATGCTTCCCCTGTTTAACATACCAATTACTTTCTGTATTTACCATGTTTAGAGCGACTTCATGTCAAAAATTAATAATGCTAAAATAAAGAGCTGTGCTGATGTATGCTAAAGGGGAAGCATGGCAAACTAATAGAATGTGTAATGGAAACAGAAGATGGATTTGCAGCTTTGGGGATCACATCCAGATAAATTTCACAGTGTGCCATTGGCGGGGGGGGGGTCCCACAGAGGTTCCTGTGCTCTTTAAGGCACACTTCAGACTGTGATAAGTGTATATCTTGAGAGGTCACAGCGCCTAAGTAATTTCACCCTGTAAGCAATGCAAATATGTAGTGGTGCCAGTCAGTCCCTCTAAGAGCTTCACTCCTCTGAATTTCCCGGCTGTCTCTCCACATTGGACAGAAGTGTTTGGGGAACAAGGAATTAAGTCTGGAAGATGAGGTTTTTACCTTATTTAACTGACCTTTGTACAAGCTTGGGCAACTAAAGAAACCCTGATTCATCCCTGCTGCTCCTGGGCAAACTGTATTAGCAGTCAATCCCTGATCTTCACAACTCGGGAGTCCACTAAGGATTTAACCCATATTCCCCAGAGAACCTAACAAGTCCATTGTATTAACCCTTCCTTACAAATTTTGAATTCAACATCTCTGTGGTACTGGGGCTTAAAATCCTGTCAGAGTCTCTAGTAGACATGGACAAGCTGTCATGCACTGAGGAATATTTCCTTCCTCATGTTGATCAACATAGGGTAACAGAATGGCCACCCTCTTAATGGGAAATAAGAGTAAGAGGACTGTTGATTAGTGGTGTTGAGCTGTTGTCATTAATGAAGATCATAAAAGCAGTGATGATATTTGTAATCATAACAGATAGGAAGTTTATCTTTTCATTGAAAGAGAGCCTCTGTTTATGAAGATCTCAGCAAGCAACTAGAATACAGGCATGCCCTGTTATTTGTTACCTGCAGTTTCAGTGGGGCACCTGCTTTAGGTTGGTATGGGAAAGATGCTGGCTTCTGAATCACTTTGCTCACAAGCTGTGATTCCTTTCTGAGGAATAGTGTGAGGGAGAAAAGGGAGAAGCTCTGACTGTGCCTACTAGCTTCAGCAGTAATGGAGAGTGGTTTAATATTTTGCTGGTTTTCTGGCTTTGGAAAGCTAATCCATACCTAAGCAAACCAATTGGTTTTACAATAAAAACACACTCAATGCTGAGAGCTTGTCTCATGTTTGCCCTTTTGAAAAGACAACCTCCACTAAGAAATCTGTATTTGATAGTCCATTCAGTAAAGTTTTAAAAGATGCTTCATGTGCATAAACTTTCTCAGGGCCAAATTCCAAGATCTTTGCTCACTTTTTTTCCCATTTGAATTCCCATGTGCCATAGCAGAAGTTTGTTTTTGGAGATTTCTGATATTTAGCTGTCACTTTTTGTCCACTACAAACTCAGCCACACTCGTAAGGCAAAACAAAGTTCTTTCTTTACACTGCATCTCATGTCATGGAATCTCTGCTAGCAAAGATATGCAAGCATTTTGGTTGTGTAAACCTTATTGGTCTCTTACACAAGAAGAAATTTCACTCATGCTGACACTAAATGGGAAAAAGGGAGATACCCAGAAACACTTGTTAACAATCAGTGTGTTTACTGACTGGCTGATTAACTGATAAGGAGTAAAGAGCTTTATTAATGATACAATAGAGAGGAACCAGCTCACTTGTCCCGAAGAGGGTTGGTTTTGCAGGGCTAAAAATTATAAACTTTTTAGTTCTGAACACAGGCAACAATGGTCCACAATACATAAGAGCAGATCTGCTGAGTAAAAAGGTACCATTTTTATAATATTGCTTTCAGAAAAAGACATCAGTCTTTACTGTTAAACAAGCTCACTGTTTTTCTACAACAGAAAGATCAAAAATACATTAGAGGAAATATAAATCATTATTTCATCCTGCTTGAACTGTATGTAGGGCTACTTACCTCTTACTGACCATATTAAAGATAATACAGGGGGAAGAAAACCCCAGATTTCAATAATCTCCAGAAGACCTTCTTCTCATGGTGTGGCGAGCGATGGGGTATGGCTACTAATGAAGAGAGGCTAGAATTATCATTACTGCAGGTGGGAAGCACAAAAATGAACGCCAGCTTCATGGCCAGATGTTACTCCCAGCCATGGAAGGCACTTTGCAATACTTTGTATGCTGACCTCCAGAAATTAGCAGTAATAAACCCAACATCTTGAATATCTGTTTGGTTTTGCAATTAAAGCACTCTCTATTTTTCTACACTCAGGACAGAAGGGGTACCCAGTGGCACCAGCACCTGCTGTGTAGGTGGAAGAAGTAGGCAGTCTGTGGTGGTGTGTTTCTGCTGAGTGACAGCATGGGACTATTGGATGCTTGCACTGAGGTCTCTGCTCTGTAAAACAGTCCCTGAGAGCAGTCACTCCAGAGTTTGTCTCTAATGGATTGACTAGTGTCAGTCAGCAATTTCTTGATGCTACAGACCAATCGTCTAAACAAACTTCCCAATGAGAGGCCTTCAAGGAGGATTTTCCTCACGTCATGGTGAAAATCAGCTCATCCAGTGAGAGCATTAATTTAGAAGACACCATTTTTGAACTATTTTAATCAGAGTAAGGACTTTTCCTTCATCCAAAGTGAATGAGTTCTTTTTTTCATTATCATCTAAATCAGATCCCAGTTTAGAAAACAACGCATATTTTCACGGTACTGCAAAAGCCATTTCTCTGCATGCTGTGAGTTTTAACTCTCTAAGACATGCACTAAAAGCTATCTATATCATAAATTATGTTACAAAACCTAGCTACTTGCTGTAATTACAGGATTCGGTTAATAGCAGTAATTTGTAACTGCTCAAAGTTATGAATAACTCAATAATTTCAGAGTAGTTCATTGCCTGGACCTGAAGGAACCTCCTTCTTTGAATCCTAATAGGTATTTTTAAAGTAATCTCATCTCTTGCCAGCAACTTAGCAAAAATGTTAGGTGGAACGGTAGAAAATTCAGAGATTCATGTGAGAATAGCAAAGATGCAACTGTGTTGGGATTCCAGAAAAAAAACCAGAAATCTCACACCAGAAGTCTGGTAAATAACTTCAGGACAAATAACATTTTACTGACAAAAACATACTATAATTTGCATGGGTCATGTTAGGAATATACAACTGATTTCATGCAAGTGAAGATAATCAAGAAGTCTGAATCTGAAATCTGTCTCCAGCAAGTAATGTGCACCTTTCTATGTGATAATTGTACAACTTGAGGCCATCTACAAAATGCAAACAGAATAATTAATATCTCTCTCATAACATAAAATGGTGGGATGGACTAATGTTGTTTGATCTCCTTGAGTCCTTTCCTTGTAATAAGCTCTTATTTTGTATTGCATTATGCATAGTATATTCACTCACGCCTCACTGTTGCACTGTTTTCTACCAAGACAATGAAAATACAGGCCCCCTTTTACATGAGCCCACACCACAGATTGCCAGAAGTAGCTCACATCTAACCTGAGGCCAATAGCTGCTGGGAAGTAATTAGTTGTAGTGCTGCTATAATCCCTTAGTAAATGTAAGCGCAACTCCTATTTGTGCTGAAGGTGAAATGTTTGTGGTAACAAATGCCCTTTTCTCTGAATAAAAATGTATTTACTTTTAATCAATCAGGGACTCATTATCAGCATTGTCTTCATCTCCCTAAACCTTGGCCTTCTGTGTATGATTTTAGTGTTGGGGGAGAGCGTCTGCAAGGTTTTTAAGAGAATGTTGCAAAATAGCTTTAATGACCTGAATCAGCTAGGGATAGGCATTCAGAAATTACAAGGCAGTCCTGTTATCTCCTGGTACCTCCAGGCTCTCATCCCAGTCCTCAAAAAGAGAGGAGGAGGACATTATTGCTGTTCCTATTGAAGCACTGGGCACGTTCACATGTTGCATGACGTGCACATGAGCACATCGTGTGAAGAGGAGAAGGAGGAAAGGTACTCTGGGGCTGTGCTGCTAAGGACTCTGACCTGCAGACTTTGGAAGCTGACATGGAGAAATGTCTGCCTTAATTTAGGGAATGGAGTTGGCTGAGGAGCTGGGGGATGGATAAGGGAGGTCTGTGGGACCTGAAGAGAGCCTGAACCGTGCAGTCCAGGGTCCCAGGCTGGCCATGGGAATCTGCAACACGTCACAGCCACTCAAGGGCATGGGGAGCTGCAGTCCAGCTTCTTCCTCAAGGCATCCAAGTGCCCTTCTCCCCAGGAGTGCTGCCAAACCAAGGCATGCAGCTGAGTAAAGGTGTCCTGGCCACAGTCAGCCCTTGAAAACCCTCTAGATGGCTGCAGCCCTTTCCCCTCCACCCACATCTGCAGAGACATAGGATCCAGAGCAGGGCTGGAAGTCTGAGCCATAAAGTTTTGCTGCTTTTAAAATCTGAGAAGGGAACTCTGGGAATTGGTTGCCATGAACTAAGGCAGTTGCTTTAGTTATTTTCAGTTTCCCCAACATGCTTTTCTTGGCCAGCCCTGGAAATAAAAGTTCCAAATCTATTACAGTACGTCACTTCCCAGCAGAGGCCCTGCTGTGTGATAAGGCAAAGGGTCTTTCCAGAATGCTTTTCCAGGATGTTCACAGGAGCAGAGGAGAATCCTGTGCTAAATGCATGAGTGGTACTCCACCTCACTCACCTTCTGGGCCTTCATGTTCGGCCCCAGAAAAGCACCCACATCTAACAGGCATGTCATCAAGGATGGGAGAGTATTGCAAGAAGGGAGAAGAAAATCATTGTAGCAATCCACCCGAAAAAAAAAAATGTTTTCTGAATTTGTGGCTTCTTCAGCCAGCTGTAGGATAGCCTGCTCTCCTGTGTGGTTATCCTGGCAAGCAATTTTTCCCTCCTTGCTTTTTGGTGTCCTACTCACAGCAAAGAGAGATGTGACTGATATTGCTGGATGTAAGAAAGTAGCACTGCCTTCAGGTATGCCTCTACTACCTGGTATTGCTCTGGAAATGTGTTTTTAATTTTTTCATTAGTTGGGATTTCAACATTGATTGTGAAATATTATGAGCAATGAGAATGGGGAAATCTTTTTCGTGAGCTCACACTTTAGAGAGGAGAAACTCAAAATCAGTGTCTTTTCCCTGTGGAAGTAATCCGTTATCCCTCAGTATACAGACAAGTCTTCCATAGACAAATGAAATGGCAGCGCATGGCATGTGTGTGCTATGAAAGGAGCACAGAGCTATGGTAGAAAATATGTGTGTTGCAGAGGGAAATTTTGATTCTCAACACGTGTGGTTAGCTTTTGATACAAAACTCCACCATGACAAACTGTGATCTGGACTCATTATTACCTGCTTCTAGGATCAC
This sequence comes from Passer domesticus, assembly GCF_036417665.1. Lineage (NCBI taxonomy): Eukaryota > Metazoa > Chordata > Aves > Passeriformes > Passeridae > Passer > Passer domesticus. The sequence goes on from NC_087474.1 coordinate 115,661,542, forward strand.
TTTTTATAACATCAGCAATGCTGAATCAAGGCAGCATATTTGACTTACAAGAACAGCTTTAGCAAAGGGTAAATTGTGATAAAAATTGTCTCCTTCCTTGTTTCTTTGTACAGTGCAGATCAAGTGATACACTCTCAGCAGTAATGCAGCCTGATCATTACTGAGCACTCTCCCTGGCATGCCTATGAGCAAACTTTCTATTGTTTCAATTAGATGATCTTGGGCATTCAGGGAATTTAATACTGATGCAGCTCAGCTCCTAAAATCCTAGAAATTAGAGCCTGAGAGAACCTAGGGAATCATCTTGTCCATCCCCTGACAATGCAGATTATTTTCTACTGTATTTTTACTGTGGTTTTTTTCCAGTCTATTTTTAATGATTCTAGCAACGGGGTTTCCATCACTTTTCCTGGGGGACTATTCCACATTCTAATAGATCTCACTGTTAGGAAAATTTTCCTGATATTCAGTCTAAATTTTCCTTTGCTCAATTTCATCCCATTACTCCTAGATATGCCCAGTAGAGGCGGGTGAAAACTGAAAGTGAGTAGGCAAACCTGACACATTATGTGTGCTCAGAGCCAATTTACAGCAGCAGGTAAAGTGATAGAGTCAATTTGCAGCATTCTGTAAGTGACAGAGAGGGTCTTAGGGCATGCACTCTCTGAAAATGGTTCTGAATCTTGATGAAAACCCCAAAGTGTAGAAAAATATCCAGAAGCTGTAATGACTTTATGTTTTTTTGCAACACTCAGGTTGAACACAACAAGAGTCCTCTATGAAGAGATAACAGGTAGGGCACCTTGTTTATGCTATAGCTGCCAATAAAACTTAAATTTATACAGGCATCTGAATAGCATACATTCCATTGCACCAAACACTGCAAACTGTCATTTACTTGTACATGCTAGACAGAATTAAAATCCATCTCACAATACTTGAACTGTTACCCACTAGATAATGAAACCCAGAGCTGAAAATTGCATTTATATTGTAAATGTTCTTGTGTAAGTAACTTTATGTCTGCATAATTTTCTGATACCCCGCTAATAAACTATCTAACAAAAGAAATTTGCTAAATCCCTCTGCACACATGCACATTGCTCTTTTTTCTAGTTTCCCTTTTTATTTTCCTTTTCATCCTTTCACACTATTATGGGCCTTACCTCTGTTTTCTTCCTCACTGCTAAATCATTTCCAAAGAGGCAGCCAATCCTGCAAATACTTTGTTGTCCACATCACTAAACCTTTCAGACCATTCACCTGCTTTTCTTAATGGTGTATAAAGTTTATTCCTGGGCATACCTATACCCTTTCTACCCCATCAACTTGTATTACTGAAAAAACTGCCTTGTGTCTTACTCCTTATTTATGTCCTTTCTTATATCTCATCTTCCCCAGCACCTTTTACCGATGGTCCCTTAAAACCTTTCTGCATCAGCCCTTATCCAGTGTTTGTGTCTAATGAAAACTGTAACATTCTCAGGTGGGGGACAGTGCCTTCCCTTATATCCATAACGGAAGATGACAGAAACCTTGGGAAGTCGTTTGCAGTAGGGAGTGTTAAGGCCCCTGCAACAGGAAAGGAAGATGGTTTTTACAGCCTGTTGAACAGCAATCCAGCCTCCTTTGAAACTGTAAAAAGTTCAGCAGACAGAAGAAAACTAAAATACTGTGTTAATCTCATAGTGATATGAGGAACTCCACAGGGACATGGTCAGAGTTGTATCTAGACACTTAGCTAGTGGCTAGACTTGTTTAGTCATAAAAAACCCATGGAAATGGTCTACTGGTGACTAAATAGTTACATCTGGAAGAAACACAAGTCACAGGCACTGGAATTGCTGGCTGATCCACAGTCATGTGCTACAAATTCTACCCTTGGGGAGGGATTCAGAAACTGGGACAGGCAAGGAGAAGAAGGGGCTTGTGTAAGACTGCAAGGAAATGCCAGTACTTGTAAAAAGTCACAGTGTGACAAGGGCAAGGAACAGAAGATATGTCTGAGACTTGTGGGAAGTGGAGAGGACTGTGCAGTCCACAGGACAGGAAAAGAAGTGAGGCATTAGAAGAAAGATCAGCTTGGGTGTTGGGGATGCATGTCTAATGTCTCACTGGGGCTGTTGGGGCTGCTTGTGCCCCTGGCAGTGACATGAATGCTTTAGAACGGTTAAGAGGTGGAGTCATCTTTCCAGACACTTAGCACAGCCTCAGAAACATGCTGTCCAGGGATCTGTGCATGAAATCCTGTTTTTTGGTCAAGAGGATGATCACTAGAATATATCACAACTGTTTCTTCTGACCTTGGATTTTGTTCATCCAAACAACCTTTTCTGTTTTCCTCACCTTTCCTTCTTTTTGCAGTGAGTCCAACTACTGCTCCAGGTGGCACTTTTTCCTTACTTGTATTTAATCATATAAACCACCTGATCTTCACCCTGAAGAACCTTTCACAGCTTTTAGTCTTTTCTTAGTTGGAACTCAAGATATATGTTTTGAGCAAAACAACAACAACAACAACAACAACAACAACAACAACAAAACCACAAAAAACAAACAAACAAACAAAAACCCAAAACCAAAAACAAACCACCACACCCTCTGCATCACCGTACATCTGTTAAATTAAGATGTTGTCTCTCCTTGTAGCAAACTGCTATATCTCAGGCCAGCAGATGCATTCAAACTGGAATTGTGTCAGTGTCTGGGACAGTGATTATCTTCTGTAAGGAAATTCTGCTCCAAGAATTCTGCTCTAAGAATTCACTTCTCACCACAGTCCTGTAAAGTCCTCCACATGCCTTACCCATATTACCCTTTTGATTGCCCTCTCCCAAGGGAGAGGAAGTTAACAACACCTATAATAAGCAGTGTTCTTTATCAGAAGTTGTCCTGGTACAGAATAGACATTAATCCTTAAATGTATTTAGAAATCAGAAGTGTTGTATCAACTCCATCTGTCTTCATTGTTTGTTAGGGGAACATTCACAATCTCATCTTTGCACTCCTTTCATCATGCTTCCCTCATTGATCCCATGTTTCTTTGACTCTGCTGCTCATGGTGCTCCCTGTGACCTCTTCTTCCACTCTGCTCTCTGCCTTCTTTCATGCCATTTGAGCTAGCTTTTCCCATCTCCTTCCTCCAGGTCTTGCCTTAAAACCCATGGGAGTGCTGTCGTGAGATTCTCACCACTTGTGTTGCCAAGCCCTTTTTCTTCTCAGAATTGATTGTAATTTGTTTTGATGTGTTAACTGATAAGCCCTTTTGGCCAACAATCTTGACTCCTCGATTCTTTCAACAGTTGTCAGATATTTTGCTAGCTAGCTGATGAAATGCTTTGTCTGTGTGCTGATAAGTACTAAGCCTAAATTTTCATGCTGTCCTTCATTTAAGATATCTATAAAAGGAGGTTAGTGCAGGTCTCCAACTGAATATAGGACATATAAAACTTAGGAGTGTTAGAGATAGAGAGGATTTGCTGAGATGGAGCTGTGCAGAAGAGACAGTCTACAAGGGGAAAGAAGATGCAGCCCTTTGAACTGATCTAATGCACAGTTTCTCAGCATTGCTGTGCCTATCTTAGGCAGCACAAGCCTTTCTCCTGGGTGCTATTGTATGTGGGGGCCCCAAATAGGCTCACATTTGGGGTTGTTCTTGTAAGAGTTATGAAAAGTAGAATGCATTTCACCTCTAACCCCATTACACAGTTGTCTACACTATGTAGACCTTTTTCTGTTTGTCACTGGTTTCAGAACATTACACTTTTATCTTGTCTGTGACTCTTTGGCTAGGCATATTTACCTCTGTCTATGACTGGAGAAAGTGTCTCCTTAAGGTGTTTCTGCCTTTGGTGTGCAGATCTCCAACCTTCCCACATGCCTCAAGGGAAGGATAATGGTGGCATTTTTTTTTAGACAGGATTCTGGCAGAAAAAGCTATGGGCAAGAAATTTGTGCATGATTAACACTTCCCCTAAAAAAGCAGAACTTTGTACATTCTTATAAATTATCAGAGCTGTATCTGAAGTATCTCCCTCATCAATTTCTCATTCTAATTGAAACAACCTGATCAGGTCACAAGATAAAAGCCTGGTGTCAACACTGGGACGCCATTCAAATACAGAAATTGTGAGCTCGTATTCTTCTTGAACCAATAACAAATCTGCTCTCAGAAAACAAAACTAGCCAAAAAGAATTAAAGCAAGACCAGAAGGCGCTAAAACAAGAGTTGGAAACTTTACAAAAGGAATTACAGCAGTATCTGGAGGTTTCCCAGAAATGGCTGAAGTGATTTGCAGGCAAAGGTGAACTTTCTGTTGGAATAAAGACTACAAAATGTCCTAACAAATTGAGAAGGCCTGTCTGAATGGGTAAGGACAAAAAGGTAAAAGGCAACAACACTGCCATAGCTGCTTCCAGGCAGAGTCACCATCTGGGAACCCACTATCGGGGATGAAGAGGAACAAGGATTCACTGGCTAAAGTTCAGCTCCAGGAAGAAATGTCTAGTCACAGACCCATCATGGCAGCCAGCCATCTGGATGGTCACTTGAGCCAGTCAGAGAGCTTAGGCAAAAAACATTCACTGCACTTCATCTGCTTGATTGCCAAAGTCAAAGGGTCCCATCAAAGAGGCTGGACTTTCTGAGGCCAAATAATACAAATATCTAATATCTTTTAGGAAAAACTCTGTTTGAGACTTACTTACTAAGTATACCATTATGGACTGAATGGAAGCTGATGAATACAGAGAAGAAGAGTTCCAGCAGTAAGCCTGAATAACCATGCTCAGAGAGTGACGTAGCTCTGATTTCTCAAAAACAGGCTTCAGGCAAAACCTTGCTTCTTGATTGAAGACGTCCAAAGATCTGAACTGATCCAGCCTAACTAAAAGTCAGAAGAAAAAGAAAAAGAAAAAGAAAAATATAAAATCCTACAGGAACTGCAAGAGAATCAGCAGAAACTTGAATTCCTGGCACGTGCAGATAACAGTGAGGGCTTTCAAGGATAAACTGGAGAGAGATCGATTCAGAGGTGCTCAGCTGGACTTAGGCTTTTATTCTTAGGTCAGGGAATGGCAGCCAAAGACAGTCCAAGGGATTTCCAAAGTTTACCATGGAAATTGAGATTTTCCTCTTGCACTCATAGACCAGAGGAAGAAGCAGTTTCCAGTGACAGAAATGAAAGAAAGTCACAAATTTTCTACCTGCACTTCTGTAACAGGGAAAGAGAATACAAATGTACCTCATGATGTTGTCGAAAAATAATAAAAGGAAAAATTTGGCCCAGTAAAATGAAACTGAGAATAATATGAAGTTCATTTGAAAACTGGACATGTGAAATGAAATATGGCCAGAACCTGGAGGTTGTTCTACACCACCTCACATCATTTCCAGGGGCGGGCAAAGGTACAATCTTCCAGTCAGTGGTGGTGTGGTTGGGTGGTCAGGTATTGCCAGGGTTTCCTCATGGTACAATGGTGAGCAAACATGTGTGAATTGTTGGCCTTTTGTAGCCTGCTATAATACTGTTGATGTTACTGCATTTCCTTATCTCATCGCTGTTTGCAGTAAATTGTTCTTATCTTTACTATTTGTGCTCCAGTTCTCTTCTCCAGCCCAATGCAGGGGAGGAACAGGGAAGGGGGGAGTGAGTGAATGGCACATAGTTTGGAATGTGTCAGTAGGAACACTAAATTGGGAAATACCATTCCTGGACTACAACACCTGGGGAGACCACCACTGCTTCATCGAGAACTTCTCTTTCAGCTCAGGGAACGGATGGACATAAACAGAACAAGCAAAACTCATGCTTCTGTGAAAGGAGCAGCACGCCATTTTCATCTCAAGCTGGACAGCTAACAACAATAATGGGAATTTTGGGGTTTGAAAGTGTAATAGAATTGATGAAATGTGAAGGAATTGTAGACATTGCCTCAAACCTTACATTTATTAGACCAGACAAGCAAAAAAGACTGGGGATTTGGGAGATTCAAAACAGAACCTCCTAATTGATTTCAAATGGAGAGAATATCTGGGGAATGTGAAGGCATCCAAAACTGGAAAAACAGATTCAGAAACTGGGACCTCTGTAATTTGGACAAGAAATGTGAGTAACTGAAGTAATAGATGAACTAATACGTGAAATAGAGTTTATCATACCTAGTAACAATAGGAAAGGTGTATTCCAAATACAATCTTTGAAAGTTCCTTTTGAAGATGCAGGCTAGCTGAAACAAATCTATAAATGTGGGAAAGCTTAACCTTTCTGTGATTTCACTGTGTTAAAATGTGGGAAAACTTTATCATGACTTTGACTAAAATAAGATGGCATCATTTCAGTGATCTGACTTGAAGGAAAGGATCTAGGTCAGGTTATCTCTTTCAGACCACTATGTCTAGCTTAAAGATAACTTTAAGAGGTAGATAAACATGTGTTTTCACCCACAACAGAAAAAAGGTGAGACAGAAAAGAGGCTTTTCTTGGTGGGTTTTTTTGAGAAGAATGGGGATGGTGTAAAACTCAAGTAGATGAGACACAGATCAACCCAAGAGCAAGAGAAAGGATACTTTTATTTTTCACAGGGAGTTGCAAAGAAGCTTCAAGCAAGGAAATTGCCTGTCTCTGGGTCCTTCTCATGTCAAGAAATCAGGATTTGGTGTATTTGTATAAGTATACTACATGTGAATAAACATATTTTATCAAATACCCAAACTCCACCACTAATTTCCCCTCCTAATTAGAATTACATAGAAATTTGGCTACCTTCTCACACCTACGGGAGTCACAAAGCTTCCCATCTTGATGATGAGATGTAATACAGTAAAGAGGATCAGTGATAACAAATCCATGTTTTCTAGCAGAGAACTTAAATACAAGGATCCAGGCTCAAAAGGATCTTCTGCCATGTTCCTTACAAAACTCATCCAGGACTTAATGAAAAGTTTGGTTCTCAGAAGGATACTCCAGATTTAAGCACACTTTTTCTCCTACTTGCAGAATGCAGAAAACAACATACATTTGAGTAGGAAAACCACACAGAAACATAAAAAGTGATGTAGAACGACAGGGTGGATATTCTTTACTGATAAGGAGAGACAAGTTTGTGAGGAGGAAAACATTATGATCAATAATCAGCCACAGTTCAAACTGAGTGGCTGAGAAGCAAATTGAACAAGTGGAGCTGCACCTGATGTGGCTTGTTTTCTTTCCTGATGGACTGCTGGGTTTGATCTTTGTGCAAAAGTCTTGGATGATATCTACAGAGTCTGAAAAAGACATCCCTGAAGTCTCACCTATTTATTCCTTTATTTAGCAGATAGTCTGTGGAGAGCAAGGTTTGATCCACAACAGAGGATCCTTTGAGTTGTAGTGTTTACCATGCTATCTCAAGCCCTAACCGCTTCATTCTTTGTAATTTGATTATTTGGTCACGCCCTGGAATGCAAAGTATTACTCTGATGTATTTGTATAAACCTAGGCTCTTCAAATACAGTAAGTAGCTGAATGATGTATGTTAATTACATGCTCTCAATAATTTTTATAATGCGAGATCTCAGCCCAGATTTAATGCTTAATATCCCTGGGATTCACATTGAAATTATTACACACATTATGTATTCCATTCCTTGGACTTAGAATTAATTTCAAAACAGAGCAACTCAAAAAAGAGCAAAAGTGCATCCTATTTGTTTTCTTGAGGGAGTTTGCATCGGAAACAGTCTATTTATTCTGGAGTTTCTGAAGTTAGAAATACCTTTTCCCTTTGCTATCTTTGATCTATCCTGACGAATTGTGCAGAACACTTCACTTCTGTGTCTTGTCTTAGTTATGTCATTTTCTCATTCACTTGAAAAATATTTACTGTAGTAAAATTTACCTCCTTAAATAAAGGACACGGGTTGTTACAAAACAGTCTCAGGGAATCTTTGACATAAATCTGTCTGCCAAAAATAAGCAGGAAAAAAATAGCTACTTTTCTGTGTCCCTTTTATGGAAGACTGCATAGGAGAATTCATAATCTGCATTGCTTTGATCGATCATCCAATCTTTGCATTGGTGATGTTTCTAATACAGGGGCTTAGCCTCTGGAATGACTCCAAACAGGATGGAACAAAGCAGCTAAACGTGTGTTAGGTTGTGATCTGAGTATTCTCAGGCAATAAATCTTTAATTTACAAGATTGGCAAGTGTCTCAAAATTAGAATTAAAGGAACATTTAGCATTAGTGGTGTTCTCAGTGTTGTAAGGAATTGCTTTCCTAGACAATTTTTGAGAGACTGGGTCTTACTTCCAAACAGACTTCTAAGATACCCATTAAACCACTCTTTTGTTCCCCTCCTCAAGACTTAAGCCCAAAAGGCAGCAAAAAGATGTAAAAGAGGAAAGGAAGCTGAGGCTCATATTTATTATAGTTCCACCTAATGGGATAATTTGTTCTAGCCATGTTTCTATCCATCCTCTTGTCCCTGAGCAGGCCTTTTAGCTTGAACAGTATGGAGAGAAAACCACAGCATGAACTAGTCTGCTTAGGAAAGAGGAATTTTCCCTCAGGCATGAGGACAGCACTGTAGTAATGTTATTGGTGTGTGTAAGGGCAGAACAATCTCTCACAGCGGCTGAAGGAGGATTTCAGGTTTACCTATGCAGGTAGGCTTAAGCCTCATGTGTGCATGGTTGCTTGGACACACAATCCTCCTAGGCTAGAGCCACAGAGGGTTCTAATTTCTCCTTCAGGCCTGCTAAACGAAAATCTATCTGGTTCCCAGCCTTCCCCTTTCTGCTTGACGTGTCCCCATGCACAGCTGAGCATCACACAGTTGGGATGCTGAAACAGTCCCACCTATTTCACAAAAAGTGCCAACAAGCTCCTCAAAACACCTTATCCGCTCCACCTCTGATGAATGATGCAGCAAGTATTCCCTTAACAGCTCCAGCATCATACCAGGTAGAGCAAGAGGGGGAAATAACACCTCTTCTCATCTAAAGACTCCATGAAGTTTTTATTTTAAGTACAGCAGGAACTGAAACATCCCAAGTGAGTGTCCTAATCCCCCTGCCTTGCCTCCATACTTTCTCTCCCCAGCTACTTAATTCTCTCTTACAAAATTGAGCTGCTTCACTGGTGACAAATTGGGAACAATCCCCCACAGTCCCTGGCCTCTTAGTTATGGTATTCCCCCATGAGATACTAGCTTGAAGCTTTTTCCAGTAGAGAAGTGAACTAAGGTCTCCTACAGCCACTGAAATACTTCTCCTAACCATGAAATGAGGCACATCTCTGAAGAACAGTGTTCCTGCCAATATGCCTTTCCATATGCAATTACCTTCTCCCCCTGCTCTGCTTTGGGATGGGGAAGAAGTGGGAATTTGGCCCTGAATGAAAGATTATTAGTTTCTTTCTCAGCAAGGGAAAGGACAGGGACATACAATAAGAATATTAATTTTAATGAGAAACTCAGACTGGCAAGAGAACTTTATTGGCAGAAGTGAAATTAGCTTTTCTACATAAACAGTTAGTGGTGTCAAGGGACTAGTCATTCATTGCCCAGAAGGAAAAAAAACAAAACAAAACACAAGAGTCTTTAAGGGTCCTTACTCTCAAGAATGCTCTTCACTGTTTAATACAGAGAGGATTTGCTTTGTACTTCAGAAAAAATCAAGTATGAAAGATATGGTCCCTTTCCAGCATTTTGAAGCGGTAAATATCCAAATGGAACAAAGTACTTCAGGCTTCTCTCTTGACCCTTCGCCTTCTTCCACCCAGACACATGCTCAGATGCTCTACATGTTTATTTTTTAAAGCCATTTCCCAAGTCAGAAGGTGAGGCAAGTTTAAAAATCTTTGTGTTCATAAATCCATCCAGACCCATTTCTGTTTTGGTCCATTCTTGCAAGACTCACTTTACCTTGTTTACGAGGAAAAAAGCAAGATTGGTTTTCCTCTTTTACCCCTCCTCTTGCCACCCTGATCCTGGAAAACAAACTGTTATGGACTGTCCTTTTTTCCTGTTTTCCCTTTTCCAACTTCCCTGAGCTAAGAGGAATGGAGGGGGCACTAGGGGATCAAGGCTCCCTGTTAAGTCATGTGGGGACCAGCCAGTGAGAGTCCCAAAGCAAAGACTGTTTCTTGCCACTTGTACCACACGTGTCAAGATGACCTCTGCACTGCCAGGGCAAAAGTCAGCTGTGAGCCTACTCAGTGATTTTCTTCTGTGTGTGTTGCTGGTGGGATGGGATTTAACCCACAGAGTAAGAAACCATGGAAGAATTACAGATTATATGGTATACAGCTTCCCAGAAGGAAGGTGTTATCTCGTTCTCACCTGATATTGTAAAGAAAAATAACAATTTGTGTTGGAGAACAAGAATGCAGCCAGCCGGCTGTGAAAGGTGCTATGTAGTAGAAGTGATCTTATTTTGTACTTCAGAGCAGAGCCAAAAGGAGAATAGCCGCTAAGGCTTATTTCTTCACAGAAACTGAACATGTCTGATAACATCTTTTTGTTGGTTTTGGGGTTTTTTTTACCCCAGCCCAGTAGGAGGCAAATGCATGCAGGTGCTCTAATATTTTGACTTCTGTACTGTCCAGCCATGACCGCTATTTTGCCAGTATCAGAGGCCAGCAAAACCAGGATAGTAAGGACATACAGAGTGAAGCTACTGCTGGCAAGAGGTAAAAGTAAAAAAAGCAAAATAGCCACTCCTAGACCCTGTAGCTGTTCCCTGACTTCTCTGCATTCCAAGCAGTAGCAAGATCAGTAAGTTCCTCTTTTGAGGGATTTCTATTTATAACATCCCAAAACCTTGCTCTGGTTACTCCCTTCAGGGCCAGAGCAGGCAGGCAGACACATCTGGGTGCCTTGCCTCTGCCTCTGTTGTGCCAACATGCACGGAGAGAGACTTATTTACACCAACAAAAAAATGGTTGTTCATCTATTGACTGATCAGAACACAGTTTGTTAAGGAAAAATTATTGCTTAGGCATCAACATTCACTTCAGGGTTTTTTTTTTCTGAAGATAAACTAAATTCCATTTACATCCAGCTGCCACATCACAGTAATTCGGAACACATTCAGTTTATGTATGATTTTGTTCATCCTTTTTCTCATCTGGAAAATAGGATAAAAATCTATCTCAAAATATATTCTGCTATAATTAAACAAATACAGTCAAGATTCAGAGCCATCTGTATTTCATACCATATTTCGTAATGTCTCAATATCACAAACTCCAAGGAGTAACACTATACATTAATGGGAACATGTGTCGTATCTACTTGCTCTTTATGACTTACAGGCTATCTATATTATCCCCATGTCTCCAAATCTCTGAAAACAAGTGTAAATAGTAATTCTTATTAACTGCAGAGACACCTGCACTGATATGGACAAATCTGGTCAACAGCAGGTTCCCCTGCTGTTTTACTAAGCCTGCAACATGCTCCTGTCTCTGGCAGATGCTCCTGTTTTGTATTACTTCTAGGCAGATATCAACTTGATGCACTTTTTGAAATTCCTTTCAGGAACCACTGTCCTTCTGGCTACCAAGGGCCTTTCACTGGAACAAAGCAATGAAGAGATCAGGGAGGTACCAGGAGACTGAATTTTGGTCCTGAAAATTATTGGCAGGTTTTGTAATCTTCTCATATCCCTTCTGCTAGGGATTAGCAGCAGCAAGAAGAGTAGGTTTACTGGGGAATTCTGGTAAAATAAACAAACATTACCAGTCTAAGCATCCACCCATTAAATACCAGTCAAATTACCAGTTTAAGCACCTAGGATTGCTAAATACCTTTCTTGAGCACACTAATAGGTAATACTTCTCTTTGTGAAAGCTCTGAGTATTTGTACGAAGCAAGAACAGCATGAGGGGAAAAAAAGTAACATAGCATCAGCCTGGGAAAATACAGCAGTAAACAAACCCAAATGAATCATAAATGGAACACTCTCCACAGTGGATTTTGACTGTACTTGCAGCTCATGGAAGCACAGGGTGGAAGGACCCCCTTGGATGATTTAGTGCGATTCTGGGTGGTGACAGACAACAACTGAATGTCATCCTTTTCTTAAAATGATGAAGCAATATCGTAACACTTTCCAGGGTCCTGTCCCATGTTTTTTCTACCAGACATCTCTTCCCAAACCATACTGCTGGTTGTTTTGCTAGTGTGAGCCCTGCAGGGAGATGTCTCCCTTGCAGAGACAAGGTGCTGCTGGGCAGCATCAGAGGCAGCACAGGTCTCCGTGAGGCATTGCTCCTTCTGACTTAGTTCCATATCCCCATGGCTTTCCCGGCACTCCATCTGTTTTCAAAGTCTTGAGGCTATTAGAACAGTATCAAACATGAAGGGACAGAATCTTATAAGACTGGAAATCCTGAAAAATTTACCAGCTTCCATTGCGATGGGCCATTTTCCTTCCTGTTGCATTTCTCAGAGGAAGAAAACGACTGGGTTTGCAAGGCTTTTTAAACCTTTTGTTCCCCGAGATACAGAAGGGGACAGTCAAGAGCTGCGCATCACAGACTGAGATACCTGAGCAGTTTCACCCACAGAGGCACAGCTCTGTCTATGTGCTCAGCTTGGCACTCTGGGACCTTTGGCACAGGCTCCCACAGAAGGGTGTTTCTGCCCCAAAACCACCGTGAATTAATCACTTCATGGTGTTTCCAAGTAAATGTAGCTGACTAAGAAAAGGGAAGAGTAGCTTGTGAAGATATGTAGAGCTTTCCTTTGTTTAGAAGCAAGAATAGATCCAACACAGATGCATAAACTAGCTACTTCTATGTCTTAAATAGAAATACAGACATCTGATATCCTAAACCAGAGTCTACAAGTGATGTGCCAGCATGGCAATTAGGAGCACACAGAAAAATGAATACAAGCAGTGAAATTAAAAGGCAGCATTGCTGGAATTGTTAATTGTATGGTAATTGGAAGTCAAAGCAAGGAATATTTAAAAATCCAGGTTGCCTACTAGGAGTTCACAGACCAACAGCACGTCAACAAAAATTAGGAAAGGAGTCCAGATTTTAATTGTAAATGGGATACTAATCAGCAGCAGCTCAGTTTCCCAAGTGTCAGTCAGAGGTGGTTTCTTGACATTTTACATTTTACTTTTTGCTTTAACAAAAGCTCACCAATGGCCTGTATAGGGGAAAGTTCCTAGTATCTGGTAACTACTACATGTTTAACTACACAGCAGAAGTATCTACTTGGATAAATCTCCAAAGCCTCACATATAAATGTCTACATCCTAATTATGTAATTAGGGGTGTGAATACATACAAGATGTCTGCAGCAAACACTTGTACAGTGGCAGAGGAGTCAGCACTGCATGCTACTATTGCTGCTCATTTTTCCTGCACTCCAGCTTTGCTGAAAGACATGTTTGAGTACTGTTCTTTGTCGTATTTCTTGGAAAACATTGCAGAGTTAAACACAAGGGCTAACATGGGTAATTCTCTGAGAAGCAGACATTAACTGTTCCCTGATTCCTTTCTTGTCTGCACAGGGAATGTACAGCACATTTTGCTGGGGTCACACACAGGTGTTTTCACTCATTCCTTGGGATGACACCTGGCGCGCACCAAGAACATCTCCCTGGAGGCTTAGACCAAAGTATCTACTCAGTCTCAATGTGAGTATCCTCATTTTTGGCTGAGAAATTTAGCTCAGAGAAATTTCAACCAGATGAAGATTATCTACAAATTGAGGTAATTTCACGAGGCAAACTCCCCACTGGAGCTGAGATGAATTTGTCTCATCCCACCACAGCTAAGTGCACAAGTAACTACCTCCTGACATCATAGGCACACTCTTCTGTGTGCAGGGATGAGAGAAACATAATTTGCTTCATCCTTTTTAAGTAATTTTCTGCTATTTTGTCCATTAGCAATGGGAGAAAACCTGGCCATTACTGAATGCCAGGTAGGCAATTAATACAATCATTTCTTCTTTGTTGCTGGTCCCTAAGACTCCAGAACTCGCCAGCAGTTGAGAATTAGTACAACCACCACAGTCACTATGACTGACTCAAAAACTTTGTGTGACCATGTGCTTGGGCATGTAGGGCTTCCATTCTCTGAGGCACACTGGTCATCATCAGGTTGCATTTGACAAGCAATACAGATAATAATAACAACAATCCTTAGAGTCCAAAGTTTCACCAAAACATACAGCTCCCAGAGGCGCCAATCCTGAGTGATGTATTTCTGCTAATGATTTTGCCACAAAATATTTTAATAGCTACAGAACTTTTTCTAAGATGACTTTACAAGTTGTCTCTTGTACAGCCTGGGCTAGGCACTCAGGAAAGGTTTTCAGGAAGGGTTTATGAAGAGTCATTAATTTATTCATTCATTTCCAATTTTCTGTGTAAAGCCATGTGGCCATGTATGTACCATTATCCTATACCCATCACCATGGTACCTAAGTGCCTCTTCATGTCCCTGTTTATATTCATTACTCACAAACCTTTGCGAACACAGGATCTTGTTCCCTGTGAAGATTTGGAGAGGGACTGCTCTTCATACAAATGGCCACATTCAGGTGTTAACCTGGGTGTCTGTGCACAAAAGAAATGTTCATTAATAAGGCCTATCTACTAAAAATCGTTCATTCCTCTGTTTCAAATGTTTCCTGTACCCAGCCAAGAGATATCGGTAACTACTTATCAGCTCAGCACCAATAATGCATAGTAGAAGGGAACAACTTGTGAAGACCTCCCCCAAACCACAAACATCCTCTTATAATAACACCTAACACAGCTAAGCCCTGCTACTTCATAGTAGTTGCCACCATTCTAGTGCTGCCTCAGAAGAAATCTGTCTTGCCTCACCAGCAGGAAGAAAACAGAGGAAAAGTCATGTTCCTCAAAGAACTGGTTCAAAATACCAGAGGGAACCTATGGCCACATTTTTCATCTAACCAAGGGTTTTGTGTGCCCAAAACACTTCTGGTTTGCCATTCCATGTCCATTTTCATTGAAGGATGCACAAAGAAGTGGATATGTATTCAAATAACAGGGTGCCATTTTCATACTGAAAGGACTGAAGCCAAAATGGAAGATTTCATCTGCCATAGTGCAGACAACCCTGCATGTCCAAAATCAAATTAATGGGAATTGCTCTGCTATCAGAACATTTGTACCTAAAGCATCTGTCTAGGAATGCAAGTATGGGCTCTGATCTCTACTTTTTTGCCTCCCATTCTGAAATCTTGTCTGAGGTATAATCCTGTAAATTGACTGCAAGGTCAAGGCATAAAACTTAGCGAATTTTATGAATAGTGCAAAATCCTGAAATAAACACCAAGGAATGTGGGAGTGCCAATACAAAAATAGCAATAAAGAGCATTTAAGTGTCTCACATAAATGGTTAATATAAGCCTGATTATATCCTCTTCAGCAGCAATGCACCTCAGGCCATGCCTTTGCAAACAATTAGGTGCAATGAAACTTTGCAGGCACATTTGTCAGGAGTGCAGTAGGGGCTTGAGTCACACAGGGAACATGATGAATATAAATGCAGGCAAAAACTGTTTACTGCTACAAGTAGCCTGCATAAAATCAGATCAGAGAGCAGGAAAAACAAAATGTGGTAAGAGACAGCTGAAAATTGGTTTGGACACCTCTCTATATAGTATACAAACTTAATGCCACCTGTTTGTTCAGTAGCAAGCAGAATCCACAGGTTAGTTTAGAAGGTGACTTTGAAAAATATTTAGCAGTAGAAGATGTCGTAGAACAAAAGCTTAAATCTCCCAGAGTTACTGTCTTGCCTGTGCAAGGATGTTGTGTGGCCTCCACGGTCTTCCAGAGTGGCAAATTCTTCCCAGGGTGCTTTGGGAGAGCTGACATACTGAACTAATCTTTAATTTATTGATGTACTACTTCACTGAGAGATGTACTATATCAATAAATGGCTTTAGTTAAGAAGCTAAGGTCTAAGAAGCAGTGGTAGGTGCTCGCAAAAGTACATCAAAGCTTACAGAAAATAAAATCAAGAGCATGTGGGAGAAAATTGATGTCTAGGAAGGACAGAAAGAACAAACAAACATCGAAAACTTTAAAGTAGGAGTTTTGTAGAAGACAGTGTCTTTGGCCATCTTAAACATTTATACATTTTGCTGGTTTCTGCATCCTTCCCAGTTTTCCAGCAGCCTATAAACAGATTATTAGGGAGTAAATAGCAGCAATCACCAGTAAAAAAATCCCAATTTCCTTATGATGAAATAGGAAATCACTGTCCCACCTAGAGCAATGTGGCCTGGTAACTGATGGATTTTTTGCAATGATAAACTCCAAATCACTTAATTTGCTTCTACAGTGGGCAGCACTTGGAGTCTTGTTGGGCTTGATGATAAACTCAGAATACAGGAATAGGAGTAAAAGCAAGTTTGAGTTCACTCAACAGAAGATGCACTATTTATGGGCTTTTTTCTTTAACTCCTATATTTTGATTTTTTTCTAAAAAAATGGAAAAAATGGGAAAAGTAGAATATCCACAACAACTGCAGAAGTGGCATACCTCCCTGCAGCTGGTATCTCTGTACACATCTGATTTTTCTCATCTTCTGCACTTGGGAGAGTTAATGTTCTCCCCTTGGCCCAGCCCACAGAGGGGGTGCATTGCCCTGCTCCCCACTCCCAATCCCACCCCACTGGTTGGTGCTAAGTGGCTGGATCCCCCAGCCCACTCACATCCTTGTCTGCCTTACCCCAAAGGATGTGCAGCTGGCACTGGGCACAGGAGAAGGCAGATTCCTCACACAACACACTGCAGGTGAACATGTGAACCCAAGAAAAGCCATCTGATCTGTATTTAGCAAGGCCTGTTGTGGTAGAATGAGGGGTCATTGTTTGAAACTAAACAAGAATCAACTTAGATTAGATATGAGGGAGAAGATTTTTGCAATGAGGGTGGTAAAACACTGGAACAGGTTGCCCAAAGAGGTGGTGAATGACCTATCCCTGGAAATATTCAAGGGCAGCTTGCCTGGGGCTTTGAGCACCCTGATCTAGCAGAAGATGTCCTGCTCATGGCAGGGAAATTGAACTAGATGGTCTGTAAAGGTCCCTTCCAAAACTATTCTATGATTCTATATCTGTGGTGCAGAGAAAGGGATCCCCCTCTTCCAAAGTTTTTTAGAAAATAGCTCCTTAAAGCAACATCTGTAGATGAAATGCTGCTGTTATTGGCTTTGCTCTTGGAAAGCTGCTGAAGATAAAGGAAGAAGCTGTTTCAATTGAAGAGATGGGCCAGGATACTTGAGGCAGATATTGCTACTTGCTCCTGGATGCAACTATTCAGAAAAATGGAACTGCTTTCCCCCCATGGGAAAAAGGCATGCTGCAACCTTGACACATTCCTGCAGAAAACATTTTATTTTTTTCACATTTCCCTGCTAGAACTGGGCAATTTTCTCAAAACCACTGTGTTTTCTGTCACCTCTATTTCCCACCAGTGTTCCCCTGCACCACCCTTAAATTCTTGGGAGCCCCAAACAGGACAGGGAATTTGTGTTGCCAGATGCAAAGAGCTAAAAACAGACAAAAAAGAGCCTGATTCTGCCACCTAACAATGGCATTGCTGGAGAAAATGTACAACCACAAGCTCCAGTCCTGGTTTTACTTCTGCTGCTCCTACTTTTTGGGCAGTCATGGGGCACTGAGTTCCACCCCACAAATTAACCTAACTGAGCTGCAGGACCAGCTTATGCCCTTGTACCAGACATGCCCTTGTTTTCCATGACCTCTGGTTCAGTGTGTGGATGAACTGAGGTGATCCCTGAACAGATAATGAGCCTGATCAGTGATGAAATATTTTATTCAAAATAAAAACCAAAAACTCATTAAAATAGTGGTGCCTATTCTGCTGTTGCTGCTTCCATTCCCTACTTCATTGTTCTCTTAAAAGCTTTTCCAGTTCTCCGTTCTTCACTTGCACTTTTCCTCTGACAGGGGCCTTTCCTTGCAGCCTATTGCATTTGAAGGATGCTCAGTGGTCTCTCCTGGCCGTGCTGCAGCTCCATCTCTCTCCCTGCACCTCCTTTTTTCCTTCAGAAGAGCTAAGACAAGTGCCTGCTAAGGAAGCAAGATGTATCTCTGCTAACAGCTGCTCCTTAAAAACTTGCAAAATCAGTAAGTGCTGGGAAGATTGTTCACCCAGGGGTTACAGCTTCAGAGAACACTCTGGCCCCAGCCCTTTCCTCTCTGATGGGTTCTTGAACTCGAGTGGAGCTGTTGAACAATCCTTTACTACATTCTTTTCTATGCCAGACACATCTTCTCAGATGCAAATCACTTATGCCCCAATGCACTGTTTTACATTCAGGAACACCACGGCACTCATTTATTGCAGATTTTACTTGTGCACAGCCTGTATTCATGTTGCAAAGTCATTTAACACATAGCTCTTAATGTCACAGGCATCTCCCAGCATTTTAGGCAGGACATCCAGGTCAGCCCTGGAGATGTTTTGGCAGGTGTCTGGCTATGGAGATCTTTGCTGTCCTGAGCTCTCAGATACCTTTCAGCATCACTGCTCCAGCTTTTGCTTTAATTCAATCCAATGGTTATGAATGTCTACAGTGTCTTTGCACTTTCAAAGCTTCCTCTTGAATTTCATACTTGGGCAGAGCTGCCAGTGAAAACAATGAGCCATTTGCCTGAGTAATGAGCATAAAATTGGACCTGAGGTCAGTAAAAGTTATTGCAGGAGAAAGGTTGCAATAGCTGAGCCTATGCAGCCCTCCTGTCAAAAGACTAAAACTTTCATTCTGTGAATCTTTTTATGAACCCCCCTAGCTTACAATTTTCTCTATAAAACAACCATGGATTTAATTTGGCTTTTAAAGAACAGAAGGAGAGGAAACACCCTGTACCTGATCTGCATCTGAAAGGTAAAGAGGGAATTTTATATAAAACAGAGCAAGTCAGAACTTTTTTATTTCAGACTTTATTGGGGCTCTGATTTTACGTCAGAGAGCATTTCATAGAATCTCATATTCTGCTGGTTTTGTTTCCCAGCAAACATTCTGATATGTTTTTAATCCTCGGCTTTGCCGGTAGTCAATTGCTTCTGCTGTCCCTTGCTGCCCACCTCTGCCTTGCTGTCAGTATTTCTGGCTGACTCTATTCACAGCCCTCCCTTGCTGAGCTCCATGTCTGCACTGAGATTTCTCCCTACAGCCACGAAGCCAAAAGCTTTAATATAACCTGGAAACCAGGAAAAGTCAGTGGCAAGAGACTGAATGGGAGAGGGGGAAAAAACACTGAATGTGTGCACCGAGCATTCAATATATATTTATTGTGGGAACTAGAAACAGAGTAGAAACTGACCTGTTCCATGTTCAGAAAACATGAAATCAGTGTTGGGGGGGTGGTAAATCCATATAAATACATATATTTATTTTTATGATATCAAATCTGTTACCCCTATAAACCATTAGTAAGGTGGGTTAGGCTAAAGGTTCTTAAATTTTTGTTCTAAAGGGTAAACTGTGTCTGTCTTGATTTTTCAGGATTTTGTGCAGCTGACAGCGGAGCTGGTATTTCTGTCAGAAGCTTGACAGAAACTAAACCTGAAAAAATGAGGGTAACATACTTCTACTTAAAGGATTTAAAGCTATTACTTTTTTCTCTTTTTTTTTTTTTTTTTTCCCCACAGAATCTCTTTACCATACCCAAAATTGTCTAGAGGAAAAGATCTCTGTTATTCGGCATCTAAATTAAAGGCTGATAAATCTGATTGTTTTGAAGTGTTCTGCTTTAGCCCACCAAGGTGATCTGCAGAAAAAATGAGCAAGACATTTATTCTTGTCCTTATATATCAAGTGGAATGAAAGAAAAGTGTGAAAACCTAGAAATTCACATTTATTATTTCATTATGCATATGCTTTATACAACTCTTTTTTTCCCCTTATTCCAAGGCACATTCCAGGATACCACTTGCATGACTTTTAAGAAAGACCATATTAAAATATCAGACTACTTTTACAAAATGCCTAGAGACAAGTAGCACAATCTTTCTCTCACTTTAATAGGATTAAAAGTGACAATAATGGTTCATTATTATGATTTTGAAAAATCTCCAGAAGAAGCACACAATCTAACAAAGAGAAGATGCCATGCTCACTTTCAAGATTCTTGAAAGTACTCTGCTGGAAGTTTGTAGACATTTGACTTACAGGTCTTTAAAAATTTCAGACTTGTTTGGCTCAATTCATTAATTCAATCTTAGAAGCTTTGGTCAAACAGAAATATAATTATTTAGTGAATAAAGTAGATTCAGCCTAAAATCTTTCTTAGCTCTTCTGTTGGCTCTCAATATTCAACTGTAAATCTATAAACCAAATATTTCCCCTTGTCCTTTCAAAGCCACCAGGAAAGACAGCCAAGATGCCAGAAGGACACATGCAACAAGAAGGTAGCAAAATTCTACTAAAGACTTCATTAATGATATATAAAAAAATTAATCATAAATTCCTTCCAGGAGGAGCCGAGTTCTGAAGAATGCTGAGAACATTTAGGTGTCTTCATGAAAACATGCAAAGGGCAGCATGTAATTTCCTCACCATAGTGAGTTTTCTTAAGGAGTGAAAGAGAATTGAAACTGTTTTTCAGAAGACAGTTATTCAATATGTCTTATGCTAACAGTTTGCTGTTCCAGAGAAAGTCTTTGGAGAAAAGAGTGGAGGCAAAAAGACCAACACAGAGGCACCAGCAGCAACAGGCTCCTTATGTCTAGCTGACAGTTTTGGCAAAGCAGAAGACCAACTGGGGTTAGATGTCATCAGCTATTTTAGGGGATTTGTGTGTTTATTTATGACATTTTTGCATTTTGAAAGGGGAGAATTGTGCTGCTGCTCTACTGACGGACTGACGGCAGTGTGCACTTTTCAAAAAGTCTTGGCAAATTTTAATATCCACAACCCAACCTAACAATTAATAGGAGCTGCATGCATAAATTCTAATTCCCCATTCAGATTCCTGTTCCTTCCCACAAGAAATGTGATTGCTGAGAGGTAAGTATTTTCTTTCCAGGGAACAGAACAGAAATCGCCTGACCTCCCGGCTGACTGGCATTGCCTGACCTCTCATTGACCTCGCTGCAATTGCATACCCACAGCTTAGACAAAAAAAAGCCACCTTTCAAAATAGGCCACTTAAACACGGTGCTTGGGGAAGATGATGGGAAAAGGAAGCACTACCTGTTCAGTTTTAACGTTTTAATAATTCGACAAAGCACACAGTGAGGAGAGACAAAGTTCTGGAAATGCCTTGGGCTGAGTTTTTTCTCCATTACCAACATCCTTTCTCTTTTTCTTCCATGAGTTTGTATCCAGCTATCCCAAAAGTCAGAACAAACCCAAGAAAATTGAAGAGTTCTTTAGCTGCTGTCTATTTGATCACTTCCAGAAAGTGCAGGCAAAACTCTTAAGATCAGTAGTTAACATTTTTCATAATGAAGTTTGAAAAAACCAATGCCTTTAGGAAACATCTGGGCAGGTGGGTCACACAGACCAGGCTCTTCAGACAGCAAAACACAAATTGCTTTGGATATCCTTTGTCCACTGGAGCTCCATCAGGATTAATTTAGTTCTCTGGATCTTGATGTTTCTTTTCCTCTCTTCCACTGGTAATTGACCAGCTCCCCAGCTGTCTGGTTTTAAACACCTTTTCCAAAGAAGACAATACAAAACAGTAGGGTCTTGTGGTACCTCTGATGAGTTCCCTCACATTCTCTGTTCCCAGCCCCACAGGCCCTCTGTCCCTGGGCAGCCAGGGACCAAGTGAGACAAATGCACAGGGTGCACGGGTGCCCAGGAAATTGTTTCTATAGCAACAGCAACTACATTAAAGCATTTTGAAATTTCTTCCTACTCATCAGGCTTTAAGGTTTCACACATTGTGGAGACTCTGACCAGGCAGATGCTATTTCCACACAGTGATCTCTGATTTCTCCTCATCAAAACCAGTTTTGTGTGCTTGGGACATTTAAAAGAAGATGTGGCAAACCAGCAACAAATAAGCAGCTGAGAACAATGCTTATTGTCCAGGGGAGGAGTGGGCTAGAATGATCTGGTAGATATAGGCCACCTTTAGGATCTCTGGTCCAGCTGTGTTTTATTGTTTAAAGCCTCATGTTATATGCAAGTGCCCTCTTCTGTGGCCTGAGTCTTCAGAGAAGAGAGAGTTTGTGTAACTTAATGTTCTTTATTTCCTTACCATTAATTCTTATTTGAATGAATGTTCCGTCTGCTTAGTAGCTATGCTGTGTGATGGGCTAATAAACACAAAATAATACAAAAATGGTATTTTATGTGGTATCTTCCTTCAAAATCTTGCAGATGTTTGGGTCCCAGTGATGCTTCTTAGAGGATGGAGTTTGCAACTGCTATAATTAAGCAATATAGTACCGTTAAGTCACTCGAGAGGAAATTAGGAACTAAACTAGTGCTGTGTGCCGAGGAAGCCAAAATTGTGAGCTGAGATCTTAATTCAGAGCATGAAAGTCTGTCTTTTTTTCCTAGCCTACTTTAGAAGAGGCGTTATTCCTATTATACACCATAAGAAGATGTAAAAAGTGAGTTAAATCTGTATTCAATGTTTATTTTACATGTAAATTGGGATCTCAGATTGTGGGAAAAATATGTTTTTGTCACCAGTGCTTTCTGTGTTGCTAGTACTGTATTAGTTTTTAATGGGAAGGAGAAATGTGCTGATTTGGAGGCTTTCCAGGGGTTTGGCAGTATTCCACTGCATCAGCGCTGAGTAAAGAAGATGTTATTCTTTCTTGTTACAACGAGAACTGGGTAAAGGCAGTGTCACTTCTCCGAGCCGTCCTGGCAGTGCTCCACCTACAGAGAGGCAGCGAGACCAAAACAACCACAGTGTGAGAGAGGGAAATGCTACGTGGTAGGAAATGAACTCCCAGTAACCCGTCTGGGACAGAGCTTGTACGCATCGGCTTCTGCTGCGAACGGCCTGACGGGGTCAGGAACACTGCATCTCGTGGAGGAGACAGCTCTCCCAGGCAGCACTGAAGGACCAGAGCAGGGACAATCCACTGCCACAACTGCCTCACATCGGAGGACCTGTTAGCTCATGGGGACGTTTACAAAGCAGAGGAGAGCTCCCCTGATTGCTCTCTATGATGGTCATTCTAAGACACGCAAGGTGACCCATCTGAATACAGCTGAGCCTGGGCATTCGTTTCTGCTTCCTACCAGCAGATCTGCATCTCTGCCAGATTGCCATCTTCTTGGTGATCCCCTGTGTGCATCCCCACAAGGACTGTTGTTTTGTCTTTGGCAGCCTGCAGGCAACTTTCAACTGGATTCTTGACTTTGAAGGTCTGACAGTCCCCCAAAGTACCACAGCATTTGTCTGTCATGAACAAATCTTTGTAGACCCAAACTTGTCAAAAGTATTATCCTTCCTCTCCCCTTTTCAGGTGATGTGCTTTTACTCAGCTACATATAGAAGGACCAGCAAGATATAGATGTACATTTTCCATTTAATTCTTGGACTGATCTTTCTGCCCCTAAATTGCCACTTCAACAAATTGCTTTTCTCACTGGTCCTGACATGCGTCTCCCCTGATCTCGCACTAGGCTAGAGTTTGGCAGCTTTCATAGATGCCATTGTATTCTTCCTCTGGTTTCCAGGCCCATACACACTCTTCATTCCTCTCTAGTGGCCTACCTTGTCTGAACAGAATTTAAGGAAAGGGAATCTCTCTCTATGCATGCAAACAAATGAATAAATCTACCGTAGTCTAAGTGATCCCAGAGCCCTGCTGCTCTCTCACAAGGCCACTCATGAAGGTGTCAAAAGATGCCGTCAAGGTGCCACTTCCCTGTCACACCGAGGCAAAAACCTTCTGAGGTCAGATTTCAAGCTTGGTCTCTCTGAAATAAGCTATTAACTGCATCACAGCAGGAATATCCAGCCACAACAAACATCACCCTATTGTGTTCGCCTTTGTGCAAAACCAGAAAAAATAAAATAAGAGGGAGTCCTCTTCTGCAGGGCCTGGCAAAAAAGTCTTATACAGTGGTTGAACCGACAAAGAGAGTAACCAGGTAAAGTTTATTCTGCTCTGTTTTTCCTTAGCAATAGGCAGCACTCTCATTTTGATGTGCTACAGAATGCTAACACATTCAGTGACACTAATCATCCCACTTTTGTAGTAAGAAAATAAAGGAGAGGCTTCAGAAGGGGAGGGGAAGGATCTGAACCTATCTGCAAAAGGTATTCCTGTGGGGTCCCTCTGCAGTCCTCCAGATGCCTTCATCTTACCCTAAAAGATGCTGCCCCTGCTCAGAGGTGCACAGGTCCTCTCTGTGGTCTTCAGAGGTTCCAGGAAATGAGCTCAGCTCAGACCCATGGCTTTTCACTAGTTTTACTGAAAGACAAATCTCACCATGTGTGACTTGAGAGCAAGTCTGGCAGTGCTGGGAATAAGTGTTTTCCCAGTCTTTGCCTCCTGGAAGGACATGGCAATTTCTCCAGAAGGAAATAAGTCTTTGATGGCTATATATAAAGGATGGCAAGATAAAAAATATCCCATTATTTGGTAAAGTCAAATTTATCATGACAGTTATTAGAATGCCAGACACTGCTCAAAGAGTTTTGAAAGGCAAAAATCAGCTTTGTCTCATACCAAGTCTCTGCATAACAGGGGAAAAAAAGCCTTGTTTGTCAGCTGCTTCCTTGATTATGTTCAATAAGGATACACAGGGCTGTTTTTATTTTCACTTGGCAATTTCTGTGTTGCTATGACTTCACTAATCTCCAGTCCATAAATCATTTGAGTAAACAACACACCAACAAGCTCAAATCCAGAGGAAATTTCTCCAAGGCAAGCCTTTATTCATCTTTCTGTTTTAAAGGGAGAACTGGAGAGATTCTG
Source organism: Passer domesticus (assembly GCF_036417665.1). Classification (NCBI taxonomy): domain Eukaryota; kingdom Metazoa; phylum Chordata; class Aves; order Passeriformes; family Passeridae; genus Passer; species Passer domesticus. Next base: position 115,686,463 of record NC_087474.1, read on the forward strand.
CCTACATGGGATGTCACCATGAGAAAAAGACTCCTGACATTCCTGAGGTTTAGCTTTAAAGCATATCATTAAGCATAGGTATTAAAGTGAATAGAGAATAGTACAGTATGGTCAGCTGAATATTTTTTTCTCTCTGTGTTCTGCTCCCTCTTGACCCTTACATGAGGATCCTTCTGTTGACTGGAGGGTCTCTGCTTCTCCTCCCACTTCAAAACCCTTCCTCCTAGCAACAGAAAAACTATCGATGTGTGGAGGCTTTCAAGACAGCCCATAGCTGTGCTCCCTTGAATGTCAAAAGGGGTTGGTCTCACAGCTACAAATCAAACATCATTTTATTTAATAATATATTTCGTGGTGGTCTGTGTCTCATCTGAATTGTTTAGTTGCACATCTACCTTTTGAGTTTTCTCTATAGCTGCAATCCAGTGCAAATAACACGGGTACTGGGGAATTGTGTGTTGGCTTTATAACACAACTTAAAATATAATCCCTCAGGGAAAAAACACTTTATAGGAATCAGAGGCAGAAAAAGCAGCATGCGGAGATGCACTTACATGAACAGGTAGTCAGCTGGTCTAAGTCTCTGCTGCCTTGTATCTTGCCATTAACAGAGTAGAATGAGTTCAAAACATAAGGAAAACAATGAAAGACCCAGAAAGTTACATTCCCTCCATTGCCCACTTTGTGCAGATGTTAGCAGCCACACAGAGTGAAAAGCACAAAAAGATGGTGTACCTACAGTTTCCTTCATGAGAGGGTATATGAAACAAGGTAACTCTGAGATACAGTCAGAGATTTTAGAATGTCTTTTGCTGGCTGTGAATAAAGATTTCACATGCCAGCCTCTGGGAACTCCTTGTCTGGACAGATTGATGTTTCCATGGGCTGGCTAGAGAAGGATACTATGAGTGCCTTGCAATCATCTTCTGCTGAGCAAAGTCTACAGTCCTTCTTTGCAATCAAAGTATTTTCATATTAGCTGGCACACAAATTGACAGGTGAATGACCTGATGTGATCCATGCCTAGGTATGAGTTAGATCTGCTGTGTGATGGCATCAAGAAACTCAGTTCCATTGGCAACTAGTTCACCTCTCTGTAAAATGGGGCTATTATTTTTCTCATAGTAATGAACAAGCTTAAGGATTTCTTGACACTGTGTTTCCTTTCTGCTCACAGAGATTCAATAACTTTTATTTCTAGAGTAGATATCCTGGTCCTTTACTTTCACCCTCAGTGCTTTCAGTACAAATATGACTGTGCAGAGCCATGTCAGGATCTGTGATTTCTTTCTGATCACCAGCTTACCTAATCCTCCTCCTTGAAAGTATGTGTACTGAATTTTCCAGTATGTCCAGATTTTTCCTAGCTGTTTTTTGCCTCTGTGCTGCCACAGGAGACAGATGTCGAGACAGTATTTGAGAGGCTTTGCTTGTTTCCTCCTCTGCCTGAATGTGAGGCTCAATTTCCTTCATTCTCTGGCTCTTGGCTCTCCTCAGCATTGCTCCAAGTTTACCCCTCACAGGAGCCATCTCTCTGGCTCTGTAAAGCCTCTGCTTTCTGGCCTGTCAGTTTTTGAGAGTTTGCTCTGGCATATCCTTGTGAGAGTCTTCAATAACAGTAAGAAATCCCCAGAACAGAGCAATTTAAAGGATGGAAAGAAGGGAGAGACCTGCATCACAGAAGTCCTAGCACAGAAAAGAAAGTCCCAAGACACAAATCTCTTTTTTGTTCCTGTTAGGCATATTTCCTCTTTGCTTCCACTTCCCTTCTTTCACATGAGATGATCTGCCAGAAAATATTTCTTCAACTATTCAAATGTTCATCTTCTTTTGACTACCCCAAGGGCAAACTCAGTCCCTGTTTTATTATCACCTTTTTTTTTCTTTTTCTTTTTTTTTTCTTTTTTGCCACAGAGCCAGCATAGAGCAATCTCTAAATAAGGGCACTACTTTTTCATCCAAAGTTGTCAAAGTGTTTTACAAAGGTGAGCAGGTGGTGAGGGTCCCATTTGCCCGGCACACAATGGGATGTGTCAGAGATCACACTCAACTTGTAATTCCTCATCCCTGTCCCATCAGGAAATGCTACTAAATCCTACATTAAGCACAAACAGGATATCTAGGTAGAAATGTAGAACCTGCCTGGGCAGATTGCTGCAGAAAGTCCTCTAGAAAAAAACTCCAGTGGTTATTGTGAAACTGTCCAGAATGAGTTGCTAATTCTTACTTTTAGAAAGAAATTACATTGATTTTTTTTTTCCCCTTCATCATGCCATTGTCTTATTTCTCTGAAGACTCTCAGTAGCATCACCTCTTTTCTCTGTGGGGAGTCTTTATTTGTGGATGCTTTATGCAGCTGTGCTGTGCTAAGTGCACCACTAAAGCAGAAGAAATTACGTTACCAATGAAAATCAGCTGAGTATTATCATTTCTTTCTGATGTTCTCTCCCCTTTTCTTTGACAAGTTTCCCCTGCACACTCCTGGTCTTCTTATTCTTCTGCCCCCACTCAATCCTCTGTCTCCCTCCCACCAAGAAATGCACAACAAAAACCAGCTTATTACCTAAAACAATGGTCAGATATATAAAATCACTTATTCTTTTAATATAAGTGGGATGCTATTTTTCTTCCCAATAGCTTTCTACTAGGAGGAATTTTGTTTCACTGAAAATTTTCGAGCATCACAAGAACTGTTAATAAAACATACATTGATCTGCTAAGGTTTTTAAGTTAAAATACATCTGACAGAGTCAATCGTGAAAAAAAAAAAAACAGATATAAATGAAACTAATATATTTCTTTTTAATATTAAAATAACAATGGTAAATTACAATTTATTTAAAGACAATTTTAAAACAGAAGTTTGAAAAAATTTCAAAGACATTTGTAGTGAAAATTCTCAATTAAAAAAAACAATCTTTTTGGCCAATTAGTCAAATAAAATGACTGCTGCCAGTGTGTACAAGTGGAAAAGGCTAATATATATATATGTGTCTGAGTCTTAAGCATATTGCTGCTCATCGTTTGTATTTCCACTTGTTAATCCCAGGCAGCCAGAGCAGGGACACAGTGGGCAAAGGAAAGCCTGGACCCCATCCCAGTCCCAGGGCAGTGAGGGGGAGGGACAATGGAGACAAAAAAAGAAAATATTTCATTGGGCAATTAATTACCAGTTTTTAAAGTAAACCAAATGTCGTATAATCACCAGCTAATTTAGATATTTGTGCAGTTGATTGAAAATATGCAAAGAAAGCAGCATTATTGAAAATTATTTTTAAATGTTTGGAATTTATTAGAGTCGACTATGGAAAAGAGACAATTAAGGATGCTAAATATAATTAATGTGTTGAGTTATAAAAAGCACTGCTTAGGTTAGGGGTTTTCCAGCAGTTAGAGAGATGGCTGACACTGTAATGACAACTTTACATTTAAATATGTTTGTGGTTCACATAAATATGTATTGAAAAATAATTTCTCAGTTGGTGTATAAAGAATATACTTCCATCTTCATACACAAGAACCCTTACACACAAGCAAGTACAGGGGAGAGATGAGGCTGTGGTAGAGAAGGAAGCCCAAACTGCTGCATGATATGGATTTCCCTTGTCTTCAGCATGTGCAGATTCCCTGCTTGAGCAGGCAAGGTGAGGTGTTAATTTCTGGAGGTGTTAAATGTTGGGGTTTAAATAAAGTTGATGCACAAACAATGCAAAACAAGGTGAGATCAGCTGAAGAAAACAAAGGCACAGTTTGCTGGTGTGTTTTTTTAGTAATCTAAGACTGCAGCCTTTTCACTTAGATTCTCTTGAGGGAATCCAACTCATGATTTTTGATCCCTCAAGGTTTACAGCCCGAGGGGTAGGGAGGCATCCTCTAGCAAGAGGAGGTCCAGTGTGAGGGCAGGTCAAAGCAAGATGGCAATAGCCTCCCTGCAAAGAGGTGAGTTTTGTTTCCATGCTGCCATTGTAAGGATTGTTTGGGTTTCATATCTTCTGTCAACTTTACCAGTGCATTCAAACCCCAGTGCAACCAAAGCAGAAAGCTGAAACACAGGGATATGGAGGAGATGCAGCTCTGGGAAGGGCCAGCTCATGCTGCAGCGAGCTAACATCAGTCCCAAGGGATCTACAGCAGTTTAACTGCAAAATCCCTTTGAGCAGCCAGTTCCAGGATGTGCTGCAGGGAGCCACAAAGTGTGGGTCACTCATACCCAGGGCATCAGCCTGAGGATTGGTCCAGGCAGTCAGACACAGAGCAGAAATACATCCAGACTGACTGACAGACTGTATCAAACCATCCTATGCCAGCACCAGACACTGTGGATGTTCTAGAGGCTGTGAAGCTCAGCTGAAGACTGCTGCAGGTGCAAACAGCTGTGGGCTGGGCTTCCACATCGGCTGTTGGCATAGCAAACACTTAAAAAAAAAAACAATTTAAAAAATGCACAAAGGATTACAAGTTTTATAATTGTATGGAAAGGCTAGACTTCTCTGAGTAGGAGCCTGAGATTTAGCATAAAGATTTGGCACTCAGTGATTCCCATAGGTTATAGATGCTTGAAACTCTGTGCCACCATTTAAGCTGGAGCTTCACATCTAAATCTATCAAAACATGGAGTTTGCCATCAGGTACAGTGAGATGTTGTACTTCACCCAGCAGGAGGATGAGGCTTGCCAGATTCCCCTGCACTGTGCTATTTGGTCTTTATGCTCCTAGATCCTCAGGAAAAGTAAATTCAGACTGTGCAAGGGAAAGCAAAGTACAGATGGCGAGCTGGAGTCTGTAGAAGGAAATCCACAGAATCATAGGATGGCCTGAGTTGGAAGGGACCTTAGAGGTCATCTTGTTCCAACCCCTCCTGCCATGGGGCAGGGACAGTTTCCACTAGACCAGGTTGCTCCAAGCATTGTTCAACCTGGCCTTGAAAACTTCCAGGGATGGGGCATCCACAGCTTCTTTGGGCAACCTGTTTCTGTGCCTCACCACCATCACCACCATAAAATAAAGAATTTCTTCCTAACACCTAATCTAAACCTACTCTATGTCAGTGTGAAGCCATTCCCCCTTGTCCTGCCACTCCAGGCCCTTGTAAATAGTCTCTACATCTTTCCTGTAGGCTCCCTCAAGGTACTTCATTCTTCTCAGGAGGAAAAATCATAGTATTGCAAATATTATTTTCAGAAATCTGGTCAGATAAAAGAAAAAGTCTTATTTCTGGGCAGACTAGGACTGTGTTTCTTTGGTTTTTGTTTTTTCATGTTTTAAGATCCTTACTGTACCTTTGCTATTGCCTGAGTGGATGCTGCACATGAAGAGCCTCCCTGATGTTTAAGATAAGCACTTAGCCTCCTAGAGAACAAAAGCAGTCAGGGTGAGACTCGTGTAACCTTGAAAAACTGAAACCAATCCTTCCTGTAATGACTTTCCCAACGTTTTTCTTTTGTTTTTCTCCAAGCCAAGGAGTATGTCTGAAACCAATAATACACAGTTTCCTTCCATGGGCATTTCATTACTACCTTTAAAACTAGGACTTACAATCACTGTTTGAAAGTCAGGTTTCTTCTTCCCTGGTGCTTTAAATGTGAATTTGAGGCCATAACTTAGCGTGGGCTTTAAATGAACTTGAGAGTACTCGATGCTCTCTGTTCAGTTTCAATGAACACAATCTAAATTACTGAGGACAGAAAGTTCCACAAGTTGATGTTTTCCACATACATCTGAGATTTAAATACTACTAAAAGCCACTCATTGCATAAACCTTCATTGATTACAGCAGCATTCAATGCCTGCTGTCTGCTCCCCGAGCACTGTTGCTCATATCCCCAGTTTAGGATATCTTGACTTTGAATGGGCATAGTGGCAGAAATCCATCTGACACCCTAAAATAAGTTGAATTTTGCAGCCATTTCTTACTAAGTTGTGGAAATGCTCCGTCCCCTCCACACCCTCTAAGATCCTTGGAAAAGTTTTATGCAGTGGTGCAAGCTAATGTAGAGCTGAGTCTGGAGAGCTCAGTGTCACCTGTCTTCTTCAGATGTCATTTTCCCTCATTGCAAAGAGGGTCTCTCTCAAGGAGACAGACAATGTTTGCCTGTATTTCTGTGTAGTAGGATAGTCATGAAAGGAAAACGTATCCCTAAAAGGTTATTATTACTAATGGAAGATAGCACTATGGAAAGGAAAGAAGACCACAAAACTCCCAGATACATGTTGCCTGGTTTTAGGGCTTTAATGGGAAAGAAGAGACCTCCTGAGAGGTTCATTTTCCTCAGCTTATTCTCCACTTACAGTTTCATTCTTATTTAGGGTCCTGGTATTTGGCAGAGAAAAAGGATTTTTCTGTTGACAGTTTTCCCCACTAGAATCTAATGAGATTCTGCTTTTGGGAATAAAGCACAGAGAATAAAGGGTGGCCCCTCAAGAGGCCAGCTCTTGGATTGCTCCTGAGACATCCAGGGGAGCAGCAAGCAATGCTGAAGTCCAGGGCGTGAGGACAGCACAGCAAGAAGCTGCCAGCCCTCACCACGGCCTCCTTTCACCTGCCAGGTCTCCAGGACCCTGGAGCACCTTGAAGGCTCCACTTTCCCCTGTGCCATTGCACTAGTGGAAGACCTCTGCCCCACGCTGCTCTTCCACAGAGGGTGGTGTGGTGGGATTTCTCCAGGTGCAGAGCCAAGCTGTGCTTGGGGGCTGTCATCCCCCTGAGAGCAACACCAGCAGCCCTCCTTGGGGGAGGACACGGGACCTGAAAGGGCAAACCTCAAACTTCATGCTCTTCTTTTTCCCACAGAAATGAAGAGGAGCATCTGCACCGAGGGGAGAGCAAATGGGCATGGCAGGACCCCATAAACCACCTACATGTACACACACAGACACACAGACACACAGACACACAGACACACAGACACACAGACACACAGACACTTGGCTGCTGTGCTTTCTCAGGTCGTAAACTTGTGTTTTTGCAGGCAAGAGGGGGACAGATCTCAGCTGTGCTTTCTGAACTCCCCTGGCTTTGCTTTTCATCCTGATCTCTGCTATGGTGTTACCTGTTTCCTCTCCCACATCTGATCAGACTGAAAACGAGCCATAAAAAATCACGATTACTCCAGTTGGAAACAAAATAAGTTATTGTACCTTTCTGGAGCAGCTGTTCCCCTCTGCCTGCAAACCCCAGCTGGCAACTGAGCCCCACACAGCCCCTCACTCACTTCTCCCTGTGGGATGGGGGAAGACATTTGGGAGAGCAAAAGCGAGAAAACTCATCAGCTGTGACAAAAGAAGTTCAATAGGTAAAGCAAAAGCCACACACAAGCAAAGCAAAACAAGGAATTCATTCACCACTTCCCAGGGGCAGGCAGGTGTTCAGCCACCCCCAGGAAAGCTGGGATCCATCACACCTAACAGTGACTCGGGAAGACAAACTCCATCACTCTGAACCCTTCCTGCCTCATCCCCCAGCTCTTTTTGCTCAGAATGATCCCATATAGGCTGGGACACCCTTCTGGTCTGTTGGGTAGGGAAGCTCTCCTGGTTGTGTCCCCTCCCAGGTCCCCCTGCACCCTCAGCCTCCTCACTGGTGGGGTGATGTGAGGAGCAGAAAAAGCCTTAATTCCGTGTAAGCACAGCTCAGCAATGGCTAAAACACCCCTGAACTATCAACACTGTTTACAGCACAAGTCCAAGCCAGCACCCCTTACCAGCTGGTGTGAAGAAAATTAACTCTACCCCATCCAAAACCATCACAGGAATTCATCAGACTGAAATGAAAACCTTGGAAGGTGGGGAGGGGAGCTGCCATGAAACTCAATGCCAAAGGGACGTAGCAAAAGATGACACAGACATGTCTGCACCCTGGCTAGGGCTGGGGGTAGCTGGGTATTGAATTGACAGATGTCCTGGGGTTTTTAAACCTGCCCAGCTCCATCCCAGATAGGTTTCAGACATATACACCTCTGGCTTCCTAATTAAGGTAGAAGTCACAAGAAGAAGTTTCCCTCTTCTGCAGTTGTTTCTGTCAAAGGGAATGATTAGGTTGACTATAAATGATATTAATGTTGTCCTTAAAAAGTCATAAGGAAATCTGCTGTAAATCAGCCTGCTATTCCCCTGGAATACAGAAATGTGTCTGTTTGCTTCCCAAGCAGTCATTTGCTGCAGACAAACTGAGTAAAAGGAAATATATAGCACCAAAAAGTGATTGAGAGAGTGGGAGAGCTGGGAAGCACTACTGGAACAACACAGCCAGGGCTCTCCTGCAGCCCCATGCTCAATATCAGGGTGCACTGGGTGGTTCTTGGATTTGTCATTGTTATGGATCTGGTGAGGTTTAGAAGAGTCACAACAAAATTTTCATTTCAGAAGTTATTTTGTTCCCATATCGTATTAGCTGTATTTCCCTTCTGTCGTTGTCATTTACAAGAATATTGACATATAAACCAATGTTTGTTTTGCTAAGCTCATTTTCTCTTCCTACCTACTTCCCCTCTGAAATCATGAGGTGAACTATTTGCAGAAACAATATATTTGATAAATAAACTCCTTTTTCCTTTTCACAAATTATCTGGGAATAGACATTGATTTTTTATTACTTTGTTCATTATCTAAAGCATTTGTCAAATTCTTTCCAATAAAATTCCAAACCATGCGTTGCTGTCACAGCTATCATTAACAGTTTGACTTAGTGATTTACTTTCTGGAGCCAGATCTTGAATAATTCTTCATGTCATTTCCAAATCCCAAAGACAGTGTTAATTTGCTTTGCAGAAGCATCTTCTAGTTCCTGCCATGCATCAGGATGACACTGTGCTAGGTGCTGCATAAAAGATCAAAAAAATTCTTATTCCAATACCCAGTCGAAGTCTACAAACAGCTGGATATTACCAGGAAAGCCAGAGCACAGCAACAGGTGGGTATGCTGGACACTGGTGCAGCATGCAAGCTGTCAAACAGTTGTCATATATTTTGCAGGCATTATAGCAAAGAAGAGTCTGTCTAAGCAGAGAATGAAAAAACAATGAGGTATTTTACTTAAAAACTGAAATTATTTTGGTTTATTCATTGATCTGATAGTTACAGCCCCCTATATAATTTAATGTTGCTTGAGTTCTTCCCAGACCTCGCAGGCTAGCTGCAGGAATAACTTGGGTATCAAATGTCTAGAGAAACAGATCTGTGGAGATATTTGTAAACTCCATCAATATTTCTTGTAATTACATTTTCAGAGAGTAAAAGAGATCACAAACACAACTGGAGCAAATATAAGAAAATGTACTTTCTCAACCTTTAGCTTAAAAGTCAATTTCCTACGTTCCATGAGGAAACATTCTCATTTTAACAGAAGTCTTCCTGCCTGAAAAGTGAAGAATTTGCAAAAACAGATAAAGAGTCCACGCATGAAGAATTTTCTCCATAATTTTTCAAGAGAAGCTCGCAGCTCTTTAAAACTAATAATCATCATTTCAATATATAAAATCAAGCTTAAGCAGAATCGGGCAAGAGCACATCATATGTGACTGCTGGGATTATATAATGGGAAAGTTCTCATTGATTTTTATAAAGCATTGGATCCCAGAGATTTTAAAATTAGGCACGAGGCTGACCCAGTTTGGGTGGAAAAAGCTCACAGAATCCCAGGGAAGAGCACAGCCCAGGGAGAAGTCTCAGGAGGTACTGTTATTTTTAACCTTTTGGACCTGCAAGACAAAGAATGAATTCTGAAAACTCTGGGTAGAAAAGAGGTACTTAGTTTTGAAATTTTAGAATCCTCTACCCCCTCCCCTAGATCCTGACCCTGGTAGAAAACCTGTACAGCAAACTTTTTTTTTGTATTTAAAAAAATTTGGTGTAGACTGAAGCTGGCATTCTACTCATCCCTCCACAAGCATGGAAGACAAAAGGAAAACATTTCCTAGGATGTGATTCCAAGGAAGAACAGAATATGCAAGGTTAGACCACCAAAACAGAAAGGGATCTTGTTTTAGCTGAAATCAAGGAAGTTAAATTTATAATGAAACATGGCAAAGAGAAACCATTGAATACAATGATGAGCTTACTCTCAGAATTAACATTTCAAAACTGGTCTAAAAAATGCTGCAGTTTCCCAGCGATTAAGTGTGCCTCATTAGATGATTCAAACAAAACTTGACCTGGACAAGTACTCTTTTGAAATTGTAATTGAATTTTCTTTCAACATATAAGAAGTTTTCAGCCTTTCTTATAAATATGAAGGGACCATTATCTGAATAGACTCTATTATAGGCACTGAACAGCATATTGGATACAAAATTATTTGCAGTGGAGTAATGTTAAACAGGTATTTGTGTTTTGAAACAGGTGAAGATGAGATGCTGGTGTTGGTACCTGATCTTATCATACCAGTGCACAAATTTTTAATTGCTCTGAAATGGCAAGAGGACTGAGTAGACATTTTTTAGCAATTCAGTTATATGACACTAGCTATATGTATACACTTCTGGATTTAAATCCCCACCACTGTTTCAGCCTCTTTTCATCACATGAGAAGGTAGACTAGGGCTTCAACACAGTTCCTTGCTTTCATCCCTAAGAACAGGACGTACAAACAGAAGCAGAACAAGGATGGATACCATGGGTCTAATTTCCAAAGACCCTTCTAAAAGCTGGGACAAAATTAGGATGGGGAGCCCCCAGTGAGGCAGAGGTGCCCAGACTGGCTGGTGTGTGACTTCTGGAGCATCTCCCACAGTCACTTAAGGGATGTTTTTATTAGCCGGTATGGAAATTTTACAGTATGGGACATTGGAGGAGCTTTGGCCAGAGAGAGCCAGGAGAACCTCTCTGGACACAAAACACAGCCCTCTCTGATCCTTTCCACTCCTGCCCATGCTGGGACCTTCCCCAGCCAGCCCCAGGATGCCAGGCCCTGTCCAGCCTTGCAAAGCACAAGGCTCCAGCCCCAGCTGTTTGCTGCTGGCACGTGGGGAGCAGCAGCAGCTCAGCAATGGGCAGCTCTGGGCTGTCCTGTCTGGGTTACCCCTGCATCTGCTGTCTCTTATTCTTGCCATCCTGTGCTTGTCAGGTGTCCCAGGACAGTACTGCTGGCAAGAGCTTGAGAGATTTGTCTTGGTTTAGGTTTTTTTTTAAGGTTTTATTTTTCTGCTTAAGACAGATGAAATTCCGGATTGTGTCCAAGTCCTGGCACAAATGTGAAGGCAAGGCACTGCAGTACTGGCAGAAGGTGGCAGTGCCTAAAGCTGCTACTGCCAATGAGGACACGGGCAATTTCTCAGATGGAAATCACTGGCCTCACAGCCATATTTTGTTAACAGAGCTGAACATTTCTCATTCATTGCAAGCTGGCTTTGTTTGAGTCCTACTTCTGATTTTCAGTGGAAGAAAAACAATTCTAAGTCACTGCCTCTGAAATTAAGTTTTGGGTTGTTTTTTGTTGGCTTTTTTTTCATAATAATCTTCCCTAGCTTTTGCACAATTTTCCCTTTTTTATCTACAAATGTTAGCGTTGTCACCTTAGCCCAAAAGTCAGCATTGCAGTCCTGCCCTGTTGATCCTCAGCCATCAGTACTGAAAGACACAACACAAGGCACACAGCTGTAGAAAGGAGCTTGGACAAACTTCATTCTAAGGCAAAGACTCCAATTTCATTGATCTACAACTTGACATTCAGTTCCTGCAACTGAATAGAAAAAAGGCATTTATAACCTATTAAAAACCCAAGGATGATTTTAGTCTTCTTTTTTTTTTCTTGTTGGAGAAATCAGTCTTTCAGAATAGCCTGGGAGTTGCAAATAAAAAAGAACTTTGCTATGTTTATTTAGAGAACCTAACCCCTTGGAGCCAGCATTTTCACTAATGCATTTTACATTAGCGGACTGCATCAGGAAATCCTGACTTTTGGTGCCAGGGGGGTAATTAATATCAGATCATGTTTGCAAAATGGTTGTGTTTATGTGGGAATGAGGACTGAGCTCTAACTGGCAGGGTATGAAGTACTCAACTTTTGCTATGAAGCTTCCATGACTTGCTAGGATGGGATATTGAAATTAAAGAACTAGGTCTTGGTAACGTGGCAGAGCTACAGCTGCTGAGGAAAGCTGCAGCCTTTAGGATTCTGTTCAGAAACCTTTAAGGGGATTCTGAAGAGTCTTAAGAGTGTGAGGAGATTGGAGGTAACATACAAAGAGTTGTTTTGCTCCTGTGGTCTCAGATGTGGCAGCAAGTGCCCAAAATATGCACACTAGGATTGTCATTTCCCAGTGTATCCCATCTCCGTTGCTCTCAAATCCCTGTGCTTACTAGATAAGGCATATCCATAGGTGGGACAAATGCATTTTATCAGCACACCTCAGAAGCAGTACTCGCTTTTGTGCATTCATCAGCCAGCATGGTCCAAAACAGGTGTGGGTCAATTAAGGAACTTTGAAGCCCAGCTTCTCCTGAGCTCTGTGTTTTGCAGGGGATCTGCAGTGCCAGTCCAGTGCTCCCCAGTCTAGGAAGTGCAGTTCCCCCTGCACTTGGCACCCAGCTGCTCTGCACACTTTCTTCTTCCTGAAAAGAAGGAGGAAGCATACAAGATCTTCTTTACCTCCTCTTCCTCCCAACTCAAAGCCAGGGTATTTAGGGAATGGGAACTCTACTCGTGATCGTAATTCAGCCTCCTTCCCTAGCACAGGCACGGTCTGCAGCTCCAGCTGGGCCATCTCCAGCTCATCTCCAACTGAAGAGGATGATGGAAGGATATCCTGAAAAGCATTATGTTCTTAGTATCAAAAAGAGAAAAAAACTACAGAAGATGGTTTGAGCAACCTGATCTAGTGGAAGGTGTGCCTGCCTGTGACAGGGGGATGGAATTATATCACCTTTAAGACTCCTTCCAACCCAAGCCATTCTTTGATTCTAGGATGGTGCCCAAGAACAGCCTATTTAGTAAAGACCTTGGCTTCTCACCTCCCCAAAAATCACAGCTTCTTAGTACCAGTTAGGAAACTTGGAATAAAGTTTAATAAGGTTGAAAATCACCCAGGAGTACAGGACCCACTGAATCATAACATTATGAATTGGTGAAGGCAAAGTTTAAAATTAAAGGATGTTTTCTGAAGTTGAAAAGAGGAAGAGTGCAACTGAATAACAGCAGAAACTGATGTTCAATATCGGTTTTATCTGCTGGTTTCCCAGCATCCATTTCCATGGGATGTGGCAGCTGGCAGGTTCTCTGCAAGACCATTTATTTACTCCCCATCTCTCTCCTTTGCTGGAAGTTCATTACTCCCTCAGCGCTGGTGGGGATTAAAAGTAAAGGTGTAATCTATGTTAGAACTAATATATGTTTTGTACTATAATGAGCCAATATACTATTATGGATCTTGTGGTCAGCTCACTGTGTTTGATAAATATGATCAATAGATGTTATTCCCCTCTGAGATGCCCCCACCATCATCTTTCCATACTCACCTCTTGCCAGTAGTCATTTGGGGATAATTATCCCCACCAAGATCCTACCTCTAATGTGCCCACTGTCTTTCCTTCTGTCATAAATTGGTCTGATAAGATAACAAATCTGAACTCTATTGCTATTATTGCTGTTATTTTACTAGTTCCTTGATCCTAGAATAGGGCTAGCAATCTTCATGGCAACAATAGTAAAATTCTATGTACCTAATGAATTTCTCCTCATCTGGTATTTGTGTAACTGATTATTCCTACCTAAGTCTAGGAACAATGTCCTAAGCTTGAATACTCTTCAGCAACACTGTCTACAGCTTTTGTTCTCTGAGAAGAATGGATCACCTCTTCTCTTATTTTTACCAGTATCTCTCAGTAATTATAGTTCAGTTTGTTGCTTGCCTTGATTTTATTTCAATGTGTTCTACAGTTATTTTAAGCCAATGTTCAAAACCAGTAATAAATAAATAGAACTGTGTATCTGTTATTCCTATGTAGCTATAGTTTCAATCATACACTTATGGATCTTCCTGTGTATTCCTGCACTTACTGCATTTATACACAAACATCTGGAGTTTTAAGCTTATCAATTCAATATCCTCATTCTTGTTCATCCTCTGATCTTATAAAATCAACCACCTCACTCTACAGAATCTTTGGTTCCTGACCCTTTGTTTCTGGGCACTGACATCTCTGACTGCTGGGGACTGACTGCATGAGGACCTGCAGTGCTGTGTCCACACTCGTCCCACCCTCAGCAAAGGAACTGATGAAGTGGAGCAAATTCAGTGGAGGGCCCCCAGGATGGAGCACTTGCTGTTTGAGAGGAGACAGTGAGCACAGGGCTTGTCCAGCTGAGATGAGATGGTTTGGGATGGGACCTACAAGCAGCATACCTCTAATTGTATAAAGGCAGGCTAGCAGGAAGACCAAGCCAGGAACATCATGGCAGTGCATGGTTGGAGGGCAAGAGACAACAGACTGAGCTGAAGCATAAGAGGTTCAGACTTGCTAAAAGAAGAAACTTCTTCACATGGAGGAGGAAAGTCAGTCAGGGGACCATGGCTCCAGGGAGGCTGTGCAGTCTCTCTTCTCAGAAGGTGCTCAACCTGATCTGAGCCAGGCTTTGAGCAAGAGGTTGGACTAGAGACCTCCTTAGGTCTCTTCCAACCTGTATTAGCTTATTATCTGACTTGCTGCCTTCTGAGAATGTCATCAGTCATCAAAGTTGTTGTAAACCACCAAATTCTCCCCTTTTCCCATCTGTATTGGCACTGGTGCTACAGACCCTCCCTTGTCCTTGCAAGTCTCCTGGGTTACATTAAGGAAGCCCTTATGCTTACTGATGTTTCTAAGTTTCACCATCTATTCCTCCTCCTAAGCTTTCTACACCCTCCTTTCACTCAAACATGATTTTTTTGCTTTGAGAGGCTACATAGCTCTCAGTTTCATCAGTGCGCAGTATGGTGGATAAATGGAATCCTTTCATGACCCTATGCCACAACTGGGCCACAACTTCCCAGAGTGCGCTCAGGGAGCCACCCTCCTTGGATATTTGTTTATCTGGAGAAAACAGTACTGGTCCCTCCCACTATCAAGATCTACTTTTGCAGAAGATGGTGGAAAGAAAGGTGTCCCAGTTTGGGCCAGTGAGGTCAGTCAGCGGATCTGTGAAAATCTAGGAATCCTCATATAAAAGGAGTAGCAAACTCTTCTTGTTGATGGAGTCACAGGTGCTCACAGTGCCAAAAATTGAGGACTCAGTGCTGGGATAGGTTCCATACAACCTTACAGATTTTTTCAGGCAAAATTTGCCAAGGCAGATTTAGTTGTCCATCCTCCTTGCAGTAGACTTTCCCACTCCTAAGTCATCGGTCAGTGAGCAATAGAATCAAACCTCTTGGGGACCCTCTCCCTCACATGCACTGGTGCTTGGAAGATGCCCTGATCTTTTAGAAACTCAGGGAGCAGTTCACTAGAGATCTTCACCCAGAGGCCCTGCTTCCAAATATAAACTAAGTCCACTAATCCATAGCTATCTCTTGGGCTCAGAGCCTACTCACAACAATGGAGAAAGCACCCTCAAAACACACACCATGTCACAGATATCTCCCAGTACCTCCAGCAGCAATTCTGCCTTTTCATCTTCGTCAGACATCCAGGAGAGTTTTGCCTGTTACCCTTCCAGAAGATGAGCATAGTCAAAAGGTAAACTGTCGTGGCTTACTACAGATGGCCAACATGGTCCCACTGCTGTATGAGAAACAGCAGCAAAGGAGAGAGCTTCTGAATACTCATCTCTACATACAAACTGCTACTGATGCCATGACGTGGGATAGCCTACATGTTACTGAGCGATTGGATCAGCCTGTTGCTGATCCACACAACCACAATCACCAGCACCACAGCACACTCCAGCATCCTCCTGCAACAACTCTCAGTGAAAAGCAGCAGCCCAAAAGGTGCTTTGACCCACGAGCTCACTCTTACCAAACAGCTGATACAAGCTGAAGGTGCAGCCAAGTGCCAAGTACCAGCTGCTGCCAGTGGTCACCTTAACAGTGATAATGGAGCAGAGTATCACAAAATCCTGGACAGCTGGTCACCCCCATCGTGCTTGGCCCGCAGATCTCAGGTCTGCCACATTTTAAACTCCAGATTTCTCAACAGTCAAAAGAACTACTGAAGCAGTCAAATCAATTAGTCTCAAGTTCCTTGTCAGCAGTCTCACATAAGACTCTTGCTTTCTGCCTTCATTTTTGCAGCCAGAGAGGCAGAAAACGTGAAGCAATGTGAAACTGATGGGCAAATAGCACAGGCAACTTAGAACTAAGCTTCTGAGGCAATCGAGTATCAGTGCTGTCTTTACAGCAAGACTGTAACAAGCAGCAGCTGTAAGAAGCATCAATGAACACAGGCTCCATTAGACATGTTTGCACGGACACAGGGTGCTTGTAGCCATGACAGATATCCTCGTACTCACCACATATCTATTTTGGTCCTAAAATCAACCTCTTGCCATCAGCCAAAAACGCTGGAGGATACAACAGAAACCTTCATGCTGCCTCAGGTTTGCCACGTGCACTCTTCCTGAACCTACATGGACACTGAAGTAGGAAATAAATCCTAAGCCAGTGTCACTCTAGCAAATACTTTGTCATACTCAGATGGGCTGGATCTCTGTGCTTCTGAAATCAGAAACTCTGGTGTTTATAGGCAGAACCCTTTTTACACACCAGTAAGCTAAGAAGGCGTTCTAGGATAGATGGCAAACATTTCTGCCAAACTGGAAACAGTGTTGTGAGCAGATAGATACAGGCGCTCAAACAAGAGCTAGCTCTTAAATAATCTGCATCCTTGCTGGGGTGAAAAAAAAAAAAAAAGAAAAAAAAAGAGAGAGACAGAGATTCTGATCATTAACCTTTGAGACTGACACTGCATCAACTTGCCAAAAAACTACCTTAACAAGTAAGGCCATAATTAGCATTTAGAAAGATACTCTAAGAACTGTGGCACTTGTTTACATTGTAGCCCTGTGGACAGAAAGTCTAAAGGCTCTGGGCTGAGAAAAGCTACATGTGGAAAAATGTCAATGTGGCAACTTAATACTAGAGACCAACAATTCTTAATTTGAAATTTGCTAAAAGCATCAGGAAGTACAACTGATGGTACTGAATTTCATAAAAACAAATGCGTGTTTCTACCAAGCCTGCCCTCGCAAATGGCATTTATCTATAAAAGTATCCGTAATGAACCTGTGTCAAGATGCCAGCACACTTCTGGCAACACCAACTGCAGTAGGTGATTAGAATTTATGCTGTGTAAAATTAACTTTGAGATTAAATGAAAATTATGAACCAAAATGCAAAAGCATTTATATGGCAATTCACCTGCAGCATTTGTTTTAAAAGTGCCAAGGCAAGTGAAAACAACACAGTGCACTGAAAAGTTCACCGACTTGCATTGGCTATTCCAACAGCTTCCTTTCCAGCCCCACTACTCATCCCACCAAAACCTCCAGGTGTACCTATGTGAAGCCACTGACATAACAAACTACCTTCATTTCCTAAGACCAACATGTGAAAAGTTAAGAGAAAATTAGAAAACTTTATGTATGGAAAACAGAAAATCTCTTGTAAAATCATCAGATACCAAGCAGGGGAAAACAGACATTCGCTGGATTAGTCAGAATTTTCCTGAAAAATTATGTCATGGGAAGCTTTACAGAGTTGAGTGCAAGTACTCAGCCAGCATCTTGCAAGACTGAAATGTAAGTATTTCACTGTTCACATTATTTTGGAGATATATTTCACCATAGCAAAAAAATAACTTTCTAAATAGAACATTGCTACCCCAGTTCAGCTCCAGTTTGATACTGGAACATACAACAGTCTTCTGCTAGTGCTGCCTACTTCCAGGTTTTGCAGAGTGACATTCTAAATGTGGCAGTTGGAAAAAGAATCAAAATTTACTCCCAACATTTACCGTCAAGGCACCAACAGAGCTCTACACTCTGGAACACTGCTTATTGCACACAGCTGTGAAACATGAGGTTTTAACATTCTTTCAAATTAAGTTTTTCATCTGCCCTAATTTAATTGTTCATGTGAAATGAGATTGCAGCAAAGTAGGGGTCAGGCTTTTCTCCAAATAACAGCTGATAGGACAAGAGTCCTACTCTCCCCTCACCAACTTCCCGAACTGCACATGGGGAGCTTTAGATTTGGTATTTAAAAAAAGCTTCTCATCAAAAAGGGTTGTCAAGTGTTGGAACAGGCTGCCCACTGAAGTGGTGGAGTTGGCATCCCTGGAGGTATTTAACAGATGTGGCACTTGGGACATGGGCTACTCGTAGACTTGGCTGTGCTGGCCTAATGGTTGCACTCACTGGTCTTAAAGGTCTTTTCAACCTAACCAATTTTACATTATTGTACATCCATCCATTTTTTAATCTTACTAAACCCATCAGATTGAGTCTGCAGTTCTGCATGCCTTAAGAAGCATTTATCAATTTCAAAGGTGTTGCTTTTAATTTTTGGTCATGCTGTTTGTATCCTTACAAAAATTAAACTGTTACTTACTGCTGGTTTACACATACCGACATGTGAAATAATCCCAAACACACTATATTTGTCCTTGGCCATTTGTTACCCACTTACCTCTCACCTGAGCTGTCTTTCTGATGTGGGAGAGACCAGGTTGAACAATTCTGAACTGAAAAGAATTCTTATCAGCATTAAGAGTATTTCGTTAAGCATTCCACAGCACAGCTTTTTGAGTATTTTTGTAGCTGTGTAACTCCTGACAGCCACTGAGCAGAACTTTTACTGTGTTAGCTGCTGGACTACTCCTGACAGCTGAATAGCTGGGCAGTAAAAAGGAATTATCTCACCCAGTACTGTATTTATAAACATCAGTAATTTCTAAAGTTCTGCTATGTATGTTCCACTGCATTTCTACTTTTAAGTCCTGCACAATCTAAGTAGCACCACTTCCACCTCATGTTGCTGTTGAAATACATATTCTTTTCTCCAATTTATTTTTAAGTGTCAATCAGTGATCCCTAGAGAGGTCCAGCATAACTTACTACCAATCTCTATCACTTGGGATACTTAGCCTTTATTCCTACTCCCCTTCTGCTGTCTTATCCCATTCCTAGTGCTTCACAGTCAACCTTAACTCCATGCTTTATTTTCTGATAGCAGCTTCTCAGAGAACCTCAGCTTTGTGAACATAAAGATCAATTCCATCAGACTGTGCTATGAGCTGTTACTATAACTCTACCAGACTGAGGGTCAGCTTTTATTCTTTTCTTTCTTTTAAATGAACATATTTAGCTGAGGTTGTTGGGTTGGGGTTTTTTTTGGTTTTTTTTTACTTACTACTTAATCCAGGTATCTATTCATGTCAGAAGGTTTGTTTGGCTTCATTTCACAGGATATCAGTCTTATGCCTCTGTTTTATGATACAGCAATTGCTGTTCCTGTAGGGAAAGCCTGCTACTTACTTTTTTTCTGAACTTCTTCAGGGCTTCTGGCAGAACTCCACCTAGACTTGCTGGAGTAACAGTTTCTCTTAATTTTGTAAATTTAAGTATTCTTTTTTTTAATCTAAAATCTGATTTCTTATCACATTGTAGTCTTTTAGCATCCTCTGTGGTGAAAACTGTAGAAATACAACAATATTTTTGCACTGAAGTCCTTGCCCCTCTTATCAGGTGCATTTTCTCAAAAAAAAATCAATTACTTTACACATTTTAGAGTAATTTAGGTATGAAAATGGAAGTGTGTCTTTTGCAAAATGATATATTTACCCTGCCTATAAAACAGCACATTTGCTTTCTTATGGCCAACATTGTGAAGTCAGTTTCAACTTATACAAGGAGCCAGCTTCTTCCTTCTGCAAGTCATTCACAAAGCAGAAAAGGACATACAGTCTGAATAGAGATAAAATACAATGGCAAAAATCATAACCCTCTGATAACTAAAAGTCACGGAATGCATTAACCCCTCCTCTTTACTCTTTTAATATTTTTATTATTTCTGCTCATGTGTTTAATTTGGTATGTCAGTCCCCCTCTTGTTTTCTATATTCTGAATGTAAAATGCCAGTTGCAGCACCTTTTTTACTAATTTCCTGTTGGCTGAATTTTATTTAATGAGGAAGACTTACTAAAATGAACTTTGTATCTTGCCATTTTCTCCTGGTCCTGTCATGCACTTTTGCTTCTTCTTTTGTTTAGGGAACACACGTTCCTTTTTAATATATAGTTTTAGTAGAAATACTTCTGCGTGGAGCTATCTCCTCTCAAGTTGTTCTTTTGGCATAGTATCAGAGGAATAAGGTAATTTTTGTCACCACCAATTAAAAAGTTTTACGAAACAGGACTGTTATAAAACAATTAAACCTTGCAAATGCAGTAGTCTCTAGGAGGGAAACCCTGGAGGAAATTCTGCTTATTAAAACTGCAATTTTAGTTTCCATTAAAAAGGAGAATAAGACAACAGAAGATGGGTTGGCAAGACAAATTATTTCTTAATGTCAGTTGAGCCTATTTCAAATGAGATAACGTATCTACACCAGGTTGGGTTCAACACATTTTTGCCTCGTCAACTCATTTATCTAATTCAGTCATCTTGATTATAGCCTCATGGACCTTCATTTTCAGAGAAAGAATTTCTTAACAAACAACCTACACAACATGCTGATTACTGAACAGTTAATTCTAATTAACTTGGCTATGGCAAGAGAATTTTGATAAAGTCCTAGACTGCAAATAAGGTCTGGTTATTCTGGCCAAACATCTTTAAAATCAAAACCCACAGCAGAGTCTCCAGATGAGACATCAGAGTGATAGGGATCTAATTTAAAGAAACAAATGAGAAAATTAAAATCACAAATAATTTATTCTTCCGTTAGAATTGATGGAGTACAGTTTTAAATAGCAATGAAGTACACAGTGGTGGAAAATTGGCACAGAACCTACAAGATTTTAATTCATAATAATGTTCCTCATGCCATATCTGTTCAAACCTTGATGTGTATTTTCTATTGACTGTTTTCCTTTTAAAAAGGATACACAAATTGAAAATCTTGTCTTCCATATATAATGTCACACATACTATGAACACGAGTTGGTTTTTATCCCCCTGAACATTGATTGCAAACTGAAAAAACACAAAATATCATTTTACTCCTGGGTTAATTTTAGGTTTTATCATTTATAAAAGTTGCAAGGGATTCCTGAATGCATATATTTCTGCAGAATAGAATATCCATTTATTTATCTGATACACAGTTGTAGGGCAGTTTCAAAAACAATTTTTTTGTGTACTGTTGTTATTGATCAAGGTGCTGCCTCTCTCACACATGCAACTCTATAAGCATTAATGCAGTTCCAAAGAAAATTTGGCTTTTGCCTCACCAACAGGTTTTATACTTAATGTTATAAAACATCCCCTTGGTCTCATGTTAACCAATAAGAAAAACAGGCAAAAACAAAAATGCCCCTTTTCTAAAGTTATTAACTCCCAGCTAGGAAAGCTGCCCTGGTTCCGGCCAGGACGGGGTTAATTTCTGCAGTAGCCAGGAGAGGACACCTCATTTTCAGGGCACCCTCCTAGGGGACCCTTCCAGGCTGTGTAGCATGGGGTGGAACAGGCTCTGCGTGGTGAGCAATCAACCACATGTGAAGCCTTCACCTCTTGCACCCTCTGGCACTGGTACTGTTGGCGTTACCTTTGTTTTGTTGTTTCCAGTCAATTGTTCTCTCAAGCCTGATCTTTACCTTTCCTGCCTCCGATTCTCCTCTCCAGCCTGCCACAAGGGGAGGGGAGGGAGAGTGGGGAGCAAGTGAGCGGCATGTGGTTTGGAGTGTGTCAGTGGGAAGACTAAAATTGGGGGACACCATTCCTAAACCATGACAAAAGTTTAGATAGGTTTTACAAAGTCCTCTAGGCTATTTTGATACATACAAATTATTCAACTAAACGTTAAAATACACTTATACAATACAGTCCTGTTCTCCATATTCTTTTTCAAGTTCTTTGCATACTCAAGCCAAGTAAAATTAACACTTGTCATTTTCTTTGTTATTGCAATTATTAAGAAGGATTACAGCTTGCTTATGCAAAGCTCTGACAAAACACTTGAGAAATAAAACCCAAACGTTTATCTTGTTACCCAAAAAATGTCGCAGAAAATTGTCAAACTATGTTAGAAACAATTTTTACAAAACCGCTTCACTCAGAAAAATTGGAAAGCTTAAAAAATTTATCTTTGCACAAGACTATATTACACTGTCCATAATTATGACCCCATTTAAATAACTGGGATTCTCAATCTTTGTATGTGACCCCATCAGTGACATAGAATGCTCTCCATCTTTTCACTGTTATCTTTATTGTACACCATTTCGAGACTAATACAATCAAGCATTTACCATGCCCCTATCCATTTTAACAGTAGATGTGTTATCCTGCCTAGCGAGTAGTGTACTGTCTTGCATATTCACCACATGTAAAACATAATATACAAAATATTGCTGCTGTAAAAAGTGTGCATTTCCCCTTTCCCCCTACAAAAAAAAATCTGTGGAAAAAATATTAAATTCCCATAACCTTCATAAACATACAAAGCTGTTTGCACCTCTCAGTCTGTAACAGTATATTTGACATACAGTTCTCGACTCACTGCAAATTGTTATGTCACAGATTTTCTGTCCAATATTGCCATCTAGAGTAGAGATGTGAAACTAGTTTCTGAGAAGCTACAGTCTTTAACAATTAACCCATAAAGACTGTATACCATAAAACAGCCACAAGATTTTTCCAAAATCTAGATGGAATGGGAGGTTCTCATCTTGGGAAGATGTCCACAGTGCTGAAGAGACAATATGGCTGCTAATAGATTTTGCCTACCGGAATGTGAGTACTTTTTCACTGTTGGTAATTTCCATATTGACCCTAAAAAAAATTCAAAATACATAATTAGACCACATGGCATATTTTCCTGCATTTAAAGCTGTAATTGGAAGACCATCCAAATAAACCGTGATACTAAAAGGTGGAAATAAATACAAGTAAACTATATACTGACATGAATAACCAGTATAGTTTCATCTCACTAAAAATATTTTGTGCTCTAATGTAGAAGTAAGACCAAAGACATGAATTTAAGCCCAGAAACCTAATTTGGTCAAAAGAATATACCTTTATATTCACTTGGCTGCTGTAAAATTAGCAGAACATCATCATCAAAAAAAAAGACAGGGATTACTTCCCACCTGAACTTTGAAAATTATTTCAAAAAGTCAAGGTCACCGAAATTCAAACTAATTTAGGAAACTAACCATGACACAGAGGTATCTAAAATTATGACTCTATCAAGCATTACAGAATAATGGCACATGTATTTCAAAACCAAGGCACATTTTGGTAAACATGAACAACCAGTCCACATATCCTACAGGAGGCAATTATTTCACAGATCTGATACACAGAATTACCACCCTACTGCTATTCCCTATTTCTTTTGACAGAATGTCATGTACTGCAGAGGTGGACAGAGGTGAAAGCATCAATGCTATAAGCTTACCATGATCCTTCACAACAGGGTTCAAGGCTTGCAAGAAAGAAGTACTGTGCTAGGAAGTGAACATGCTCCAAACTGATCCTGCCACCATTCCGTGTAAAGTACTACCACAACAAGGCCGTATTTTACATTTTAGTTTTATGTTGAAATGTCAGTTATGTTCCATTATAATATAACAATCAGTCATGAAAAAGTTTCACAACAGCTGCCAGATGAGAATTTAAACAGCACAATTCCTATGGGAATGACCAGAAAGAGAGGTCTTCTGTAATTGAGTTTCCCAATGGAACTTACAAGTGCACAAACTGGAGGAGCACAGCCTATCAACACAGAGGCTTATCCACCTCTACTGCAAGGAACGCTGGAAAAACTCAGCAAATTGTGATTAAGTTTCCTTGACCCTATACTGGCCACAAGATAAGAATTCTTCTGTAGCTTATTGTTTTCAGAGGAAGCCACTGGTGCAGTGCATAAACATTTTATCTGTTAAATAATTAAAAGTAACTGCATCTCTAAACTACCACACAGAGATATTGTTCCTTCTTTCTTGTCTTTTCTAATTTCTCTAGAAAGAAAGCCAACTGTTCTTCAAAATTGTGGGCAATTCTCACTTCCTCAGAGAAGTTTTTCTAGAAAGTTCAGCTCATCTTCTACTGACATAACAGAATTTTATTTAAACATTAGAACCTCAAGTTTATAATTTAGTTAATCTTAACATTATTTATACCAAGAAAAGTGATAGTATACATTTTAGTGGCATTTCTGAATGACTGATAGTGAAAAGTTTGGATTTCTACAAGTTAGTACCTTTTACAGGAACAAAACCTGTTTCATCCTTTAATTTTAAGACATTTTTTTTACATGAGCCTTTCACTACAACTCCAGCCTAAAGTTTTGGTGGCAATTGCTTGTTTGTTTTAGTCTTGTCTTAGTAGTGATAGGAACGAAGCAGTTTATTTTCAGGTCACTTCTTTCCCATGTTCACTGCCCCCTTATACTGCTCAGAGAAAATCTGTTCATGTCTCCCCATAAGCTCTGTAGCTGAAGGACCTCAGCTGCATGCCTCAGGTGCTTTTGCAACTGAAGAGGAAGATTATGATTAGGATTTGTGTTTGTGGAAAATAAATTCAACCATTTCTACTGCAAAGAAGTAATGAAAAATGATCCACCATGAGATTGTAGAAACCTCATCTTTCATGTTAGTCATTCACCATAAGGCTATGAAACACATCACCTTAATTTTTAATGTCCAAAAATATTGCTGGGAAGGCCTCACTTTGCCAAATTGCATTAAAACTTAGCAAACTCAGGAGAGAATAACTAATCACAATTCCCTATAAATGATTCTTGGAAACTCACCAAGAAATAAACTCCGTGAGAATTGTACATACATACCTGAAAGACCATATCTTAAAATTCATTAGTTTAAGTGTCCTAAGACTATCAAACAAGTGTAAGAATCACAACTTTCTGATCAAACAGAAGAATACCTGGTCATATCCGTAAGGCCTCTGCTGTGGTGGCTGTGGTGGCCCAGGCTGCGTGGGTCTGTATCCCCCATACTGCTGTCCTTGTCCCTGTGGATAATTGGGATACTGAGGCCCTGGACCACTCTGGGAAGGACCTGGAGATCATTAAATTAAAAAAAACAAAAGAAAGCAAAAAAAGAGTGCTTAAGATGTTGGAAAGAAGAGAACAGGAAAAACACTGAATTTTACAGCTAACCAGGACTAAGAAATACCACTACTATGCAATTAGGTCTTCTGAGTGCCCCACCCCCCTCCCCCTGGAAAGCACCTTGGCTGTCAGGGCCTGTGCTTCAACCACAGAAACATTTACTTTTATTTATATATTCATTATTTAGTATCAATGCATGTAGTTCCACATACAGGACAGAGAAGAACAAGGCAAGAAATTATAAACATGAGGCCTTTCCAGGATTTAGGAAGGCAGTCTCCTGATGTATGCTGCTTCAGTTCCAGAATTTTCTAATGCTAAGAACAGCCAGATAATCAGCTATGTTTAACATTTGGACTTTTTGAAAAGACCAGCAGTACTGTGCTGCCAGAAAGTGAAGTCTCACACCACAGCAGGCAATCATGGATGGGGTGTCAGGCAAGCAAGCTATATATGTATAAAATGTGAGATGTGACAAGCAGTAAAAGGTATTGTGAAATGGAAAAAAGCACCCTCTACTCCATACTCCTTTGGTAATATTAACTTTCCAGAAAAAGGTTAGGAAAAAACCCAAAACTTGGATTCCAGTCTTTTTTGTCTGTAAAAGAAGTAGTTCTTTTAAAAGTATAACTCTGTTACTATTCACAGGGACTTAGTCTGTCTTCCACTGGAAGCTGCATGTTAACACTATCAGGTAGTACAGCAATAGTCCAAACAAAATTATTCTCATCCTCTCCAGCACTGGGAGAGATGTACTGTCTCTCTATTTCAGTGGCACTCCCATGAATCCTCTGCAGTGGATCTGTTAGCTTTTTTAACAACACCTCTTAAAAACTGGGTCTCTATTTTTCAGAGCTGAACATCTGCAGGTTTTCAGAAGGGTTTTTCTTTCAAACAAACCAACACTTTTGTTTCCCTCCCTTCAGAAGAAAGAGATGTGTTTTCAGCAACAGTGATTCAGTGCTAGAGAGAGCTAGTTTGAGCTACAGGCATTGGACATTAAGATGACATCAGCTGGTAACTCCTTCAGTAATTCTAGCTCTGTAAGACAGTGAAAAGATGACCTGGAGAAGAAAAGCTCCATAAGCTATTACCATTCTCCTCAGGCCTCAAATCCCCTTGAACTATGCAGTTTCAGCTTTCCACAGTGAAACAATACCTTAAAGATTGATAATGATGTCTGGGATATTGATTTATTTCTGAAAATTAGAAAGTAATTAAATATTAAATTGAGCAAGAATACGACATCCTAAAAGTGCTGTGTTCATCTGACAAATGAACATGGGTTTATTTATTCATGGAAATTCTTTATAGCTGAATTCTGAATATTCATTGACACACTTCAGAGAAGAAAATGGAACTTCAGTAACAATTCCTGCTAAAAACCAGAAACTGAAAAATATGTTATTCTGTTTTACAAATTAAGTTGGGTAAGTGGCTCCAAAAGATTTCCTAATCCCTCTTCTTCTAGTATTTCTTAACCTACACTTTCTGAATAAGTCAGATTTTATTTCTTTACTTTAAAAGTTCAGAGCAGTGATCTACATGGACCTCTACTCCGATCTTTAGTCTGTTCCCATATTATGTTTAGTAGAATGTAGGTACAAGTATTACTTCAATTCATCCAAAAACACCAGAAATAGAACTTGGTAAATCTCAGCGGATCCTCTTAAAACTTAACTCTGTCTCAACATAACTGGATTTCACATGAATCTGACATCTTATCTACACAGCAAACAAATTACCCTCACATACACACAATGCTGAAAGCTTAAGCTTTTAAGTCTGCAAAAGAGCTGAAAGCTAAAATACATGGAATTTATGGAATTTCACAGGTTCCTTCTTCTGTCATAAATTTATGTATATTGCTTTACAGTAGGCAAGCAAATAAAACTTATAAGAGCAGTAGTTTCAGTATGTTCTTCTGACATAAAATTTTTTAGAATTAATGTACCAAAATTACATTCTACTGCTTTAAGTTTCCTTTTTGGGAGGTTTTCCTTGAATCCAGGGACTTGTGGCAAAGTATTTCTCATTCCTGCCATGTATCAGAAGGTTTTGACTACCAGTGCAAATTTATAAGGCACAGTTTCTTTAAAGGTGTGCTGTCAATGCTTACAGTAATTTCTCTGCTGATTTATACAACAATTTGAAAATAATGATTAATGTATGTTGAATGAAGTTTTAAACCAGTTTTTAAAAGACTGTTTTAATTGGCAAATCCACAGATGAAAGTGGTTCTTTGTCATCTTTATGAGTATGTTCACCTACAGAGAACAGAAAAGAGCAGAATCTTTCTAGGTCTTTCTAAATTACAGACATCCATTGCAATGCTGTTTAGTCATCTTCGGTTTTCTGTGCTACCACACTCTCCCAGACTGCCAACAGATCTAATTCCCAAAAGACGCTGCCTTCTATGTTTTCTTGTCTCAGCCCAGTGAAACTGCAGGCACAGACCTGTTCTGTCCAAGCCTGGCTCTGGACAGAGTCAAACTGGGATGGAGTAACACACAACAAGGGTCTCTCTTAGTCCTTTCTGTGACAGCTGTCTGTGTCCTCAGGTTCTTACCATAACCCTGCTGTTGTCCTGGATAGCCTTGTTGGCCGGGATATTGCTGCTGTTGTGGTGGATAACCCTGCTGTTGGGGTGGTCCTTGATATGCATCTTGCTGCTGACCATATTGCGAGTTTCCTGTAAGATCATTGTAAGAAAGCAAAAACTCATAAAGATACCTATTTTATTATTTTTTTCCTTCTAAGATGCACAGCCAACAACACAAGAACAAAATGAAAATGCAATACTGATTTCAAAAACTGAACAAAACAAAGAAAACTCAAACCAAACAGAAGGAACTCGGCCAAACAAACTGCAGTTAAAGCCAATTTTGCAAAGTTGAACTGCAGCATTTTCAGCATCTCTGCCAAACGAGCATTACATTTACTGGAACACCACAGTCATAAGATCATGACTATGCTAAATAAAATAAAAAAAATAAAAAAAAAGACAAAATTAAGGACAGCTACAAGAGCACAGACTAGCTACACAAGATCAGCAAGCTGTTTCCTAACGGCACTATAATTATACAAAATATATACACACACAAAAAGATATATAACTGAACCAACAAATTTATGTTAAAATAAAAATTTCCATTGAGGTAAAAAAAAAAAATCTCTAGAGTGTTTTAGTCATTTTACTGTTGTTAGAACGGCAAATTGTGGTTATATATTTAAGGTGTTTGCAAGAAATTATTCTGAAGGCTACAAGTTCCCTGCCATTTCCAAGACAGCCAGCAACTAGTATTCTACAAGAGCTTTGCATGGGTATAAGTTGTGTTGTGCAAGAATTTCTGTTCCCGTTGAGGGTGGGGGAGGAAAGGGAATGTCTGTGCGTATGTGTGTGAAGGTATATAGATACCTCCTTCGTAGTAATGTTGTGAGGAATCCTCATAAGGCCTATCGTAGCCTTGTTCAGGATACGACGGTTGCTGATAACCGTAATCATTATGACCTACATCAATTCGACAAGAGACAGGAAGAAACGTTAATGGCCTCTGAGTGAAAACCCTAAAAATATTTCATTTCTCAGAAAAATGAAAAAAAAATTTTCAACTGGATATACATGAAAAAGAATTTTCAATTGTATTAGCCAAAGACTTATTAATATGATTTCCTTTCATATTGAATTAACATGTGACAGGGGAAAAAAAAGGCTTAATGCAGTAGTTCTAGAAACATCACAGTAAGGGATGGTCTTAACCTTCCAATAATCGTTGTTGGGGGAGTTGGGGGAGGGGGGGAGAAGTACTTCATCTTTCACTCAAAAAAAATGAAAGCATTTAGGCCTTTCACATGTAAATAACCTGAATTAAATTAGAATGAACAAAGAAAGCAATTATCATACTTTGTCTAACACCTGTTCTGCTGATCTCCAATTCAAAAGCATATGCTAAAAGCAGTGTGAAATATAACAAATAAAGCTCAATGAAGTTATGAACCACCATCTACATTAAATTCTGGTTTTGAATGACAGAAATACAACACTCTCAAGGTTTTCCCTACAAACAGAATTCCTACTTAAAGTCTTAAGAAAACTTTTCCTCCTACATTCCAGTCCTGAGTAGATTCATTACAAACAAACCTTTCTACTCAGAGACTACAGGCATCTCTGATTAAGAAACCAATACATGCAGTAAGCACCCCACCTGTTGTTTTTAGCACACATATATTTTGTCTTACAGATGATGAAGATGTATCTTATTGCAAACTTGGTCAAGAACACATGCCAAAATTTTGTTTACATTTGAAATTAAATAGTATCAATTTGGAATAAAATTTTTAGATACAAGTAAAGAAAGGAGGAAACAGTTCTGAAACTCAGTGGTTTTGTCATCAGGTCTGCAACTGTACAAATACATCACTGATTGAATCTTACATGCATACATAACCATGTCTTAAAACAAGTCTTAAAATATTCTACTTGTGTTCTACATAAGAGTAATAATGAGGTAATGATAAAGATGATTCTTCAGAAGGAATAGATCCTAGAAGTCATCTGTGCTGCCACAAAGCCACTGATGGTAACACCAAACTGCCCTTACTAGAGTAAATTGCCTGTAACAATTTAGTGTTCATGTGCATACATAAATGTTCCAAAATGAAATCTGAATAATTACCAGTTAATGTAACTTGTAAAATAACACTGTACACACACCTCCAGAAATTAACACGTGTAAGCTTATACAGATAAGGCTTGATGTACCTTAAAATCAATTAGATGGAAATCAAATTCAAAAACTGACTTGCATCCCTTTATTTGCTATGAGTAGTTGCTTTGTATGCATTTTTAAACATTAACATCTACCACATTTCTTGAGCTTCATAAGACACCATGAAGTTGCACACATGGTTATCACAGTAGTCAGGAGTTAGCATCTTTGTTCTCCCAGTCTCTGCTCAGCCTGAAAACAAGTTAATTTCAACTTTTCTAACTTATAACACAATCCAATAGTCTTCAGCACTCCATATTCCAAGAGGTAGGAGGACAGATTTATGAAATTCAAAGTTTCAGTCTTGTCTTGAAAGCACTGAGGGGACATCTAAAGAGGATTCACATTTCCAATATCCTCAGGGCAGGGACCACTTTATTCCTATACAAATGTTAAACTGAGGCCCATACCATGTCAGCAATAACACATTTGTGCGACTTACATGAAAACGAAACACTAAGTTAAAAAAGTATTTACAGAAAAAACCCACATGTTTTTAGCAAGTTTTTTCAGTTCAGTAAAATTTTTAATAAAAGGATATCGTCCCCTCTCTTATTGATAATAAAGTTATGACTGTTTAAATTCATCTCAATTATATTAGATATGCTAAGGAATTCTCCATTCTTTGAGAGAAACAAATTATTTCCATTCTTTTGAAATCCTAAAACTGTTTTTAAGAGTTTCAAATGGGAGTAATACAAATTACATGCTTTAAGTTGCAAATTTAACTAGTCAAAGTAACTTAAATGTAGTAACAATTCTGAATTTGGAAGGTTTTTAAATGTGAGGTATGATATCCAATTACTATTCTTGCCTCATCACCTAATTTTGGGCATATGACTACATTAGTATTGGGCAGGTATAGAAAATGGGAAAGTTAACATTTATGAGAGATTACCATCAGGGTAATATTGCTGGTTCATGCCTTCTGGAGGACCTTGTCCACCATGACTGTATTGGTCCCCATAATAGTCTTCCTGGCCTGAGTACTGCTGTGGTGGGCCTGAAAAACCACAACCAGTCAATACGTAAATAACTTGTTTTCTCTGTTATAAAGCCTGCTAATTTCTGATTTTAGTATGAGAAATATTTCTCAAATGTACTCCCCACCCATACTGTTGCATTACAGACAATATATGTAATCTGGTTTAGTTAAAAAAAATAAGTAAATGTATCTATCTACAAATACAAACACACAGTTGTTTGGCTGCACTAGACTGAGACTATATATATCAAACTTCAGTTCTGAGCTCATTTTAGGAATATGTGTATAACAGACTAGAGTGTTAAAAATAAAATTATTCCTTGTTGAAAAGGACTAAAAAAAAAAAGATAACAAAAATCATGGAACATTTTTCCTTTTTTGTAATTGAATGAATCCAGAACCAAGCAGGTATTCTGCTCCTTTTCTGTACCTATCATTTAAATATGAAAACAGAATTCTGCATCAGTATAACTGAGATGCATAATTTCAGACCATATAATGTCAGAAAGAATCAAATGAAAAAGAAAACAAACTTGTCTTCACACTTCATGGTGATAGCAGTAATCTCTTGCTGCAAGAACCACCCTTAAAATGGGTAACAAAAAGAGTATGCAAAGTCTGTGACACCAAATGACTTGATAGAAATTTGGTGTAAGCAAGAAAGAGATGTAAAATAGTTTTAAACATGGTTATTTAAAATCAATGCAAAAAGACTGAAGTGAATTCCTACCTTGCTGTGGTGGCCTGTATGGAGGAATCTGTCTCTGCCCCATCATGTGATTTCCTTGGTTAACTTGGCCCATCATTCCCATCGGTGGCTGCTGCCCCTGGTAATGCTGGCCACCTGCCTGTGGCATGTTGTATTGCTGGGAGGGAGGCTGCTGATGCATCATTGGACCTGCAAAAGCAAAAGCAGCAAAAATGTCAAATATACAAAAATGATTTGTGATTAAACCTGTCCAAAAGAACATGGAAAACCCAACCTTTAAAAATGGACCAAAAAAGGCTCTGTATATCCACTGCTCTGGTAAGAGTTTGTTGTTTCTGGACCTATGCAAATGTAGGTGATCAATTCAGCAGCCGAACTAGAAAACAGCAATCAGCCTAAATAAGGTTGCTTTTTAGATGGTTTATCTTCAAAACCACAGATATTAATTTATACATACACAAAGACAACTGAAACACTTTCATGACTTTTTGTTTTAAAAAATATCTTCAAAAAAAGCGTAGGTGAAAACTTTGGTAAGTCATAGAAAAATTATTTGACATTTGTGATTTCCTCAGAGCATAGTTTCAATACACATACATAGCTGCTGTTATATTCCATCAACAAACCACTAAGCTGCTATCACAAAATCAACAATTCTATTTAGCCTGTAACGACAAACCACATGAACCAGACAGGCAATTACACAACAGGCATACGCAGAAGGCCCACAGAACACGGGCTCTGCCTGACACTGAACAGTCCTAAACAATCTCTAACAAAAAATCTTTCCTATCTAGTTGCACCAAGTTTCTATGAACCACAGGAAGAGACCAGGAGAGATCAAGTATTGTCCATGTTTTATGAACTGACAAAATCTGATTAAGGCTGTACTTAAAGAAATGCAAATTTCAGTAATGAAAACAGACAGTTAAAGAGCACCCTACTGACACCACACAGCAATGAAACGATGATTACACAGTTTCATTATATGACATTGAAGGTTAGACTGATACAACATGTAACAAAGAAGAGCCTCTGTGCCTCCTCTGTAGTACCACTTCAGAAAAGAGTTATTCCAGTATCAAAAACATGAAGAGGAAAAAGTTTTGAAAAGGAGCTAAACTTTTTTAAAACAGATTTTTGCAATATATTAATTCAAACAACTTCACACATATTGCCCAGTCTATAACGGTGAAAGCCTCAGCTTTTTTGGCTTTTTAAAAAACAATTTATTTTATAAACTACAAAGACAGTAAGAAAGTAGTAGCCTCACTAAAAACTAAAACCAACCATGACATTAAATATCAAACTAGCAGAGCCACTCCTAAGTGCTATCCAAGGAGAAAGAGATCACCTTCTTTCTGTATGCTTAGATTTTCTATTCCATTTAGTATTTTTTAATAACTAGGTGCTGAAGCACAAGCAGAAAGTCCTGTGTGCAAGTAGAGTACTGGAGAAATATCTATACAGCCAAGTGACAATGGATTTATACAGGCAAAGGAATATGTAGTCACTTATATACTGTCTATGCAGAGTTATGAAGGAAAGTTATGACAAATTAATTAGTGGTATGAATTCAAAATGCATTAGTTAAATCCCATAAAACCCCAATGTGGGATCTCTCACTGAGAAGTGGCCTAAACTTCATTTTCCTCTGAAGATAAATATTGGTCGCTCTTAAGAAGATCCAGTTATGCTTCTGTCTTTCAGTATGGCAAGTTTCTGTGTCCCGACTTTAAAGTAAAAAAAAGGGTTTTAAATTCAGATGTACTTATTTTAATTATTGGAAAAACAAATTTTCTTTTTTGATCTTCTAAATGAGTAGGTAATTCAGATTATTCCATTTCACTGCTCATCTGTTTGGAGGTACTGAGAAACATTAGGCAGTCTTAATAAAAAATAGAAACTTGTTGCCATAATATTCCTAGATCTCAAGAAGGCTTGTTAATTAACAATATTAATATTAGTCACAATACAATGTGATAAAATGTGTTGGGTCCCTGTGGTGCAATGTAGAGATTTTCTGTTTGCTTTTTAAATTAGAACTTCATTAACGCTTTGTAGAGCCACAATGAGAATTCACTACCCTGTATTAGGCTGTGTGTTGTGTTCATAACAGACGGCCTGGCTTCCTTCCAGTTTGGTTCTTCTTATTAAAAAGATACCTAAAAGAACCACCATGGTCCCTACTGCCTCATGGAACATATCCATTTTATGCAGTGGTTTTGAGGGATGAGGGAACTTTGAATTTATTCTTCCATTTGAAAAATCTAGCCTAGGAGAAAGCTACATATATTCATCATGTAATACTTAATATGACATAAAATCCCAAAACTTCATAAAACACTTAAGACTCTTAATTCATTATCTACTAGGATATGGACAAACTTGAGAAGTGTGCCCAAGAGAACCTCATGAAATTCAACAAGTCCAAGGTGCAGCACCTGGGTCGGGACAAGCCTGGATAGAGTACAGAGTGGGAAGCTCACAAAGAGCAGCCCTGAGAAGAACTTGAGGGTTTGAATTGATGAAAAGCTGGGTCTGATCTGGCAACGTGGGCCTGCAGCCCAAAAAACCAACTGCACCCTGGGTTGCATGAACATGGTCAGGTGGTCAAGCAAGGTGACCTGTCCCTGTACTCTGCTCTGGTGAGATCCCACCCAGAGTGCTGTATCCAGCTCTAGGCTGTGCAGCACAGAAAGACACAGAAAGACCAGCTGGACCAATCAAGAGGAAGGCCACAAGGATTATCAGAGGGATAAATAAAGAAACACTAAGAGAGCATGGAGCAGAGAAAGCTGCAGGGAGACCTCACTTTGGCCTTCCAGTATTTTAAGGGGGCTTTATAAAAGGGAGGGAGATGGACTTTTTATACAGCAGTGATGGGACAAAAGACAATAGTTTTAAATTGAAAGAGGGTAGGTATAGATTGGCTATTAGGAGGAAATTCTTCAGTGAGGGTGGTGAGGCACTGGAACAGGTTGCACAAAGAAGTTGTGAATGCCTATCCCTGGATGTGTTCAGGTCACCAGGATGGATGGGGCTCTGATAAATCTAGGCTAGTTGTAGCACAGGTAGGGAGGCTGGAACTATATGATCTTTCAGGTCCCTTTCAACCCAAACCATTCAATGATTCTATAATGTTTTATAATATTTGTGGCACAGATTTTTACAAGCACTCTAAAACACAGCTCTTGAATCTCCAATCAGGTAACAATAAACAACAAACTGCAGCAGCCCTCACCAAAACTGTGGTGTTTTCCCACATGTTTAAAAAAAAATGCTTCTTTTTTAAATGACGGTTTTAAGCCTTGTGCAAGCTGTCTTAGAAACTATAACGCAGGGTCAATTTAACTTGATAGACACTACAATTCAGATGTGCTTAGTCAAATGAACTACCATCTAAAGGTGTTTTAACACCAGGAGCAGTTTAAACATTATCTCAAAAGACTCTGAGCATACAAAACTTTTTCCTACTTCTAATGTATGATTGAGGCTGCAAATTAAAGACAGTAGACACTTTTCCACTTTATTACTCCACAAATTTCTCATCTCAAACTCAACCACAATTTCAGGTATCATTTAAAAGAAAACTAGAACACAAAATGACACAGAAAAAATTCCTTAGTTACTAACATTGCCTTTCATGTTTTACTCCAGGGAAAGAAGATGAAAGCACAAGCTCCGTGGCAGCTGTTTATATCTTTTGTTTTTTCATGACAAAACTACAGTGTCTTCTACAGCTAGACATCCTACACAATGCAGCTACAGCATGATGACATTTCAGAATGTGGAGGCAATTTTATTTCCTTTTGATAGGCTAGATTTCAAAAAAAATTGAGACTGCCCTGCTTTTTCCGTAACATCTTGGCTACTGTAAACAGTCAAGGTACTGAAACCTAACAGTCTCAGCTTACATGGGAGTGAACAGATGGGAAGACATTTACAAAAGGCAGTCAAACTCAGAAATCACTTTATCCTGATCTGCCATACCCTGAGTACATTTACACTTTAGCTAACATTGGATGTTCCTATCTTTACGTTTCTCTCTTTACGTGCATAACAAAACAACTGGAACCTGCATCTGTCTCATCTCTACTCTTTCCATATCTTCATATTTGCATGTAAGAGAAAGAGCTCTGAAATTTTAATGGAATTTTCCCAAGGTTATAGAAATGAAACTATCATTAAAAAATTTCAGCACCAGATTTGACAACTGGTCTGCAAGTGACTGAGTCAACATGATCTTGTTCTGTAGAAGTTACCTGTAAACTAGTTCCCCTCCCTTGCCACAGGAAACATATAATACTCATTCAATAGAGACTGGGCATTTGGCAATTTTGTATCAAGCTCTTCTAGCACGGAAATGGAATCCCAGCAAAGGGATCTGACAAATGAGAAATAGTCTCTGGGATGGCCACAGGTACCAAAGAGAGTTTCTGAGATGACCAAGCTACAATTTCTTGGTTCTTACTTAAAAAATGTATTAATTCCGCTATTAAATATTATTCCCTGAGTATGAAAGATTTGTTCAACATAAAAAAAGAGGAATTTCCATTCAAGTTTCAGGTTTCAGAAAAAATCATGCCTATATCTTGTCCCCTGAAAAGTCAAAAACTGGCAAGAGCTGAAATTTTTTTTCAACCTAAGTAGTTTACCATACACATGAAGAAATGCACCCATAAGAACATAGTTTCTTCAATATTCATTCAGCTCCTTCTGCTCCCCATTTTTTCCAAAAAGGCAGCCAATATTCCTTGCAGATGTACTGGGCTGCTGTATTAACTTTTCAATGAAGAGTCATCTACACAATCTCCCACTTATAATATTCTGCTTTTTAAGTCCAAAATTACTAGAATTCCTCTTTTAAACTGGACTGACTGTATAAAAACAATACCATGAAAACTTTCCTCTCATTTAAGGTATTCCTCTGGATAGCATTTTATAACTAGTGCAAATCAATAATGAGTACAAAGTGGATACAGGAAGTAAATCCAGCAAACAGTTCTGTTATTATGCATTTCATTTCTTAATTAGCACTTTTTCATTTTTTTCTTGCTAACACCATCTGCCTCACAAGGTGTATATACAGCAAGATGTTTTGGTAGCAAGTGCACATAAAGAGGTTATGCTCAAGCATAATCCAAGTGTTAGAGCAAGCCTAAGTGTTATGGTAGTTTTATCTATTATATAACAGTATGCTTCCTTTCCCCCAGAAGTACTGGCTTCATTCATTACACGGTAGGTATTACCCACTGGAAAACTATTCCAGTATTTTGCTTCTTCCTAATAGTTCATGTCAGATGTGATGCCTAGTCAAACACTGAAGACAGAACTATTAATTTATTCAAAGGTTTTCTTATGGCACCTATAAGTAATTTGTCCAAATCTTCATAATGAATATACTTTGACAACTCTCCTGTGAAATCAGATGGTATTGTAATCTTACCATCAGATTCATTCCTCTACAGATGAGGAACCCACACAGGGAAAGATTAAGGCCAAAAACATCTACTAATTTTTAACAGCCAACTTGAGATACTAAGACCTCATCTTGTGGAATATTTAGCATTATATTTAGCTAGTGCTGTTATTAACTGACAGATTTGGTAGGATCTCTCATTTTCAGTATGGATCAATCCCGTAAGACAAAGAAACAAAACATACTTAGGGGTTCACAAATGTCTCCTGACCAAGAACACTGAGGTTCAGAAATTTTGGTTCACTTGTGTTTCTGAATTGTTATACATATGACCAGTTAAGAAATCTTTGAGTCCAAATGTGTTTATTCCCCTTTTGTTAAACTGCACTGGGTGCATTTCCTAGCAGTTCGTTCTTTTTTCTTCACTTAGGAGAGAAGCCTGAAGTGGCCATGCTTGGCTGAGACATCTGCCCAGTCTGACTGGGGCTTGGCTACCTGCCTCTAAATTTCTCATGGTCTCACAGATTGCTGTAGTTGTCTGCCCAGCTGTCTTAGAGTCACAAGAGTGAAGATGCAAGAATACTTCCTCTAATTTGCCATCAAACATCAATACACATGTAACAACTAAGAGTAGAAAATGGAGGAAATGCATTAAGCAGAACTGACTGGGAATTATCTTAGATCAGAGTAACGAACATCCCCATCTTCAGACTTAAGACTTCCTCTCTCACAGGTATTTGGAACAGTATTTTCATTTAACAGCAAACAGCACTTTGTTTGCATAACAGACAAGTTTCAAAGCCTTGCTTTGAAGAAAGGGGCACATGCGCTCTTATATTTATATATGAAATGTTCTGTTTACTGATGTTTTTGTGAGATATTAAAGCATTTTAAAGAATATGATTTTTCACGCCACTGGCCTCTCCTTCTGTGAAACTTCTGCAGAAAATAGAACCAGCCTTGAAGCAGACACTTGAAATGGGAGAACTCTCACCCTAAAGGGTCAAAATTTGCAGAATTAGTTACACAATGCAAAAGCTTGCTGTGGGCCTAATGGCATTGTTCTAAGTAAAGATTTTGCTCTTGTTCTTGAGCCTATAATTTCGCTAATACTGTTTTATTCTCTATTCCCCGAAGTCACTTTAGTACCACTATTTGTTCAGCACAGAAATTTTTTAAGTTTATTTCTGCTTGGTTTCTAATGACCAATTTTCAAGTTTAACAGAGTACTGAAAACACAACAGAGGAATATTATGTAAAGAATGCTACTTTGAGACAGAATCATCTCCTAAATTTTAGGCCAGTCACACCAAATTGTTTTCTGCAGAGTGACTTCCTAGATGGCTCCCTCACATACTGCTACACAATTATTGCTAACTCTGCAACTAAAAAATCTGAATTGAAACAGCATAGGGCTTTTCCAAAGCATCTTACAACATTCACAGAATTACTACATTATGTACTGCCCAAAATACAGAAATAACTTCCCAGTTCAGAGAGACAGTCAAAAGTACTTCCACTTATGATTTCCCCTACTATGTACCTATCTTTTGTTTATTCCATTGTTATACATTAAGAAAAACGCTATTAACTATGTGGATGTTAAAGGCCTCAGATCTCCCACTTTCTCTACTGGTAAGAAAAGTGCAGAAACAGCTTCTCTCACCATGACTTATTTTTAGCCTCTTATTAAGTTAGTCTTTTGTCTGTTTTGCACCTTTCTGTAACCTAATAATCAAACTGATCAGTATGACCTGGTCTCTCTGTACACCTCAGGAACAGATGGTATCTACACATAAAGCGGAGCTTTGGTTTGTCATATGTCTTCTAGCAGGTGCTATGTACAGATCCACTGCAGTAAGAGACTTAACAGGTAAGCTGAAAATACTGATTGCTGACTTGTAAAGCACCTCTGTAAGAACATGCAGTACATATACAACTTAGTAATTTGCTGTGCTGTGACTCTAATGTAATATTTTAATTCCACAATGTCCTTGCACTTCAACAAGGACATCAAAACACCATCAGTTTATGCAATGGAAATACCTTAGATAGAAAATCAGCTTTGATTTTTACTACATACACAATGACATCTCATGAAAACAGTAGCGAGTACCAAATTTGTTCCTGGAACTGAATTTTGCTTCTCTAAGACTAAACAGACATTCCATGCTAAAACTGCTGAAACAGCATACAGCAGAAAACAAAGACTAACTAGGTCTGAGGGCTATCTGACTTTGATTTTTCCATTTAACCAAGACACTTAAAAGTAGAGATGTATTTCATCAACCTGAATGACAGTAACAGTTAGCTAGAAGGGCAAAGTCTGAAAAAGACAAAACAGTAGCTTCAGCTTATAACTGCTGAAAGTAGATCCATTTCAAGATTCTCACATTATACCTGAAAAGTTAAATGTCTGCGCATAAACAAAAAGTCACAGATATATGGCAGAAAAGAGGTGTGGAATCCTCCAAATATGGATACAGAATATTCACAGAGTATTCTGAGATGATCCTTCCACAAGGATCATTGATTCCACATCTTAGGTAAATGGTCCATAGGGTAACTGAACTCACAATTTTTGTGTTCTTAACACCATGCTCTGAGCAACAGAGCCAATCTCAATTACAAACACATATAGAGAAGGAAATCTACAATATAAGACCATTAAAAAAAAAAATCTGCACCCAAGATGTTTTCCTTTTACAGAAGCTAACAGATAACTCACTCACCTTGGTTTGGTTGCATGTTCATGTTTGGTCTGGGCCCGTAGTTGCCCATCGGCTGTCCCTGGCTCATGGTCATCTGATTCTGCACTGGCATGCTCTGTGACGATGGCACTGAGTGATTATAGCCACCCATGGACCCATGGCTACTTGAAGGCATATTCATGGAACTGTTTGTCATATTGAGCTGGTTAGGTCCAGGTCCTTGCATAGGCATATGGTTGGGTCCTTCAGAAAGAAAAACAGGGAAAATAGTTGTACATTAACCATCATAAAACCATAAACCATCACCAGGTGAAAACAGCCATACTGAATCACAAAAGTAAACAGAAGTCATTAAATACAATTACATGAAAACAAATTTAAAATACAATTTACACGTGATTTCCTCACTTTAGAAATAACAAAGTGAACAATAAAGTTCATCTCTACTATGAAATACATTTTCTTTTGTTGAGTAACTAAAACTACTGAAACAAAGGTGAATTATCATAGAGCTCATCTTCTATCCATATAATACACAAAACTAGTCTTTTTTGTACTTGCATAATACAGCCTGAATCTCATTCTGAATGGCACAAGATCAGTGTAACAAACAGACAGTTTGATAACTTCATCACAGCTGTAATGTTTACAATGGATGTAACATTTCTGTGTATTCAAACAACCCATGCTAGACAATTTTTTGAAACTAACAATTATTATTATTTTTAAATGCAGGCAGTATTAACATATACATGGTATAATTACACTGAATCATAGAAGCATTTTGGTTGGAAAAGACCACTAAGATTGTTAAGTCCAACAACAAATTTAACACTGTCAAGTCCACCACAAAACGCTAACTTGGGCTAACTTTCATTCAAATAATTATACAGTCACCCATAGAAGTAAGACAAGGTGACAAGCATTCCATGGATCACTGATACAACAGCAAAGGCTTTTATGGAAAACCTGTGAGCCAAACTTATTCTGCACAGGTGTTTTAATGCCCTTGTAGATAAAAATGTAACCAAAAGTTGTTCATGACAAGAAGACAACTCCTCAGTTTATCTCCTGAGATGGGAATGAGAACAAATCTTTGTGGTAAGACATCAAGACCTTTTTTTGGATACTTCAATCACGACTTTCTTATAAAAATGACATGTAAATGGAAAGCATTTAGTGACCTAGGCTGG
The DNA here is from genome assembly GCF_036417665.1 of Passer domesticus. Lineage (NCBI taxonomy): Eukaryota > Metazoa > Chordata > Aves > Passeriformes > Passeridae > Passer > Passer domesticus. The sequence continues at coordinate 115,727,461 of NC_087474.1, forward strand.
TTAACACATCACCTTTGCTGTGAATACGTAAAAGAACAACCTTGGAAACCAAGAAAGTGTGAAAAAAGGAACAAAGGGAAAATGTTACAGGTGATGTGCTGCATCTACTCTACTTGTAAATTAGGTGGAAAATTTCAACACAACAGAAAATCAATGCTTTTGGTTTCTAATGGACCAAGCATTGCAGTGATTCAGACAGTATGAAACAGTGTAGAATAAAAATGGCTGAAGAACTGTTTAACATTTTTGATCATATACTATATATAGCCAATATTCTGCAACTGTATTTGCAGATTACTAGAGTGGGGATGATGACTCAAAGGACAGTCTCCAAATTATCAGTTCAGCTTGTGAAGATGCAAAGGAAAAGCAACTTGCTCTAACACCTATGTGCCAACAACATCTTTTCACCTTTTATTTCCTCTCTTTCTGACAACAGAGGTTGAATTTGGATCATTCTCTGAATTCCATCTACTCTCAATGGGTACTTTAAGAAGTACAACATTACAATACCATCTGGTCAGTTTACTCATTACTTTAGGTGGAATAGGTGAACAGCTACTAGAACTAAAATTAGTAAGAATTGGGACTGGATGTAACTATGACAAGTAAAAAAGTAGATGAAATGCGTGGATTATGCCCATGACAAGCACCACATGAAGACCTCATGAAAATATGTAGAACCAGAGGACATGACAGACTAGGTGAACTGTAAACAAGGCAAATACTGATATGTACAGATTTCACCAAGAAGATGCTGCTGTTGCTTAACACACCACAGGTTTTTTGTTAAAGCTAGAAAAGTTTAAGAAGGAGTATCTAAAAGAAACTACATTACTAGTGCTGTAGGAAGGTACTGATTTGTTTACATATTTCCCAGTGAAAATTAAAAAAAAGACCCATGCACACACCCCCCTCTGCCTTCAGATGTAAACAGCTCCTAAGTCCTTGGCTAATGAAAAAAAAAAATGCACTAAAAAGGACACAGACAGCTGCACACAAGGTCACAGATACCATAATAACTGACTGAAACAAAAAGATGCAGAAGAAAAAGATAATGATAAATGAACATGGCTACTAAAGCCAAAGTGAAGAAACAGAGTAAGTTTTAAAATGTGTTTATCCTCTTGCCCTTAAGACACGTTACCGAAACACAAACCTATTTTGTCAAGGAAAGTGTAAAAGCTGAAAAAGGCATCAAACATGCAGTTCACTGTTCCTGCAAAACAAAGTGAGCAGAGATTGCGGATATGTACAAAGGCACGTCCACCACAAATACAGAAAAAGTAACTCGGTGAATAGGATTATGCCCACAAGAGTACTACAGATGCCTATGCTGCCCCTCTTCAATTCAACACTGCTTAATTCTGTAATAATGAGAACATGGAGACAGTTTAATTATGAAAAAGTGAGCTTGTCTCTAACCACGAGCTCAATCACGAATGTGCTCTGAGGTAAAGCTACAGTGAAGAAAAGCTTCCTACTGCAGTGCCAAGCAGAGCTGCTAGAAGTACACTTGCCTAAGTAAAGGAAGGAATACACAGGGTTAGTGCCACAAAGTTAGGGCCTGGGACTAGCTTTGTTTCTTTCTGATTAAAGGAAGACATTGTCAGTGATAGACTTCAGAGAGTTAGGCAAGCACACAGGGGAGCAAGTTTTTAAAAACTGGTAACATAAGAAACAAAATTAGGAAGAAAAAAATCATTGCAAGAGATAGCTTGAAAAAAATAACACACCCTCTCTAAAAGGTTGGTTTATATTCATGTCTCAGCACTAAAACAGAAGAAAGCATTCATAAGAAAAAGCTGTCATATGAAATGCAAGGTATGTGAATTTTCTGTGGTCAAAATCTAGGGGTTTGTTAGTGAGAAGCTAGAAAACAAGGAACAGAGAAAAAGCTAAAACCATAGGATCAAAAACCTTGCAAATGAAAAATAATAAAAACACACTTCACTTATACGTTTTTATAGTTTGTCAAAACACTTCATTGAGTTCTCTTGCATATAAGGACAAAACAATTGATTTTCTTTTTTTATATGGATAAATGAAATAGGAAGAAGAGGATATGAATGAACTGAGTGAATTAATGAGGCATGAAGTGTCCACTTTAAAGTAACTGCTTTAAATGCTATACTTAGATATATATACTTCTAATTAGATTTGTGTTATAATGAAGTTAGCAGAGTAACTATCTATCCTGAGTATAAACAGAAGTTCTTTTTCCTCTTAACCACCTATGCACACATCTTACCTCCAAGAAGCTGTAATCCAAACTAAATACATTTGAGACTACATTTGCAGGAAGGGAAGATTTTGATATAACTTGTTGGGAACACACAAACACCTGTGTTGTGGTTTAGAAATACTATTCCCCACTTTACCATTTCCACTAAAACACTCCAAATCACACACCACTTTGCTCACTCCCCTGTACCCCTTTCCTGTGCTGGGCTGGAGAGGTGAACAGGAGGCAAAAAAAGTAAAGATTACAAGTTGAGATAAGAAAAATTTACTGGAAACAGCAATGAAATAAGAAAAAGAACAGTAACAGCAACAGTATTAATAATAGTGTACAAGATGCAAAGGCTTCACAGGCAATTGCTCACCCCCACAATATCCTGCAGGTCCTGCACTTGCCTCCTCCTGGCTACTGCAAAAATTAACCCTGTTCTGGCTGGAACCAGGACAACCTGTTATTCAGGAAGGTCACCTACCAGTGCCATGAAAAAAGGACAGAGACCCCTACAGCTAGTCTTACCTTTCAACTTTTTATATGTGACAAATCAACCTCAAGAAATCAGGAAGACAACTTGTGCCCAGCACATCTTAGTTCATCATCTCCTTCCAAATCCACACCACCCTTACTTTGCATCACATAAACTCAGTCAAAGTAACTCTTCAGACAGCAATTTTTTCAGCTAAAAACCACAATCTGTCACAGGTACAAATAACACTCAAGTGTATCACCAGTTGAAAAAGGTTTGTCATGACTGTCTTCCTTGGCAAGAGGATACAGACACACATTTGTCAGGGGATGCAATTAAAGGCCCCAGCAGCACTTCAGGTTCTGTATTAACCAGGACACAAGTACAAGAAAAATCATCCTTTGCCCTTCAGGCAATGGGACAGGTCTGTAGCAGAACTTTAAAATTACTCATGCCCTGATGATCACTAGGCAGTTCTTCTAATCCTCTCATCAACCCTTCTTTTCTGCCCATACTCCAACCTGTGGAAGCCCCTGCTCAGGTAATACCTCAAATCCTTAGCGGGCATTTTTAAGAGCCTGCATTTTATTTTTGCCATGCTGGTCAACAGATGTCAGTCCTGGATTCTCTTGGTTTAAGATTAGTGACTTTACTCCTTTTATACAGATCATCTCCACAGATATTTAAGATTTTGTATCTGGTTTTTAGCATAAATGTTTATGTAAGCACAGAATAAGCATCCTAAAACCAGAAAGCAAATGCATACAATGCAGAAATTATTAGAAATACAGAGAAATTTCTCTGTGAAATATAGAAAGGTTCACAAGCAGGTAAACTAACAGACACTTGAAAAGATATGTGTAATTCAGCTGTGTGCTTAACAAGATGATTCTGTTTCCCTTTTTCCAACCTATGAAATGATTTTAGGAAGCCTTTCTGGTATTAGAGATGCCCTCGTCCTAAGCTGTTTATCTTCACATCCTCAGAGAAAACTTCAAACTGAGATGGAAAGAACAGACATTCAAGAAAGGGAATATGTTGGAGGAAAGGCTAAATTAAAGCTTAGTTGGAAACTGTAGTTAAGTATCTGTCTAGGTGAATACCAAAACAAAGCTATTTACCTTTCACATATTTTCCTAAGAGCTCTTTTCTTATTCTATCTAATTACAAAATATGTATGTTTAAGGAGTGACTTTTCTCCCCCGTGGCTCTGCAGTGAAGTCATTATGCTCACATTGTGACTTAGTAATCCTTCTCCTTGGAAAAGATCACTATAATAACAATAATATGATTACACTTGAGGGTCAAAGAGACTGATTTTTGAGAGGCAATGCTACTCTCCATGGGAACTGATGGATCTTAGATAGATAAAGGACACCATAATCAGAATATCTCTGCCCTACTTAGGGAGCAGCATATATTGCTCTTTACACTTCCAAATACAGGCCATGACCAACATGTATGATGAAACTAACTTCTCTAGATCTTTTATTGCACTTCTTACACACAGCCTCTGGAGGCTATTAAAGCTACTCTTTCAGAAAAGACACCATTATCAAGTCCATTTTATCAAGATTTGCACAGAAATTAGAGACTACAGCAATGTTTATATTTTTTGCTTTGTATTAAGTTTTGCATAGTTGGCTGTCAAGAAGGTTATCCCTGACACCAGTGAGAGATGAATTTTCAAAGAAGATCCTTTGACAGTAGTTTCCTTTTTTGAAAATATCAATACTTTGAGCAGCTTTTGCATGAAAAGTTCCTCCATAACAAAAAAAAAAAAAAAAGGAAGGGATCCTGAACAAAAGCAATCTTGGGAATGCAATTTTAAGCTGAAAGCCATTTCACATGAAATAGGCAGTATGATTTTACAAGTGGAAATTCAGGAAAATAGCCTCTATATAAAGAAGCATGCTCTTCCATTGCCTACTCCACTCTGATCTGACTGCTAAAGGGAATAGTTACCCCGAAGCCAGTATTGGTAGGTACAATGTGGAATTTTATTATCCTCCTTCTCTGCTTTGTTTCTGTCTTCCCAAGTACATTTCTTTTTATTACAAAACAGGATGGCATAGAAACCGACTTAAAATTTACACCTAGAACAATAATCTGGAGGCCATTTCTTTACAAATCCCTTACGATTCAACATATCTTCAATAATAAAGAACACAGGAGATTAGTGGAAGCTGTATAAAAGCAATCTTTTTTTCTTTTAAACACTTACCCAAATTAGAAACAGCCTCTTTCAGATGTATCTATTTTATTATTATCTAATTATTTACCTACAATGATTTCACATTATCTTTTTATGGAAGGATTTGTGTTCACTCAGCCACAGGCCAATACCTTTCCCCAGTAAGCCCTCTAAAGCCAGCTGTACTGCATGGTTTCAAACAGACTAAATTTAGCCAGTTCTGTTCATCAGAGGAATGCTGTGTGTCAGCTACATCAAAGCCCAAGGGCAGCCTGATAAACACTGAATACAGGTCACGTAGCTCTGTAGCTAACAAACTCTAAGAGAGCTTGTACTCGGGGGCATTCAAAGCAGTTTTGTCATCAACAATCTAGTATCCCTTGAGCCCCCATGTCGTTTCAGTTGCCAGGCAACGCTGGTGTTAATGTCTTAGAGGAGAAAAACTTACCAGGCATCTGGCCGTTCATCTGGTTCTGCATGTGTGGTGCAGGAGGGCCCCCACCTACCATACCATCTGAAGACATGTTGTGCGAGCGCGGGGGTGGGGGAGGGCCGCTCTGACTCATCCCGCCCGGACCCATAGGCATATTCTGTGTGGGTGGCTGAAAGGAGACAGTTTAGTCAAACACGAGAAGCAGTTAGTCTGACAAATGTATTATATGTACATATGGTACAGCACTACAGCCTATACTGCTCAACGGCGTATGAAAGAAAGTGCTGAAATGCATTTCTTTCTCTATCTGATATGTTTAACTCCTCCCAGCATTAATTCTGGCACAACATTGAACATTGTAATCAATTTTACATGAAGTATTACATGCAGACAACACCACAGCACCTTTGAGCACTACTTCAAAATAAAAAATTAAAAAAAAATAAATCAATGCCTCATTAAAAAATTACATCTGAACAGTTTAAGATTGCTTACACACACACAAAAGATTTCATTCAACAGAAAAATAAGCGTTCACTGTAATTCTCTCACAATAACTATTTGTTGCTGTTAACAGACCTTGCACTGGGACAAAACAGGTACAACATGAGATGAAAGCCTCTGAATGCTCATAGACCAGCAAAAAAATTGCACCTGGGTGTGGTAAAACACTAGCAATCTTCCCCGCTCTCCCCCAAAGCGATGAAGGCCTAGTTCATAATTCCATGCCAAACACCCCCTACAGACTGGAAGCACATTAGTGCTGGCCTCCAAAGGTCCAGAGACAGCTGCCTAGAAAGGATGTTTTTGGCAAATTTCCTAATGAAATTGTGAGGAAAATAACTGAATAACCTTGAGAGTTCAAAGAGGGAGAGCAAGAAAAACAATAAATACAAGGGGGAATTTACTGGTAGGTTCTACTCATAGCAATGTAAGGAGACAGAGAAACTGCTAGTAGCCAGCTTTGTTTTCCCACTAAAAACACCTGTGAGACTCTACGATCCTTCTCACATACCTCAGCCAAGCACTTTCAGGGGAGTAAAAATCATCTCAGTGAGAGCAAATTCCTGGCTCTCTGGCTTTTGAGGACTCTGTCTACAGGTTATAACTATTCATGAAAAACTGTCCCCATGAGACAACCACGTGTGCATTTTTCACCATTTCTCTTCACAGAGAGAACCAAGCAGGTGAACCCTAAGTTCTTCTCTAGCCCAGTCCCTGCATATGCATACACTATTCACCAGGTTCATAAAGATAAAACACAATACAGTAGTAAAAGAGTAAGGCTTTCCCAGTGAGTCTATGTTGGAGATGGTAACAGCAGGATAACACAGACACACACATACATGCACGTGCCAGGGGAGGGGAGTGAATGGTAGTAATTTGTTACCTCAACATTTCTTTAAATACCTCAAGCAGGTATTATTTTCCCTGCAGTACTTTAAAAAATTCTTCAGGAAACTAGTGAAGGCTTTTTTTCCAGCAGGAAGAAGGAAGGAGATGAAGAAAAATACAAGCAAACAGGCAACTTCTCTTACTAAATTCCTTTCATTCCTCCATGATGAAGAGAATAACATTTTACAAACAAAGTTCCTTCTTTAGCCTATAGCAGAAGCGGCAGGAGGTGAAGAAGGTTAAGAGTGAAAGGCAGCTCTACCCTCTGAACACTGTGACTGAAATGCTGCTCCATTCTGCTTCTTCCTCCTCCACTAGTGAGCAACCAAGGCAAGGTTGCTTCCCCTCAGTTCAAGTCTTCCATTCCTTCACCTTCAAAACTCACTATCATCCTAATTCTGCATTTAAGAGAATCTAACAGAAATGATCTAAAACTGATATACAAAGAAACAAACAAAAAAGAAAACAGACTATTTTCATTTTTGTTTGGAAAGTATGTTCAGGAATACTATCAAAACTAACACACTTGGTAACCTCCACATGAACAGAGCTCAGAGACTGTCCCATGTAAGCCACAGAGAAGGTCCATGCCAGCAAACTGAGAGCAGAGTCAAAAATCATACAAGCTGAAATGTTTTTAAAATTAAAATGAACTTCTTCAATTCCAAATATGAAACATTAGAAAGTCCAATGAAGTACTAAAGAAGATCAGCTCATACCTAGGTTTTAGCTATCCTGCATATGATATTGTACAAACATAGGCATGCCCTTATCTCTGGAAACAGGGACGCAAAAAAGCTCCAAGGATTATTTAAACAAAACTATATATATTCCAACTCTATTTAGTCTGAAGTTTTCAAAACAACTATCCTTCAAGAAAAACATTGCAGTTATCAAAAAGCATGAGAGAGTGTAGACATGCAAGGACAGGGAAGAAAAAATTGTTAAAGACTTTAGATACAAAAACCTTAAAGAGACTTCACAAACTACAGGGAATTAAGTCAACTGAGGGAACAACTAAAAACACTCAAAGAGGTACTACCAGAAAAGTAATTCATCAAGAGGAGCTTCTGGATATGGCAACAGCCCAAAGACCTGTGTGAATCCATATCAGATTCTTGAAAATTATGCAAGAAAAAGGTCCAAGGTGCTAAAAAGAAAAATCAATCTTCCATTAAAAGAAAGTACCCTATCAGATATCTAGAAGGTAGACAAACACTATACCTTCTACTTATTAAAAAAAGTAGTAGGACCAACATAGTAAAGTCAAACCTTTCTAATTTACTAGAAATTTTTAAAAATATAAATTAAACCACCTAGCTGCATAATTAACAGAAGCCTCTCAACACAAGTTTTTTGACAAAGCCTTTTGGAGCAATACATTGTCCAATGGCACCGATCAAAAACTGGCCAAAGGGAAGTTCGAAGAGTAAAGAAACTTACAGAGCTGAAAATATTTTAGTAAATGTCAACATGTGAAGCTACTGTAACATTACTGAAAAACGTGGAAGAAAGAATAAGCAGAAGGTGCCAAGTGATGTGGATAAATATACAGCAATTACATGGAACTGTAAACCACTTTATTCAGAAAGAGGAAGCTCCTATTGCCATTAATGCGGAAAAAAAGTAACAAATAAAAACAAATTGACCACAATCCAGAGAGTTTGGTGGGGAAAAAAATCCCAAACCAAAACAAAAAACCCAACAAAACGAACAGAAAACTCAAAACCCCACAAAATCTATGCATAGTATCTGTGGTCACATTCTGATTATCTTCAGTAATATCCAAAGTCAGGCAGAATACTAAAGAAAAAAAATGCTGATGTATTTGATACCATAATACACATTCAATTTGGGCAAAGTAATCTCAAAAAGATACTGTAAAAATAGCAGGATTCTAAAGAGAGGCACTCAGTGATTAAAAACTTTGACTGTTTACACCTGAAACAGCAAAAAGGACAGATTTTTTTCTTTTTGCATATAAAGGAATATAACTTAAGAGGATATGACAGGAAGACAATTTAATGTATGATACACACAAAAAGTAGATCATCCAATTTATGGTTTAACAAGAAAGAAAACCTCAGGAGAATAGTCAGTAAATTGAAGAATAACATTAAACATATAAGACATGCCATAAATCACATAAATCTGAGGTATTCATCAACACAGTACACTAGAACTAAGTTTAAATAAGATTAAGAGATAATTACACATACATATATGCAATAGAAATGGTTATATAGGATATTATATAGGATATTTTAAAGAGCATTACAAGCCTTTTCATCAGATCATAAACCAATCACTACCTGATAGTAATTAAAATGAAATGTCTCCTGCAGATATAATTATTCCCCAGTGAAATTCCTCCAGAGTATTTTTCTAGTGGATGCGGACAGCAGAAAACAAGAAAAAATTGTTTTTAAATGGTAACTTCCCGATTTCTATTGGACTTGATCCAGACTTTTACAGATAATAAACTTCTTTAAATTGACTTCAATTTAAAAATCCCACAACAACAAAAGAACCCCACCCAGCTACATAAACTAGATTTTTTTAACCTTTTTTGTCCCTTACAGAAGTTAAGAAAATTGACTATCCCCAGGAACATGCACTATATATAGCAAAGACTTTTTAAAAGGCAAAATGATCACACAAAGAATATTCACACATATTCAAAAGAAACAACCCACCCTTTACAGAAGAAAAGCTACCCAAAATGAACCCTAGCCATTAAGCCTAGATACGAAGGGTAAAACGACATCCAAACACAGTTTGGTTAACAGAACCAAAGGAAAGGCTACTTCCCTCTGTTTGCTGGAATTGTGACAAAAAGGAATGAAAATTGAAATCACTGCTGATTTTATTCAGATTATGTAGTAGAAAATGTAAATATTTTACTCCAGTAAAAAGTAAATTAAAGACTTAGAAAATGTCAGATATAGCTTCACTTGCTAAACGCTAACTTTTGGCTCATTTCCCCAAACACACAGATTATACTTATAGTGGCTATGAGCATTTAAAATGTATCAGAGCATGAAAAAAAATTAGAAGCTATTTAGTGGAACTCTAAAAATTTGAACTGGAAAAAGACTGAAACTGACCCAATAGTTGCCACATAAAAGAGACAAGGAAAAAAAAATAGATTTTAACTGACAAGTTCCAGCAAACAAAATCCTACTAAATCCTAAAGTTATTTGAATGCATGCTTTAAAGACAACAGCTACACTGCATTTTTAGAGGATTTTCTTTTAGATAATAAAATAGATCAAATGCAAGATGCAACAATAAAATCTCCTAGGGTGATAACGTGCACCTGAAGATGGTAAGATTTTTCTTCCCACCATCAGCAGGTTTAAAGATTTGTTTAGGGAATATCTATTGTTATAAAAACTGAGATTGAATATCAACTCAGTCACAAAAAAAAAAAAAGAGAGAAAAAAAAAAGAGAGAAAAAAAAAAGAGAGAAAAAAAGGCAAAAACCAGGAAATACTGTTAAGCACATTAAAACACAATACTGCTAATCAATACAACTAGCAACAGATACTTAAAGTACACTATCAAAAATACAATTTTCTTGAAATTCTCTCAGAATAACAATTAAAAGCTACAGGAAATGCAAATATAAATAGCCTTCTTTTCTTTCCAGGAGAAGCCTTAACTCCCGATTCAATCAATCATCTTTGTTTTCAATTCTCAAATACCATTTTCTGCAAAACAGCCCTTCCCAGGGGGGACTCTGCCCTGCTCATATCACATTGCTAATATCACAGGACCTGTCCCAGTCTCAGAGAGCAGTACTCTGTTGATAGGTGGTGATGGCACCTGTGGAGTACTCACTGAGGTGTCAGACTGGGAAATAAGATCGTAAAGGAATATGCTTTTGAGATTTGAAAGAGCAGAGAATTAATTGGGTTACAACTCTTCTTCTACAAGGTACCGGGTATTCTAGTACTGAGTGTCTTCAATAAAATAAAATTAAAAAATAAAATAAACCCCGTATCAATTCTCAGCTAGTATAATATTTGGGGATAGGGAGGATTTCTACAGGAAAAATATTCACAATCATGTCTAAATAGTGAAATTAATTATAAATGTAATTTGTGCTCTCACTGTTGAATTACCAGTTGTGATTCAGAGTAAGGAATTTTAAATTTAGAATGACAACCAGTTTACATATCTTGATTTACATCAGTATCTTCAAAAATCAGAGAAATTCTGACTTAATACTTAAACATTCTGTTCAAAGAGGAAATTGGAATCTTTAATGTTTCAAATTGCATATATCACAGCATAAAAATATTTTACTGTCCCAATATTCTTTAACAACTTTTTAACAAACAAAATTTAACCCTGAAATATCTGATGTTCTCTTAGCAATAGCTACTCTGATACTTATAAAAATAACCTCCCAAAAATTATTTGGGGGGCTTTAGTAGAACTAAAAATTACTTAAATCAGAAATTTTAAAAACAAATTCATTATTCAGTATTTATTCATATGGGTTTATTAAAAGTAACCGTCAATCAGTTAACTGTGGATGTTAACTCAGGGATCACTAAATTACAGAAACTAGACAGCTTCTGAGGTGCTCCATAACTGCCCCAAGAAATGCAGTTCCTATCTGTCCTCAGAAGCTTTGTGTTCCACAGCCCTTGCCTCTTTTGCTTTTAAGATGGTTTAATGTTTGGTCTGATACTTACAGATTTTGCTTGCATTTAGTAGCCTGAGAGAAAAAAAAAAAATCCACCTCTGTTCTAGCTAAAAGGCTTTATGTAAAGCCACCCAAAGCAGAAAGAATCCAGCAGAACCCTCAAGCAAGGCATTTGGGAAACAGCAAAACCATTCAGCCTCTGCACCTATGTCACCAGACTACCTGGTACAGCTCTCAGGAAATAGCCTGCAGTTCAAAAGGTATTTATTGTGCAGATACTGCACTACAGAGAGGCAAATGATATCTTTGAGTATGAAAGAATTACACTTTAGAGCATACTCCTCATTCAAACTGCCAGTGACTTTTACTGCTTTCTAAATCAGCCACAGAAGTTCACAGGCAACAGAAGTGGTTTTTTGTGTACAGTGCACTAGCTCCCCATGTGGACACACCTGATTAACAATACATGCAAAGTAGCTTACAGAACTTAGAGCTATCCTGTGGTTTAAAATGGCAGCTATTGGGCTCTGAATTCACTTCTAACATCCTAACAACTGAAATTCCTGTATTTATTTTTTTCTTAGTGTAGTTGCTGGGTTAAGAAGCTCCCACCAGTGACTCTTCATTTCCAAGAGAACCCCTTCAGTTGTGCCAACACAGCCACCTTCTTCTAACATCTTAAGAAATTATTATGGTTTTTTTCAAAACTATTTAACATTTAATCAGAGCAATTATTCTTCAAAATCCAAGCTTCAGTAATCACTAATAGCTCCCTTGCCTCTTGACAGGAAACATTCAACCTTCCTTTTGCTCCGCTCTCTATTAATTCAGTTTACAAAGAGTTGAACTTGAACTGGGCATGGACTTGTGTTCTGAAAGGTTAATGCAAAATTATGCGGCATACTCCACATACCAGAAACATATTTTCTGCTATGCCACCTGTCCTGATTTCTGCTGGGATAGAGTTGATTTTCTTCCCAGCAGCTGGCGCAGTGCTGGGTTTTGGATTCAGTAGAAAAATGTTGATAACACACTGATGTTTCAGTTGCTGCTAAGCAGTGCTTACTCTTAAATCAAAGGTTTTTTGGTTTCCCAGGCTCTGTCAGCAAGGTGTGCAAGAAGCCAGGAGGGAGCATGGCTGGGACAGCAGACCAAAGGGATAATCCACACTACAGAGCACCAAACTCAGGCTGAGCACTGGTCTGTGGTTTTACTGTCTCATTTTAACTATAATTATAATTTTATTGTAGTATTTTATTTCAATTATTAAACTGTTCTTATCTCAACACATGGGTTTCATCTTTTTTCCTGATTCTCTTGCCCAGCCCACAGCAAGGGGAAGGAAGGTGTGTGGGGTAACCAAGCAGCTGCATGGTACTTAGCTGCCACTTTACCAGGCACTTGGTGCATAACTGGACAATAATCTCATTAATTTAGGATTCCTCTCATCATCAGTAATAAAAGCTTTACTCCACCATTTTATTTTAAAGTGTCAAAACTGAGCCACATTTTTATTCTCAGGATGCCACCTTGCTTTTTTCAAGAAAAGCCATGTCAAGGTAATTCAATTAACATGTATTTTAGAACAGCTTTTGTATTCAAAGTAAAGGCTACTAGAAAAACAGAGAGCACAGCTCAGTTCTTAAGATTCAGATTTTTTTCTACAACCACATCGTACATTAAAACGATAGATTGAACATCACCCCTTTGAAAAATTAAGTGTGTAAAATTATATATGAGTTTTCACTGTTTGAATGAAATCATGCTTATAATGAAGATTCCTATTTGGCCTGCAGAGCTCCACAACTTAGAACCATTAAACACCATTACTAACACTTCATGAAAGCTTGTCTTCAAGTTAATTTTTGGAAGTATTTAATTATTTTGTGTATGGGCAGTGATTGTCTTTGGTTTTGGTTTGGAGATTTTTTTATATTAGGAAAAACCCAAACCACAACAAACCAAACTATCTCTTGATGCAGTTGCTTTGGAAAGAACCAGCATTTCAGTGCTTGTTGAGATTAGGTGTTTATAAAAAGCAATCATTATCTTATAGAGAAGTATTTTATAACTAAAGTGACATGAACTCCTCCCTAATCTGTGTGACAGGTTTGGGAACAGCACAAAATAACGCATTTTGCAAGTCCTAAAAAAAGCTTAATTTTTGAAAGAAACAGCTCAAGAAAAAAGGTATTTCTGGTTTGTAATTAGAAAGTTTATAAATAACCTTCACAATATTATGAAATTTAGAAAAACTAATGCAATATTCAGATTCTTCTATGATTTAGACACAGTAAGTTTTCTTGGAAGTCATTACACATACAGACTGTAACTTAGTACTGCAAAAAAACTGGCACTTCCAACATAAAAGAAAGCTCAATGTTACACAAGTGAGTAATAATCAGAAGCACTTATTTTCAACACCTTGAAATACACGCTGAAATCTCATGCTCTGCATGCTGACAGAATGTAAGAAAAACTGAAAAAAAAAATCACTTCCTATACTAAAAAAAAAAAAAAAAACAAACCGCCCCCCATAAAACAAAACCCAAAAAAATCCAATAAAAACCCACACACCAATGTTCCCAAATAACTCCTGCAGATCTCAGTATCTGCCCATTACAAAACGGAAAGTTTCCCACCATATACCAAATAAAATGACAGTCATGGGTTGTTTCCTTAGAAGTATCTGGCAAAATGAAGACATAGAAGAGAGGGAAGATGTCAGAAAAAAAAACCCAGAAAAGCTGGGGGTTTTTTATTCAGTAGTCTTCAATGACTTTTTAAGGGCACTAAAAACACTTCAGAAAACAAAAAATATAAGTCAAGGAGGATGCTTGTTCTGCAGGTTGAAATTTCATGTTTAGAAACACACACAATACCTCACCACCACTTCAATTGCATCTTTGCTCTCTACAGTTCAAGGACATCAGTACCTTGCTGTAGGCCTTCCTCAAAAGCAGCACCAGTGAAAAACCACAAGAAAGCAAGTGTTGTGTTCCTCATGCTGCAAAAGCCCTTTTTGGGAAGCTAGCTTATCTCAAAGTGATGGTAAAGAGACTCTTGACTGTGATCCAAGAATACCTGCCACAACTCAGAAAGAGACAGCAAAATGTTGCATGAACTTCACATGTGAACTCAGTCACTGCTCTAATCCAGCCGGGAAGACACCACATTACAGGCCTGTCCTTAATAACACAGCTGTTCACACAGCTGAGGAAAAACTGGGTGACTCAAGAACTCATACTGTGTCTTTTAATGTGAAAGAAGGTGTCTTACCCCAAAAGTAATAATTTAATACTCTAGTACGCATACAAGACTACAGGAGCTTTGTTATGACACTGGATTTTCAAAGTCTTCCTGGCTCCCTTCACCCAGACTCTGCAGTGCTTTCTTCACTCGTTTCTCCTTTCCACACATCCAGGTCCCAGTTATACAAATATTTCTCTGCACAGCACTGTTGGATCACTACACTTTTTGCTCTCTAAGGCAATAACAGAGTTTCAGAAACTACATCAGTCATTTCATTAGAACAGTGAATTCTGAAAGGCAAGGGAAAAGGCACAACAGCCGACTACAAGCATTTCTCCTAACAATATAAAGCATTAAGTGTAAGGAATATTGCTAGAGGACGCAATGAAGTTCTCATAAAGTTGGAGTAATTTTTGCTAGCATTAAAAATTTCAATGAACCTGATAACTTATGTCTTTTGTTCAGTGTAAATGATATCTGAAGAGAAGCATTCTCTTTTCAGCCTCACTTTAAGACATAACTATTATTTTTTATGAAATGCTTTAAAAGTTGTGAGATTTCTTGAGAGCTTATTTTCCTGATTAAATGACAGAATAAAACTTAAAACAAAAAAGAAAATTTAGTCTACTGGGGGGAACAATCTTCCAGAAATTAATAGATGAGACACACCTGATGGATACCAAATTCAGAAGGTATCCAAGCTCAAGGTCTCCTAACTTCTGTGGAAAGAAACTGCAACAGTAGTAGCATAAAACTGATGTATTTTAGTATTAAAAATAGTAGATGTCTGCACACACAGTATCTTGCTCTGTATTTACTGTTACCATCCACACCTTGAATTTAGTAAGGCTGATCAACTGCTGATACATAAGCATGGTCAAGAGAATCATACTACCTCCAAGTCAGCATGAGCCTCACCAGCTCCTACACGGAAAGCCAGTACAGGAAAAGCCACTGAATTAGTTCATCTTGCATTGAAAAAAGAAAGATAACATGATAGCTCACATGTTCCCAAATTCTGTTAGCTAAAATTTACTAGCAAGACAGAAAGAATTTAAAGAATATTTTCCTATAAACCTCAACAAAAATCATCTTGTCATATTATGCTACATTTTGGGACAATCTTCAAAGATTGTAGGTCAGAGCACCTACATATAGATAAGACTGAAGATCTGAATTTCATTTAGTATTTTTGAAAGAAAACTCAAAGAAACCCAAGAACCTTTATTCCCTTCCTCACCTGTCCAAAAGAGACTTTCTCTACCCACTCACACACACTATGCTACTTTTCTCAGTACCATGGAATATTCCTGACATTGGAGATCAGAAACACACTTCTGCCCAGATCTGTAAAAGCCTTTCCCAGCCCTATCTTCATTTTCTTTTAGGAAGACAATGTCATCAAATTGAACTTTAAAAACAGGGCTGTCCACCAGGGACTAGGACAAGGTCAAATTCATTTCCAGTTGTCATCAGAACCAGGATATGAATTAAGCCTCCAAAAACATATTAGTTGAGGAACATACACAGCCCTCTTAAAGGGTTCTTTCCCTCTCCCTCAGCTACAAGCATGGATTTATAAAAAGAGAAACCTCTACAGGCACAACAGGTTGGACATAATAAAGCACTGTTTCTATAGTCCTCTAGGTACCAACTTGAAAGGATGCTTCGCCAGTAGCAATGATTGGAGAACACTTCTCCAGAGACCAAAGAAAAAGTAATTCAATTTCAGCTGGTGAAAACTAGTATCTAGGAATGGCTGTTTTATAGACATTCTTTTTAGCTTCATTTTGCAGAAATGAATCAAAACTATATTAATTCAAGAAAAGTCTTATTATCAAAAAACAAAGAACTTCCTTGTATTACTCACAATGAACTCCCCAAGCTTTCTGTTTACCACAAAAAGCAAACAGACAGCAAGCTGTCTTTATGCTGCTGTTTCTTTTCTTACTGCTGAATAAACAATGGAAAAGGGGAAAAATTTGAGGCATCTTATAAAATACAGAGCTCGGGAATACAGATTGAGAAAAAATTCAGACTAAAAAAGACAGCAAGTAATATCCAAGACATGCAAAGTGATGTAGTGTTTCAAGGGCCTCTGGGCCCTTACTTCTTTCATATTATCATAATCCACCTTATAAAAAGGTTGTTTTCCAATACAGGAGAAAGGCAAAGAATTTGAGACTCACCTAGACGGTGGAAAAGCAGAGAAAAATTGACCCAGCCTCATTCCACTGGGGCAAGAGAATGGATGATATTGCAGTGAAAAATAAAGAGACAAGGAAAAAATCCCATTCCCCCACCTTTCCCTATCTAAGAGGGAAAAGAGTACTGATGTAGGAGTTGACTAGGAACCATACCACTATAGTTCTCAGCTGAGGGGGAAAAACAAAAAAGGAAAAAAAAATTCTGTCTTTGAGGCAGACCAGATAGATGAGCATTGCATATCTAATTCACAATAAGAGTCTACATTTAAACAAGTCAGATTTTAAGCAACACCTAAGCAGTGAGATTACTCCAAATAGAGCATAAAGATGTATTCACTGTACAGTATATCACACGCCAAGTGTTTGGTCTTTATCTCAAACATTTGGTTGGTTGGTTTTTTGTTTGGGTGGGGTTTTTTTACCTTCAGGAATCCAAATAAAATATATTCCCTACTTTTACACTACTTTGTACTTACTGCTGGTAGTAGAGACTGCATGTTCTGGTTGGAGTCAGCAATAGTGGCTAGGTAAACCAAGTTTGTATGCAGCATCTGCTGGTATCTATCAAAATAAACAAAGCAAAACAAATCTTAATTCATAAATACAGTAACATCAGAATCTACTTTAATTCCACAAATGTAAAGAAAGCTACTTATGCAAAACAAGACTCAAGAGACTTACAAGAGTACCATTACTAGGAATCTTAAGCCTTTTCCCTCACACTTATCTATTATCCAATCTTTCTCAATGTCTCCATCACATCTGTGCCTTTCTTGCTATGAAAAAAAATCTAAAGCTGGGTGACACTGTTCTCACATATTTCACTTCCTGCCTTAAACTAAATCACCAGAATACATACAGGGAGTGTGTTTGTGTCTGGTATTTTATTTTTTATTATGTCCCCATATTCAAGATATCATAGATTTACATGACCACATTTCATTAGGACCCTGAGCTTTGGAAGTTTGCTATGGAATAATTTTTCTGCTAGAGAACCACAGTCCTGATTCTCAGTATCTAGCCCACAGTCACAAAAACAACCTTGACAGCTGCAGCAGATTACAAGTACATAACTACAGGCTTGCAAAAAAAAGTAGTTCCTTAAACCAAAAGCACCTATTATTTATGATCCCACTCCTATTCCCAGATCACCAGTTCTCTTGGCAAGGGAGTAAGACATGCTATCTGGCCATATTTGTCTGATTACATGGGTGCCATCATCATCTCATGCCAGAAAAGAGTAATGGGAAAATAACACTCCTTAACAATTCATTCCTTCTATAGTTCTCTCAGATCATTCTACAAAGACCCCACTAGACAGGAAGTCTATGACAGATATTTTGGCAAACCAAACTTCTACAACAAGCCTGTTAGTTCTTGGACATGTGAAAAGCAGGTGGTTTTCAAACATGCCATCAGGAAGCAGAAAAGTCCATTCTCCTACTTAGCTTTGAGAATTTTTCAAACAAAACTACTTCTTTCCAACAATGTAATTACAATACAGAAGAAAAAGATCTTTGTTAGACAGTCCTTATTTTTATGAGCATCATCACCACGACATTAACTTGCAGTAGGCAAGTTGCAACATTTCAGTGAGAAAAGTGATACTCCTAGAGCAAATAAAACCCACCCACCCCCAAGAATTTCAAGTGTACTATCTGTAGCAATGCCTTTCTTCACAGCACAGATGTCCTGTAAGGTAAGCTACACAAATCAAGAATGATGATCTAGATAGAAATTCATCCACAGTAGGTATGGATTAAGGTCTTACTGAGAGCATTCAGAAGTCTTTCCCTTGTTCTGATAGTCCATTATACACTGGATAAGATGGTTGTTTTCATCCAACATCTGAAACAATAAAGAAGAAGTTTGAAGTCAATTCCATGCTCTTTTTGGAAAGAAACTGAAGAGAAGTTTGAGTCTTGAGTAATGCACCTCTTCTTAAACAACAACAAAAAATGTTATCCAGAAGTTTGACATCACCACTTATTTGCAGGACACTGTTTTGCTCCCATTTCCACCCTCTGATCAGTTTTACAGGTTTTGGCTTAAGGGTTTTACAGTGCTACCATCAGCAGCTACATTTGTGAAGCATCCTTCAGCAAATACCTTCAGCAAATTCAGAATCAGCAAATACCTTGCTGATTCTGCACCAAGTTCTTAAAAAGTTTTAAAAGTTTTCTGCATTCCTTCATTTGATTGCTAACAAGAAATTCACTCAAAAGTCTATGCCCCAAGCTTCCCTTTTCCTTTTAAAGCCTGCAACTGCTTATAAATTTAATTTTAAGACACTGAAATTGTTATTGATGAAAACTGAGCTGGCCAGATTTGTTAAAAGCAAATGTACTAGAAAGCCAGGCAATATTTACATGAAAATCTCTAACTAAACTGCATTTTATAAATATTTGGTATAACAGCACATCATGGTTTAGGAATGGTATTGCCCAATTTAGTATTCCCATTGAAACACTCCAAACCATGCATTCCTCTCCCCACTGGTAGGGTGGAGAGGAGAACTGGAGGTACAAAAGGTTAAGATCACCAGTTGAGATAGCAAAAATTTACTGGAAATACCACTGAGATGAGAAGCAAACAATACCAGCAAAAATACTACTAATGGAGGGTACAAGAGCGCAAATGATTCACAGACAAGTGCTCACCACACAGAGCCCCCAACAATACAAGACCCCTTCCACCATCCCCTGGAAATGGAGTGAGGTGCTGCAGAAAAACCTCCAGGTCCATGCCATGAGCCCTCCTGGCTGCTGCAAGAATTAATCCTGTGGTGGCCAGAACCAGGACAAATGGACACAATGAATCTATCATACTTCAGCAGAGTCTATGAAAATGAACACAAACTAATTAGTTTTCTCACCAAAAAAGAGTAGTTCTAAAAATCATGGCCAATTTCACAACTTTCTACAAAAAGTTCATGAAGTCAGAGTGTTCCAAGCTCTGTAAACAAGGAAAAAACACACAACCTGGTCTCCTGGAGTGCACATGGCCCACACTCATCCTTCTAACTCACGCTCTGCACTCTGATCAGGCAAGGTTCACCAGAACCATGGCTAATCTGAGCCACCAGCCAAGTTATCAAAGTCAGCTTACAGAAATGGGAAATTTACTGCCAAATGCAAAATTTTGCATCAATTTACTCCTTTGCTTTCTCTCACTGGAAAGCTAGATCCCTTTACTCAGCTGCTGAATTTCACAAAACTAGCAGAATCTTAAAACATCCTACAAATCCTCTCCTCCTTCCAAACATGGCTGAAACTAGCCATGACTAGACTCATCCTTCCACAAGGAAAGCACAACACCATTCCACAACCTTTATTTCCCTAACAAATTCTACAGGGAGGGGGAAAAAAAACCAAGTAGTGACACTTTTTTCTGTACCTAATCCATCTCTACTATGAAAACAGTATGGAGTCAGAAACCTTATGCAGTTCACTCAGGACTTCTATCCAGTAAGAACGAGCCAGTCAGCCAAATTTTCTTAAACTTTAAACAATAGTTCACCAGAATAGACTAGAATGATCCCAGTGCAAGTATTCTGCCTGAAATGCTGGATCTGGAAATACATTCATTAAGCACTAAACACAGACATAACTGCAGTATTTTCAGCTACTGTGTGAGCCTCAGAAAACAGGCCAAGCTACAGCTGCACTCTCTGAAGAGGACCACAAACCCACTGCTACAGTGGCACGCAGCACACGTACTAACTTCAAGTTTTATAAGAAACACAGTGGCCATTTTCATCAGAAAAAAAGGAAAAAATGAGATAATACCTTTGATACCAAAGTCTAACAAAGCACTTACAAAGCTGTGAATCAAGGCTCTCCTCAGAACACCTCCCACCGTCCTGAGGGAAGCAGCAGATTCTTAAGGCTTAGCAGACAAGCACACCTTGAAACTGCCCATTAGATGGTTGCATTCTTCCTATAGCCATGTAAACCAGACATCTTGGGGAGGAAAGGACTGGAGGGGGACAGGAATAGTAGGGCTAAGAGGACAGGGAACAAGAAGGAACATAACTGCATCCTATGTGGGGCTGCAGATAACTGGTTTTTTACAGGTTTAACTGAATGTTTGCTGATAGAGAACTGGGATAGTTATAAACACTTACCATCAAAAGAGAATTTAGTTTCCAGCTGGATAATATACCTTCAGGGCTTCTGATAACTTAGGTACATTACAAAAATTCTTCAACTTTGACACTGGGGTTTTGCCAGCACACCACCATCAACCTAATAGTTTGACTACAGACTGAGGAGAATTTTATCGTCCATATTCTCAATGTGCACCTCAGCATCCTGAAGTCTCTACTGACTACCTCTGTGTAGCTTTCCACCCAATGGATATGAATTTTTCATCAACAGTTCCTAAGCACTGACTTCTCCTACAGTACCCTGGATGTTCCCATTACAACTCCAGGGTCTTCTTTGAGGTCCGTATCGCTGTAACATCTGCTTTGTAGAGGTTCCAATTCTTTACTAAATCAGAGACCAGCTCTATCTACCTAAAGAACTCCTCTACATAAGGAGCTGTACCAATCTGAAATCTGTTTGATTCGCGGCCACCCACACCAATGATGGTACGAGTCTTAAGTTCCTAAACACCACACAGTTACCAGTGAACTTGAACGTGCTCCTTTGTTGCTGCTGTGGATTATTATTAGTCCTGTATGCGCTTCTCTTCGATCGCTTTAGCGAGTTAACTTGCTCCCTCCCACACAAGCTTAGGCGGAGTCGTCCGGAGCCGCTGTCATTGGCTCCGAACGCGATATTCTTTTTCAATCACACCTCAGGCTTGCTGGGAGGCAGCCGTAACTACCAGGTCGACCAAGTTTGGGAACTGGAGCCGCCTCCCGCCCCGCAGCGCCCGGAGTCAGGCAGAGGGTCTGGAACAGCCCGGCAGCGCTCCCGCTGCCAGAGCCCCCCCGCAGGAAGGACTTACTCGGCTCCTCCACTTTCAGTCCTCTCCGTCAGCTCAGGCCCGCGGGGGCGATCGGGGCAGCCCAAGCGGAGGAAGGAAAACGCGGGCTGGAGGCGCCCAGGGGCATCGCCCCCCTCGCCCGGCGCCTCCCGCCGGCCCCGGGACCCTCCAACAAGTGTCCAAGCGCACAGCGAGGGGCAGCGTCCCGCCGGGGCCCAGCCCCGGGCACGGCGAGTGCGGCCCGCCCTCCTCCCTGCCCCGCCGGGGCCTCGGCGCTCCGGGCCTGAGCCGCCGTCGCCGCCGCCCCCGTTCCCCGCGCGGCAGGAAGCGGCAGCTGCAGCCCCCGGGGCCGCCCGGGCCGGGCCGGGCCGGGCCCTCCTCTTCGCGCCCTCCTCACCTTCTGAATGGCGGCCGGCGTGATCTCGCCCTTGCCCCGCTGCCTCGGGGCCGCGAACGCCACCGACATGTCTGGCGCTGCCGGGAGCCCCCGCCTCCGCTCCCGCCCGCTCGCGCGCGCGCCCCGCGGACCCAGCACTGGCGGCGATCCGGGAAGAACGCGGCGCGCGGGGGGGCGGGGGCGCGCGCCCAGTGGGACGGCCCATCCCCGTCCCGCCGGGGGAAGGGGTTAAGGAGGAGCGGCGGCGCCTCCCTGCTTTTCCCCCTGGCGAGGGGGCGTCTCGATGAGACCGTGGCCGCCCCGCACGGCCCGGCCAGAAAAACTGGACCGAGAGCCGACCCTGAGCCGCTTCGAAAGTGATCTCCCCGACACAGCCTTGTCACGCGCCTTTCTTGTCTACCCCTTTCCCTCCGTCGCCTTGGTACGTTCCTGCCCGACGAGCCTCATAGCAGGGAAGTGGTACGGTCGACTGGGGGGGTGGAGGGGGGGTTGACGATGCTGTGGCGCGCACGTTGCTCAGGCTGTGCCGGGCGGCAGTCTCTAGTCCCCCCTCTGCCCAGCGCCGCAGTTGGTTGCACCCGGGCAGCCCGCTCTGGCGGCAGCGCGGGGCGGAGCGGGACGGGACGGGACGGGACGGGACGGGAGGGGAGGGGAGGGGAGGTGCTGAAGGGACGCGCAGGGAGTTGGAGGAGACCCGGTCTGGAGCATCTCTCCTGAAGGGACACTGCAGGATCTGACCCTGTTAGTCTCCAGAACAGACGATTCATTCATGCATGTACACATCTCAGAGGAGGGTGCCAAGAGAGTGGTGCCCAGCGACAGGACAAGGAGCAGTGGCCATAAACTAGAAAACAAGAAGTTTCCTCTTCGACATGAGGATTTTTACATGGAGGGTGGCAGAGCACTGGAACAGCTGCCCGGGGACGCCTGCAGGTTCACTGCCCTGAGAGTGAAACAGAGCAAGAAGAAGCTCGGCTGCAACATTAAACACTAAATTACAGATGCTGGGAGCCCTGAAACCAGCCTCGATTTGTATCAGTGCAGCCGCTGGAGGGAATCTCGGTGTCGCTGAGGAGCCTCGTGAACAAGTTTGCAAAGTCTAAGGGAGTTTTTGGAAGAATGAAGAGTTGCAATGGGGAGTTGGTACCGGGAGATGGAAAGTCCCCAGCCGAAGCGTTTTAAACCTTCTTTTTCCTTGGCTCAGCCTGTGTGCAGTCCAGTGCCGCACTGCAGGCTGTGGGCACAGGATTCCCTGCCTTTGGCCAGCTGGTGGCTGCTCTTGCAGCTGGCCCAGGAGTGAGTGCTCCATGGCTGCAGGACATGCCTGCCCGGTGACAGGACACCGCAGCCGCAAGACGGGAGCCTTGATCCTGCCCTGCTCGCTCTGTTTCTCAGCAGTTGCTGCTGGAAGGCCCAGCCGGCCCTTTTGGTCACAGCACGCATTTCCAGTGGCATCCACGGCCACCCCGTGGCTGTGCCGCTGCTTCCCTGCTGGCATGCTCTCTGCTCACACCGGGTCTAGGCTGGCTCCTGTCCCCAGCCCTGTGACAATTTCTCGTGCTGCTCTGCTGTCTGAGGATGTGCTGTGACTGCCCCTTGCTTTTCCCCCTTGACTGCCAGTTCCCGGGCTGCTGGCTCCAAGCTGTTGTTGCATTCCTACAGCATCCCACTCTCCAAGGGCTCGCCAGCTGGGCCTGAAGCTCTGTGTTACCAGAATGACACCACTTCTGCCCTGTGTCTTCAGATTGTACAGGTCTCAGAGTTGATGTGATGCTCATCTGCCTTGCTTTTCTCCAGGAGATATCTGTGGCTCAGTGCTCGCTCTCTAGGTTGTGCTAAGATGAAGCAATGCCAGCATCTCCATTACTTTGTGTTTCTAACCATTTCACTTATCACTGTGGTCCATTTTTTGGACTATTTTGGTCCATTTTCTCTGTCTGCTACGCACTTTATCATCACCATTGTTATCACCATCATTGTCACTACTATAATACTTGTAGGAAACCAAAAATAAAAGAGGAAGATTTGAAGAAACCGTATTTTTCTAAAGTTGATATGCTTCATGGTGATCTGTGGTTATTATTACATGGTCTTGGAGTGGACTCAGAGAGTAACTGGTGTAGTACCTCTGTGTTCTATTTGGTATTTCTTTAGTTACTGCAAACAGCAGCAAAGAACCCTTTGAGTGAAGAATGCATGATGGCCATGGCCAAATCAGTGTGCAATCAGAACCAACCATCTCCTACCCAGTAAGTAACAGAATTATGAATACTGTTTTTTTAGCATATACTTGTCCCTGGAGAACTGCTGAGGTGTCTGAAAGTGTCCCAAGGCATAGCAAACATGTTCCCATGAAATACACTGAACACTGGGGAATGCTACAAAATGTTTTTCTTTTTCCACAAGTGGGACATCCAGATGTCATGCTCTGGTTGCCCGACCCCTGTGTATTTGTATAAAGTATTTTGCACTGGGGTGTCTTGGTGATCACAGCGTTTGAGACAATGTGAGTTAGATGCCAGCCACATAAACACTGCTCTTAGGATCTGGATGTTCCATTTTGTTTTTCCACACTTTCAGGTTGGCTTTTGAGTTGAGGAAGAAGAAAAAAAAAAAAAAAGAAAAAGCTTGTGGGAGGCCACAGGTGAGGAACCTTAAAACGAAAGGAGTAATTTCCCATTTTATTTCCACAAATGGTACAAACTAAATATGTGAATTCTTTTAGTACATTCCTATTTCCATGCAAAATACAGGAGAACAGTGTTTGAAATGCAACTCTGTCAGTTTCTAGAGGGAAGATATAAGATCATTCATTCATAGTCATTAAAACTATTCTTTGCCTCATTTTGTCTGAGGACTGTTTTGGTTTTTTTTGCCATTTGTGATGTTTTTTCATTCATGTGTTTAACATTTTCGACTTCCACATTCATAAATAGCAACAAATCTAAACAAACATTGAAAAAAGCAAGTCTGAAGCTCTGGGCTTTTTACCATGCAAAGGGAAATTCACATTCAAAATCAACATTTAAATAATGGCACAGATGCATACAAGCAGGGAAATAGATAGCTACGATGGAAATGTGCCACATGTCTCAGAACACATAAGCACAACAGGGTGTCTCTTTTATGACTTCCTTAATGCACTGCAATATGCCTAGATATCAAAGGACATATGGTATATTTTCCCTTTAATTGCACATTTCTTTGCTCTTGTGACTTACTTACTCACAACCTTAACATTATTTAATTGTAATTTAGATGTATAAATCTCAGTCATCATCAAGAGTTTCAAATGCAAATATGTTTCAATCAGATCCACCTCCATTCCAACTTTTGTCAGTGTAGTCTTTCTTTTTTGTTGATCTGCATTTGAGTATGTCATACTTTTTGGAGAGAGAAAAATTCAGAGTAGAATCAGTCCTTTTCTGAAAGACTTTTTCTTATGTTTCCGACTCATATTTCTCAGTAAGAAGTTGTTTTCTGCCACATGTATTATCTGAATTTCCACAGAGTCACAGACATGTCCATCCACAAGAAGGAAAATACGGAATGCTGATTCATTAACATTTTGAAATGTACATTTAAAATTTAAAAAATTTAAACATAGCATTTATGAAGCTATGTGTGCAAGAATGGGACAGCAAGGAATTTTATGGTAGTACCACTTGCTTAAAAACCTTCATTACTACAGGTCTTGGTATGAAAGTTAAAGATTCTTCCTAAGAGCCAGGTGTTTCTTAGACAAAGCTTTTAACATCTTTTTTGGTGAGAGCACCTAATTTTGTAACCTCCCTCCAACTGACAGCAGCCCACCCCCTTTATCTCATAACTTTTTTTTTCTACATGCTTACTCTCTGTGTTAATTAATCTTGTGGCAAAATGAAGCTTGCACCTGAAGGTCTGCCTATATAAATGGTTGATGTTCAAATTCTGTTTATTTAAAACCCAGCAACTTTTTATCAGAATACACAACAATATCAGAGTGGTTTTTAGGGTAAATGGTTCTTTTTGCTTGCTAAAAGGGAGGATGCTAACAGAATAAATTTGTCTGGAGTTTATTCTGCCAGCTTCTTACCTGATTGTTTGGTTTGGGTTTTTTTTTTTCACAGAATTTTGTAATTTCCGTTCTGCATTGGATATTGTATGGAATAGTAATAAAAAGTAACATGTGAAATGCAAGCCTGTATGTTCCAGTATAAAATGAAGTACTCAAACAGCACTGCTCATTTCAAGGATATTGGCAGCTCTGCCATATTCCAGAGGGACAAAAACAAACTGAGAAAAAAAATCATTGGGATGCTAAACTTTTATTCTACTACCTGTCATTTTAGTTTGCAAATATAAATATTTAGAATAAAGAAGCTCACAGCAGATTCAGTAGTTTGTACTAATGGGAGTAAGTGCAATATCTGCAGTGAGAAAATCTTTCCATGTCCTGATTTTATTCTTCAAAAGGGAATCTCCAGCTACCAGGAACATATGCTATAAATAAAAAATAGCAGAACATCTAATCTAAACCTCCTTAGAGCTGCAAATTCCTCAAGTATTCTTAGAGGTTAATATTTTATTTGATGGCACAGAAGCAAAGTGCTACAGTTCACTAACTTCTTCAGTTTTTGAATGTTGAAAGCAAAACAGGAAAGGCAAACATGAGAAGGCACTGCCAAGCCATACTGAAGAAAAAGCAGCAATGATCTTGAAGATCACTGAGCTTTCATATCTGGTAAAAGGCAACACATTTGCAGTGGAGAGTCCTACTGTTCTTCTGGGAACTGTCACTCCTGCATCAGCTGCATCATCTCCAGCATCTGCCTTCTGAACACTTATAACCATGAAGGACAGAGGAGATGACTGAACAACTAGAGGGCAGTACTTCCACCTTATCACAATTCCAATCAACTTCCTGAGGGGAAATAGAAAGTGCAAATTATGTCGAGTGTGATTTCCTTTCAGAGACTCTGATCCCATGAGGTAAAGAAGAACCCCCTAATTCTGCTGGCAGTGCTCTTTCCAGTGCTGTCCAAGATTCTCTTGCCCTTTGTGGTGAGGGCACATTGCTGGCTTACAACCACCTTGTCCACCAGGACTCCCAGGTGCTTTTTGCAAAGTCGTCCCTCAGCATGAGCTGGTGCCTGGGGTTGGTTCTCCCCAGGTAGAGGACTTTGCTCTCCCTTTGTTGAACTTCATATGGTTCATGTCTGACTATTTTTTCAATACACTGAGGTCATCCAAGAGCAACGGTGTATCAACAACTCTCACTCTTGGAATATCTGTGAACTTGCTGAGTGTCCAATTCCCTGCTGTCATCCAGGTGAGTAATGAAGAAGCTGAGCAGCATTGGTCTCAGCAGTGACTCCTGAGATGTGTCACTGTTGACTGGCCCCAGCTGGATCCTGTGCTCCTGATCCCAGCTCTGTGAGACTGACAGTTCAGCAAATGTTTGGAACACCTCGCTGTACACTTCTTTAGTTTGTACTCCATCAGCTTTCCTATGAGACTGTTGAGGGAGATAATGTCTAAACACTTAACTAAAGCTGAGACTATTAAAATACCTCTCTCTGCTCAGACAGTATTTCTGTATTAGTCCTTCAGATTGCCTGTCCTTGCTTCCATCTCTGGTATGCTGCATTTTATGTTTGGGTTTTGTCAGGAGCTCCTTGCTCATGTTCATCCATGCAGACCCTTTGCATCTCTCCATGTGTGTTTCGTTTCAAGAAGGAGCAAAAAGGAGAAGGAGGAGGATGCTTTGTGTGAGTACAGTCTGTAAGAAGAGGGTCCCAAGGCAGAGAAGGTCTGCTGTGAAAAACAGGAGGAAAGATAGAAAAAATAGTAACTATGTTGATTTCTGGTATTTCTTTTATGGATGTAGCAATGCTTTTTACCACTTTCTTTTCCTTTTATCCAGCATGAAATTTTAAAGCATGCCTCTCATAAAAAAAAGATACTTTTAAAAAGTGTTATCCTATAATTGCAATATATTCTTAAGCAAGTAAAATAGCAATATATCTTACTATTAAGTAAGTCTGAAAACCAAGTTGAGTTTGCTCTTGGTATCAGTAAGAAGAATTCTAAGTTAAAAGACTAACTAGAACTTTGCTAATGGGAATGTAGGCCATAATAATACTTATGCCTCTTTTATGTTGATTCTATAGGAATAATTTTTTTTTTCCTAGACTATAACCTTAATTTTTAAATACTACTAGTCTTCTAATAATGACAAAATGTAGTTCTGTGTAATTTTCTAAATACATTCACAGTCTGTGAATGTATTTAGTGTGTATATATTTTTGAAGGAATAAGGTACTATTGCTCAAATAAATTCATTACCCCATTTTGCTCTCTGCTACTTGTAAATACTCCATTCTTCCTTAGTCATTCCAAGTGAGCCTTTAATTCTCCATCCATGATGCATCATTCTACCCTGTTGATTTAGCTAGTGAGAATAATTCCGTTTGGAATAATTATCTTTTGTAGGATTCAATATTTAGATATCTGTTGAAAATTCTAAGGATGGATTTTATTTTTCTTTGTCTTTCTCAGAATTCCTCATAGTACTTGGTCAGCATCAACTTGGAAAGTTGATTAGATACAGTCAAGGAAAATAAATTATAACCCACAAATGAAGAATTGAAATAACATTGCTCTCTGGAGAAGCAAACAAAAAAATTTGAATTAATCAGAAATTAGGAGAGCAAAGTGGAAAGGAGAGGTCAAATCTGATGAGGAGAAGGAGATTAAACCTTCTATGTTTATTGATATTTATTGGTTTAGACCTAATTTTTCTAACACTGTAAAGAATTGTAAGGCTAGAACAAAGGACGACATTTTAGTGGACTCTGAAATGTAACACGAAACTGTCTATAAAAATTTTTTGCTGGTATATTTTAGAATATTAGTTTTATGAGCTCTAAAACAAGTGAAATTGATGACTAGATTGAATGTACCTATTGGTTTGGACTTTTGAAAGGAGCAAACATTTTATATTAAAACTATGAAATCATAGCCTGTTATTCTTCTTAAATGACCAAAATATCAGTTTATGTCTTTTAAAATAATACACCATTGCCTACATTTTTGCATGTGATATTTTACCCTGTGTATACTTTATATAAAATAGTCACAGAAATTTTTAGAAGTTCTGGTCATAGGTAAATGAAAAGGAGAATATTTATCATAAGAAAGTTGTGTAAAAAAGGGATGAGTTTTGTTTGTAGTGTACTAAAAGAGCTTTTCTTTCTTGAGTGCTGGATAAGAACATACATTTCTGCAAGGGAAAGACTATGTGTGTTCCTATAAGCCCTCTTTTACATCAATTCATTAGTGTTAGTAGGAGATCATCTTTGAGGAAGACTGACCAAGCAAGGCAGGGGTTGCTTATGTTGTATTTCAATCATGCTTGAGACGTTCAGCTCAAAATCCTTGTTTATCACTGATCCTATCATTAATTTAATTTCTTCAGTCCATTGCCACACCTGACACAGTGCTGGTCAGTTTTCCTTTTTATTTGCATCTTCTGAGAAAAAGGCTTTATGAGGGGTAGTGCTGAACTTCAAACAACTGAGAAAACAACAGTTATTACCTGCTCTTGAGATGCTGACTAACATTTGTTCCATTAGTCTCTCTCAGAAATTTTCAAAGCAGCAGTTGTCACCTTTCTTTCTTTCCTTTCTTTCCTTTCTTTGTCTATAAAAGGAGCTTCTCATAAATCTGTAGTGCATCTGCCTTCAAAACTCACCCCCACCAAAATACTTATAACACCAGTCATAAGCAATTTAAACACATAAGCTCCAGTCTTTACAGCTAAGTAAACCTCACAGCAAGCTGTTACCAAAATTCATATTTTTTTCTTTAGTCCCCTCTACACTCACTTGTGTTCCCACTCTGTCTCCTGTGCCATCACTTTTACTTGTCTGATCATGTAGTGAGATGTTTAAGGAAGCTAAATTGGCAGAAAACCAATTGTCTTTCTTTAAAAGTGCTTTTCTGCCTGATCAGTTTCACAGATTGGGAGCAGATGAGTTTCAATATCAAAGCAAGGAAAGATGATTCCAGGGCAGAAGAGTGGAGCAGCTTTACCCTTCTTTGTCAGCAGTTAACTTTTAGAAGATTGTAGCCATGGCTGCACCTATAAACAATGAATATACTGAGAATACTACTCACCACACTGATCTGTGCTGACTGGCTATCTCCCTGGGCTCTCATGTGTGTAACCACCTTATTTCCTTTCTTTTCTATTTGGTTATAAGCCTTTTGTCCAGGGGCTACCTCTCTGTACTGTATTTGTAAACCACAACTTTTGCGACTTCAAAAGTTTTTGGTGTGATCTTTATCATGCCTTAGAATTTTTTCCTTCTTAACAGGTGTCAGACATTGTTATTATTATTTCTAATTTGGGGAGGATGACACAGCCTCCAGATAACTGTTTGCCAATGTCCTTGTGAAAAGACTTGTTATTACAACATCTCCTCTACATAACATAAAGAAATGTAGAAATATTTGGGATAAGAAAAATTTATCCTTGTTTAACAGGATGGAATTTGAGGGCCTGATACAGCTGTGTTGTGTATATAAAAACACAAATGTTGCCAAGCTTCAAGAGGAAAGAACTGTGAGGAGAACATGTGCACTGGTTGATCACACCAGTTATTGGTAGGTTATTGATCCCACCAGTTATTGCAGGTATTATTACCAGATATTGCACCACAGTATGTTGCCTTGGAAGTATATGGTACATAGGAGACCTTTAAGATTGAATTTATGAAGATAATTGAATAACTATGAATTTATGAAGAATATTGTGAGGATGGACACTATGGTTTGGGACATTGGTACTGGGACATGAAGGCTTCTACACAACTGTTGTGAACATGGCTAAGGGATTCATATGGGGCCAGTGGAAATCATTTTAATTTTGCAAAATTAGTGGTACCTTTTTTTTTTTTGTTAATCATCTTTAAGGTGTCTTTTTGCATCTCATTATTAGGAGCAAGCCACTTGGATAGCAGAAGTTGCTCTTTACTAATTCCAATGTCAATAGGCAGACTGAAAGGGACAAGAAATGCTAATCTACAGATAAAATTCATCAAGACAAATGAGGATGATATTGGAAATATTTCTGGAGACTTGGAACACAACTTCGGGCTTAAATCACTGCTGCTCTCCTCCTCCCCTGCCCTAGCTGCTGCCTCTTGACAAGTCCATCTCTTAAAAGAGACCCCTCTTCCAAACATATATAAGCCAGTGCTTTAGAACATTTGCCTCCACAAGGAATATTTTTCTTCAGATGAGGACTGAATGAAGGCAAAACTGCATGGAAGCTCGGCAGATGGTTAGCAGAACTGCCTAGAGCACACATATCACCCCCCTGCATGGTTCCATGGCACCCCTAAACCAGCTGGTCAGTGCTACCTGGCATCTCAAGGCAAAGGTCTTACCCCAGGCTGTGCTCTCCCACTGCCACTTCTGTGCTGGTCCTGCTGCCTGGCTGGGGCGTGGTAAGCCAGGGTGGAAGCCCTGCAGGGCAGAGAGATAAGCCAGGAAAACCAGAGAAGGTTTCTTGCAGTATCTCACCCAGGCCAGGTGAGAGCCACAGGCTCAGAATAGGAAGCAATTCAAAGAGCAGTGCCACAGCCCTGACTTAGATCAGTCTAAACTCTCACATGAGTGTGTGCTGCTGGGTGGTGGCACTTCTTCCTGCCTCTGCTCCGTCCTGAGCACTGCCATCTTCTCCCTGGTGCCCTTTCTGATGCTGCTTTGGAGCCCTCATGAGTGGACTCAGCTCACCAACCTCCCAGAAAAAAAAAAAAAAAAAGAAATCTTCACTTTCTTGTTGCATTGATTCAGTGGGCAGCCATGTGAATCCCATACCTGTGAGGGAAAGGGGGAGTGAAGGAAGAAGTTAGGGGAGGAGATGTAAGTGTCCTTTTTTTGGGGTCAGACCATTAATGTCACCCACTGAGGGTGCAATTTGATATTATACCTAACCAGCTGTGTGTGCAGGCTGCCACTGGAGATAATTGTGCTAAAGTCACTGATCTGATGCAAAGTGATTTCTTTTTTTTGGTGAGTTGCCACAAAGCTGTGTGGTTGTTAAATCCAGTCCAAGGAAAGCTGCAGGAATATCTGTGGAAGTGGTTGGGAAGAACAGGACTGCTGTATTTTGTGGCAATCTCCATTTAGGTTATGCTGTCAGGAGGTGAAACTATCCTCTCTGTGTGCTTTCAAAGGGATGAAAACAAAATTCAGCTTGCAAAAAAAATAGTTTTGAGTTTGATTCACACACAGGTGGATCAACAGTGATTTAACATCTGTAGAACTGCTCATCTTAAAATAGGGAGAAAATCAAAATATGCAGTGAGAGGCAGGAGAGAGGAGAACCTCTTCTTTCATAGCAATGGGCTCTTAGATTGGCTGATGCTAAATGTGGAACTGCTCCCCAAGAAGGGGAGTCCAAGTGGTCAAAGAAATTTTCATCTTTTTGTAGTAAACAGCTCATCAAAATGATCCAACTTTAAAAAAATAATTATCTTTACCTTTGAAAAATGCATGTTTTCACTGGCCTCACAAGCAGGTGAATTTGTGGGAGAAGGAAGAACTACACCAGAGAGTGAATAATTTACTAGGAAGTTGGGAAGTGAGGAACTTACTCAGCTGGCTTTACCATCAGGAAACTTGTGATGTGGTACTGTGCTTTGGATTTTCTACAGTATCTTGTAATGAAGAAGAAAAAGGATGTACCTCAGTAGCCCTCTCTTCTTACACACTGTTATGCTGCTGGCAACCCCCATTTCCTGGTACTGTGGTTGGTGGGAGTGGTACAATACCAAAACCATGATATGTGGTATCTCGGGAAGAAGGTGCTTTTCATATATGTTTTTGGAGTGGCTAAACCCATATTTAACTATGCAAGTTAACTTTCTGTAAACTTAAAAACTGCTATGGCCTGAAATTTGCTTAAAATTGCTATTTCTCAGAATAAAGTTACTTCTGTGTCTGGTTTTAAATTTGTCTGTTTTCACCTACACTGCTCTCTTAGCAGTTTTTGACTTTAAAAAAAAAAGTTGCAGTGGTTTCCTCCTTCTTGAATAACAATTTGTTGTTAGTTAATGAAGGACTCTTTGTGAGGACTTTATCACCGTGACTATGCAGACCTGACTGCTGGTGCCACAACAGTGATTTAAAGTACCACAGACTGAGTCTTGAGGGTCCAGCCACAGCAGAATACATCACACCGTGTTGCAACTTTAGCAGATAAGGTTTGACACTTTTAGATTTCTGCTTAAAAGTGTCAGTTCATGGTGAGTATCATGAAGAAGTAGGGAAGCTGGTTGAGGAAATCCTCTGGCTAAAGGAACAGTCACACCTGACAGCAGCTGGTGCTGTCCATACTTTGTACTCAGTCAATCAAGTATTTACCACTATAATCCAGTGGAGTAATTTCATTGCTGAGTTGGTGCTTAGTGGATTTTGGAAGCTCTTAGAGTGCCTGAGCTGATGGGGTGCCTCTTCACTAGTGAACAAAACTGCTGAAGACCAGGTTTTATCCTCGAGACCATGTTCCAACCAGAGTCTCCCTGCATCCAGAATGGACCAGCTGTGCCCTGGCTGCAGGTTCCCAATGTGTGCCAGAGACCACTGAAGAAATAGAGATGAGCCTGCTCCAGTGTCTGATGACGTTTCTGTTCTGGCACAGCTATAGGTAAGGCAGCTGGAAGCTGCTGCACTGGATTTGTCTCCCAATGCACAGCAGGAGTGATGTCCACCTTCACTGCTCAGTTTTAATTAGTTCTCTTTGGTAAGGCTTAGTAGGAGAAGAGGAGGGAGGAAAATAGTGCATCAGCACATTTTGTGATTTCTTCCATTCTTTGGTTATGAGTAAATTGGAACAATTTTTCTGTAGAATTAAAACTCCCCCAGACCTGTAAGAGTATGTGTCTTAGTGAAGGCAAAATCAAGTGTCACATTGGCTTTGAGGCAAAGGACTGAGGGACATAAGGATCCTTTAAAGGCTTACACTAATTTTACACATGTTCAGTGTATTTTATGAATTTCTCTGCTTTTGTCCATCAGTGAAATAAAAAAAATCAAGGCTGAATTGTGATAATCACTTCTGTATTGACTTATCTTTATTTCTAAGTGGGTAGTTTTATTACATAAGTACTTCTCATTACTGTGTTGATACTGTAAATTATAGCTTTATCAATTTGATATTTTTGCCAATTTTCTTTAACCTCTTAATGTTATTGATGCTTTGAAGTAGTTGCTAGAACTGGTAAGAAGTACACACTTTGTGTTGTCTCTACTTAAGAACCTTGGTGGGGAAAGTTGCTTTTTGATAGTTTTCCAGGTGGTAGCCATTCTTGTTGTTGCCGTTATCTCCCTCTCAATTCCTTTTTGCTCAGAGATCTGGGCTCTTAACTTGGAGGTTATGGACAAAAGGTAATGACGAATCCTAATTCCTTCTTTTCTTATTTCTTAAGTATTGCATTTTTGTGTGGGTTTATTTTTCTCAAGGAAAGCATAGAGTAACAGAGTTACTTACCAATGCAAATGGTGGTGTTTAACTTTGCAGTCTTCTATTGTTCTATACTCTGATGTGCCCATCACACCTTCCTGGCTCCCTGTCCTGCTGGGACCTGCCTGTACTTACCTCTTATTCCCTAGTTTTTGCTTCAAGAGTGTAGTTAATTGGATTACTGTTCTCATTTTCTGTTTGATTCCCAAAAGAGAGAAAGCAGGGAAGCCCTTGCCCCATCTGCTTTTCCCATCCTCTGAATATACTTTTTTCTTCCACTGTAAAGAGGGCAGAACACCTTTCTTGCCATTCTGATTTTAATTTTAAAAAATGCTGACGGATGATGCTTGTCTTCAGGACTGGTGAACGTGTGTTGGAAGTTGGACCATCAGGGATACCATTTATTGAAAAATGATGGCACAAGTGAAAATGGTTATAATCAGCTCTTCAGTAAACCCAGGTGAAGCTTCTGCCCACCTTCTGCATCTCTTCTAAATGAACAAATGCTGCTGGGTGTTTGGGGTTTTTTTGTGCTATTATATTAAAATAACTTTTTTATTAATAAACTTCAGGATGGGAAAGATAATCATTCAACCACTACAAATATCTATTCTCTAGATAATGGGGGAAAAGAAAATTCAGCAGTATAAGCTAGTCTTGCACATTAGACCATGTGGACTATCTTCAATTCACTAGGAAGTTGATAGTGATTTAGATGCCAATGAAACTGGAAAAAGTTTGGAATTTCATTTGAGAGAAACCCTGTGCATGCCTTTTTTTTCTTCTCTGATGTAAAGAAATATGTACCAGACTTTGCAGTTCTTTCAAAAGAGCTTCTTAGCTGTTTTTGAAAAAAAAAAAAAACCATGCCTAACTCAGCCACAGCATTCCTAAACTGCTGAATATAGACCTACATGGGTTAGTGAAATAGTCTACATCCCAGCTTACTTGGGATGCTTCTGCAATGGACAGAATTTGAGTTCCTTCAACGGTTGCTCACAGGAGTGTATTAAAGGATTGAAGTTTTTGTGCTTTCCACAGCTGTTGATCGGAAGAGGTTTTGGCTAACAAGAGTTGCCAGAGACTAAAGAAAAAGACATGTGGCATAAAAATATCTGAGAACTGCTTCTCTCATGTATTTATGTTCCTAGATATCCTACGATGAAGTACTGGAACGTTAGCAGAGTCTAACTATGAGCTGCAAGGGGAAATGGTTGACCCGGCAGACAGAAAAGTTGTGCACTGCATGTTGCAGAGTGACTGTGAAGGATTCCCTTTGCAGAATGTGCATGAGCCTTTATAAGATCAATTTAAGCAGGTAACTTCATGTGTGTTGATGTGAGATTTGCAACTTCCTTTCTTCCACCTGCAAGTGGTGGCAATACTGAAGCTGGGTCAAGAATTTTTGGAACAGAAATACCCTGAAGTTACTCCAGGAGCTCAAAGGATACCATCAAATTAGCTAAGTCGTCCAGTACTAAGTGCATGCTAAAAGCTTCCAGAAAAGTCTGGGCCTCTTTCCTTCATGAAAATGCAAAATACTTGGTAAATATACTTGTTTTAATGATTTAATTGTATGCTGCACTGTGAAATCTGGTGGAAAAAACATTGAACTTGCTATAACAAGGAGAAACCAGCCATCCCAGGTATGTATTAATAACCCTATAGGAAACAATTACATAAATAGTATGCAAAATCTTCTCACAAAAATTATTTCAGGTGACACCTGTGCATTCAATTTGATGTATGAATTCTCCCCTAACATCTGGTGGTACAATGTTATGTGACTTTTGTAGTGTCTCTGTAGATTGATAGTGCTGGGAGCTATAATGGTTGCTGCTGATTTATAATAGTGTAAGACACTGTTGGGAACATTTCATGCAGGAAGCTGTGTAGGAAGGTGTATGGCAACATACTACTTGTGTGGGTTGTATAAGACATTATCATTGTCTTTGAAAATTATGAAAATTATAGCCGTGTTTTATCCAACAGTGATCCTTACCACAGTGTTTCTGACATGATGTTGTCCCTTTGTAGCTTAATAGCTTCTGTTTCCATCACAAGTGGAAGATACAGGCTATATAGTGCATTAAAAAATTGCATTAAAATATTATCAGAATGCAGTATTCTCATTTTTCACAATAGTTACTGTAATACTACCTCTATAAAGTACTGCCAGCAGGTTAAAGGAAGACAAACTTTCCTCTCTGCTCAGCACTGGTGAGGTCACACCTGGAGTGCTGTATTCCCTTCTGGGCTGCCCAGCACAAGAGAGACATGGATGTACTGCAGAGAGTCCAGCAAAGGGCCCCAAGGATGATGAAAGGACTGGAGCATCTCACCTGTGAGGAAAGGTTGAGAGTGTTGGGACAGCTCAGCCTGGAGAAGAGAGGGCTCAAGGAGATAAAGTCAATGTCCATAAATATCTGATGGGAGGGTACAAAGAGGACAGTGCCAGTGGTGTTCAGTGACAAGACTGGAGGTAAGACTCAGACTGAAACATGGAAGTTATATTGAACATCAGGATTTTTTTTTTTTTTTTTTTTTTTGCAGTGAGGGTGATGGAGCACCAGAGGGTATTGCCTGTCTCTAGGAATTCAGCTTGAGTAACAAATTTTAACAAGTGTGTCCTTTGAAATTCAGTACGCAATTCCTCTCTCCCAGTATGACAGTACAGTAAGTGACTGTGACTTGGATGTTTTGGAAACAGCACAAAAAAAAACAGGGGAGGGAACAATATGTAAATGCATTTTCCCAAATGTTTAAATAGGGCAAACAATTTGCTTTGCATTAATGCTTTTGAAATTAGACTAATTTTTCAGTTTTAACATTTGTTCAAAGTTTAAAATACCCCTCTTTCCCCCTTCAGATATGAAAAAAGTGTGAGGGAAGGAAGAGGAAGGGAAAAAATCTCAATCCTTTTATTAATGATCTAAAGGAAAAAAAGATAAATCCAGATGTTCTTTGCAGGCACTTTTTGATAAAGTAAACCAATTTCTTTGAATTATCCATGGAACAAAAACAAGGAAACAAGATTGCAGTTCCAGGTTCAGAAATCATTAGCTTTCTATGCTTTTGTGCTCTTTGTGCATTAAGGGTGAATCAAATGATGAATTCCTGGTGGG
The DNA here is from genome assembly GCF_036417665.1 of Passer domesticus. NCBI lineage: Eukaryota > Metazoa > Chordata > Aves > Passeriformes > Passeridae > Passer > Passer domesticus. Next base: position 115,765,275 of record NC_087474.1, read on the forward strand.
AGATCAGCAGTTCAGCTAAAAAAACATGCACCTGCTTAATCTAAGACAATATGCAAGCTTAGAGAGGTGGAAATTTAACACACCACTCCCAGCAATAGTTTTCTACAATGTGATTCTTGTGAGGATAAAGGAAAAATAGATTGGAGCATCACAATTGGAAATCTATGGCATGAATAATTTTGCTTTACTCAGATTTTTAATGCAAAAGATACTGAAATGCAAGTTACAGAAAAAGAGAAAGGAAAAATATCTAAGTCACAGAGCAATTATGACAGCATAAGGTTTTTGAAGCTCTAAGAGGCAGTAATTGTCCACAGTGAACAGAGATGCTGAATGAACTTGTTTCTATCTAAGCTGTTTTGTGGTTTTCCTGAAACATGATAGAGCTAGAGTTGTGCTACTTCCAATATGCTTGAGCTGTGTAAAAAGAGGCTTTATTTTTTCCGTCACACATATATTTGCCACAAAAAATTACTGACGTGTTCTCCAGAAGCTGATGATTGGCCTGGGTTATTGGTGGTACAGGATATGTAAAATCTGTCAGAACCTCTTTTTTCCTCCTTTTTTTATTGTAATTTTTGCAAATAGGCTAATCACTGCTCAGTGGTACTATGAGTCCAGTAAAGATCCTATTTGTGTTCTGCTTCATTTACTAAGTGTTGCAATACTGTACATTATTCATGAGCAATATCAATAAATAAATAAATAGCAACGTCACCTTACATAATGCTGTATTATTATAGGCCACTGCAGCATCACTGATAAAACTATTTTCTTTTAGTGAGTTTTACTGGATAGAAAGTGGTATCCAGTATAATTTCATCGTATAGTTCTGTAATTCTTAACATATTATGTCTGAGATCAATTGGTTTTATTCTGTGTTCTGTTGAGAATATATTTGTGCCCAATGGCTAAGCTTTAATTTGTGGATCTCTTTTGTACAGGCATTTTTACTGTACCTATTTCCTGTTACAGTATATTTTCAGCTCCTCTTGGCTATCACTTGTGCCCATTCCTCCCTTCTTTCTTCCTTTGTTCACTTTGTTTTCTGATCTATCTTTCTCATAGAGCCAAGCTTGTGAGGTGCATGTGCTTTCCAGACCTTCCCACCTCACCAGGTCACTTCCAGCTGAACACGAGCCAGCTGTGCCCAGGTGGCCAAGAAGGCCAATGGCACCCTGGCCTGTATCAGGAGTAGTGTGGCCAGCAGGACCAGGGCAGTGATTGTCCCCCTGTACTTGGCCCTGGTGGGGCTACACCTCAAATTCTGTGTTCAGTTCTGGGCCCCTCAAGGCAAGAAGGACATGCAGGTGCTGGAGCATCTCTAGAGAAGGACAACGGAGCTGGGGAAGGGTCTGGAGCACAAGTTGTTTGGGGAATGGCTATGGGAGTTGCTGGGAGAAGAGGAGACTGAGGGATGCCATTATTGCTCTTTACAACTACCAGAAAGGAGGCTGTAACCATGTGAGAGTTGGTCTCTTATCCCAAGTAACAACTGATGGGACAAGAGGAAATGGCCTCAGATTGTGCCACAGGAAGCTCATATTGGAGATGATTAGAAAAAATTACTTCACTGAAAGGGCTGCTGAGCATTGGAACAGGCTGCCCAGGAAGTGTTTAAGTCATAATCCCTAGAGGTATTTAAACAATCTTTATGTGTGGTACTGAGGGACAAGGTTTAGTGATGGACTTGGCAGTGCACGGTAATGATTGGACTTGATGCTCTTGGTGGTCTTCTTCAACACATATTTCTATGACTCTGAGATGTAGCTTGGGGTTCTCAAATCAGCTGGCACTGCAGGTGCACAGCCAGACAGGAATTCCTCTGCTGGGACTTCATGTGCCTCACTGTTAGCTCTTGCTGTTAGTAGCTCAGTATAGTCAACCAAGCTTTATGTCATTTAACAGTATAAAAGTATATGCCTAATTCTTTTATTATACCTTTTTGTTGTGCTTTAAAATGTTTTATAAGGTTTTAAACCTGCAGGGTATTGTACCTCATGGAGCAAAGACTTTGACTTATGCAAATCTGTATATACATTGTGACCTGAATATCTGAAATAGGCACCTCCATAAAAAGATCATCAGTCAAGACAAAAAACAGGACAGACTGTATCTCTGGCTATAAACAAACAAACAAACAAATCTACTGAAATTGCAACCAAGATGAAGGTGTGTTTACTGCTGATATTAAACAGCTATCTGTGATTTCACTTTATTTTCATTAGTAAATAGATACACATTTACAACTTTGATTCCCCTTACTTAGTCTTTTTGCTCATGTATTCTATTCCTGAATTTCCAACTAAGAGAGTGTAAAACTTTTGTAAAAAGAATCATGGATAGATTAAAAACCCTTGAAGCATAGATAGATTTTATAGAATTATAGGAAGCTGAAACCATTGCTGTATGTGAAACTGGCTTAACTCCTAAGGACTTTAAAAGGTCTGTCTTTGGAAGAGTTAAGGCCCGCTTGTGTGGACAGAAATTTTGAAGGGCAAGTGGTTTTATGGAGGGTGGTTTGGGTGGTTTGTGTTTTAAATATGCTATGTCAAAGCCTCCAGAAAGCTTAGGACAGCACAGACTGATTCAATGTGCACTGTGAAGGTCTCACCTGTTGGAAACAGGTCATGCAGAGCAAACTATGGGCAGTATCTATCTAACCTAATAGAAAGGAAATCTGAGCTGCTGTTTGCTGTAATGCTTTCCTGTGCCTGGAAGGTAAAGAAAGGAGTTCTATATGAATTTCAGATGCACCCATTCATGGGTTATTTGAAGTAGTAGAGCAGGTCAGTTTGCCAAGACTGGGTGTTCATGGAAGGAACAGTTCCATGGTGAGATGCATCTTCAGCTGACTTTGAAAAGCAATTACCATGTTTAGCAATATCCCCCAGACAAGGTCTCAGGGTAAAAAAGAGTGTAGACAAGAATGATAACTTAATTCAGTGTTTTTCAATGTATGGGGGGGTTTTTTGATGGTGGCATTTACCCAAGAGAATAAATATTTTTTAAAACCCCAAAACTCCACGTAATGACAAAAGTAATTTCCTTACATGTCCTGTAACCTCTTCAGTCATGAAAACAGCTTTCAAGTTCCAGATTCTTTATTCCTTTATATTCTAATTACTTTTGTATTTCCATTAACTTTGCTAATAAAGAGTGTGTACTGGGCCTCTATGATAACATCTTTCCACTGTGGGGAAAAGACTCTTCCTTTTATTTCCTGTGCAGTTTCATACAATGATGGGTGCCTGTGCTTTGTTTGGAGAAGATACTTATGGCACTTTAACTTTTTAAATTTTTTAAGATATGTATATTTCTACATCTTCTAGGTATGATTTTTTTCCCTCTTTATTGTAATTGTGATATGCCTTTTCTTGTAATGCATTTCCTATTGCTTCCTTTGCTCCTTGATTCATGTATTTCTTTCTCTCACTATGCTGTATTTTCTACTTCTCATTTTCACAGTGCTGTGCTTTGCAGCTTTGGTGCATACACTTCTGTTGTCTTTCTTTTTGCCTCTTTCAAATATGCTTTCACTCCTGAGCATTAACAAGGGGGTCTCTGATGTTCCCTCTAAAGTTCAATGGCTGCAAGAAGATAAAAACTTAGTTTTAAGCAAGAAGTCAACTCCACTCTTCCTGAAGTCCAAGAATAATAAACATGATGCCTTGCTTTGCATCCTCTTCCCTCTGCTATCAGTCACTGCTGCTCTTTGCTGAAAATGAAGCATCCCTCTCTCCTGGTCTCTGTGCATCCTTTGGCATGTAGGAGGTAACTCACTGTACCCTGGTTGTTACTTTATGTGTGTAACACAGCTTCATATGTAAGAAGTGATGTAATTTGGTCAGACTTGGCAGAGCTGTAAAGGGTACAGAGGATGCTGTCTCTTGCGTTACCACCTCTTCTTTTTCACCATCTTCTTAGCTTGCTCTGACACTTGGAAACTCTGACCATTGCTGCTGCCACCTCTGAGATTTTGGGCTGATTTGTTCTGGAATAGAGTAGGCATGGCAGGAGATGAGCAATTTCTCTTCTCTGTTTCTGTTGCTGCTGACAGCAATACAAAGCACTAATGCTGCGGAATCACAGGCAAAGTTGTTACTCGAAATGGCCAAAAAGAGGAATGTTTCCCTTTCTTGTCTACATTTCTGTCTGAAAAATGTAGTTGCTAGGGAAGTGTAATACAAGAGTATTTTTTCTTTTCTCCTAATATTTTTGGACTTGGAGCTTTTTGTACCACTTTAATGAACCATACAATAGGCCCTGTATTTTGTAATTACAGCTTATGTTGTGCTCAATTTGGGTAGTTATACGCAATACCCCTTAAATTTTATGCATAAACTAAAGCATGTGCATCAACATGCTTCAGAATGTACTGAAATTTAATCTAGACTTGGCTATGATGCACAACAACCTCAAAGCAGAATTACTGAAGGTCATGCTGAGTTCCCTATCACACATGCAAAAACTTTCCATTATATTTTAAAATTTGTTTTTAGAGCCGTGTCGTGTGTATTCTGTCAGGATAACCCTTGCTTTACAAGGGGGAGTGAGTTCCACGTCCTCCGTCAGCCTTGCTTCAAGTCGAGCCCCGGGCATGAAGGTCAAACGGGACAACGCTGTCCCCTCCATCCGAACAGGTCCGCGCTGCTTTCGCCCTCTCGGCCTGTCAGCAAGTTCCCATCACGACACACGAGCTCCCACACTTGCCGGAGCCGCTCTCGTTTTGAATGGCAGCCCCAAGGACACCTGCAGCCCAGGTGCAGCCGGGGGTGCTCTGGCGCAGGTAGGCGGGCCGGAGGCCGGCACGGCGGGAGGAGCGGCTCCGCCGTGGCCACCCCGCCTCACCCCATCCCGGGGCTCGGGCCGCGTCCCCTCCGGCCGCCCGGACCCTCTCTGCTGCCGCCAACTTCAACGCGGCACAGGCGCTGGAGTCCGCATGGCTCCATAAACACGGGCGGGCTCAGACGGGCGGCGGGGCCGGGCCGGGCGCCGCCGCAGTAGGACGCGCTGGCGGCATTGGCCCGCCCTTCTTCCCTCCCTCCCGCCCTCCCTCCCTCCCGCCGCCGGCAGGGGAGGCCGGGCCGGCCGGGCCCACGTGCGCGGCGCCCGGGAGCCGGAGCAGCGGCGCTGCCATGTGTTTCCGCGGGCCAGCCGCCGGCCGGGGCACCGCCTGAGCGCCCCCCGCCCGCGATGCTGCGGGGCGCCGCGGGGCTCTGCGCGACGCGGCCGCCCCCCGTGCCCTCGCCGCCTCCTCCTCCATGAGCACCTCGGCGGCCCCCGTCAGGCTGATGCCCGGCGGGCACCCGGAGCAGGCGGCCGCCTGCGCCCCAGCCGCGGGTTCGGCGCCCGAGCGGGGCAGCCCCGCTGCCGCTGTGCCCGGCGGCCCCGCTGCCGCCCCGCCGCGTCCCGCGGCCGCCCCGGTGGGGCGGGGGGCCGCTCCCGGCGCCCCGCGGCCGGTGGCGCCCAAGGGGCCGCCCGCGGCCACCCTCCAGTTGCCGGCCAACTTGCAGCTGCCGCCAGGTGAGTGATCCCTGCCGGGCTGCCCCAGCTGCGGGCATGTCCCGTGTCGCGACTCAGCCGGCATGTCGCGGTCGTCGCTGCCGGGGGGCAGGACGGAGCCCGCCGCGCTGCCCTTGCTGCTGGGACGAGCCGTGGCGAAGGACGGGCAGGGCGCGGGGGTGGCCGTGCTGTGGTGGCGGTGTGTGTTTCGGGACGCTTGTCTGCCCCAAACTTCTGGGAACCGGCGTGTGCGTGTGCCTTGCGGGGCATGGGCAGTGTGACTGGGTTCAGTCGGGTAGCGCTGGGGATGCTTACAGCCTGCCTCGAGGATGGATCTGGAAGTCTCTGGATAAAGGCAACTTCTTACTTTGCTGGACAGCACGAAGAGCAGGAGAAGTAACAAAAAACTCAGCGGCCAAGTTACCCGTGTACGTGACTCGAAAAAGACTGCTCGAGGCTGTAGTGGAACTCGGATGAAGGAGTGTCTCGGGGCGGGGGTGCGAGCGTGGCTTGGCTGCTGCAGGGCGGCTCCGCAGCTCACCGGGCGCGCCCGGCTGCCCGCACTCCCTCCGGCCGGGCGGGCCCGCGGGAGTTCGTGTCACCGGCACAACCAGGCCGATGCGACTGTGGATGGAACTGAATACTGCCGTGCCTAAGGAGGACAGAGTTGAAAGTTCATTACGTGTTGCTCCTTGAAACCCTTTTTTTCTACCCTCTATGGGAAACGTAAGAGTTCGGAGAGATGCCGTCCTTGCAGATGTTCTTCCTATAACAGCAGTGAAAATATTTATGTAGGAGTTGCACAATGCTGATACAGACATCTTAATTCTTTGGATAGCAACAGAGGATTAGCCGGGCTTCCACCTGCACTTTCTCTTCAGAGGGAGAAGGTGCTGTTGGTTCTGAACTTCCCACTTCTCCCTGTTGGCCTGTATTTAAGTGGTTTTTTTGTGTTTTTTTTTTTAAGTGACTTTGCTTTCATTGGTTTTGGTCTTGCTCTATTGAGACCCCAAGATATGTAATGACTTCATTGCTATTTGATGCTATAATTATTTCCTGCCAGGACAGTTCTGTTGTTGGAGCATCTGTTGCAATTAGTTTCAGGTTGGATATTGCTGAAAAGGATGACTGGCTTTACAGTAATCCCTGTGCTGGTAGTGCACATTTGCTTTTTTTTTCCTTTGCTCATTTTTTTTTTTTTAATGCCAGTGTCTTTATCAAAGACATGCACCTCCCAGGGAAATATATAATGCTAATTTTAAAAAAAAGTCTGTAGTCAGTCAGTTTCACTGTAGATTTCCCAGCACTCATGATGCTGTAATGTCTGGGTAGTCAGCAGTCAAGGATGAGTTTAAATCCTTGCCAGCTTTCTTCTGAAATGAACCTAATGGAAATATACTAACTTCTTGTAGCAGGGCTTCCTAGGTATTCAGGTTTTGTATCTAATACTTTAAACACCTTTCTGTGAAGGTGGATGATCATGTGAGTTGCCTGTGGTTCGGGAACTACAAGTTAGCAAAACTTACAAGGTTTTTGTAGTGGCTTAAGTTTGACTGCATCCAGGTCTGTTGAATGTCATCTGGCTTGTGTTGTGGTAGGAAGCAGATGTCACAAAAGTAGTATTACCCCTCAGTTGCATCAGCTTGTTTTCCTTGCTCCTGGGACAATGCAGTCTTTGTATCAGAAGTACAGAGGTGCTGGTACTCTGCAGCATTGTAAATAAAAATAACTGTGTGGACTTCAGTGCTTCAGAAGAAACTGGACGCTGTCGGATTTCAGATGGATCAGTGTTTCAGGGAAACTTGTCTATGTAATTGTTGCAAGGTTATATAAAAATGCATTCTGTCTTGAAATGGTGTTAGTACTTTACCTCTGTCTCCTAGGTGGATTCAATTTTTAATTGATAATAAAAAATGCAAGATGGATAGCATAAAGCTACAAGTCTTAGCAGCATTAAGCAAAAGAAGTAGAATAAACCACCAAATTCCTAGGCTTGAAAAGTTTTTTATTTCAAATAAACTGCCAAATCTAGCCATACAGGATAAAATACAAAAGGGAGGATGCACTTAGATTTAAAATCATGGCATTCATCTTTTGTGGCACCTGTTGAGAAAAATGCATACAGAAAACATCCTTCCTTTGAGTTTCAAAGGGAAGTATTTGAGGTGGCTTGTTCTGAGGAAGGCTGGACAGCACTGCCCTTACTGATCATGCTGAGTGTGTGATGAACTGATTGTGCCCAGAGTGGGCACTGCTTCCACAGCACTGCAGTCTGGGGAAGGAAGGGCACCAGTGGAGTTGTGTTTACCTCTGTGACCTGGAGGGCAGTGGAGGTTCATGGAATTCTGGGATTTACACTGTTCTTTCTCTACCTCCCCCTTCCTCTTGCTCAGCATAAAGCCAGGAGTTGGGAAAAGCAGAGGAGTAGCTAATGACTGACTCATGTCCCTGAGCACAGATTGCCCATCTGCCAAGTGCCTCTTTTTGTCTGATTGCCCTGCAAAGACCACTGAGCTTTGCAAGTTCTCTTAGTCTTGAAGGACTCGGGCTCGCTCATGAGTAGCAAGGGTTTTTCATCACCTTCCTATGATTTCCTCTACAAAGTGCTGGTTTTCAGTGGAGCAGTGCTGCAGGTCCCCAAGGCCATCCTCCTGCTCCAGTCCATCCCTGGCTGACCACCACTGGAGGCTTGAGCACGCAGTAGGACTCCAGCTGGAGTCTGATTTCAGGGATGAGTTTGGTCGTCTTATTGTGCATACTATCACCTCTCAGACCCAATGGCTGGGCTGTGTCCTCCAAAATGAAGGGGATTTGATCTACCAAAGGGACCTTTCCTCAGTTGCCCTCTTTGTTGACAAGGGCAGTGAGGCTAGCAGCATTTCAGAAGGCTTTGCACGTAGCAGTCTGGGTCTGCAGAGAGCAGAGCGGCGTGGTGAGCGCAGTGCTGCCTCAGTCCTGAGCTCCATGTGGCCTGTGCTGATGCGTACACACCTGCAAAAGTCTCGTGTCATGGACCATCTGCTTAACAAGAAATTGTGTCCTTGGTTAACCTGAGCTTAATGGGGGGGAGAAATGGATGGGCTGTGCTATTAGACAGGAGGAATTAATTGGGAAGGGGAAGGAGAGACAAAGGGCCATGACAAATGTCTGTAGTTCTCCTTAGTGTATTTGGGCCCTACACTGCTTTGGAGAAGTGGAGAGTAGAAAAAGAGCATAAAAACAACAAAATTAGTGTTGTTTCTGGGTTTTGTTTACTTTTCTTGAACTTAGGTTTTTGTCACTTCTGTGTCTGTATTTTCTGTCTATCCCTGGCCCTGCAGTGCTCATAACAAACAGGTGTTGAAAGGACAATTAGTAGATAAATCTGCTTCTCTGTTCATAGGATGAAAAAGGACAGAACTGAACCAGGTGCCAGGGATCCTCCATTGTTACCTTCAATTCGCTTAGAGCAGGAAAATTCTTTGAAAACCTCACCTCATGCCACTGTGGCAACAGCTGCCATCACTCTCCACTGTGGCATTTGCTGCCTCTGGTGTGTGTATTTCTGTTTTACGCTTTCCATTACTGCTAACACCAGTGGGGCTGAGCAAGCACAATGTCAGCAAAGAAAAGGTGCCCTGAATGTACTGTAATTTCACTAGCAGTGAAATTACAGCACACTCAGGTGGTGCAAGGCATGGTCTCCGTGTAAGGTTTCCTTCGCACCTGACTTAGAGGGGAACAACAGCAAGTTCAGCTTCTTGGTTTCTGTTTGCAGCTCAGTTGTCTTTGCTTGGATGTTTTGCCTCGTCTGTGGCAGGTTTTCCACTGCCTGCAGCTTATCTAGGCTGATAGTGGGTAACTTCAGAAAGCAGAGCCACTGTTTGTGTCAGGTGCCTGGGCTGTGTGGCATGAAGTAGGCAGGCAGCACGTGGACTCCTGTGGGTGGGAAGGAGAGAGCCGGTGTGGGTATTCCAAAACTGCAGTGGGGTGGTATGGAGCCTGGTCTTGCTGAGTTTCTCTTAATTGTCTGTAGAACAAGGTAGGTAACCTGAAGAGGTAAGGGCTGATAAGCATCTGGATGCTGCTGCCTTCTGCTTTCCAAGTTGACCTAATAGGTCTCATGCAGAGTGCTGTGAATCTCCCTCGTTATGTTCTATTGTTGTTTTTCAGTGGTAAAACCATGAGGAGTTGGATATTTTCATATCTGTGTCTGGTCCATCACTTTGGAACAGGAGGAAACACTGATTTAAAAATACTTCTTAATTTATATTATGTTTGAGTAGGAGTAGGCTATCTAAAGACTTCTTGTTTCAACAGGCAGAAAACTGTAGAAATTCCTTTAAAGTATGCAGTTTCTGGTTGTTGGTAATCCCATGAAGTCTGAGCATAGTACTTGTGCTTAGACCAGTAGGGGCTAAATAATTGGTGCTTGTAATTTTTTGTATCCCAATAACGACCTCTGTGTAGCAGGCTTCTGGGAATGGATTCTCTGCAAGCTTCTCTCTTCACAGTAGGTGACACTGATCAACATTTTTTTCTCCTGAGGAGGGGTGAACAAAGCTTTGGCGGGCTTGAAGAACTAAGTCAAACTTAGATAATAGGGAGGAAATGTGTTGTGCTGGAACTAGTTGAAATTTCAGCTGCAGGACTTGATTTTGCTTTCAGGACTGAGTGTGTCTGGCAAAATAATGCCTTCAAATGATTAAATGCACAGCCATGTGGGAATTAAGATTTAAATCTTGGCAGAAGATGCAAAGCTAATGTCTAGATTTATGGTTTTCCAACACACAGAAAAAAAATAGATGCATTCTGAATACTGAAGCATGGAAATATGATGCTCAGTAAAACTAATGTTAAACGCTGTTCAGATTTTACAGTCGATTGGAGTGTATTGCAAAGAATTACAGCTACAGTTTGGTGAACAGTAAACTCTTTTTAATCCTTAGAAGAGAGAGAACATGAGCATGACTTGTGTTGCTTTTGCAGTATTTAAAGGACCTTTCAGCTTGTAGCGGTAGAAATAGCATCACTCACACAAGTGACAGCTGGAGGAAATACTAATTATGTTTCAGTATTCTTTTCCCAAAGATGCTCATAAAATCCAGGTAAGCTCATGTGTTGTTATTTTGAGTAGTAACCATACCAGGTTTTTAAAGTAATTTTAGAGAACGAGGTATTTGTTATGCCACTTGACTGGAGTCTGTGCTGTGCCTAGTGGGTAGGATTATATTTACAGATATGTGTATGCAGGTTTTTTTATGTAAAAAGCAGCACTTTTGATAACTATCAAAGATGAAGAATTAGTACAGCTTTAACCATTTAGACAATAGCAAAAGGCAAATACTTTTTTGAGAATTCTCTTGGCATTTTCTGAAAATTGATGGTGTCAGAAGAAAACCAGGTGTAATTTGCAAAATGGAGAAGATCACCATAGATGTTTTTAAGTGTCTTACTATTCAGATTGTCAGGATTAAGGTCTGCTCTGCCATCTGGATCACCTTTAGAACAAAGTCCACTAACAGATCTTTTTCTCCAGTGTCTTGAGGAAATAGTCTCTGATTACAACTGAAGTGGGGTAAAAGTAGCAATAGATGGAAGATCCTTGTTGCTGATGAGGAAATCTAGGATCTGTTAAGGCTGGAGGACTGGTGAAGCTCAGTGATCGTACTGTGCCATAAGAGCAGTCCGATGATATGGTAACACTTAATTTTCATATTTAAAACGGAATATTTCATTAAACTCCTCATGTTTGCAGGCTTCTTCCAGAGCACACTTCCAGTATGGTGGCGGCAGAGGAGATGGTTTTTCTAGTACTGGCTGCTCCTAGGAGTTGCCTGGGAAATCAGAGTTCCTTGGGTGGATGTCCAGGCTGGAACAGCAACTGGGTGAAACGGCATGCCCTGGTTGGCACAGTCCCTGAAGGCTTTCCCTGGCAGCTTGCCCAGTGGCAGTTGCCGCCTGTTCCCAGTGGAGCCCTGGGAGCCAGGTCCAGCTGACTGGTGGGTGGTGCATTCATTTCCAGGCAGTCTCAGTGGGCAGCCAGTGCTCTCTGTTGAAGGGGGTTAGTGCACTCAGAACACCTTTATACACAGCTGGCATGCTAGGCACTTCACAAATATCACAGAGTTTCCACAGTGACAGTTTCCACAATATCTGTGTAGACAGAAGTTAATGCTTCCCATGAAGGTTTTGCTGTCTTCTGCAATAATTTTTGTTTGCTCCGTCACACGTAGAGCAAGGTGGTGATTAGTGTTAAAATTCAGTGTTGATCCCTTGTTTGCAAGTGAAAAACCATCCAGCTGAGGAGTGAATTTGCGCTTTTAGAAGTGGAATTCAACTTTCTTCTGGTCCCCAGGTGAGCAATGAGGAAACAAATGTCCCATTGTAAAATTAATCTGAATTAACTGACTTGATTATCTTCTTACTTAAAGGAGACAGAGATTTAAAGGGGACTGATCTTGTCCTTTGTTAAAACACTACCAAGGCACCAATGATGTTTTCAGCAACTCTTGTTTTAAAGTTAAGATTTGCCATTCAACATTTCAGCTTCAGATTTGTCTGTAACAGCTAGATGGCTGTTCCAGAAATGGCAAGTGCAGGGTGTTGGCATACCTTCTGGTCCTTAGAAAGCTGTCTGCTGTATACATATGGCTGCAGTGTGCCAAGCATATCACTTGCTATTTGAAGAATTTCACTCCAGTGAGTACTAGGAGTACACAAGAGAATGTGGTATAGAGACTCAATGCTTCTTTCAGTGCAATAGGAATTGTCTTGAGAGTAAGGAAGTGTCACTTGGCTCCTTTGAGGTAGTATTTCACTGCCATCAGCTGAGTCCCCAACAAATATTTGAAGTTCCTGAATGAGGTAATTTGGGTCCCAGAGAATGCTCAAGTCAGATCATCTTAGCTGTAGACAGTCCTAGAACTGTCTGATTACTCAGATAGGAAAGCAACCCAGCCTCAAGGTGCAAAGTTGCAAACCACAAAGATGCGATGGGGAAATGCTGATGGGAAATGATCCCAGTTGCTGAAAGATGTGGCCCAAGGACAAGAGCTAGATGCTATCACAATATCAAATAAGGCTCTGCCTTTTGGTGCACAGTGTGGCTGGGAATCCCTGATGCCTACATACAATAAAAACAACATTTCTTGGGATTAAAATGTAATAAATACACTCTGAATCCAAATAGAAACAGTAGTGCCATCTTGTAACTATGCCCAGAAAACCTATTGGTTGTGTCTTGTTGGTTGTGCAGTTATACTTTTGCTTAGGAGTTGTACTATAACTGTAAAATGATGTGGATATAAATGTGTTCTCAAGGAAGGAAGCTCAACCGTGTGTGCAGTCGAGAAGAACTCTTTACACTGAAATGTGGGCCTGTGTTCTGTGAAAAGGCATCAGAAAATGTGAAAACTAAGGGGGCCGAGTTGCTAGACTGTTAAACAGATATCCATCTGGGCACCAAAACGCATTGATGAGCAGCTAGTCTCCAACAGCTTGGATAAGACTTGCTGGTTGAGCAGTGTGTGAAACTTGGCTTCAGATGTTTGCAGTTTTAGCACTTTGTGTCTAGTTCCTGGAGAAAGGGAGGGAGAGGGGACGTGTTTACACTCTTGAGAAAGATGTGTGGTGTCCATTATTTCAGACTGTTTTAAACAATAGGACGCCAGAGTCTGCTCCATCCTGCCTAGAAGAGATAGCATCATCCCTTTCCTGGCTCCCTGCACTTGGAAAGTACCCTGTACTGGGTATCTCAGGAGCTGGTGCCTGCTGTTAGCACAGAAAGATGCTCAGCCAGAGAAAGGTTTGAGTTACTGAGAGCAAGCAGCCTTTGCTGGGAGTGCAAACTCCTTGAGCTGTTGATGTGTACAAGGTGGTTGTTTAAAACACTGCTCACAGCAACCCAGACAGTCTGAGAAACATTAATGCTGGTAGTGCTGTCAGCTGGACAGTGATGTCTGCAAGAAAGCTGGTCACTGGCTTTGAAAAGGTGAGATGTCAGACATCAGCCTTGAAAGTTGTATTCCAGAGTCTGCATGAACCTGCAGTGCAGTTTGTGCAGTTGGCAAAGATGCCATCAACATCTTTAAAGAACTTAGAGATATAAAGTTGTGTGTAGACTGTGTTCTGTTGTAGCATGAAAAATACGGGCATTATGCCCTTTGAATTTTTGTCCTGACATGGAAATTAATGATTTTCATATCCATGTGCAAAACAAGGTGTCTTTCATTGGAATTAAAAATCTGACATTGCAGTGTGACTCTGCAATATCTACATGCTAGTCACTGGTCCTGAGCCATTGCTATGAAGACCCATTAGTTTAGAAGCCTCCCTGGAACAAAGGGAAAGAGCACAGAGGGTGATTTCTGAGATATGTAATTATTTAGTTTGTGAAACAAAATGTGAATGGAATTAATTGGTTGAGGGCCAGGATGTGTGGTGAGTTATTCTGGTTGCTGCAATAGCAGTGCTTGATTGTGGATTGGACATTGCTGAATTCTTGTTATATCAGCTAGAATTGACTTCCACAGGTTGGAATGATTTGCTGTATGGAGTAAAATGCTTTGTGGGTGTAGTGTAGATGCTGAACCACTTATCTTTATCCCAAATAGTGTAGATGAGCCCTCTGTCCTACTTATCTGGAAAATATGAGAACAATCACAGGTGCTTTTCCCAAGAAAAGCCTAAGACAAGCAGTCTTTGACTTCACAAAAGATCTGTTGTCTGAAGTCAATTGTATTTAAAAATAGAAGTTAGAGATCATTATTAAGAGCCTGTGATGAGGTAGCTTGGTGTAGAGCCTCTAGATCATTGCTGTAGCTTCATTCCTAAAATAGTGAAAAGCACAGCTAGCTGTTGCCTCCAAATTGGGCTGTTGTCCTTGTTTTTTAATCTCCGCTACATAATTTGCAGTAGACATCTAGGAAAATTCAAGTACTGAGTGAGGTTCCTAGAGAGTAAGTAGTCTTCCTGCATGCACTATAAACCATACTTCATCTAAAAACATTACATATCCTTCATATTAGAAGGAGTATGTCAATCATATAGAAGTTAAGTTACTGTCTTTCCCAGTATTTCTTTAACACTTTGTGCACTCTTTTTCAGCTAACCTACTGACATAATGCACCTTGATGTAATCGGTGCTGGAACACTCTACATCTCTAATAATGCCCTTTTTTGGTCTGTCTTACTCAGTCCTGTGATGTATTTTTAAAAACTTTTAAGTGACCTATTCTGTGGGGCTCAATAAGTGGAATTGAAGAGGAAAAAACAGTATTTTTTTCCTAAAGGATAGCTTTAGAGAGAAAAACTGTATGCTATCCTGTTGCATTGATGAGTAGTGTTTGTTATGTTATTTTCCAAGTTTTGAATGATCCTAAATAGTCAAAGGAACTTAAAACCGATATGCCCTTTCAATTGCCACTTAGTTTTCTATTAAAACATCCCCTTTAAAGCTTGGTTTTAGCTTGAAAGAACTTCCTTAAAAGCTATCGCTTTGTTTTGAGTAGCTCAGTGAAAGAATGGGATTTGTTTAAGAACAGAGAGCTCTGACACATTACTGTTGTTTTAAAACATTTTTGTTGTTTAGTTACTGATTTGAGACCTGGAAGTCCCCATTTAGTCTTGTTTTTATAATTGGGTTTAAGTGTACTTTACTAAGATTGGCAACATACCTGATGAAGGCACTCCTTGTTTTGAAATTAGCTAAATTTACACTTCTTTGAATGCAGCTTTTGTGACTTATGTTCTCTTAAATGGCTTTGGTCCCATTGTGGTTGGTTCTTGCTTGTATTTTATTTTAGGAGCAAAAGACTTCTCTTCATTTCCTCACGTTATTCCCTAAGCAGCAGTTCCCAAGAGCTGTTTGGTTGAGCAGTTGGGTTAGAAACCTTGTAATCAAAGTGGTGGCTTAACGTGACAACTTCAGCTTCACCTGTAGTAGCAGCATAAGGTGGATCTCCACTGGAGCACAAATGCCAGCTGGTTCATCTCAGGAAATTCCTGAGGGAAGTTCCCCACCAGAAATGTCTCAGGCTTGTGGTGGAAGTTGCCCTTATGGTGGGATGCTTTTGCATCATAGGTGTTCAGTGCTGCTGGATGAAGCCCAGAGCTTCAGTTGGCTGCACAGGTTTGTGTTAACAACATTGTGGTTTCCTTAACACTATTCCCTGAAATACAGTGAAGCCCATGCAGGTGGCATAAACAGATCTCTGCCGTTATCCCACAGCTTGCTCATGTCTCCCGTGAGGTTTTGGTGCTTTCTAGTTAAAATGCAGAGGTATCCGGATGCTGCTAACCTGTGTTTCTTGGTTATTGGGCTGGGTGCTAAACCAAATTCAGAATAAGCTGGGTTTCCTTCACCAATGGTGTTGGGACAGTGAAAATTTGTGGCAGAGGGATCTCAAGTTTGCAAAATTAAATGAAATTAAATTCCATTAGAAGGCCTCTGATTTTTCCATTGCTCACAGTGCTGTCATGTCTAAGTAGAGGCTGATCTGGGTGGGGGCTGCCAGAGCTTTGCAGGGCTGTTGACAGGCACCCCTCCTCAAAACAGGGTACCTGCAGCCCTGGTTCCAGGAGAAGGCAGGGCGCTGGGTGTGGATCTCAATGAGACCTCTTCAAGGTAAGAAAGTGTGGTTAGATAGAAGGTATGAGAATAGAGACAAGTAGTGAAGGTAATCTGGCCCCTAAGGAGTTACAGCTGTGCTAATTATCAAGCATTAAGAACAAGCCTGCTCTTAATAGGCCACAGCTGGATCCAGTTAAGAGGGGTATTATAAAAGAGCAGGTTGGCTGGTCGAGAGGGGAGATGGAGTTTGTTGGCTGTGCTGGGAAGAAGGTGTCAGTGCTATGAGGAGCTGCCCCTGAGAAATCTCCAAGAAAGTATGAAACCTTTGCAGCAAGATAACAACAAGAAAGTATAGCATGGCTCCTTCTGTGTAGCTTTGGAGGAAACTGAGTTGGGTTTTGGTTGTCAGGTACTTCCCCTCCAGCTCCCTTCACAGGGTTACAGCTGAAGAAATGTGTGAAGAGAACAAATGGCTGAAACAGCTAATTGTGCTTTATCTGCCTTTTCAGCCAGTGTAGGAAAACCAAATAACTTTCCAAGGTATGTTTTTGGCAGGACAGGCAGAATATCTAAGGACAGAAGTCTCAATTTGTTGCAAAAAGGTTTTTTTTTTTTAATCTGCAGGAGACACGAGTCCTCCAGTGAAGCATGTAAGAAGTAATCCCTGATGGTAACTGGTCACTTTGGTTTGAAAATAGGAACAGCTTTGTAGCCCCAAAGGGATTGTGCCTTGCTCTTCCTATCAAAGTGTGTGAATAGTGAGGAAGACATTCCTGTTCTGTGAAACAACTCCAGTAAAACTGTCAATGTTCTTGGAAGTGCAGCCCAAAAGAGGGCAGCTCTAGTGTTATGAGGTTGCTTCATAACTCTTCATTTACTACCATTGATGCTGGTATTTTGCTCAGATTGCCAATACCTTTTCTGTGTTTATATGCAGCGCTGAGAGGTGTTAGATGAAACTTCATGCTTCAGCTGTTCAGAGGTCCTGTGTTGTTTCTTATTTTGTCTCTTCCCCCGTTTTCTTGTGGAGTTGCAGTGAGTGCAAGACATGATCTGTTTTCACATTTATTTTGTTAGTGTTTGCCTTCTAGTGAATGTGAAAACAGCTCTTGATAAGAAGTACTATCTTTCCCCCCTGCCAAGTGAAGAATGTGGATTCTTGCACTTACCTTCATTTCTGATAGTAGCGTCTTGGTAGCTGCACGAGTTTGTTTATGTGACCTTTCTGTTGAGAGCCTCAAGGTTACCATCACCTGCTGTTCCCTCATTTCACACTTGTGCAGCTGTATAAAGTGTATGAGACTTCAGGCATTGGTTTTGAGAGCCATGGAACCTCTTCTGGCATAAGAGACCTCCTGTGCCGCCTCTTGGAGTCTGCGCTATTGACTGTAGTAGAGGGTTATTGCTTTTGTTTCCAGGCAGAAGGGGAGTATCAAAGTTGTGAAAAACTATAATTAAATTGTAGCAAGGAGAGGTAAAAAAATAAGTGCTGTTCTCAACAGCTTTCAAAGTGTTCCAGGCAATTCATGTGTCAGTTTACTGTCCCTTTGTGACATTAGGTTGTAACTGCCCAGAGCTGTCTCTCATGCCACAAGATGTGGCTCTTCAGTGTGTGGAACTGTAGCTCTAACAGCTGTTTCAAATATGCCTTCAGCTTTATCTGTGCATCAGGCATCAATAGCATTAAGCCTGCAGAAGCAGTAATTAGTAGATTGCCATAATACTGGTTTGGAGTTATGATTTCGCCAGTGTCACAAAGAGCTGCTGCCATGAAAATGTTACCATGCTGTATTAAAAATTTTGCCAAGTGGAACAACGATAGGGAAATGATTGTTTGTTACTCTTAACTTATGTTCAAGTAACAGGCATTATCATAATTGAATGTTCCAGTCATGGCTGTGGCCACTGAATTGGCCTTAGGTAACTTCTTCTGTGGCTGCTCTCACCAAGTTATTTTAATTCAGTAAGGAGGTCCTTGTGTTGCCTAATCCTGTTGCTAGGGGTAAAGTTGCTTTATGTTTTGGGTTACATCCTTTTTGGGATCACTGCTGTCCTGCTCAAATGTAAAGGTGTTACTTGTTTACCTTTTCTTTTTGGAGATGTTAATGTTAATTTACATATGAACTGTATTGTATTTGCATAAACTTTCTAGCTCATTCGAGTAATTTCCTGTCAAGCAATTAGATTGTGCTGTCAACTCACCCCATTCAGGTGACTGGAGGATGGGATACTTTTCCAGCAGGGTCTCCATCTCTGTTGAATGCCAACTGAAAATGCAGAACAGTAATGCAAAACCAGTCCCAGCTCTGTAATCAAGTTGACTGACTGGTATCAATTTGGTTTCTCAAATGCAGAAGTAGAAAATACACTTCTGATAATTTGACTTAACAGACAAATGTAATGAGTAGTGACAACATATCCAAGTACATGAAAACTAACTCTTAATGAATTCCAAACCTCTGAAGGAGTGAAATTATAAGTTTATATTTGCCTGCTCAAAGTAGTAGAGCTGTCAGTGATATTTTAAACCAGGCTTATGAAAGAAAATATTAAAATCTCCAGGAGCAACACTTCTGCCATTCTGAATGTAGACTTAGAGCAGAGAGAAATGCTATTGCTAGCAAAACATGGTCAGCTTTCTCTCTTTCAGTGAAATCTGCATAAGCATGTGGTCTGAACAAGGGAAACAATGCCCTTTTCCTGGCTGATGATAAATTGTTTGCCATGAATCACTGTCTAAATGAGATGGCGTGAAAAGAAAATGAGAAATCTAATATGTTTTCTAGAATTCCGGTTATTCATTGATTAAATTAAATGATCCATCTGTACCTAAATATAATTATAGTCAAGTCATCAGTGGAGGAGGAGAAAGCTGAGTTGTCAGATGGAGTTAACAGTGTTTTTCTGAATGTGCAACTGCCTTGTGCATCTGCCCCATGTAGTAAAAGCTGCTTGAGAAAGGAAGGGATCATGTAGATGCTGCTCTTGCAGTTCTCAGCTTGTGTCTGCTATGTAAATGGCAATATGTTGATGTTACAGACTTTTATACCAGATTTTGTGTCGTCTTGCAATATCCTCTTATGCTTTTAGATGTGGAGGGTGAAAAGCTGTTTCTAAGCATGTGGTTATAGCTTGATTATTTAAAAAAACCCAAACCCAAAACATACTCAACAAAACCCAACTCATGGAGCTTGTGGCTTTTTCTGTTGTATGCATTTAAACTCAGACAGAAGCAGTGTTTTGGGTTGTATTGTGTGGTCATATTTTGTCAGCTTTCAGACTAACCAAGTAGTAAAAAGACTTTCATTACTGTCTTGTTTTACACTAGGAAAGATTGTAAGTGTGCATAGAATTCTGATCTGGTTTCAGATGTTGGATATCTTGTAAGAAAGTTTAATGCAGTCCTCCAGAAACATTGAGGTGTCTTATTTACATATCTGGATTCTCCTGTACCTCCTCCTTCCTTTTATTTGAAAGGTCGATGTTAAGTGGGGGTGTTTGAGGATGGTGCTTTCAGTGCGGGACTTTGCAGCCGCTGGTGCTGGAAGCAAAGGAGGTGAGGCACCACAAAGGTAGGGTCCTCTGTAGCTCCCTTGAAGGACCTGACATGATACAGACTAAGTATCCAGCTGGCATTTTGTATTTTTGATTGTTTTGAATCCTCTCAATTTTTCAGAGGTGAGCCCTTAGGGGAGGAGGGAGGAGGCTTTAGTAGCTGACTTTTTTTTTTCTGAGTTTAGTAGCTTTTTTTTTTTTCTCCCTTTCTTTTTTAATTTTTTCCCACTGGAATTTCCCTATTTGGCTTCAAACTGCTTCAATAAAACCCTGGGTATTAATGCTTTTGGACACACCCTTGACAGAGGGACGGCTTCAAATACCTCAGTGACCTTGATTTTCAGGGGAGACCACTGCCCTCTTGATTGGGGAGGATGGTCTTGATACAGGTAGGTGAGCTGATACTAAACAGTTCTCACTACAGTTTTCTCTAAGCTGTGTTATCACCTCTAAGTATGTGCCTAAGTGTTCAGAAACTGAACAGGCAACCAAGTGTGATAGTGGTGATGAATTTTGCAGTTGAAGAATTGCTTAAAATTAGTGCTAAAGTAATCCCAGAGTGTGTGTGTGTTTTGTGTGTCTGTCTTTTTAATGTTCAGAATATCTTTTTGACTCAAATGGTGAACTGCTTTGCAATTTGCATCTTGTATGGACACCGTGTTTCAGTGTGGCCAGTGGTTAAGTTTTTCTCTTGAATTTAGGAATTATTTTCTGTCATAAGACGCATAGTAAAGCTGATGTGCACTTTATTCTTATATTTCTTGGCAGCTGTTCCTTGGAGTAATAAAGTAAATATTACATTATCAGTGCAGTCTAGCTATTTCTTCCACAGAAATACAGGAAAGCCATAATATAACTTAATTTCACAGTCTGTCTGTGTTTTTTTCAACAGGAACTGTTCTTATCAGAAGTAGTAATGGCCACCTGATGCTGGTATCTCAACAGTCAATAGCACAGAACCAGATACAAAATAACACAAGTGTGAGACCATCTGTGCCAACCAGCACACCTGCAATCAGAATATGTGCTGTGCAGGTAACTTCTCTCATAACTTTAGTTTGGCATAGCTATATGCTATGTAGTTATAGCAGGGTTTGCAAATAAGTTGTGGAGGGTTAAATAAGCATTTTAACCCTTTCTGAGAGGGATGATGGTGTTTGGTTTTGCACCAATAAACATCACTATGTGTTTTGCTTTCTTGCTTGGGGAAAAACTTGTGAGCTGTTACATATGGTAAGGTAAAGGCCAAATTTGTCAACTCCTCTCTGATGGTAATGATGATGTAAACTATTTTAAGAAGAAAATGCCAGCCAAAATTGTCTCAGTGGTTACTGCAAGTATCTAAAACCTTGTGATCCTCTGTTGGGATATTTCTCCAAAGCTGAATAAAGCTGAGGACCTTTCCCATGTCCCTAGGGTGTTTCTCTTTCCCTGAACTCTGCTGGCTTTTTGCTTCCATCTCTTGTAGTGTGGTCAGCATGCAAGAGTGAGGAGCTGCATAAAAGTAACAATTTACCTAGTTCTTTAACAATTTTATTCTGATTATGCATTATCTCTAAATGTCTCTGCATCTGTTATTGAATATTAAAGTAGTAGACAAAGAGCTTTGTTGAGCAGTGTTTAAATTATATGGACTTTGTGAATGATGCCTGTATTGTTACTGTAAGAGGATGTGTCTCAGTTTGTATCTGACCCCAACTTCAATGTCTGTTTTGTCATTGACTTGTCCGACAACTGTTCTTTGCCCATGTGTAATTATTTTTTATTTTTATTTTTTCCAAGAATTCTGGCACACAGTTAGTAAAGAAAATAGCAGCTGCTCCTGTGAAAACGTTATCTCAAGCAACAAATGCTGTGGTTTCTACTGTTCAGACACCTGCTGTAATACAGGTACTTTGCAAGCTTTATAGTATGGTGGAATAAGTGACAGAAAGAACTAGAGAAAATATGGATGCATTCTTGTTATTTCTAACTGTAACCTGGTTTTCAGTAAGCTTAGTAACCTTTGTCCTCGTAACAAATTCTTTCCCAAATCTGTTTTTTTAAATGCATAATTTAATTAGGCTTCTGTCAGCATGTGTCAGATAATCTTAGCCCACTACAGTAGAAAGCACATGAACAATGAATAAAATAAATAGTTCAGAGAGCCATTTTCAGTGCTTTTGTACGCTGTGACAGAGCTCCTTCAGTCTCTTGCTAAATCTTCTCTGGGAGATGTGCTCCTGTTGGGGTCCCTGATTCCTTAGTGGGGAAAAAGGTATACCTGAGGAGATGTTGAGGAGAAAATGAGCTGTCTGCACCAATCAGGCTGTTTTTCATGTGTATGATGTTTTTCCCCCTCATTATAAACTGAAGGAAGGTCACAGCTAAGACCTGTTCTCTAATTGAGTGTGGCAGATGGGTTCCACAGGTACAACTGTAAATAGGCAGTGGTTGAAAATGCCTCATTATTTTCAAGTAGCATTTTTGTCTTATTTCCTAGGTCTTCCTTTGCTTTTTTTCTAGAGAAAAATGTTGTAGCTGTCTTCTGAAGAGGGTTTTTTACCACCTGCAGAGTATGAGGGTTTTCCTACATATGGTTCATCCTCTGTTCTTGGGGACCAGACTTCTGGATATGCATGTGGAATTAAAAGAAATCTACATTTTTCTGCAGATAGTATGTTCTGTTTGTAATCTAGAGGAGAAATCATGAAGAAGTCTGGCTTGTACTTGTATTTTGTGACAGGACTTCAAAGGAGACTGAACTGTATCAGTTGACAAAACACTCAGTAAATGAGCAAGATCAGTCATTCAAAAAAACATGCTGGATGTATGTTCTTGACCCTGAGGGTGTTTGCAGGGTTGGGGGATGTGTGTGCTGACAGTGGTAACAGTCTGACTAACAAGTTCATCCTGCTGCTGTTCTTCTGTATCAGCAGCTGAACACTACTCACACTCTGTGCTCTTTTTTTACTTCCCTCTCACTACAGATGGATAATGTTGGGGCTAAAGTGGAAAACCCAGAGGTCTCTCTTAATACATTTTCTGTTTTGCTCAGAATGGAAACAGTGTATGCTTTGTGTCTAAATACAGTAATGGATATTCCTCATTTTTGTTTTGGAATACTACCTTGCAAACCCTGTGTTTGTGATCTCTGCATAGAGGTCTTTAGGATATAAAAACAATAGTTATCTACTATACTGCCCTTGCACTGGGGAAAAGAGATGAAGGTCATCCATCATCTGATGGATGAAGTCGCATGCATCCTCACACTCTCATGTGGGTAGACACTGAGATTCATCATGCTATTAACTTCTGTTTTTAAAACTTTTATCTGCCTTTGGCTTGGTTTTTCTGTACTTTAATTCAGTTTTGATGTAGTCTATTGAACTTGTGCTCTTCTGAGATATATAAAGACATAGAATTGGAGTATTTTTTGTAAGCTGAGGGTTTTTTCCCCCCACTGTAGAAACTGGAACACTTGTAATGAGCTGTAGGGCTGGATTTAAACAGCAGGGATGATGACTCTAAGAAAACATAATAGAGCTGTTTTGTTTGGAGTGGCTTCCTTGAAGCCCCTCTGTTTTGCAGAAGATTTCAAAGCCCTCTCTACAAGCTCCTTGTACAATGAAGAGTAAACCGATGCAATATGGATACATCTTGCCATCATGTGGTCACGTTGCTCCTCACCCTGGGGTGGACAAGAGAAGAGTGCTGAAAAGGGAGTCATTGCAAAAAGTTGATGGAACCATCTGGAGAGAGGATGGCAGAGCCCTTGAGTCTGATTTCCTTGGCAGCAATTCATTCTACAGTCTTAAAATAACTTCCTGGTCTTAGTCTCAATAATTTTTGAGGTCACAGGAGAGGAGTGTGGTGTGGAAGTATGATGTCACCACAGAAAGTGGTGGAGAGTGGAGAAGAAATAATATTTGGCTTGGTTTTGCATCTCCAATCTTTTGTGAAATACAAGTTGGAACACTCTCTGCAAAACTCTGTAGGTACTGACTGCAGGATTTTTCTCCTCATCAACGAAAATATTTCCCTTTTCTAACATTCCTGAATGTTTAAGCTCTGAGGTTAGACAAAATTACCTGCACATTCTTATTTTTCACCTGTTTCCCAGATGGGGTAACAAAGCTGCAAAGTGTCTAATTAGCATCATGCTGGGGCACTTTCATTTAGATGCAGAGCACTTCTGTTGAAATGACTTCAAAATATGCAGGATTAATGCCATTTTTTTGTGGTGACCGTTTCTCTGTTGCTCAAAGTGAGAATGAGAATTGTCAGTAGCGAAAAAGGTTGATGGCACATGGCAGAAATTAATTCCCAGATATTCATTTTCCTGGGAAAAGGGTCCAGCAGACTTCCTGTTGTTTCCTCTCTCAGCTGATAAAATGCTGTTCTAGTTTTGATGTGTAAGCATGCTGGAATTTGCAAGAGATCAGCTCCTGTTTTCGACTTTTAAAAGCCCAGGGCATTGCAGCTTGGCAGATCTGCACTGTGTCCCCTTCCGTCTTCCTCCTGCCCATCTGTTTGTGGGATTCTTGTGCCCAGTTTGCCTCCCTGTGGTCTCAGAGCTGTTGAGCCTCATCCTTGGAAGAGGCAGCGGTGGTGGCAAAGATCCTGCAGAGAGCTATTAAAGTGTTACCGACAGTGGGAGCCCAAGCTAGAAAGCTTTCTGGTACCTGCCTGCTGCTTTCATGTCAAGCTGGCAGCAGCTTGGAGAGGGGAGGACACCCACCCAGAAAAGAAAAGTTGTAAATATATGACAAAAGCGTTATGGTTTTGCTTTAACTTTAAAAGTTTGTTCATTAATTTTCCCTATCCTGAAATACTATTTTACGTGATGTCTGTCCAAGTTTTTTTTTTAGTTTTTGTTTTATACATGGTAGGGTAATTAGACTCCTGTCTAATTCTCTTATGATTGATGCAATTAGCCAGTGTTAGTTGTGCCTCTTTCACTAAGCTGGGGTGCTTAAACGTGTTAAGAGTCAGTGAAAGCCATTATATTGTGCAGATCTGAACCTAAAATTTGGACTACAAAATCAGACTTTCCCTTCCTCTTCACAGGCTTGGAAGAAAGATGACACCCAACTTTAGGTTTCAGGTGTTAGCCTGGAACTCTACCTGTGGGTTCCCTCTGGCTTTTCAGTTTTTAATTTGAGGAATCAAAAGTAGTGGGGTTTTGCATGGGCAGATTCTTTTATTCATGTTGTATTCTGTTGTATCAAATGAACTGTGTTGGTGTTTTGGGTATGGTTTGTTTGTTTGTTCTCTTTAAAATCTGAAGTAGAAATACTTCAGTTTAGTGGGTTTTAGATTTAGCCTAGTTTGCAAAGAAGTGAGGTATTTTTTCCTAAACCTTAATTACTCTCCTGTTGCTGGAGCTTCTGAATCTGTTGGTAAATTATAATGAGCTTTTAAAAAGAGGTTTCAAAATAACTGGATTTTGTGAGAATTTCTGTCAGGGCAGAGGAGAAGGAGATCCAAATTGCTGCCCACGAGGAAAAAGCAGGAAGAACTTGTTAGATCCATTTGCTGAGCTGGCTGCTTCTGCTGGCACTTGCATCCTTCCAAAGTCGACATGATGTCTTTTGCCTACTCTGTGTGTGATAGGAAAAGCAAGGGGTGTTGCAATTGGGAGAGGAGCTTCAGGGCAAGACTGGAACATAAATAATGACTTAGGGTTCTGCTTGTCTTCAGAATGGTATCACCTGGCTTAGCATTGTCTCAAAATCCATTAGTCTTAGACTGTAGGAGCCTGGCAAAGTTAATATATTGGTTTCTTCAAGACAATTTTACCTTCCTCTCTTCCTTCAAAGTTGCAGGCAGTGCTTTGGTCTGGATATGCCTCTGTAATTTCTTCCCCCCACCCTTCATTTTTAAATAGAATTATGGCGTGGCTGTCACTTAGCATATTAATTAGAGCCTCCCAAAGCAAATTAATCTAAACTCTAAAAACAAGGAGACAAATTGTTTATGTTTCAGATGGCAGTGTGGAGGGAAGCTGCTACCTTATATGCTAGCAGAATCCAGGGAGGTTGCTGCCTTATATGCTAGCAGAATCGAGTATGTTTGTCACGTTGTTCCTTGGTTAAAAAGTGTTAATTTTTCTCTTCAGCCAGCAGCTGCAACAGCTAGTGTTACTACAGTTACTGCTGTAAAGCCTTTGAGTACTGGAACACCTGTAAAACTTCCAGTTACAGGACCACCTGCACAAGCTATCTCCCAAAAGGCAGTCTCTGTGAAAGCAGAGGGCACAACAGTAGCACAGACCAGCGCTTCTACAGTAAGGAAAAAAAGTTTTTAATTAAAAATTAACATTCTGTATGTTCATCAGAGGTTGAAGAGTCAGTGCAACATCTAACAGTCTTCTCTTTATTTCCACACTAGGAGATGCTAGAGAATGTGAAGAAATGCAAGAATTTTCTTGCTACGCTAGTGAAATTGGCGTCTAGCGGACCTCAAGCCCCTGAGATGGGGCAGAATGTGAAGAATCTGGTGCAAAACCTACTGGTGAGACTTCTTTTCCAAAACAAATTCTGCATCATTTGTGTATAGATTTTTGACATTTACTTTATCATTGTTTTGTTCCTGTTATTTTGTAGCTTTTTTTTTTAACAGCTCAAGAGTTGGATTTGTGGCTGGGTGCATCTGACCCTTGTTAAATCTTACATTATAAATCTTATTTTAACTGAATCCCATGCTGTGTTACTTCCCCCCCTCACATTTCTGTTTCACTTTATGCACACAGGTAACTGATAGCAGGAGGAGCTGGTAGTGTTAACACAGCTTCTGGGTCTTTTTTTTCATGTTAGTGTAGTTTTGAGTCCTCAGTAGCAAGAATCTGATGTGGAGGTCACAGTGCAGCACTAAGTCCATACTACTGCTTTACTCCAAGACAGAACTGAGCAGTGGAACAGGAATCACATTATCAATAGCTTAAAACAGTAGGATGGAGCAAACAATGTGGTGGCTGCCAAGCTCTCTCTCTTTGCAGGTGGCTTCCGTATGGTGCTTCGTGCTGTATCCCAGCACAGCTGGGTTTTCCTGGTAACGATTTCTCCTGCCACTTCTTGTCATGGCATTTGACCGCTGCTGCTGTGTTGTTGTTCCGCCGTAGCAGAAGGCTGTGTGCTGGTGGAGGGGGGTGGCTTTGCTGGTGGTACCAAAGGGCTTTTCAGTCTGGGAAGGTGTGATGTAGACAGGTGTAATTTCAGAGAGCAGATTGTTCGAAGAATGCAGCCTTGCAAAACTTTGATTCCTTAGCCTCTGTCCCTGCTGGACTATACGCCTTCCTTCTGTGGGAGAAATGGAGTTGTTCTTTCTTGTGCTTACAGTACGTGTTGTTTTTTGTTTTTCTTTCTTTTAAGAGCAGTTATTAAGAGATGTGAATACATTAACTGCACACGTGTTTGCTTTTTGTAGTAATTTAAAAATCTGCTACTCGGTATGTGTATGATTTAAATGCAAAATAAAGTGACTTTTTGTGTATGAGAGAAATGAGTAAATTGCAGCTGGGCAGCAAAATGATCCTTAAGGCAGTGTTTCATGAAGTGCATGTCAAGCACCCTGTATGCACTGAGCCTTAGTGTGCCAAACCACTTGCATCTGTATCAGTGAGACCTCAGTGACCCATGTCTGCATCTCAGTGAGGTCTAGCAGGCAGCAGATCGAGTGGCTGAATGGGAGAGCTGCTGGAAGCTCTGTTTGTCTGCAAAAACACCGTCTTTAAAATCCCTGTTCTGGTTATGTAGCAACTTGGAACAGTTTCTCCAGAGATTAACATGGGTGAGAGGAGTAATTTCTCAGCAGAAATGGAGATTGGTGCTGCTCTTTGTATGTCTCTACCTTCTTGGAGGAGGTAATGATGACTCTGGGAGGGTGAGGGGGCAGCAGAGTCTGGGGCTTAGCCCTGTGTACAGGTGAGGGGTCTCAGAAGTTTGCTTCAGCTTCCCAAGCCCTTGGGTCAGGTGTTTGTGTTGGGACAGGCTGGAAAGCATTAAGAAAGGAAACGGTACCCTGCAATTCAAAGGACTGTTACCATGGGGGTATGCAGAAATGTTTTGATTGCTTTTGAAAGACTGTGTTAAATGTTCTATTATGCTGTGTGTGCAGAATTGTCTTACAAAAACTGCTAAGTTGTCATTAGTCTTCAGTGCCTCTAAGTTTATTTTTATTCAGATAAACTATTGAAAGAAGTACTAGTAGTAGATTAAAATACATCTACATAACAATGAGATACTCAAAAGGATCTGTGTTGCTTAAACTTTTTTCTATCCCTTCACTTCAGTGACTGGGTGTGAACACCTATCCCTAAGTGTGTTAACTGCCTGTAGCTGAGGAAAGCGTAAACAACTGGACTAACATATGAACATTACAACATTATTCTATCCTAACTCCCCTTTTTTCTCTTTTTTAAATAAAGCAGGAAAAAAAACATTTGAGTACTGAAATGGAACAATGCCCTTATAATAAAAGTTGCCATGACCTTTTGATACATCTTGGGAGAAAAAAGTGGGTTGGATTCAGCTATAACTTACTATTGTAATTATATTTTCCTCTTAGGAAGCAAAAATTGAACCAGAAGAATTTACAAAAAAGTTGTACACAGAGCTCAAGTCATCTCCACAACCATACTTAGTTCCTTTTCTCAAGGTAAGTGTCTGATTATGGATTTGTAGTATTTAGAGAGGGAAGAGAAGAGGACCAGAAGAGAAAAGAGTTGGGGCGTTCAGATTTGTTCAGGTCAGTTGAAGAATGGTGCTTAGGATACCTCTGTGACTGCTGTTCTTGGAAAGGCATTTCTTAAGGGAAAGAGGAGTTTTTGAGGAGTAATTTATGCTGTGTTCCTAATATTGTAGAGTAATTGCCCCTTAGGTGTTAGTGGAGAATAGTGTGTTGGAAGCTGTGCATCTGATCTAGAGTAGAGCAGCTGTGTTAAGATGACCTCCTACTTTCTCATCAAAATTGTGGCAATTCTAACTCAGGGGCTGACAGCAGTGGTGATGCACAAGCTTATGCCATGTTAAAGATCAAAGAATCTGCATAAAGCTATTCATCTTCTGCTGGGTTATGTTTAGCTGGAGGCAGAAAAAATCTCTACCCCTGCTCCAGAAAAAGACTACTGTAGCTTAGGAAAAGAATCCCAGGGACTCTACTTCCATTCAAGCAAATAATCATATAAAGGAAAAAATGCTTCCTTGAGACTTTTAATCATATTATAGAATGATATTAACAAAATAAAAATTAATTATACAGCAAACATTAAATCTCAGTGAAAACATGGAAAACTATGTTAAATCTACTAAATTCCAATGTACACCATACTCTTAGGTTTGTTAGACCTTTGTGCTCATTATAGGCATGATGGTGAATAAAGAAAGAATAGTTAAGTAGTAAAGCTGGGACAGAGTTTATCTGGAATTTGCCCTTTTCCTTGATATTTGACAGGCCGTATAACAATGCATGTGATAATGTTGCTCTAGATGGCTGGTGTTAATCTGCTCAAATCTGGGATAACAGTTTTCCTTACAGTGACAACTTTTAAATGCCTTGCTAGCAAGTTTGGACCTTAAGCTGAGATGGGAGGTTCAGATTTGATATTAGAAAAAAAAAATTCACTGTTAAAATGGTCAGGCATTGGAATCAGTTGCCATGGGGGGTGGTGCAGTCAACATCCCTGGAGGTATTCAGTAGGATCTGGATCTGCTGCTGGGTGATGAGATTTAATGGTTTAGGGGATACAGTGGTAGTGCTGGACTGATGGTTGGACTTGATGATCTTAAGGGTATAAGGTTTCCTCCAACCTTGATGATTCTATGATACATAAAATTGTATGATTGGTCATTTATTGCCTGTTTAATTTCCTGGAGGCTTCTTAAATGCCCATGCAAAAGCCAGAAAAATAAACAGCTCTGAGAATGGGTTTTCTGCATCCAGTGTGGCTCTGGCTGCAGAAGGACCAGGCTGTGAGTACAGGGTCACTTCTGACTGGCACTCTCAGAAGTGCTCAGCTGTTACAAGAAGCCATCCAACGATGTGAAGAGCTGTACACTTTATGCAGAGAACTCAAGACAATTCTGCAGGGGTTAAGTTGGGTTCATCAGTGTGGGTCAGTCCCTTACCTGTCACAGCAGAGTCCTTGTGTGTTTCTTCTGCAGTGCACTGCCAGGTACTGGCATCATCTAGGTTTCTCTGGTTTGGGCATTGTCCATACCACCTAATCCTTGGCATGCTGATCTCTCCCTGTTGCATGCTACATTAACAAAGATATACTGTGACTTCAGAAGTGTTGTTCAGACACGGTCAGAGTTAGCTGACTTCGCAGTGTTGCCAGTCCTTTAAAACGTCTTGCACCCAGATTGCCTTTTCCTGAAACACTGTAAGGATGTGTGGCTGATACACACAATTAGGTTGGTCTGTAACTCTGAGCAGCTGTGACAGGACTGAGTGCCAAATGGAGAATGACGTCAGGAGCACTTCTTGAAGGTGCTAAGAGGATCAGTGCTGGCCTTGTTTGTGGGGGAAATGTTTCCAGCTTGAGTCTGGAAAGAAATGTGATACGGCTTTTTGCCAATCCACTTTTAGCTAGTGAAGTGGAATTTTAGGGAGGTCTCTCTGGAGTCAGCTCTTATCTTTGAGCTGCAGGTTTTGATGAAGTTGTCCATGTGTTTCGTTTTGTCTGTTCCAAGAGGTGGAAAAAGTACAGTGGCTTTGGCTGTGAAGCCTGCTTGATTTTCAAGTCTGCTGGATGCTTTTGGTACATAAATTGCATCAGGAGCTAAGCAGCTTTTTAAAAGAAAAAGAAGTGAATGTTAAAAAACAGATGGGCTGCAAAAGGTCCAGTTGTGGAAACAATATAGCATGTGAGAATGCACCTTTTGCATGAAGTCCAATGTGGCAGCCCTCTATTAGGAGCTCTTAGAAACTTTAGCAACTGTTCAGAGAGGAGGAAAAAAATACAAGGATTTTCAAGAATATACAGGTAGCTGCAGAACTGATTTCCCCTGGTTCAGAGCCATAGCAGATTATAAACAGTAAAGGAGAAAAATCTATAGAGAGTTTGAAGATTATTCTGTCCATTAACCTTCTCAAACACAGCTGTAGTGAAAATGAGATGTTGCCAGCTTCCTTTACTTTTGTTCTCCTGTTGCAGAGAAGTAGCTGGCTGAAGTTGTGTTGCTGCAGCTCTACAGACATTGTTAAAGTGGTATCCCCCCCTAGTGTAGATACAGCTGTATTGGTATAGAAGTGTTCTTGTCTTCAGAGCTTGTTCCTGACTTCATTGGATAATTCGTAGCTTCCTGTCAGGCTCCATGAAATAAACGCAGCTGTTCCAATATAGCAGGAGTTTTTGGCAAAACATAATTCTTTGAGGTAATAAAGCAGTTAAAATCATCTTACTCTGAAACATAAATTCCAAATTGAAAAATCTAAACAGAAGAACAAAGTTATGTGTGAGTTTCCCCATAGATGGGATTACTATGTGTAGCATAGCTGTGGTGATGGTTGACCTTTGCTCAGCTGGTGTTGGTGTTTCTTGTCATCTTCACTGAACAAGATTGTCATCAATTTAAGCATGCCTGAAATTTAGCAAAATTTGTTTGCCTTTTACTGCCTTATGAAAAATTCAATTGG
The DNA here is from genome assembly GCF_036417665.1 of Passer domesticus. Lineage (NCBI taxonomy): Eukaryota > Metazoa > Chordata > Aves > Passeriformes > Passeridae > Passer > Passer domesticus. The sequence goes on from NC_087474.1 coordinate 115,796,506, forward strand.
AAAATGAGGAAGAGGATTCAATTACTAATGTATTATTATTGTGGAAAACTCTGCTGTTACTACATCCTGTGCTTTTTCATTTTTCTTTTAGAAAAGCATGCTTGCCTTACGGCAACTAATGCCTAATCCTCAGAGCTTTATCCAGCAGTGCATGGAGCAGCCAGCTCCAACCCAAGAAGAGGTTTCTGCTTGTCCCTCTGCAGTACCAGCTCCTTCGACAGGAGTGGCGACCTCGGCTGCAGCAACAACTGCTCCTCCAGCTCTAAAACCCGCGCCTGCCTCTGCAGCAGTCACAGCCCCCGTGGTTATCACACCAGTCCTTGCCAGCACTTCGGCAGCAGCTCCTCTGCAGGCTGTGAGGGCCATTCCTTCCTGTGCCACGGGGACGGCGGCGCTGGGGCCCGCAGCTTCTGTCCTTGCCACAGCCGTGGCGTCGTCCGGGCTGGCCGCTGTCCAAGCTGGCAAGCCAGTCTTCACCTCCGCGGTGCCCGCAGCCTCTCCACAGTCTGCCAAGCCAGTGCTGGTCTCTGCAGCGGCGTCTTCAGCAGCAACCCCTCTCCAGCCTCTGAAACCAGTCATTGGGACGCCAATTGGGATTAAAATCTCGCAGCCCAGCCCCATCGTGGCGCGGTCGGCGGGTGCTCAGCAGGTGGTTAAAGTGAAGCAGCTGGTGAGATGGATTCTCTGCCTCTCTGTAATAACCCTGCACCTTTGCTTTGATTCTTGCCGTTTAATAGAGGATACCAATTTGGACCTCTGGTGGTTCTTTTGTTTTTTGTTTTAATACATGAAGCTAGTCTGTCTTGAGTCCATCAGTTATGTTTGTGATAGTTTAGAAATGCTGAGCCCATGCCGGAAAGGTGAATCTAAAACCAAGCTGTCAGCTTGGTCTCTTGTAAGATGTGTTGACCATAATTTCAGCAGACTGAATATCAATCCATACCTGAGACACAGGGGGATATGAGGTCTAGCCCCCACTAGGCCCACAGCCAGGCTAGGCTGGCACCTGGAAGAAAGGCTAGGGAATGCAAGTGTCAGAAGCAGAAACTGCTGGTGGGATACTTACATTAATTGCTCTTGGATGCCCTGTTAGGGCTGTGCCTCAGCTAGCCACCAGGGATGCCAGTCTCTCTCCCCTGGTAGTTCCTGCCCTGGGTACTTGGCAGGCACAGGTGGCTTGATACTGTTCAGTGATATGTTATCTGAAATGCGTGAGCTACCTCTAGGAGCTTTTCTGAGCTGAGTTCTGACCTCCACATTTACTGAGACATGTTAATTATGAAGTCGTCCAAAAGTGAGTTTTTTCTATCAGGCCTCATTAGCTAACAAATTCCAGGAGGAATAACTGTCTTATTAACACAATACCCTCAAAAGCAATGTGTTAACGTTTTTTATTCTTGGCACAGGGTAACTTCTTGTTAATATTAATATTAAATACCAAGAAACTGTGCATCACAGGTATACCCGAAAGGGCAACTTCGTGAAATAAATTAGGTGTGGCTTATAGGTGTTTAAGATAGAAAGTAGCATGGGGTCCAGCTGGTGTACCTGTAAGTAATGCTTTCCAGTATTTTGAGAGAATTAGTCTCCCTTTGGCAGATAAAGAACTCAATTCTTGCAAAGGAATTCCTTGTAAAGATTATTTTTCTTTAAAAAGTGGAAAAACCATTAGACTTCCTGTGAAACTTGATTTACTTTTCATAGGTATGGTAGGACATCTGCTGTGTGAGTTTTCTTTTTAGCTTGGATGTTGTGTATACTTGATTCAACAGTGTTCAGACCCCTAAAATATTTTGCTTTTTTAGTTCCTTTCCTTTCAAAGGGCATAAGGTAGATGTAATACAAGAATCCTGCATTCTAAATAAAGAGTTCATGCTATGGTAGCATAAGCATGAGCTTTTCACTTTTCCAGATTTGGTTAAAACTGTATGGGGTGGATGGGGAGTCCTTTTTCTGAGTGGATTTGTTAAATTAAAAAAAATGAGGCAAAATACCTTCAACCCCAAAATTCCAAAGAGTTATTAAGCATATGCACTGACAATCTGACAATCTTGGCTAGTAGTAGCTGAAGTCAAATTGGAAAAGGAGTTGGTACTCATATTGTCTTCGAGGACTAAGTTTGAAATTCCAGCCAGAAGAAAAGGAGAATTTCTTGGTAGTACAAGGGCAGGAGAGCAGTTTGTTGGCTACACAGCAAGTCTTGTAATCCAGGGGAAAGGTTGACCATCTGTACAAACAGCCAAGGAAGCTTAGCTCCACACAGGGGAGTCAAAACACTTCTTGAATTTCATATTGGTGAACTCAAGAAGTGACTTCTACCTCTACACTGCTGCACTGTGGCGGTCTGCTGCAATTGCTTTTCTTTGCTGTGCCTTATATATTGAATGGCATAAAAATATCTTTTTATTTTCATTTGGGTAGGCACAGTGATTAAAATACTTGCTCTTCTCAGATACAGTTGAAGGACTGAGTTGACTGCTTCACAGCTTAGCCATATCAGGAGCTAACACCATATCAGGGTGTTTGTTCAGACAACTTACTAGCACAAAGGGCAAGTTAGTAGAAGTGGTTGTATCTCCTATGGCTACCGTGATGCCTTCTCTTGAAAGGGCAGAGAGTCTATCTTCTCCCATAAGAAAACAAATCTGGACCTGCCCTCCCTAAACAGAAGGGTCCTACTGCCAGCTGAAAAAGGAAACACACTGCCAGCTGTGCAAATCTGTCCATACAATGCTGCCAGCAATTTTTTCCCTTTTCAGCCCACAGGGATGTCCGATGCCATACACTCCCTCTGCATGCCCCTTCCTAATTTTGGCCTCTTGTTCTTGAGAGAATTTGAACTTTCACGTGCCAGCTCCGTTATAATGTTGCTGGTGCTCAAGAATGCAGCACTGCTGTATTTTAGTATCAAGTTTGTGACTGGAGTGATGCAACATGAAACTTTTAATTTCTGTAGCATTATTATCAAAACACTGTATGGACACTAAGGGGCCTGTTCTTCAGGAGTGCTGTTGGGATTGATTGCACTACTGTGCTGTGGCAGTTGCATATTTTCAAGGATTTTCTCCTGTGACTTTCTTAACACCACCTCATTTAAGGATGTTGGCTTACGAAGACATTCCATCTTGGAAATAAAGTTTGTCTTGCTCTAGTATTGCTTTGTCTCTTGTTAAAGCACAATAAATGAAAATTTACATTACCAGATGCTGGCATCCATTGGTGAGGAAGCTGCTGTGAGATGATGACTTCATGTCAGGCATAACCAGTAGGGGTTTATGGTGTAGTCCCCACAGTTACCACTGAGACACACTGCCTGGAGATTATTAATGGTTGAACCAAGGAGTGAAGTGTTTATCCTGTTACAACTGCTTGTTCTTAGTCAATTGTTAGTGTATGTCCACTCGGAGCTGAGCTTTCATGAATAATCTTCTCCATTTTTTTTTTTTTTGTCCTGGTTATTGCTCTTGCATTCAATTAGTGAGGCTTCCTTCATGAAGCAATACTGCTTGTGTGTGATGATACCTCAGCATCCCTCTGCTGATCTCCAAACTTTGTTTTATGAATGTAAAACAGGTTCAGTGAGGCTAATCAAAGTCTTTTTCAGGCAGCTGTCTCTTCATTGTCAGCTGAATGTTGTGTTGCATTTTTTTTAACTTAAGAACATCAATAATTTTACTCTGATGTCTGTGTCAGCCTGCTTAACAGGACACAAAGGAACAGTCCATTTTCTTTATTATTTCTTGCTGCTAACCTGATGAAAGGATGTTCTCATAGATATTACTGATATTGGTAATGCTTTGTTCTGGCATTGGATCCATGTTGAAATTTACAGTATTGTTGTCCTCTCCCACTGCAACTCTCAAGGACTTCCAGCTTTTGTTAGTCTAGAGCTAGAATGGCAAACAGAAAATGAGCTCTACTGCCAGCACATCCTCTCTGTGTCTTGGCAATGTAGCCTCCTTGGTTACTTGACTTACATCCCAGTCTCCACTTATACCATTGCTGTAGCATTGCTATCTCTGCTCTTTTGTCTGCTGTACCTTGGTCTGGAATGCTTATGTTTCCTCCTGTGCTGTTCCAGTGTTTTGCATGCTGAAGATGAAGCATCGTTCTTCCTGGTGGTAAGGAGGATCTCTAGGTGGGTGTTAGTGCTAGTGGAGCCTGTGAGTAGTGTGTCCAAGCTTGTTGGCTCCTCATTACCTACCTGAATTCATAAAAGACGCTGCTAACATTATTCACAACTTGCAGTTTTGGAAGCTGGATCTTTCTGAGAGATCAAACTGAGGTTTGGGAAAAACACATAGAAGCAAATGTTAGCATCTGTTCTGCTCCATAAGCAAGTGCTGCATATGTGACCCTCATCTCTGTCCACAGTCTGTCCCTGTATTCCTGTAGTTCTCTCCTCCTCTAGACCTTAATGTTAACTGTCTGTCAGGTTTTCAGATACCACTTTCAGATCAATTATTCTATTACTGCTGCTACACCAAGTTTTCATGCTACCAGTACAGAGATGGTTGAGAGGCTATCTTGACTCTTTGATACACTAAGTACCTCTTCTTGTGAATGTGTGATGCTTATGTTGATGATATTTATTAATAGAGGAGAAGTTAGGTGACAGGATAAAGCCTAATTTCTGAAGTATTGTAAATGTCAATTCTTTAATTACACTTGTGCAGTCTTGCTGTACAAGCACTCATTAAACTTTTTGAAATAAGAATAAAAGATGTAGAGGAGAAAAATGTCTTCTTGACCCTGACATTTTTTGTTAGTTTTCTGCTGCTAAAAAAATAGGATTCAGTCTGAAGATGTTGATTTTATGATTTGGTGAAGTAGCATCTTTATACAGCCTGTAATCAAGAACTTTTTAAAAGATTTATCAAAGTGGAGCCCACGTTCTGCTAGCTAGGAGGCTTAGAAGTGAGATTTTTAGGGATGCTGCAATTTTATTACTTTCTTGCATTTTAATAGCTGCCCCTAAAGAGGAAGGATTAGTATTTATGGGCTGTGCCTGTGGGTCTGTGTTGTGATGACATCCTGCTGTCTGGTTTTGTTTCTTTGAAGAGTCACTTTAAACGAAACTATGAACTGCCTTCCTTTTTACCCTTCAGCTGTGTACTAATGTCTTCATGTAGAGGCTCTACTTGCTATAGGTGTTGCTGTTTAGTACTTTTTGTTCCTGGCAGCTGTTTAGTGTATTTTAGCTTAACACTTTGAAACTCAGCATCTCAATTTACAATTGATATTACAATTCCAAAAACACAACAGTAATTTTATAGCACTTACTCTTTAATTCTTAGCAAGTACAGTATTTCGTGCAAGACTTCAATTGTCTTGGCGTTCTTCCTTTTTGACTAGGTGTTTGTGATACCTACCCTTTTGAAGTTACTGGCAGACTCACTCTTTAAGAGCTGGCCTGCTGAGCGAGACTTATGTAGAGGAAAGCCTCAGTGTAATGGCTCGTGTGATAATTAGTGGAACTTGTCCAATAGAGTCATCAGTAGAGAATAGGGGTGAAGTGTCTGTTAGAGCTCATTGAATGAGCTTAAAGCTCACTACCACTTGTTAAGATTTCTTGACATGAAGTTTAAAAAAAAAAGGTCTTTTATGAGCATGCTGTTTGCTTTAAACTGAAAACTAGACAAGCATGCCTGCCCAGTGGCACTTCTGGCTAAATGGAGACATTGACACTGTTTACTTCTCTGTATTTTTAGCTCTTCTCACTGTTGATATTGGATGTTCCTCTTCCAGGTAGTCCAGCAACCATCAGGAGCCATTGTTAAGCAAGTATCCACGCTCCCACAGCCGTCAGTGCTCACCCTACAGACATCTGCTGAGAAGAAGATGCCGCTGAATACACTTGTTCAAACCAACCAGTTTCCTGCAGGTAAAGTGCAGGAACCTCTTTTGTGGAGAAGGGGGAGGACTCCTGAGGTATAGGAATAAGTGCAGGCTGTTGGTAGATTGTAGGAATGCAAGAAGGTGGCTGGCTGTCAGGGGCAACCAGCTCTGTGCATTAAGGTGAACATCTTTAGTGTCTGGAGCTCTGATGAGAAAATCAATGTCACATCTACTTCTGGCACTTGTGAGGAGCACATCAATCAAATATTTGTACTTGTTAAAATACTGTGACTGAGCTCCTTGCAGTGAATTTCCTCTAAGATGATGATTTTGAGAGCTGTTTCATGAGGCCTTGCTTTTTCCTTCAACAGGTTCAGGTTGATGCACAATAAGAGTTTGTCTCAGCCAGTGAGTTTTCACTGAAACATTTCCCTGGTCAGCACAGAAGGGAGGGTGTTTGCTGAGGCTTTGGGCCATACAGAACTTGTAGAGTGTAAGATTCTAGAGTGTCTGGTTTTCAGATGGACCCAGTTAGTTGTTAACTGAGTCTGCAGTAGCCTTGCCTGGAATAATGAACTAACTAAACAGTTGTTTTAGCATTTTGCTTTCTAACACAGCATGTTCTTTGTTTTGTTTTAGGTTCCATTCTGAAGCAAATTACCTTGCCAAGAAATAAAATTCTGTCGCTTCAAGCATCTCCTGTTCAAAAAGTGAAAATGAAAGAGAATGGAGCAACATCCTTCAGGTAAAAAAGAACAATATCAGAAGTTAAGTATAGAGAGGAACAAAAGGAAGAAACAAGTATAGAGGTGGGAATGGGGCCCAAATGATAGCAACTTTCTTCAGAAGCTTTTTTTCTGATACATGTTTTTCACATTACAATACTCTTGGGCAATGGGTAACCTTAAAACTTCTACACAGATGTTAATTATTCTTAGTGTAACAAAACTGTTCTGGCGAGGTTGGGTTTTGTGTCAGTTTTTGACTAACATGTTTTCCATCCTATGAATACAATTACTAATCTAGTTATCTTGTAGTAAAGTCTCTCAACAGGATTAAAGCAGATAGAATGTCTGGTTTCTGCATATAGTCTGATAGCATTGAACTGTTACTTGGACTGGCTTGGAACCTGTCTAAAGCTCTGTGCTGAATTTCAGAATCTTTTATTAGCTCCTCTTACATGCTTGTTCCTGTGTCTATGGGTCTTTGACCATATCTGTCTAGTCTTCAATTACATCTCTAATCATGATTTCTAACATATTCTCTAGGCCTTTAGATTGCAAGAGTGCTTAAAGCTTTTCGTTCTGGCAGCTGATTAACTTTTCAAAAGTAGAAATTAATTTTGCAGCTGATGTTGGAACAGGGGTACATACTGCCATAAGCGTTATTAGTCTTACCACTTCAGGGCAGGCGTGACACTGCTCTTCCAAGGGGAAAAAGCAGACATGATGATGACACCTATCTTGTTGACCAGTTGACTTATCTCTGTTGAAAGCCACAGCTTTGAATGCACTGGTATAGACAGAAAGCTGCTGCTGTTTACAGTAACATATAGTATGCAGTGAACACTTAAAAACAGAAGCTGAAATGAAAACTCATATAAGCAATAGCTCTGTTTATCTGCCTCAGGGTCTTGTGAAATATACTTTAGAATGTAATGTGGGATGTAATTTTGGGTAGTGATGTTTAAAAAAAAAACCCTTTCATAAATATTGTAATTTAAAAAAGCAACAATGAACAAACTCATACCCAAAAAAGAAAAAAAAAAGAAAAAATTTTTCTGTGATGTTCCAAATGGAATATATTAGCTGTCTTATGTGAGAAATTTGAATTCTTGTAAGTCATTCCCTGAATTGTTAAATTCATAGTGTAGGAAAAAAACCTACTTTTACAATGTGATTCAATAGAGATTTCTCTTCTTGCTTTTGGATTGTAATCTTCAAAGTAGCCTAAGTCCATGAGAATTTAGATAGGAAATCTCTAAATCACCCTAAATTTTCTTTGTAGAGTCTCTTGTCTCTGAAGAATTCATCTTTGGACACACCCTTGGTGTTTCTTCTATTCAAAAGTTTGCTATAATCAAACTTTCAGCTATGATCAATGTGTGAGGCAGAGAGAGGCACCATGGCCTGTTTTCAGGTTTTGTGATGAAATTTGTTACAAGCACAGAACGCGTCTTGTAATTGATGTGATTATACCTGTGGCTCTAACAAGAGTGCTCTTACTGTGCGCTCTCATTACAGTGTGTCATCGAGCTTGACTCCCTCTGCCATTCTGTGACTCGGCTAGTTTAGGATTTGAGACATTCTGCTCACTGAGCTGTACTTAATCATCTGCAGTTTGACCTTGTCTGCTCTTTAACATGCTGCTTTAGGTTGCCTGAGATAAGCAGTAGAAAGAGTGGTGATTTCCTGCCCCCCAAGCAAACAAACAGGAAAAAACCCAACAAAACACAAAGCAATCCAGCCTTCTAGGTGTTGTTTCAGCTAAGCATGGACATTGCACCATGGCATGTCAAGAAATAGTCTGTTTTTAAAAAATCAAGATTTTTGTAAACTGACCTACACATTTCTGTAAATTCTAGAGCACTCTGGAAAAAAATAAATCGCATATTCATATTCAGATATTTGTTTTGAATTTATTCTGTTTAATAGAGTAGTTCTCCAAAGCACATGCAACTTTCTGGCTTGGCTGGAATTGTTCTGGCCTGGGTGGTTGTCAGGGATGGTGCACAGAGGTTTGGGTTCAGTGTGTCTTTCTAGTTTTCCCTTTAACTCTTGGATAAAATTGAATAAATCAGGGGGATTCAGAAGACAAGTGCAGTCCTCAGACACCAGAGGGTGCCACAGACTCACTTTTCAGGCAGCAGGCAAATTCAGACCTGTGAGGTGCATCTGCATTGCTTGGGCTTTTTGCAGTGAATATCCATAGAAATATCAAACCTGACAGTGGTGCATCGCTCAGAACTCCTGAGTTCTGCTTTCCACCTTGTCCCAGTAAGCCTAAATCACTGGAGGCTTGTAACAGCTGGGTGAGTTTTTCCTGTTCATTTCTGAGTGTGACATGATCAAATGTAAAGAGCATTAAAGGAAGTGGTGCAGAAAAGGGGCTTTATGGAGGGATTGCTGAAAGTGAAAGCAAGTCAATATGCATCAGAAACATCTTTGTGTACACTCTGTAATATTTTAAATTTATCACCTTAGTAGAATGATTTCTACAGCTTACTCAAAGTACATGATACCTTACTTAAAATGATTGAACTTTGTTTGAACAAAGAAAGAAGAGTAGTAAAAAGTATGAACTTAACGTGGCTTCTGAAACTTTCATTAATCTTTTGGGAGCCCTTTTCCAAGGAATATAGTGGTAATTTCTTTGAGTTAAGTAAAATAAGTATTTTCATATATTCAACAGTATTTTCATATATTTCATCAAAGCTTGACTTAAGGCAAGCTTAGGTCTCACAGTGAAAAGGTTAGAATTGGTACTGAAGAACAGTACGGATAGAGATGTCTGCTTGCATTTAACTCTTGTATGCTTGTACACACTAGAGAGACAGTGTGCATGGAAATAAACAAGAAAATAGTAACCTGGTAAAGGCAGGTTATAAAGAAATGAAATTTCTCTATGTAGAAAAATGGATACATTATAAAAGTTCATGTGTTCTTTGCTTGAGTGTTTTGAGTATGTGGCCAGATTAAAAACAAAAATGATTTCCTGAAACTGCATGCTATGCAGTTGTACCTGGGATGCAAGCATCCTTCCTGGGATTCCATAAACACTTCCACTGGAGTAATGTCAGGTTCCAAAACTGACAGCTTGTGATGTGTGTTCCTGGTGCTGGATGTGCTGATTTTGTCCGCAGATATGTGGCAGTCACTGTGCTTCAGTGGGATTCTTGTCTTTGCCATCAGCAAAGACTTCTCTGTAGTGGTCACTGTGAAGAGGAAACTGGAATGTGCTTGTGAACATAGTTAGCACTCAATTATCATCCCACGAAGCTTCACTGCCACGCTTGGTGAAAGTTCAGGGTCTCTGTTAGGCTGATAGAGCCTGAGTGTACACTTGGAGCTGCTCAGCTGCTGCTTGAGAAGGGGTAGGAGGAGGGAAGCTGTTCTGGCACTGTTGGCTTCACCTTTAAAGTGTAGCTGTGGACATCTAACTGTTCTGACAGTCCTGGGATTTAATGCTTTTCTTAGCCTGATGGATTTGGGGCGCAAGCCTGGTTGGGAAGCTGTTGTGTCTAGTTAGACATAAAGAGCTGGAGCTGGTTTGAGACTCTATTGGGTCTCCTTTTCCCTGAACACACACACACATAGGAGCTGCTAGCAGTGAGGGCACACAAATAGAACGAGGGATAGAAGAAGGCTGGACTCCTTTTATGTCTGGGTCTCTCACTGGAGGTTTGCAGAAGAATTGTGCAATAGAAATATACTGAAACCCAAAGGAGAAAATGCATCTATAGTTTTAAGAAAAATATCCTAACATTTTCTTGTGTCTTTTGAGTTTGCTTAACCTCAATCCCAACTCATGTTCTAATAACTTTAGCTTCTGCCTCTAGTCAGTCAAGGGATAGCCTCCAAGAAACATCATTTCACCTTAGAATGACAAATTCCTGGCTAACCCTTGTTCAAGAGTTATTGAGGTCACACAGTGTTTTCTGAAGGTGAACTTTATCAAACCTTGCCAGAGAATACTCTTCAAGAGGGGAGTGTGTGTGTGTGTTGGTTTTGTTTTGTGTGCTTTCCAAATAAAAAGATGTTCAGATTTTACTTATTTGTCCTAATACTATGGATGTCTGTTTCGGATTGGTCCTAAATCCCTGAAGCCACCATTAGGCCCTTTGTCACATTGTGAAGTAAAAATGCTTTTTCTTGATGGTCTGAACTAATTTGTTAAAAACTTGGATTGTTTCACTGCCAAAGTAATGCAAAACTTTCCATGTAAAATTCATTCAGTATTTTAACTTAAATGATCTCTAAAAAAAACATTAGGCTGAAGCACACTGGCTACTATAGCTAGTCTGAGTGATGTTCACCCTGAGCTTTTATTTTGAACATGTAGTCCAAACCTGCTACATGAGAATCCAGCTAATTGTGTTACCAGCTAGAGCTCTGACATGGTGCTTCAGAGGTAGCGGCATCTTCCCTGCTATGTACACATGTATGGTAGGACTGATTCAAAGTACCTGGTCTGGATTGGTTTTAATAAGTAATCGAGGAGTGTTTGCATCCTGTGTTTTGAGGGAACTTGCTAAAGAAAACTGAAGATCATGTCTGTGCTAATAAGCCTGTGCTTGAAGCCTCAGTGTGCAAGATATGCATCTTGGTTAGAAAATGGGCTTGTTTATAGTCCAGTGAGTCAACATTCAACTTCATTCCACACTTGGTTCTACCTGGTGAATCAGTTTTAGAACAAATTTCAGGCTGTGAGAGTGGTGGTACAGGGCTAGGGGTTGTGGGAACTTTTAATCTGGGTTTAACTCAGTCCTAACTGGCTCAAAATTTCAGTTTCATATAAAGGATTTGCATGCCTAGCAACTGAGCCATTAGCCAAATTAATGTTTCAGAAGCACCTTGCAGAAGTGTGAGAGCTTTAGGAGCTCCCTGTCCACACCTACACTGAGCATCTGTTGTATACAGGACATGTGAATGTAGCTGCTTGTTGATAGTTGAGACTTTTTTTTTGTGTCTATTCTGAACAAAGCATAAAATGTTGGTCTCCTCTTTTGTAGAGACGAAGATGACCTAAATGATGTGACTTCTATGGCTGGGGTTAATCTCAGCGAGGAGAATGCCTGCATTTTGGCAGCAAACTCTGAGCTCATTGGCACAGTGATTCAGTCTTGCGCAGATGAACCATTTCTGTCTTTGGAAGCTCTTCAGAGTAAGATCTTGAACATAGGTGAGAACAAAGCACACACAGCAGATATGTATGGATGTAGTGTTTCCTTGCCTCTTTCATCAGCCAGCCTCCAATCTTTGCAGAAGGACCTGAAACTATTATGATCTACTATCTCATGTGTTTCTACCAAACAGTACTGAGTTTTCACTTCCCCTTCTAGGAAACAACTGTCCTTTAAGGTTTTCTTTACATGGAAACAGTCTGAAGCACAACCAGAAAAAAGAAACTGATGCCACTTTAACATGTGAGAAGTGAGCAACTTTCTTACTCTTAAACCTAATGCAACACTTAACAACCATAAGGTGCTAGTGTCAAAACACTTAAATGTGCTTTTCTGTCTCAGCAGCTTCTAACTTGATGCATTACCCTGACTTTCCTAACAGTTTTTGCATTCCTCACTGTGTTCTGGAATAGGTACTCTATCAACTAACACTGAGAAGTTGTTTCAAACTTCCAATACACACAGAGCGGAGCTTTGTTTATGACTCCCTTCATGGAAAAAATTTTTGTTAATTTTATATAAGAGATATGTTGAAGCTGTTTGTCTGTATAATGAATAATACTGCAGAATGTATGTTGAATCCCTGTGTTACAGGAAGTTTCTAATGTAGGTATCATTTCAGTGGTTACCTTTTGAGCAAAAACAGTGAGTTTTGCTTAGTAATGTTGTATTATGTCAGAGCAGGGAGCATGCAGTTGTGTAGCAGCACACTGGCTGGTACACGACTACAGCTGACAGCAAACTCGATGCATGTTGCTCAGCTCCTTGCTCTTGCCCTCTGCCCAGTACTTGCTGTACTGGAACACTGAGTTTTACAGCTGAGCATCCAGGAAAGCCTGAATGTGCAGTCACAATTCTGTCACAGTGGCTTAACCACGTGTTCGCAAAGTCTTTCTGTTTCCACACACAACTGATTCTTAGTCCAGAGTGAGCAGCTAGCCTGTGACAAGCACGTAACCTGCAAGTGCTACCTGTGACCTTGGTGCTCCTGCCCTGGTCAGCCACATGTGTCATCTCGAGCTGTATGGGGCATAGCAAATGCTGTGTTACTGGTGGCAGAGGGAAAATGCACTTCAGACCTGGTGCCTAGAAGATGTTCTCAAAGTTCAGTAGCAGATTAATCAGTCATTCGTGGGAAGTGGATATAAGGAAAAATAAAGAGCTCTGCAAAAACAGAGAGTATTTCTAGAATAATTTGCTGGTTGTGGGTGTAAAGACATTGTGTTGAAAGATGGAAAATAGAAGCCTGGCTGTTTCATAGCTAGAATGGTAGTTGTTCCAAATTAATAATAATAATAGCAATATCAATAATTCATGTCATAAATGATAAGTGCTTGTTTGCAAGGAAAGGAATGCTGCCAGGGAGTGGAGCAATTCAGAAAGTTAACATATCTGCTTTTGAATCGAGCCATCTTTGGATTAAGAAATGTGCGTAGGGAGATCTTGAGGTTTGGGGGGGGATTTTATTTTGTCTTTGAGTAGGTATTTCAGTAATCTGTAGTCTAGTGAGAAGCTGCAGAAGTATTGAAAGGTGCTTGAGCAAAATGAGCTTGGCAGTCAGTTAAGTTACAGGCCGGTGCTTACTGATCAAACAGGGGAATGCTTTGATTGTATCTGGGAAAACATTCCAGGTTCTCCCTGCTTTGTGAGATTGTCATTCATTTTCAGTTACAGCAGCAAAAGCAAATGAAATAGGTGATTAGTTTTTTTACAGTGCGCTGTTTATCCATTCTTAACACTTCACTTGGCAGTAAATACTGAAATGGGTTTTGAAGGCGTGCTGTATATTGCATCATAAAGTATTACAGCTGCTGTAAATGCAGTGTAGGGCAAGGAAAAGTGCTTCTGACAGGTACAACGTATGAGGCATGTGGAGCTGCTGCCTGCCGTGCCTACCAGGGAAAAGCCGCTGCTGCCCAGGTGTCTCCAGGAGCCGCGCTGAGTGATGGATGGTGTCAGCCATGGGAAGGCTGCTCCGGCGGCAGCCTGCAGCTGCGGGAAGGTCGCAGAGGTGATGCCCAGCTTTGGGTGCGGGGCCAGCACAGCCGTGCCTGGAGCTGTCACCAGCCTCGGTCGCAGCTGCTGAGACGCGGAGATGCAGCGGCAGCCCGAGAGGAAAGGTTGAAGGTGATGGCAGGATGGCCTCGGCTGGTCTGGAATCCGCGCTGTCCGAGCTGTGGGTCTGTCTGCCCCTGCCGGTCGGTCAAGGCAGTTTGGAGGGTCTCGTGTGCCTGGAGTGCGCTGCAAAACCCATTCCTGCTCGTCAAATAAATGTCATGAGTTGTTAACAAGCGCAGTGTCAAGCAGGGCAAAATGTAATTCTGTATTTTTTTAATTACTGGAATTAACAGAATATGGCACTAATTTCTACAGCTACCGCTTCTCCCCCTCCCTGAACATGAGGCTTGATTTGTGTTCTTATTAACTTTGTCCTATAAATGACCTTGCAAGGAGAGTGGTTCTGGAGGCTAAGTGAAACAATGTCTATATTTTCTGAAGCTCCAGGCTAAGTTTTATTAATGTAATGTCTGAGATCTTTGAAGTTGTGACTTTACCAGGAAAATCATAATCTCCAAACCTTTATTCATAATGGGTATGACTTCCAGGGGGAACAGAATACCTGCTGTGCTAATTATTTCAATTATCAGCTACTACTAAAACACGTAATGGATTTTCTCTGCTTCCACAGGTAAAAGGCATGACATTATGGAACTTAACTCTGATGTTGTGAACTTGATCTCCCACGCTACACAGAAGAGATTACGAGGGCTTCTGGAAAAACTAACTGTAATTGCTCAGCACAGAGTATCAACCCACAAGGTAAAGGAAATCATTAGCAAGTTTTGCACAAAGTTTTCCTGCTTTGCAGCCTTGAAGGTAAACCTCTTCCAAGTGTGGGCACATCACAGGCAACATTTGTGTTCTCAGTATCTACCAAAGGCTGGGTTTAGCTGTGTCTATCCCAGCATATAACTGTTCCATTTGACTCGTTGGACAGGTGCTCTTAAAACCCAGCATAAGACTAAATGCATATTTTTCTTCTCTTCCATAGCAGTGATGGCTGTTGTGCAAAGTCTCTTACCTGATAAATGGAAAGCTGATTCTGAATGCTCTTGATGGTGGGTTCATTTAGGGACTTTGTGTTTTCCTTATGCATTTACTGTTGGTGGAATTGCAGTCAGTATTGGCTCAGTAAAAAGCCTTGGGAAACTGAATTGATTATTTTACTTTTAGAAAATGGTCCATGAAGGCAGAGGCCCTTTTCATCTTAAGATTTTTTTCATCTTAAGTATTTTTTTAGCTTCATTCAGTGTAAAGTATATTGTGCCCCAGTGAGCTGGTATCCCTTAAGATGCTTGTATGGTGCCAATGGAAAGTGATAATTTACTGGCCAAACCAGCTCTTTCTTTTTTTCTTTTGTCATTCAGTAGCAAGATACTAATCCTTACATCTTTCAATGTGAAGCTGTTTTAGAGAAAAAAAAAAAGAAGTGAGAAGCAAATGTATCTGTCAACTCTTAGTTTCCTGTTTGTTCAGGTTGAGTTTTTTTACAAGACCTTATACTTAATGAAATTGAGCAAGAGCAACCAACTGATGAAATAGGAATTATTTTTGTACTGAACACTTGTTATAGGCTTTTCAGCACTGGAGCAGCAATAGTAAAGAGGAGCAACTATTTGGAAACTTCTGAGTATTTATGGAGTTTTCTGGAGCAGTAGGAGTATTCTGTTCCTTTGCAGAAGAAGATGTAATAGAAAAGAAAATCAATAAAGGACAAGTACAGGATTTTGTATGAAAAGGCTTCAGAAACGGTGCTTGTTGTATGTTGTTTTGTCCAAAGTGGCAGGTACAATAGAGCTTGTGAGCAAAAGTGAGGAGGAAGCTGAAGTCCAGAGTAACCAGTAGTAGGACATAGTGTCTTGCAGACACCAAGAAGGAACAGAAGGAAATGGTTTTGGACAGTAGGCTGGATAGGGCTAGTTTCTTTCTCATTGAACTAAAGCAATAGAAAAACGGGTTTTTGTCTGATTGAATTGCCAGAAGCAGTGATAAGATTATAAGATTGCAATAAGCTGGCTTTCTTTTCCTCTTTTCTCAAAAGCAAAACTAACAAAAAAATCAAAAGTAACGGGCACAGTAATCTTAGAGGCACAGATACCCTCTTTTGTTAGGAAGATGGTATTACTCGACAGAGGAGTGTCCTACAGGATTACCTTTGTGAGCAGTGCTATTGTGAGAGATGCTGACAGGTTTTTAGAAAGCTTAAGTTCAAGAAGAGAACACTGCAGGGTGCTGGGGTCCTGTTATGTGTTAATGTAGGTATTTATACAGCCCTGTATTCCGTCTGCCCCGGTGCTTACCTCTTGTTCTCTTTTCCCTCATGGCTTTTGATTGGTACCCCTGCACAATGTGGGCTGTCTGTGTCAGATGAATTCCCAGAGTCTTTCCAGGAGAGCTGGGTGGTTGCTCCATTAGGAGATTTGTACTGGCCTATCTTCACTACAGAAAGACAGCAATAGGGGTAGTTGTGGTGAAACCAAAGTAACTATTGTTAGGGTGGGAGTTGGTGTAAAAATGCCAGTAATTCATGGGATCATAGTCAGGAAACTCTTTTCCCAGTTTGTTCAGCTCATGCCTAGCAGCTTTCATCTGATAGATAGCCCTGCAGAGAGAGTGAATTGGCAGGGTAAAAGTTTCATGCTATGCCATCATGTAGACTTGTCAGCTTTAGTCCTTTTTTTGTTAAATTTAAGCAAAGAAATTAAAATTGGAAGTCACTGACTTCATTGGGATAAAACTATGATGGTGGTCTCTTTATGTGAAGTAGGAATAGCCTTTCAGATGGTTGGGAGCTGCTTTCTGTGATGCAGATCTTGTTGCAGTGCTCTTACAGAGCCTTTGGAAGACCATAAAGGGAAAGGGTTTTTATGTGGATTCATCCCAGCGTGAAACAGCTGCCATGCTCCTGTGGTTGGAGGCCCTGAGCTCATGGCTCCAAGAGGCATGGTGTGGTGCTGAGCTATAAATGATGCTCCATGAAAATATTTTCCCCTTATGCAGTAGCACTGAAATGCCACAACACTGAACTGTATTATCTGTAGGGCCATGGGATGGGGTGATAATGCTTCATCATAACAGCACTGGCTACAAGTCATGAACAGGGGTACAATGTAATGTTTTCTGTCTCAGCAATTCCCTGCTAAATGACCACAGAGAAGCTCGTTGAGTAGAACAAAATATAACTGCAGGTGTTCCTCTTTTAAAAATTCCTGAAATAAGCTATCTTAAAACATGGTGATGTTTCAGGTGATGAGCTGAAATACTGTTACAGATGCACCTATTTCTTGTCCCATATAAGCTCATGGTAGTGCATTGGGGAGCTTCTGCTTGAGAGGCTTACATTGCTGGTTGGTATAGGGTCATGGATTTGTCTTAAAAATGTGTAAATATCTGGCTATTCCAAAGGAAAACACTTCTAAACTTTGGAAAAACTAATCTTCTGGTACTACAGCTTTCTTCTTTGTCCTTTTAAAAGGATTGTGGCATGGTAGTGGATTATTGTAAACTGCTGCTTCAAAACAAGTTGTACTGATGTACTGAGAGTGACTCAGAAATAGCTTATGCTTTGTGGGGAGCGGTTAAAAAAGACTTGAGCAGTGACAGAAGAGGAGGGGAAAAGGTTTGTTGGACTTTTTTGCAGAGCCACAGATGCTGCTTGGGAAAGTCTCTGGTTGCAGCATATGGTGTGTTTTGAGCCACAGTTGATAATACATGACAGTGAGGTGGCTCATTGAAAAGGACCAAGCCTAATACCAGAAAAGGGATTGATTTCATGCTCTGACTCAGTTGTGAAAATTCAGATCAGGAGACAACAGTGCTCCACAAGAACACTTTTACTTTCCTTCTGTCTTTTCATAGTGCACAACTGGGTGTGAGAAGAAGAGTCTGACTATAGTATCCTTGAAGACTAAAAACTGAGTAACTGAAGTTATGGACAGTCCATATACTTAACATATAGCCTTGCCTAAAATACAACTGTAATATATCCTCTGCTTCTTTTAGAATAGTTGTATGTCAGAATTGTTTCATTACAATGTGAGACTGCTGTAAGATAGAACAAAGAGTCACTGAAAGTACATGGTGTTTTTGGCTGATAAATGCCTCAGGATAAATTTCTCAAGAAAAAAAATAAACAAGTTCACAAAGTAACAGAGAAAGAAGACAGCTGTAGGACGTGCACTAAAAAGTGGTACAAACAGGTGGCACAGACATGCCTCATCTAGAATGGGCTTCTTGTCTTGTGTTGCCTAATTGCCATCTGGCCAACGCATGGCTCAAGAAGTCTGTCTTTGGAAAAGCAGAGTAGTAAAACCAAGGTTTTCATTGCCAGTTCACCGTGTTTTGGATCTTTTCTTTCTCTGCCTTTCTGAGCTAAAGTAAATGTCAACTCAGGCTTTCCAGTGGGAGCAAAAATAGAGCATAAAATAAACTACTGATTGCTATTCTTGAGACCAAAAGGACCTCAGTCCCGTTTCAATCCCTGTGTGCCCAGTGATTGTTGGACTAAAACTAATCATTAGTATTCACTGGCCCAGCTTTGTACAGGTGGCTGGACCAGATGACTTCCCTAGGTTACCTTTCCACATTAGCTATCCTGGGACTTGAAAGATTCACTGAGGCAAAAATATGTATTCTTAAAGCTGTAATAAACCATATATAATATATTTCACCTTCTTCACCCCTAAGATTCATTATAACTGGTTCTAGACCACCCTCCAATACATAAATAATTTTTTTTTGGAAATATCAGGTGATGCTTGTTTCAACTTTTGCATTAAATGGCTGAAACTAGAATCCAAAGCACTAGAAACTTATAATGTCAAGTTCTATTTTTTTTTCTCTTCAAAGGAGAAAAGATGCTTTACAATTCCTTTTTCTTTCCTGACATGTTTACTGGTTTAAAACAAAATTTCTTTAAGGTTAGGGAAGATTTCTGTTATTATAGTCAGTATTGACTGGATGTTGTTAATGTCACTTGTTCAATAACCTCTTACTAGTCACAGACACCTGGAAACATGCTTCAGTGGAGAGGAGATGTGTAAATGACTACCTACCACCTAAAGTCTTAGCCCATAGTTTTCAGCTTTGAAATATAGTGTTGTTCTTCTCAGATTGTTCCCATTAGGTTTATGAGCTCCTGGTTGTCTATAACTAAGTTCTTTTTTCAGGGGAGTGATAAGTACATCGTTTGTAGTGACACTAGAGCACAACTGAGATTTCTTGAGAAGCTCGATCACCTAGAAAAGCAGAGAAAAGATGAAGAGGAACGTGAAATGTTGCTTCGAGCAGCCAAGGTAAGACTCTAAGTTTCCAAGGCAGTAGTCATGTCCTCTAGATTGGTGACCATCTTCAGGTTTCTCCTACTTCTGCTTTAAATATAGTAACCATTAATTCCGTCACTGAAAATCTGTAATGTTTAGGACAATTGCAGCTATACAGAAAAGGATTTAACCTATTTACATTTTTTCAAAAGTCCACAAGAGTTCTTTGAAATGTGTGGTGGGATGAATTACTCTTGAGATTATTCCTACTGGTCAAAATGAAGTAAAAATCTATAAATGTCCTTCCTGCATCTCTTTTTGCCTCTGAAACAGAAGCCTGGTGAGATCCTCCACCCTTGCAGGTGTATTTGTTTCCTGTACTCAAGGCTCCAGGTAGCCTTGGAGCTGGTACCACAGCATCCATGAATCCCTGATGGAGCTGTTGCCAGTACAGAATAAGTTTCTTCTCTCTTCCTTCCCCTCAGGAAAAGGAGGGGGGGGAAAAAAACTATGACAGTAGATGTTGCTTCATCAGCTGTGACTTGACCATCTTCTCTTGATTCTTTTCTTTTGGTTTTGTTTCAAGCTGAATTCTGGAGCCACTTGTTGGAAGCCAAATCTAGAGTTGAACAAACAGTGTTGTGCCTGCATGAATAGAACTCCCTTTCTTTCCTATACTTCCTGTCCTTTTTAAGTGTCTGCTGCTGACATGAACAACATCATGCCTAGACTGGACCTGACTGACAATGTTAGCATCATTTTCAGCTTAATCTTGCCTCTGGCTAGAGCAGAGGCAGCCGGCCCAGATGAGGAGGGGTGTGCGCGTATATGTGTGGAGGGGGATGGAAGCCAGTCTGGATTGAGGCATTCACCCCTGGAGCTAAATCTTTCAATCACCAGAGAAAACTGTCATTTATTAAATATTTAACAGATAGGATGGTGTTTGGACGCCAGTAATTTCTATTCAATCTTTTTCTTCTTCCTTTGGTAGAGCCGTTCCAATAAAGAAGATCCAGAGCAACTGCGGTTAAAGCAGAAAGCGAAAGAGGTAGGAGTTTGCAGTTACCATGCTTGCCTTTGTGTGTTGAGAGAAGGTTGGCAGCCCTGTCCTGGCAATTAGGTCAGGGTTTATTTTGCTGCTGCATACCATTTGCAGAGGCCTTGGGGAAGGACAGGAACTGCCACAGGCAAGGGCAGTGCTTCAAATGAGGTCAATGAATTATGAGCTCTCTTTTTTTAACATTTTATTTTTGCAGTTTCAGTCCTGTCTCGAAACAGTCCTTTGTAAACTGCAGCAGTACACTTGGTAGGAATATAATGTGGGATTAGAAAAAAAAAAAAAAGAAACTTTGAGATTTAGCATCTGGGACTGTACAATAGGCTACATTTTTCCAGGGTAATTGTTCGTTTTGTAAATCTGATACTGCTTATAATTCTTTGGCTGGGAGGCGGTACTGGGATTTAGTTTTAAATGGAAAACGCCTCTGGCTTTTAATTTTCTGGGCCCAGCAGTTTTCTGTTCTGGAATGGAGCCCTTGTTTCACACAGTTCATGTTTAGCTGCAGGGGTTTTAGTTTATAGCTTAGACTGGTTAAGCTTTTACTCCCAGAGGCCTCTGCATAGCAACTGTAGAAATCAACAAATAAGTTCATTTATGTCTGCAGCCTCCTCTCAGTAGCTGACTTTTTACATTTCCCAATATCCATTTCCTGACTTTTCTAGCCTGAGAGAAAAAAGCTCCACTAATTGGAGCTTATTTTAATTGAGCCTTAATATTGGATCTCACTGGAGTTGCCCCCAGAGCTACTGGGAACAGAATGAAATGAAAGTACCTAAGGTTGAAGATGTGTGTGCGTGTGTATGTGTGTGTGAAATTTTTCACTTGACCTACAGATTTTTGTCCCTGCTGAATAAATCATCAAGCCTGTTCACATTTCTGATTAAGGATCTGACAGCAGACGATAATAAAGACAATTGAGGTGTGAGACGTGTGATACAGAGCTGAAGAAATTGGTTTCTATAGTTACTTGACTGATTTCATGCAATTTTTAAGGATCTTTGTGCTAAATGAGAGTGATTTTCTGAGCAACCTTTTTCCTTAACTGTGCCTCTTGAACTATGAAATTTGTTGTTGCTTAACATTGCTGCACTTGGCTTCTAGGTGCCAGCAGCAGCAGGTTATTTATGAATGCTTTAAAGGCCCTTATTGTTTGGATTAATGTAGGAGCCCAGGCAAAACAAATGGAAATCCAGTAAAATAGTATTTGAATCAATGCTCTGGATTTGCACCACAGTAGATGAAATTTGTAAAATGAGAAAGAAGGAACTTGCTTTACTATCTATCTTTTAATTCTTTATTTCTGCTTATAACTCTTTCTTCATCGCTACAATCTGTGAGTACAAAGTTGCCCTAAAGCCCTTCCCAGTTTGCCTGTAGTGCCACCAGGATCAACAATCAGTGGGTGATGCTAATCTGTCTTGTTTTGTAGGTGACTTTACCTCTGCATCATCTGATCTTTTCTAGATGTACTTTCTTTTAATAAAGACTGCAAAGTAATTCATTTATGCAGCTTCTTTTCTCTTGTTTTCTGAACAATAATGTGTAAAATCATTAAAAGTATTCAGTGGTTTGCATGTTTAGAACACAAAGAAGGCTAGATTAGATTCATTGATATTTTTCATGAGATCTCTTTTAAAAAGTGGCATGGTGGTGTACAAAAAAAGGAACCAACAGAGCAGGGAAGGCATATAAGTTTAGTGCTTGTTGTTCCAATATGTCTTGAGTTCCCCTTCTTCAGTGCATCTCATCTCCTGCCAGACAAACACAACCTGCATCACTCTTTGTCCTGTGTGTTTCTCCATGATGTGCTGCTCCCAGAATGACAGTCTGCAACTGTTCTACCAAAAGAAGAGGAGGCAGATGTGCCTCTTGGGGCAACACAGATCTTTGTGTTGGTAGTGACTTTGTTCTCCAGAGAATGAGGCAGCCAGAAGCTTCCCCAAGCTTCACATGGAGAATGGGGATACTACTTTTTGTGCCAGTGGTGCTTTTTCATCTGGGACCATCTCAAGATGGAGAGTAGAAATGAGAGCAAATGCCGTTGGAAAAAATGAGCACTTTATTGACCTTTTGGAGAAAACCGGTCAGCACACATTTGCATTGAAAAAATGCAAGCATGAATAAGAATAAGAGTAAAATAAAAATCAACAAATATCCTGAGACTAAAACTGGTAACGCAGAAGCATGGTGTACAGTGGGATGAAGGCTTGAAATGGCTTACCCTTGTCTGTCTGTCTTGTCATGTTGTGGTTATAGTCTGCTCCTAAGGAACCAAACTTGGAAACTTTGATGCCTCTGTCAGCTGGAATCAGATCCTTTCCAGGTCACTCCAGTCAAGTATCTGCTGGAAAGCCTGATCTGATTGTCTACTTACAGTTCTTTAAGAATTAATATGGACTTGCCTTCCTCAAAGCTGTCTTTTGTATGTTGATGGTGATCCCCTGGGAGAAGGAAGAGGGTGTGGAGTAATGGCACTGTAGCATGTTCTAAAGCAAAGTTTCCCAAAATGCAGGGTGTACATCCTGACAATGAATACTTATAAATCCAGGATGTGCTGTCATCCAGTAGCTGGAAGCAACATCTTAACATTGCTGGAAGTACATCCAGAGACTCTGCAGTGGATTCTTTTATCCAAAAGGCTATACATAATTGCTGTGACCTTTTCATCCCTTTTTGCATGACCTATTGCCTCAAACTTCCCCTATGCTAAGTCATTTACTTTCCTATATTCTTAGCCTATGTAGCTTGCCATGAATTAAGTCTGTATTTATTTCCCTCTTTCACCTGTTTCAGCAGATTGTAATACCTATGGAAAGTGCACATTCCTTCTGAGACAGCTGCAAGGCTTGCCCCAAGCTGCTGCTTTGTGCACTCAAGAATTTTGTCCTTGCTCTCCTCACGGACCAGCTCTTTGTGCAGTGGCATTCCTGCAGTCTGGGTAAATTACCCCTGTTTTTCATTCTGCTTTGTCTGCCTCTTCAAGCTGGGAGGATGCAGTCCTCTCATTGTCCACGATACTTGCACTATTAAACCCTGACTTTTTTAGGTGGTTTCTGCTATTTCCTGTTCTACTTTCTACAGTTCTTCCAATTACAAAGAAAATGTTCAGTCAGTGTGATTCTTGTTGCTGTATTTATAGTTTATCTGTGGCTTCTTCCCCTTTCCTGAAATGAGTGTTCCTAAACTGAGTAGGTGTAGGATACAGTCAAATGTGCAAGCCAGCCATATGAACAGTTCATTGCAGAAGACCTGTAAAAATGTCTGTATTAAACAGCATGTACTATAATTCTAAACATAAACTCTGATCCCTTAGAATTGTTTAGTTTGGAAAAGACCTCTAAGATCATTGAGCCCAACTGGTAACCCAGCACTGCCAAGTCTTGAGCCATCACTAAACCGTGTTAAGTGCCACATCTAAATATTTTTTAGATCCCTCCAAGGATGGTGACTCAACTACTTCCTAGGACAGCCTGTTCAAATGCTTGACAAACCTTTTGGTGAAGGAATTTTTCCCAATTTCTTTGTACTTCTGTCCATCCTCTTCAAATGTGAGTGTGCTTTTGTACTACAGCTTCAGGAAGCTTAAGGCTGAGCCTGGGCAAACCTCTCAGAATGTATCTGGGAAAGATATATTGGGGTTGAGCTGGTGAAGAGGTATTTTACTGAGAGCATCTTTTCCACAGCAGCCACCTTTATCCCTGCTCTTACCTTGTGTCACCTTGCGGCGCCTGTCAGCATGCAGAGGGGAGCAGCTGCATCTGGAGCTGGGGGAGGAGTGTGTGGAGCAAGCACCTGAGGGACAGCAGATCTGCCTGCCCCATTCCTTGCTCTCTCAGCAGCTCTGTTCACTTGAGACTGCACAGATCTTCCCACTCCTTGCTCCTGCCTGCTTGATTCACTCGTGCATTTTTTGACACAGATGCAAGATGGCAGTAGATGAGACGCTGAGAAAATTCAATACCTTTAGTGTCAGCTGACTGGGAGGAAAATGGCAAACCCTAGGGTTTTTGTAGAGACAAAACAACCCCTGTAGAAAACATCAAAGAGCCAGCATGATTCCATGCATTCTTGGTCTTACATAGTAATGACTGAATTTTAGTTGTTCTGTAGTATCTTTTCAACAGTTACCATCTTTTTTTCCTGTTTCATATAATCATCTAACTCCCTTATTTCCTCTCACTCTCAGGTAACAGGTTACTGTAACTTGATTCCTTGCTGCTTGCCCTACCACCTCCAACTCACATTTTCAAGCTGTTTATTTTCTTTTTCCTCTTGTGCTGCTTCTCTATCTAGTATTCTGGACCCAATGGTTCAAATTATTTAAGACCACTCTTGTGGCAGGGCAGAAGTTAATATCTCAAAAAAGCAAGTACAGGTTGCTGCAAACAAAACAAGACCTCATAGTTATCAATTGGTTTTATGAGACTTCAGTGGCAGTCTAAGACCTTCTGCTTAATTACTTGATTTATATTATCTTTATTGTTCTGTAGTGTTTCTTACCTGCTTCTGCATGTTTTGAAAAACAAAAAAACCCAAACCATGATAATCAAATACACGTAAATTTTATTAGCTTCAGTGTAGCCTTACAGTTTACAAAGGGCAATCTCAGAGATTCGGTGTGTTACAAGTCTTGTAGAAAGTCAGGAAAAAAAATTCCACAACGTGTTAGATTATTGGGCGAGCTACAAAGCAAACTGAATGCCTGTTTGGGACACTTATATTGGTGTTTTGAAGGAATGTAAAAAAAGAGCAGCTGAGACACTGCATCTAATATCCTGAAACCATCTGCCTGAACCATAGCAACAACTATCTTTAGTGAAAAACAGCCCCGCCCTGCCAAACTCCATTAAGCATGTTCTTGGATTTGCAAATAGCCTTTTCTCAGTTTGTCTGAGAGACAGAGAATGAACATAAAACTGGTTATAAGTACGGTCTTGGATTAGAAATATTCTAATAGAGGAAAATTTAGGGCTGAAAGTACAAAAAGAAAATGGTAATGAAGATCCAGAGAGTTGTCTGCCAGGAAGAGTTGGGTGGACTGTATGATGAGATGGTCAAACCTGCCTGCTGATGGTCATTGAACAGTCTTCTCCTAAGTGATGGCATCTGAATCAAAACCTGTGGAATATGTTGCATTGGTGTGGGGTGCTGTAGACTGTTTCTTGTCCTTGCAGCACAATTAGCCTAAGCAGTGTCTGAAAGCACATAGAGAGCTTGATGCTGGATGCCGGACGCCCAAGAACTTCCCTGGGCCTTCAAGTAGGCAAGCTGATGGGACTGCACAGAGGAAATCATGTTCCAAGTGTCCTAGGAAACACAGAAATGTATCAATAATAGTTAAGCAAACAAAAAAAAATGGGCGAAAGGAAACACACACTCCAACACATTGGAAATTCTTACCAAGAGTGGGCAAAATAAGGGGTCAGGAAGTCACTGTGCCTTGGATTTTTACCTCATGTAGAGTTAATTATATATTAAAATATCAACTCAAAATACCAATTTCTTTTTTCCCTGTTCCTATGGGTGGATTACTTAATGGGTATTCTAGAAAAATGTTCTGTTGTTCTCCAGAACATTTAATTGCACCCTTTCAGACAGGCAAAGCACCTGACGTTGGGGCTCACAGCCACAGTAGGGACTGTTCTGCAGGTATGTGGGTTATTAACCTGAAAGAAATCTACAGTATTATATACAGCTCTGTTGTAAGTCAGGGCTGCATTTCAAAATAGTGCATGCTATTCTGCCTTTCTGCTGTTAAATCTAAATTACAACAGAGGGAAAAGTCAGTGGAAACTAATTGTATGGCTAATTAAAACAGTTTGAAAGGAAGCAATTGCAAGAAGAGAAATTGCATTATAGGCAAGAGGAGAGGATGGTAAATGTTTAAATATGCAGCCTCCAAGTGTCAGTTTTCCTCAGAGAATGTCCCTCATATGAGAAGTCTGCTATTCAGCCGCATTCAACCTGTAGGGCAGAAAATTTTGTATAGGAAAGGTAGAGGCTGGAGGCAGTAATGCTCATTGAGCTTTATGACAACCAGTGTGAGAGGCTTGGGATTGAAAGCAGATTTTAAGGTTTATTTTTCATTTTCTTCTCAAGTTCCTTAAAATGCTTAAAGGGAATGTGAAAAAAATTGCAGTTCTTTCTTCCAAAGACAATGAAGAGAGAAGTGACTGAGAGCATTAGACAACTTTCAAAGCACTAAACAGAGAACATAATGAAACCCAGAGAAACCTTGCTTGAAAAAAGCTGGTCAAAAAGAGAGAATGGATACAAAAAAGGGAAAAGTCATTTCAGTGGGATAAGTGGACCCACTAAAAAGGTACCTCTGTGTTTAGTTCTTCAAAAATACACAGTAAAGGGCAGTAAAAGGCTCAGATGGGTCCTGAGGTTTCTCTTTCACAGATGTGATCTAGAAAAAAGTAGACATTAAAATTTGGTCACAGTTTCTTTGACTGCCTATGACTTTTACTATATGTTAATTTATTGTTTAGTTTCTTTATTGTGGAAGCTGATAGTGTTGGGAGCTTCTATCTCTTCTCTATGCCTATATTCCTTTCTTTGCCCACCCCCTCCCCAAGTCTTATAAAAATTCTTGTTCATCTACTTTAGTGCTTTTATTACTGCTGATGTACTTATTGCTGGATAGCACACATAACCCTTAGGCATACATTAAGTTGTCTTCAGCCTTCCCTGGTTTCCTTTCCTGCCAGTTCTTCTGTTAGTTTAAATATTTATTTAATCTGTCCTGTACTCTGTCTGCCTGTAATGTCATATGTGAAGACATCCCCACTTTTTACTTAATATTAAACCCAGTATCTTGTACATGTACTTTTAAGTGTTTCTCTTATTTTAATTATAACCAAGTCCAGAATTGTGGTGTTTAGCTACATCTGTCTTGCCAGCATTTTTTCTGAGTTCATTTACATCCATGGGGCTGTATATATTTGTTATTGCATTGCCAAGACAATTTTTTGGCTTTTTTTTTCCCCCAGGCATAAGTTCTAGTGTTCAAATGAAGAGAGATTTCTTTTCTCTGCTCCTCAGATTTGTTTCCTAGTACTTTGTATATTGAAGTGCCTGCAGAAGCAGACAGTGGTATGAATTTCTCGTGGCAGCACGATGCTGGCATGTCATCTGCTGGACAAGGGCTGCCTGTCTGGCTTTTCTTTAACCTCAGTCCTGTTACTGCTCTGTGAGCCCTGGCTAAGAGAGGTGATCTCATCTCTACCTGTAGAAAAACCTTCCCTGGTAAAACCGTTTTTTGAGGATCTAGAGAGCAAATGTTTCATGTACTTTGTCCTCTATGAAAGGTTATATCAAATATCTGAATCCTGTCCTGGGGACTTTGTGGCCAGACATGAAGACTTTAATCTACTCTTTTTCCAAGGTGAACTTGTATTCAGCTAGATAACACTCTTTTTTTTCCCCACCTTTGATAATACAGCCACCCTCTGCTGTACACCTCATGGATTAGCTGCTGTGAATTAGTTGACTTTATTTGTAGCAGTGTATACTTTTTATCAGTTCTGTTTAAGGGATTCTTTCTCTTTAGGGAAAGCCTTGAGATTTGCATAACTTGCATTATTGAGGCTCTGATAAGGCAGGCAACTACATTATCATGTGCTTTGTAACCAAAAGAGTGTAAAACTAATCTGCAGTATTACTTTAAGTAAAAGTTTCAGCATCTTATATCTGAAGTACTTCGTCTTCTTATACAACTTGAAATTTATTTTTTAATATTAAAGTGCCTCAAAAATGTCATTGGTGTAAAGTAAAAATAGATTTTGCGTATTTTCTGCAGTGTGGTGTATGAGATGTGAGAGAGTTTCTGTGAGCAGGAAAAAAAATACTTTTCTCAGAGGATTGAGTGAAGAACAGAGAGGTCAATTTTAAAACCTTTCATTTTGTGTGATTACAGCCATGCTGCAAATGCCATTTCACTATAAGGAAGGACTTTAAAACACACCTTATTTCCTGATTTCTGCTGCAGGTCAGATTAACTAAAATGGTTATTGTGTCACCCTAGAGATTCCTGCTTGCTGCAAGACCAGACTTTAAACCCTATTTTTATTATTAAAAAGGCCAGCAGCAACAAAGACTATTTTACAAGTTCTGAGACGGAGACGTTTTCATAGCAATTTGATCTTTATACACAGGTTTTTTAGAACTCTTTGTACTGCAATTCTTAGCATATGTGAAATCGGGAAGGGGGCGTAAGGAAGCATGAACATTCATTTGCCCCTTCCCTGGAACCCATCCCCTCTTATTGCCCTTCTTGGGGAACAGATTTTGAATAGAGCATGCATTGGGTTCTTGTGCTGTGATGGAAGAGCAGCATCTTTCAGCAGATGATGTAGGTCAGGTTGAGGGGCAGCCTGCTGGTTTGGGGGTCCAGTGTATGGTGCAGCTCCCTCCTGCTCCTCTGGAATTGCCATCACACACTTCAGTCTTCAAGGAAGATCAGTCTGTTGTCAAGATAAGTATGATAGTATGATTTCACCTGGGTGTGACAGTTCTCTTTGTATCCTATCATACTCAAAGACACCAACGTTAATGAAACTGACCTCTAGAAGGGAAACCGTGCAGCTTCTCTATGTTATATTTTAATAAAGTGTATGTACTGCTTTTACTGCCCCTTATGCAGTGAGCTTTCTTCCCTAACTTACATGCTACAAAACTTACCATTGAAGAAAGACTTGACTCCACACAGTCACCTCTTGCTCTTTCCTAATCTTGTTTTGGAAAATCTGGCCATAGTTAGCCAGCCAGTGTCCTCGGGTATCCCTTGACATTATCTGCCTCTCTTCTCCTTATCCTGTGCTTTTAACTGCTCACACAATATTTAGACATTTAATGTGCAATTTTTAATGGAACAAAACTCGATGAAAAGATGATTTTGCTGGCTTCAGCAGGGTAATTTGGATGCCTGCCCATATCGCTTAATGGGGATCTGTTGAGTCCATTATAGAAATTGAGTGTTTAAATTCATTTGTCTTAATTATGTTCTCAGAAAAATCCCCGAGATGTATAGAATGCAACAAGACTATGATTTTTTTTTTTCTTTTGCTCCAAATCCCTGGTGAGATTCTCTATGATTTGAAAAATCCTTTGACTAGCTAGCTAGGAGGTGGAAAACGTATCAGAGAGCAGATGTTGCTAATGATGTATGATTTCAGCATTGTTTTGGGAACTGCCTGGTCAAAGATGCATCGGTTCTGTTTCTAGAAAGCACATCTTTTTTATAGAGTCTCCCTGTCATCCTCTCCTTTGTTACCTCTGCCAGTACTGCCCTCCAGGAGCATTGCTCCTTCCTGCAGTGTGTCTGTGCCAGCAGCACGCTTGGTCTCTAGAATTCCATGGTGACGGTGCCAAGGCACTGCCCAGTCCTCAACCAGAGCAGCATCCTGATGCTCCACCATGAGAGCCTCAGCTTGCCCAGTCCCCTCCACTCCCTGCTGATGCCAACCCAAAGCCCTCTTGGTGTTTAATTCATAGCTCTGCATTTTGTCCTTACACTTGGCCATGCCTGCCCATCAACACCTGTAAAAAGGAGAGAGGGGCTTATTTCAATGCTGCTTCAGGCCAGAGGTGTTCAGCAGCCACATGTTTTTGACAAGTCTTACTGCAGTAATGCTGGTTGGTGTGTGTTTTGTAGGGTTGAGAGGGAATGGGGATGTGTTTTCCAGTGGTTCCCAGGGATGGAAGCACACGATTAGACTAATAAAGGCTTTTGGTTTGTTTTGCTTTGTCTTAAGTTTAATGGTTTTAAAAGTCATTTTATTTTGGGTGCAATGGTTCCTAAATTGAAGCAAATAATCTTTCCCCTTCTGGTTTTCTCTTTCACTGGAGCCTTTAGTAGTCTAATCTTTCCCCAGAGGGGTGCTGTGTGCATGGCATGTTGCAATGCCCCTTCTGATGGCAAGAAGACTGTGGTGTACACGTGACCATTGTGATGACTGCACTACCCTGCTGGCAGGAAGGACTACTTGCTTCTGCAGGGATGCTCCATAGCTGCTGTAAGGATGAGTGGCTCCAGGTGTTGGAGGCCTGGGCAGCTGAGGCTGGAAGTCAGCACCTGCCTCTGCCAAAAATCTCAGCATTTTATTGCTGAGATTTAACATTTATTCTAAGCACTTTATTGCTCCTGCCTCAATCTTTCACAGTTTGCAAAGTTTCAAATTTTTCTTTTAATTTATTTTCACCTTCCTCCATCTCTGATTGGCTGGAGTGTGTCACTGAATATAAAGATATGAGATTTAATCTATATATGAGATTAAAAGAAAATTTATCTTAAACATTTTATGCTACTTAAGCTGGCTAGAGTTAACCTCAGACAATTAAAAAATACTAGTAGTTTGAAAGTTTGTAGTCTGTAAAGTATTCTTGAAAGCAATCGTGTATATTTGGATAAAAACAAGATGACTCAATTGAGTGAATTTTGATAAATAAGGTTTTAATTGTGTACACTGCACACAAAAGCAAGAATAGTGTGTGTGGTAAGTGAATGCTGATATCTAGCTTTGAAAACGTACTACTACAATAAAAGCCTACATAGAATGATCAAAGATGACTTTCAAATAGTGCTGTTTTCAAAACTGAAACATACAAACCCCCCAAAAACTTTATTCTCAATGTATTTGTTAAAATCTTTCTTTCCCTGATTTCTGCTGAAAAACCTTGAGCCGTTTGAGTCTTCCAGGGAACATTGTCCTTTAAGGAATCTTGCCCTGAGATACTGTTTTTGTTTAAATAGCCTAGTTGCTGCACTACCTGATGTGAAGCTGCCACCATCACTAAAGTCTACTTACATGATGTAAAATAAGGCTTGTAACCCCACCCACCCAGAAACTACCCAGCCAAAGTCTCTCTTTCCCAAAACACTCCCCATGAGCCCCAAAGTGTTTCATTGGATGCTTCTTTATTTAAGTGGTAGCAAGTAGGGGACTCATACCATGTAGGGGCTGCAAGCTCAGTTGTTACCAGCTGCTCTTCTTCTCTCCAAGTGGGATCTCTGAGAGCTGAAAAGCAACCAAAATCACAGGGTGTTACAAGCTTGGTACACAAGATATCTGTATTGATTGGGTGAGGAAATCAAGGTAATTCATTGGGTTTATGGTGGGGGAGATTTGGATGATTTCCTACACATGGTATGGTTGTACTTAGTTTTTTTAAGACATGTACACACATCCGTGCAGAGAATCCCCATGTGAACAATCATCTAAGTCCTGGGAATGGGGAGGACAAGGGCTACAGAGCTATACTAGTTGCAGGTGAGACCATTCCAGGGTTGACATCACCCAGAGGTTTATGTCTGGAAAACCTTCCTTCTCCACCCATGCTCCAAGTTGGACCGCTGGTGGATCTGGAAGCAGTGTGGTTGTGTTAGCAAGGTGGCTGATCTAAGACGGTAAGTCTGTCAGCAGACCTGACTGGGTTGAGCTCCAGAGCAGCTGGAATGGATAGTTATTGAACAGAATGTATCTCGAAATACAAGAATAAATTTTTTTTTTTTTTATTTTAGTGCTCTTTACTGTGGGTTTCTATCCCATGCCAAGTTTACCTAACCCAAGTGAAGGTTGTTTCTAATGATTTCTTAGTGTTCAACAGTTTTGGAGTTGAGTGAAAATAAACGTGCAGTGTATCTCTACCTTGCTTCAGATGTTCCTGAACATTCAAATATGTACTGGGAAAAGAAAGACTAGTAGTCAACTACCAGCATCCTGTTAAATTGGGTAATGCAATGTTTCACAAAGGCAGTATTAAGTGCTTAGGTCAGCTGATAGAGGAAATTTGGTATCTTGCTTGTGCAGTCAGGAATTGAGATTTTGAAATAAGAATAAAACCAAGTCACATAACCTGCTAACTTAATTTTTTTTAATACTAACCCACCTTCATAAAACAGTTCAGACCAAGATTTTCCATTAACCAGAAACAACAAACCTTATGAGATAAGGAAGCAGCTGCAAGGCTTGTGTTAAGGCTGCATTGATATACCACAGTGTGGTGTCCATAAAGGGTGTTAGTTAAACAGTGCTGTCCATGGGGCTTCAAGCATGACTGAGTACTGGTGTTTGTCAGAAGTGACCAGAAAGAGGGGAAAGATGCTGTGAAACACATTGTTTCTGTAGGAGCTACAGAGCCGTCTGAAATACATCTAAAAAGAACCTTGAACATAATGTCTATCATAATTAATGCAGGTGTTTTCTTTTTAAATTAGATGCAACAGCTGGAATTGGCACAGATGCAACAAAGAGAAGCCAACCTCACAGCTTTGGCAGCCATTGGACCAAGGAAGAAAAGACCATTGGATTCACTGAACATTACATCTGGGCTCGAGGTACAGACCTGGCTTGCGTGACTCGCATCGTATTACATCTTCATACTGAATTAATTACATTTATCTTTCCCTGTAGGAAGAAGTGTGAGTTCCCTCACACAAAATGGTTTGTTGCATTCTGTAAGAAACCTAGTTTGTGTGTTAGGTGGTTGAAAGGATTGTTTCTGGTAAATTTGATGGGAGTGTGTAATTCTGTGTTAAAGGAAAGACTGTGCATAAGAGCACGGTGTGTAAAGGACTAAATTAAATGATGACTCAGAGAAATCCCATCTATAGTGGAGAGGAGCCAAGCTGTGGTGGCTTTCTGCAGTGGGTAGTTGTCATGGCCCCTGAGGTAAACTCACAGTTCCTGGTTTGGATGACTTGAATGGTTCTTGATGTGACATTTGACTGTGGACATTAATCCGTGCACAATGCCTAGGGACTCTTCTCAAATATTCTGTGAGTTCACCTTGGCCAGGTTCTCCCAAAAAGCACTAAGTCAGTAAAGCTTGACCATTCAATGGTCAATGAGCCAGACTGTCTTCTGTGGCTCAAGTTGAATACTGAAAGTGCTTTTAACAAACCTTTTCTGAGCAAGTCTCTCAATGTGCTGAAGAGTAACATTTCCCAGTACCTGGGAAGCTTTTGTGACTGCAGAAGTCCTGAGGAGACTGAGAGCCTACTTCTGTTAGAGGTCATCACCTTTGCTGGAGATGGGAGAAATTGGTGTTACAGCCAGTTTTGCCCCTCTATTATGAAGCCTCGATACTGCTCAAGTGAAAGTCTGGTTGGCCTGACATAATCAAAACCATCAGGAGCCTGGAAAGTAACTCTTGTGTGGAGGCAATGGTGGTAAAGTTGTCCTTTCTGATGAACCTTCAGTCTTTTTCATTCTTGTTGTCTGGAAAGCTTTAATAGATGGTAGGATTGAAAATACTTTGTCATTTTAGCATAGCAGAGTCTGGGAGGACCTTGTCCTCAGTTATTTGCATTGTAACTGAGACAGTGGTGGCAACTGTCCCATAGTTTTTTCTTCATCTGGTCTGTGACAAGGGGCCTCGCTAAGCAGATGAGATAGAGTTGTTTCAGCGAATTTTTAACTTACTTTTTCCCTGACATGGATACAGAATTAGGTCTTTGAATGCTCCCTGTTAACCACAAGTGAAGGGAAAAAATCTTTCTCTAAACAAGCTGCAGAGAACAGCGTTCACAGCTTTTGAGCAGCTTTTCTTCTCTTCTTTGAAGTTTTTTAATGCACTTTCACATGAAGCTAAATGTATGATTATTTTTTTTTTTAATACCACTGGAAAAACTTGAAAAAATCTGTCTAGCACAAGAACTGTTTTCCCCATCCTTTTCTCATCTTCCCCCAAGCTTCTATCAGGTAACTATTCCTGTTCTTCATAGTGGTTTTCTGTAATTATTGTCGGATTTGTTTCTGAATATTTAACAAGTCTGCCTGTTAAGTACTTTTCAGTTATTTCTCATAATCTGTGGTATGTCTGCTTTATTAAAAGCTTCATGAGATTATGCCAAAGCAAGACAGATAACAGTGTTGCTGTTGAAAGCTGGTTATCCATTATTTACTTCGCCACTTTAAAAGAATGTGGACATGACACGCCTAAAACTGACCATAAACCCTGATAACATTCCATTGTCACAAATTTACCTGCTGTATTTTAAGCAGCTTCTCATATGGTTGCTATATAGACTGATTTGTTAGGGCAGTAGGTGAAAGTAAATCTGACAGTGGAACCATTTTTGTTTCTTTCATGCAAGCTCACATTCCAATGCCTAGTTCTTAGGCTTATGCTACAGAAAGCATGTCTCTTCAGACCTTTTTTTTTTTACTATTTTGTGAAATTATGCAGGATAGCAATCCTTAAGAAGGATGTTTAGATTTAAATGTTTTTAAGTGTCCCAATATATCTGAGCAGGATTTATAAAAGGCTTAAGACTTCTCGTGTAGAATAAAGAATGGTTTTGACAAACACTCTCTAGTTCAAGAAGCAGAACATTTGTAATACATTCATGATAACATGGCAAAACATCCTGAGCAGTAAACAACATTCCATTCTTCAGAGATGAAAGGAGGTCTTTGAAACTGAAAGCAAGTACAATATGGCCTTAGGCTGATACACATTTGGGCATCTTTAGAATCATCTTTTTGGGCAACCTGTCTGAGAATAATTTAAACGGGCAGGATGTGTTTTTTCATTTCAAATTGCAAATACAGACAAAATACGGAGAGCTTTACTCTCAAATAATCTTAAATGTCAGAACTTCTAAACTGTGCAATATGGCAAGTAAATCTGTGAACAATACTCCTGGGACATTCTTTTTTACTATTATTATTTTTAAAGACTAATAACTTGGTAGACATGTATGATAGAAGAAGTTATTCCTAAATATGAATAATGATATTTAACTAATTGGATTAAGATTTTTAACTATGACTTCCAACTTTCTTTGGATAATGTTCTTTGTACATTGTTCGTGTCTTCTATGGCCATGTCAGCTCTGTACAGCTTCTTTTTATGATTGCCTACTGCAAAATAATTAAAGGAAAGGAATTGTTTCAAGCAATTATTGACGCAAACCAAAGCCTTAATGTATTTGGGCAGACAGGGAAGAATTAATCAGTTACAATATGTATTAAAACAGTGAAACTCGGTAAGCAAATTTGTCATATATTTGCCTTTCTCTGTTCAGTACCAAAACGTAATACTGGGACACTGGGAAAGTTCAGTTCAGCAGACTGGGTTGCTTGGATCTGCTGCCTGCTGTTGCAGTAAATGTGAAGGGCTCAAACCAGCATTTC
This sequence comes from Passer domesticus, assembly GCF_036417665.1. NCBI lineage: Eukaryota > Metazoa > Chordata > Aves > Passeriformes > Passeridae > Passer > Passer domesticus. The sequence continues at coordinate 115,831,771 of NC_087474.1, forward strand.
AGGGAGCATGGTATGCTAACTTATCCAAAAATAAGTATCTGTGTTTAACTGGGATGATTCTTCCGCCCAAGGTTTTCTATTTCTCCACACTCTATCAGTGGGTTTTGCTCCTCTTCTGAAAAGTCTTCTTCCCAAGATACTTGAGCACATGATTCCTGCATGTTCATCTTATTATTGATGTCTGAAATTGTGCTTTACTTGGTGTTTCCAGGAGACCTGTTATGGGTCATTTTAATGTGGTAACTAGAACATGTGGTGACACAAGCTTGTGCTTTCAGGCTGGAAGCCTGCTTGCCAGCAGCCTCATCACCTCATAGTGTAACAAGTACAGAAAGAGGCTCTTGTTCAGAGGAGTGCCTGTGAACTAATATGGGCCTAAAAGCAATATAAAAAGAATAATCTATATATTGCCATGATTGCTTATGTATCTCTAAAGTTAAAATAGCAGTAGTGACAAATCCATGATGATCATGGAATGAAAAAATAAGGCTAATGCTCTAGGCCTAATTAAAAAAAATAAAAGAAAGAAAAGGCATCAGTGTAATGGGAATTCTTTTTCCTTTCTTGATGGAAACACTAGTTTGGGTAGTTTTGCATGTTCTCTTCACTGCAACTTAACATTTGAATGGTATTGTTCAGAAAGCAATTTGAGAAAGCCTTGGTAAGAAAATCCCTCTGTTGTGAAAATGTGTTAATTTGTGCTACTTGTAATCCAGAGGTGGCAATATCTTCATTTCTCTCATTCTTATCCGTCTGGACACTTTTGGATACAATGAATAGGAGAGGCCTTTGGATTTCATTTATATGTGTCTTGGGGTTTGTGCATTTGTTACCCACCTCTCCTCCTCCCCTAGTTTGAGGGCATGTGGTAAACAGTAATGAATTAAAGGGTAGGAAGAATTGAAAACTAACTCATCTTGGGAAGGGAGGACACTTCTAAAACAAATAAGAAAAAAGTAAACTTGAAACCACAGACTCATTTTCCCAATTCTTTGTTCTGTTTCATAGCTTTTACTGGTTGGTAACACGCCCCATAATGTTTTCAGTGCTGATAAATAGTCAAGGATTTTTTTAATATTTTTTATTAAGTTTTGCTGCTTTTCTGTTGACAAAGCCATTTTGGAAAACAGCTTTTTCTCATTTCCACTGTAACTGGAATCTTAGAAATTTGAAGACTACAGTTCTGAGTCCTTAAACTTTCTTTCCTTCTATTCTGATGTGTCTTGGGTGCAAGGTCATCTTTGGCTTTGAACCAAGAGCTGTGTATTTCTGCAAAATCATGGACCAGGGAGGAAAAAAGTCCGCAGATGTTTCTGAAAGTAGACTCAGAAGACTGGCTGTTACACTTATGGTTGTCATCTGAATACTGTGGTTGGGCCCTTCTTCTACTTCGTATAGGAAAACTTAGTTGAATACCAGTACTTCAGTGTAATTTTTTGGGGTAGAACACTTGCTTTGTGCTACTTTTCTGGCTCCATGATAACACCTTAAGTACTTAGAAGTGATGCAGTCTCTCCTGCCCCAAAGTGCTATTGGTGCCGAGTTCTTCGCTTGCTTTCTTCCACACTGGTTCCACTGACTGACTCAGGGTTGTACATCTCGTGTCTTTTCTTTCATTTTGCCAGATCCAATGGTAAAGGAAATTCCTCTTTCCAGATACTGCTTGTGTCTGTTCTGTCCCCTGCCAAGACTGGCTGCTCTGTTAATAAGTGTGGGTCTTGCCTTGTCACAGATAGTCTGGCTTTGTTGTGGAAACAAGCTACTGCAAGTAGTTGCTACATAAGTAAATCATGCAGCTGATAGGCTGTGGTCAGTGCAGAGCCATTCAAATACTCCCTTTCTGTTGAACTCCTAACCCTGGCCAACATACTTGAAATAATGTGATACTTCCAGGGCTGTGCACATCTAATACAGCAGTCCACACTTGCATTCTCCTTCTGCAAAGAAGTTTGGCAAGCAAAAATGGAAGAAATGCCTTGTTTACCACAGTGGTCATTGTTCCATTTTTAGTATTGACTGTGGGTGGAGGAAATGAGCTTGTCATCTTCTCTTGTGTCTGCCACATCTGATCATTGTTAACAGAACTTACCCTTCTTGCTTTACAACTTTGGGATGCTGGTATATTCTGTATAAGGTGCTTGTTTAAGCTTTGGAAATGTTCTTTAGTTTGAACTGAGGAAGACCTAAGCCTTTGAGCAACAAGTCCTTTCTGCAGAATGGAAGTAAACCCAACTCTTCCAAGTGACTGGGGAAGAGACATGATTTGTTTTTGCTTGTGTGTGACAATCCAATGGCTTATTTTATTATTTATTCCAGAAGGAGTTTATGCTCTTGTAAGTGGTAACTGTAGAAGCTACTGCCACTCTTTTTGGCCATAAGCTCTTCTGATGAGGGAGCACACTAGCACAATTCATCAGCTTCATTATTGGTGTTAAGGACATGACTGTGTCTAAGTGTGAATCTAATGGCATGAATTGGCTCTGTAGCAAATGGTAGCTCCCTGTGCAATGAGGCCACTGTCTGGTCTTTGGCATGCATACATGATAGTCTGCTAAAGTATTTTCTGAGAAGCTACATGAAATTAATTTAAAAGCAATCACCTCAAATTGGGCTACTTATATATAAGTAGGTGCTCAGAACGAGGCTACAAAATCTGTTTCTACACTTCAGTGGTTTTCCTCACTTTCTCTGTGTCTCTTTCTGTCTCTGTCACCCCTTCACCCAGCCCATAGGTATTAAGTGATACTGGAGGGTGAGGTTTTTTCTACTTTGCATATGCTTGCTGTATGCAGACTCTTTTCTGGTTCTTATTTAAACTTTTGGACAACTGAAGTGTCTATGACATGGTCATACCTTTGGGGAAGAAGAGAGCTAAAAGTTATTGCAATTATAAAATGTCTTCAGCATCTTAGTTACTTGTTTCAAGACCTAACAAAGCACAACTCTGTCAGCTAAAGAGTTTCAGTTTCTGTGCTGGATTTCCTGGCGTCTGTCAGTCTAGGCTATACACTTGATCTGAATTTTTCCCCATGTAAATAGGCAAAAATATTCTCAACTGCCATTCACACACTTCAGAAATACAGTTCATTGGCCCATATTGTGCATTCTCTGTGCTAGAGATGAACTTAATTCTTATATGTGAAAGAGATCTGCAATTTAAATGACTAATTGCATTGTAGCTTTAGGCTGAACATATTGGTAATGCACAAATGTTGATGACATGTGAAGGGTCAAGAGATTTATAATTTAGTTGACAATACATTGCTTAAAATGATGTGGCAAAGAGCCAGAAAATTTCAGCTTAATAATTGTCTGTTAACTAACATGACATATTTGTATAGGATTCATTACCTCCAGGTACAGATTAAGCATCTGATGTACCCATAAGAAGTGACATGCGTACATGAATCTTGGGCATAATAGTGAATAAACTGACATTGCATTCACAGTAATTTGTTTCAATATGTAAAACATGTTGTTGCCTACATTTGAAAGGACTTGTAGGAATGTTGCAATGAAATCTAAAAAAAAATGTGTAATTGAATGGAGTTTTCTATTATATAGATCTGACAGCTCTGTGAGGCTTTTTTGTAGGCTGCAGATAACATCATAGATACACATTTGTTTTCAGCCACACAAGAAGTAGTCTGGATATAGAGATCTGAGTCTTTCAGCCATTGGCTTGAGCTATGCTAATGTTCTATAAGGTTAAAAAAAAACCTAAAATCCCCAGACCCCAACCTAACACAACCAACTTTATTTTTAAAAAAGAATCCTATAAATATTGAGTCATCTAATACTTCAGTGTTGTGAATGTGGGAGTTTTTTTGTCAGACTGAGGTTTGTTAGAATAGGCAGCATCAGCAGGCCGGCTTACCACCAGACTGCTATCAACTTCTTTCACTTTGTTTTCTGTGGCCTAGATTAGGCACTTTTGTGTACGAGCAAAAAGGTCACAATTTTGCCAGGGTCTGTTCCTTTCCCCCTGGCTGCTGGAGGAGACTCAGGTAAGTGCTTCAATACAATGTGTTAGTGGTTTTTTAACCCTTGTTTCCTCCCATGAGACAGGAATGTGTCCTGTGTTTTACAGCTGGGAGACCAAGTACAGCAAACACTAGATATCCCTGATCTCAGTGTAACCACACATGACAGAGATGGGGGTTGAACCTGGAAGCTTTTGTTTCAATTCACTAGGTGCTCTTACCACATCTCTGCTGCACTCAGCTGTCATTTTTCAGGGTTTGGGAAAGTCATTGAAAAGTGTCTCATGACTTTGCTTCCTTCTGCTGGTGGTATTTTTATAATGTGCAGCAGAGCTGCGATAACAATTTGCTGTCTTGGGATCTTGGCTCTGGGCCTGTGATATGTTTATGCCACACCAAAAATTGAAATGAGAACTCTTGGCTTGACTTTAGCACGTCTGACTGAGTACTTTTCTCCCTTAAAGTGTCTCCCTCCTAAGAGTTTAAAATTTTGAATTTTGGTTGGTGTGAAGTCATTGAATTTGTGAAGAGAGCATGTCGTCCAGCAGGAGCAGCTCACTGAACCTGACTGGAACTTGGTAGGGAGGGAGAGGTTTGCAAACCTCTAGGAGCTTTGTGTCAGTGCCTGTAGAATAGCTCTGAGCAGTTTTGAAATACTTGTTGGTATCCATGATCCAAACTTGCAGATGCCAAGCTCCAGCTACCTTGCAGACTAGAAATAAGGTGACTCTGTATTAACTTCACTCTTGCCTTTTCAGAGAATTGGTATATCATTCTCCATCCAGCCACTGGAGAGAGCTCTAGAGATCTTTAAACAGGTTTCCAGAGCACCTCTGAATGAAACTGGTTGTTCAACAGCTTGGGACTACAGCAGGAGCACCACAATGGGTTCTGCTGCCAAGTGAGTGTAATTGATCTCTGTCAGGTGTTTATAAAAGGCTATAAGGGTGACAGTGTGCTGCTGTGGAAAAGGTGCTGATTTGGGCTCAATTCTGAGGATAGTTCAAAAGCAGGACTGCTGCAGTTGTGACCTCCTGGGGCTGATTTAAAGCCAGTTGTTGTCTCAGTACTGGGATGGGTGGTTTACAGTGGTGTGGTTACACTGCTGTAACCTGGCTTACAAACAGGGCCTGTCAGCTGTGATGCCAGGCTGACTGGTAGAATCTACACTGGTAGTTTGCCCTCCTGGGCTGCATGTCTCTGTCATTTCCCTTTTGGAAGGAGGGCAGGGTGGTGAGGGTTTACTGAAAGGCAGAAACTTCAAGGTTAAAAAAAAAAAAAAAAAAAAAGGAAAAAAGAAGTTGCTAGTTAAAGCACTAATAATTAGATATTGCAGTAGGTGGATGCAGGCTGTTTGCAGTACCCTTTGTTAGAATTGATTCTACAGGGATGCATTTTCTATTTGTTTATCTGTGTACTTGGCTGTGACCTGGTTGAAAAGCAGCACTTTTCCCCTAGAAATGGACAAAGGTATCTTGGGGTATGCTGAAGACTAACAGTGAAGAATCCCCCAAAACAGCAAGACACAAGTGGTTGCTGCCCAAATGGGAGGAGCGTAATAGAGATGTCTGGGAGCGAGGAGTCAGCTGGTGGTTTTCAGGTCTCAAAAGTTTTGTGCTTCTGAGGATGGGGTATGTGAGATCTAAAGGAGAGAATTATTGACTGTTGCCTCGGGCCAGACCAGGTTGACCTCCTGCCCAATAGGAATTTGCTCAAGTGGAGCAGCAGAGGATCATCCCTTAAAGTGTCCCTTGTGTCAGTAAAGTCTTGGACATTAATAGAGGGGTCTGTGATGGTTCTTTGGGATGTGCAGATCTTAGACCACTGCCTGGTCCAAGTTCCAAAACAAAACCAGGAAAAAACAGTGTTTCAATACAAGTGTGGGAGACTGTAGCTAACAGGAGATAGTGCTCAGCACTGCATAAATTCACTTAAAAGTGGGTTCCCCAGCATGGTCCCTATCTGGACTGGAATGACCTAAGCTATCTGTTGGCTTCTTTAATTTTAAACCATCATGTACTTTGAGAGAAGGACACTTTCTTTTAACTTATGGTAAGAGCTCTTGGTTGTCAAAGAGCTCCCTGGCCCCTGAAATGCTGTGCTCGGTAGCTTTGATAAGCCAGAGTGATGCTATGGGAAACTTAGAACTGTGAATGGCTGTCATAGTAAACCAGGGCTCAGGACAAGCTTTGACTTTGGATGTGGTATTGCAGCACAATATCGCTTTATGTCTCTGCACTGGGCATGATGGGTAGGAATTTAAGAATACACAAATCCATAACTCTGTCTCAAACTCAAGCAGCTTCTGCCCTGTTGTAGCATCTTGCAGCTACAGCAGCAACAGCAGCTTCCAAAGTGGGCTGGGTGATTTGTGCCGTCTGTCTCCCTTTTTGTAAGAGTGAACAGGATTGAGGTGGCTTTGTTTGGTGTCTTTTTAAAGGTAAGATTTCCAGTCTAATGACTTACTTAGAGAGAAAATACTTTCACCTCAATAAAGTTCTTTGAATTATAAAGGACATTGCTGTTGGGTTACTGAAAACCCTTGGGGTTTGTTTCATTTATAACATTGCCTCAGGCCTTCTGCTGCATCCTGTTGGACTGACCTCCTTTTCAACCCGTGCTGGCAGCTGCATTGCAGAGCTATCTTTTCCCTGGATCCTTCAGGGTTGTCATATGACAAACTTGAACTGTGACCCTTTTGTGTCTTACCAGGACAGCAGTGCCCTCTGTGCAATGTGGCCAGCAGTCTTCCCCACGCACACATTTGTTCCGAGCCATTTAACAAACTGAAAGTTTCAAATGATGGCATTTCATAGTGTTTAATAGTATTGACTGTAAAGCAAATGAAATGGTGCTGAATACCCTGCGTGCTGCTTTTAAAAAAATACAGCTTCCATTTCTGCAATGTGCCCTGGGTTTTCTGTGGCCAGCATGTGCTCTCTGGTGAATCTCTTTATATTTTTAATAAATATCAATGCTTCCACCCTAACAACAGTAGCATTTGCTGCTATATGTAGTCCAGCACGGATAGTCATTTCTAATAAATGGGGAGTTTAAACAGATTTCTCTAAGCAAAGTGGGCAAAGTCATTTTGCTGAAGTCTTGCAGAGTGTTAGGGTAAGAATTGATATAGTTAACACTGCATCCAAGCAACACCATCTCCAAGTGGTGTTGATGCTGGCAGGCATTGCCTTGCTGAAGTTACAGAGACTGAGCACTCGTATTTGTACAAATTACATTCATTACCAAGAACCCTCCAGTAGTGATAAGAGACTGGCTGTGCAGCACAGATTGGCTCCAAGATAAGTAGCCAGTCTATTGTGCAGCTCATGGTAATCTTCCTCTTCCCCACCCCTAATAATAAATCTTGGGGCATTTTGGAAAGCGTGGGGGTTGCTCATTCCAGTAGCTTGAATGTAAAACTACTAAATGTCATCATCTCCTACCAACTGTATTTTCATAACCAAGCAAGGCAGCTGACTGAGGTGGATAGGCTCAGATACAGAGTTCTGAATATCTGGATGCTTTCACTGAGTATGTTGCCCTCTTAAAGGACAGAGAACAGATGATGGCTGGGATGAGTTTCTCCTGGCCATGTTCCAAAGTTAGGGTGCACTCACAGTGACAGTTTTCCTCATGAAGAGATGGAAACCTCTGGAGCAAGCAGTAGTAAGAGCTGTGCACAACCTGGGACTCTGCATAGGTACTGTGTTAGTACCTTCTTCGTAGTTGCCTGATCCTTTCTCAGTGCAAGTCTGTTTGGCAGACTTCAGTGATACAGCATCTATTTATCTTGCCATATTAGTATAATTTTAAAGGAAGAAAGAACTTTGTGGTTGCTTTGACTGAAATAAACCATCAGCTGGCAAGCACTTGCTTTGTCTTTTTCAGTATCTAATCTGCAAGGATTTTTGTGGTGCTGGTTTTCAACGACGAAAGCTGAACAACAGTGGGCTAGTTTTATACAAGTAGGCAGTATAATCCCACCAGTTTAGTTAAAACTTCTATTTACTTCTATGAAATCCTAACGTTTCTGATGGGTTTTTTCTTCCTCTCTCTTCCATTTAGGGTTTGAATGGCAATGGAATTGCTGGATCATCAGGTTTTGGCCTTACGAAGCAGATGCTCTGTCCAAGAGTAACCCGTGTCTGTCTCAGGGACTTGATATTCTGCATGGAACAAGAGAGGGAGATGAAGCATTCTCTACGCTTGTACCGTGCCCTTCTGAAGTGATTTGAATCTTGCATTTCACCGTGCTGTCTACTGCCAAAGATAACACTGAAGCATTGTTGCACTGTCTTGAAATTCCAGTTTCTGGAAAATGATCCGTTGTAAGGATAACTCTTGTTTACAGATAAACATTTTTATTAAATACCTAACTTAGCACCTATAAGGTTTTTAATAATACTTGGCTTAAATCTGTCTGTAAACCAGTGAAGACACTGAGCTGCACACATAAGCACCTCTCTGCTTGCATTTAACTGTCTTAAAAGCTCTGAGGGCTTGATAAGTGTCCCTAGTTTATTTATGCCACTTGCTTCAGTACTCCAGAGTCTGCAACATCTGTTCTATGTGTAGTGCCACCTTCCAACCCCATCTTATTTAGGGAAACAAATATCATCATAATGGCACAGCATAGCATGGCAACTGTATTTAATCATGAACCAGCAGTCAGTAAACACACTAATGTATTGCCTGTGCAACTCAACATCCTAAATTTTCTGAGTTTAGAATTACTACTGGATGCTCACTTGTGGTGATCAAAGTGGCAAGGAAAAGGAATGAGGGGTCCTTTCTACCCCACACTTTGCCTCAATTGCCCTCAGCCTTTCCTCTGAGAAGGTGACAGAGGGAAGGAGGACAAATCAGTCATTCTTGTGATTGAAGTACATCACACAGTGTAGTTAGGGCATACTTGGATGGTCATGGAAAATTTGAAGTTACTAAAAATAAAAGGAGTAAAAGATCCTAAAAAGGGAGAGTAACAGAAAAAAACAGTTTATCTTTTTGTGCATACAAAAAAATAGCATTGAACTTGAGCACAGATGTGGAAAGATATTAACAAAACCTGTTCTGACTACAAAAAAGGAAAAAGTTAAGATGCATTGAAACTCTGGAGCTGAAGACTCTCCTTGGAGAGGAGCAGTGTTTGCAAAGCACAGGATTCACTGCTTTAGAATATTGTTTTAATACTTTAATGTGGTGTAACAGGGAAGCTTCTCAAATAGAAAGTATTTAGACAGTTGCTTTGTTCCCATTCAGTGAGAAGGAGGACTCTGGATTATAAAGACTGTTAGAACAGGTTCAAAGATTGTCTACTTGCTGGTAAAGACTGCTTTGTGGTGGAAGGAAAGCCCTCTGGGTCACCCTCCTCCCTAGGCTCCAAACGTGTTGCCTTTCATGACACAGCGCTGTATAGCATGGCTGTTTCCCAGGACTGGTGGGAAAGACACTGACTGCATTTACGGAATCACAGAATATCCTGAGTTGGAAGGGACCCCACCCCCCAAGGATCATCAAGTCCAACTCTGAGGTGAACAGTCTGCACAGGGATTGAACACAGAACATTACTTGCACCATGCTCTAACCAACTATTGAATGGCTTCCTGCTGAATTTTCTTTTCTTTGACAAGGAACAAGCTTCCTAAGGTTACTTGGCACGCTGCTTCAAAACTTGGAGCAACTATTCACACAACTGTTCTGCACTGTCAGAACCACTGTAGATGGTTACCAAATTCACAAAGTTGTGAATTGGTTATGTTGGTTTTTGTTGGAACAGTAGTAAACAAATCTAGTAAATGAATGCTGTAAATTATTTCTATATGTATATATAGCATATATATATATATAAGAAAAACAGTACTTTGACTATAGTTTGCAAGATATTGATGGCATCGGGCAAAATTGTTTTGTATTATTAAATGCTTAGCTTTACTTTTTATGTAAAGTGCAGCATTTTCCATATTTGTGTACTGTTATCTTATTAATCAGATGTTAAAAATTATTTTAAATACTGCATTAAAGCAATTTTATTTTATTAAAAATAACAAATTGGTAACTTTGTTTCCTGACGTGAGAAGTTCAGCATGTGAAGCTGTCAGCACCATGACTAATGGTGTGACTTGGAGAGCCAGTCCCAGCTGTCTGCCCATCGCAGGAGCTGGCACGGTTTCCTCATGTGACATATTAACTATGAACATCTTTGTTTGAAGGAGTTTTAAACAGAAGTAGGTGACTGAGAAAAGGATTGCTGGAAAGGGGAAGGGTGGGCAGGGAGAAAAAGAAATGTCTCATGTTTGATTTCCTCCTCTCAGCACAGAGGCTGGGTTGTGGGGGTTTTTGGTAACAGCCGGGCAGAGGTGAGAGCTTTGCACATGTTCTGGGAAGCAAAAGCGTGGACTGTGTCAGACTTCAGCAATGTGCTGTGGAAGCACTGTCCTAAATTATTTTTAAAGCAACTCACAATTAATTAAATGCAGGCTGGAGAACCATAAGAAGCATCCGCATATTGGCCTGCCTCTTTCTCTTGAAACCAGTGCAATACTGAAGTGAAATATGTTGGAGAAAATAATTGATAAATAGATATATCTAAAGGATTATGGATGATTCAGGTGTTTTTATGGTCTGCCTATGATGCAGATCGCATGCTTTTATTGCTGCCAGAACAAGTTGTCTCTCACCAGTCGATTCTCCCTGTGTGTTCCCTCTTCCCCCATGTGTCATGTCCACACCCACCCCACTGCCAAAAGACCTCTCAAATTCAAAATTTTATAGTCTAAGGAGTAGCTGATGTTTCAAAAAGGTTTTTCAGCAAGTCTTTAGGCCTAATTTCAGACAGGAACAGTGCTTGGTGCAAAAACTGAAAAGACTTATCTCCTTGCCAAGGGTTCATCCTGCCCCCCAGCTGAGCTCAGCTTTGCTTCTGAGAAAAGTGTCCTCCTAAAGTGGCATTTAGAAGATACCTGGGCTTTGCTCAGCTACATTAGGAATTAAAGAAGAGATCACCAGGGGTTCACTTTCATGCTTTTCCCCACTCTTCCTGCCCTTTATGGGAATACTAAAATCCCAGTCATAAAGTTATGAGGACGAAATCTGCTATCGTGCTCCCTTGCCTTTTGGTTCTCAGTGTGCTCATGTTCAAGCTTGGGAATCTAGGGGAACTGTCTGTGCCACCAGTGCTGGGAGGGCTCTAAAGCTTGCTCCAGGCACTTCCTGCTTTCCAGCTGGCCTGCTAGCCTATAGTGACTGTTTCTGATGCACTGAGCTGGCTGGGCAACTATCCCTGCCACTGAAGTGCTCAGCCTTCAGAGAAAAGGGTATACAGGGGGGAAAGCTGTTGTTGCTTGCTCTTTACTACTATCTCAGCAGCATTCTATGCCAAATTCTGTGTGTTACTTGCTGACAAAAGGGGGCCTGTACTGTTCCTCCTCCAACTGCTGCTTTTTCCTTTTATTGCCATTTTCAAGTCTTAGCACTGAATTTAGCCCTTTGCACTGTCTTTGACTCCAGCTTTTCCCTTCTCCCCATGGGAAAGCCTAGCTGGAGTGCACTAACACACCCTGCAGCTTTGTTCGAGGTTTAATGAGGAAGGTAGCAGGGGATCGTGAGACATTGCTGGATGATTCCTCAAAGCCATTGCACTCTCTTGGACACTTTGACACGAGTAGCTTAAGGCTACTGTTTGCATCAAGTTGTTCTAGGCCCCCTCTCTTTGTAGGCACCTGTGTCCTGCCATGTGAGTGCACTGTGCTGAGCAAAAGTGCTGTCAGCTGTTCTCCAGGTTCATTTCTTTGCTCTGTTCTTTGCTTTCCTCTTCATTTGTAATCACTGGGGTGAAGAGAGAAAGACTAAAGCAAGTGAGGATGTCCTGAAGGGGCAGACAGTCCAAGTGATTGGACTTGGTGAAACAGGCTTGTTCCCAGCAGCTTTTCAAATGAGGGCTGCTGGGTTTTTGAGGCCAAGTGCTCCACACTCTTCCCTGTGCACATGCTGTGAAAGCAGGATGCCATTGTTACCCCAGGTCCCACAGCTGTAGCTCTGGAAATAACTACAACCTGTAGTGAAGGCTTTACTCCTTTGAGGGGTGCAAAGCTCAGCACCAAGACTGATGAGCACAGCACACTGGACCTGTCTGTTTTGACACTTTGGGTTCTGGTTCATTACCACGTGTCAGTGGCTTGTCCCTCCCTCACTGGATACAAAGGCTGCTTGTCTGCAGGCTACAATGCCACTGTTTCACTTGGTGCAGGCCTTCAGCAACCTAGATAAGCACCCCATTTGGAACACTGAAGGAATAAGCAATAAACTTCGTCTTTTCCTTTCAGATATATCCTATGGCCTCTTCCTTCCTCTTCTATTGCAGACATGAGATGGCCACTCATTGCCTGCTCTCTGTAGCTGTTCTGGCATGTTAGTTGATAACTGCTACCCAGTCTTTCCTCATGAGTCCCTGCTCCACAGTTCCCCTTCTGGGGAGCCTGGTTTTGAAAGGGTTTTTTGCTGTGAAGAAGGGAGGAAAAGGAGGATTTTCATCCTGGAATTTCATGGTTATTCTGGAGTGGAAGGAGATGGTGGCACAGGTCAGCCCACAGCCCTAAGGCTGCTACTTTCTGAGCCAGGAAGATCCTTGCAGAAAGTTGGTGTTTCATGGTGACTGAGACTTTCACCATTAAGTCCTACTTCAGTCAGAGGTTTTCTACAAGGCCCTTACAGCAGTAGGTGGCTCCCATCTCCCAAGGGATGTTTCCCTGGCAGAGGCATCTAAAATTCCTGCTGAACGCCCTATCAGAGATGGTCATCCATTCTCTTCCCCAGCCCCATTGCACAGTCCCACAGCTCTTCCATGTTTCTCATTGTCCGCCTGTGTGTCTCAGAACTAGCAAAGGGTACAGAGCTTGTTTTGTGTGATTGAGGTAGACACTGAGGGGTGTCAGGACCAACACTGAGGCCCCAGAGAATGACCAACTCTGTTTCACCAGAGTTCTGCCCATTTGCAGTGTCACTAGAAGACTGCCTCCCCTGGGGCTGCACCCTGGTGGGAGGGAGCAAAGGTGGGGTTCTTCTGCATAGGTCCTGCTAAGGCATAAAGTGCCTCTTAACAGCTTGGCATGCCATGCTTCTGCTCCACAGGCTTTGTTTGATAACTGCTCTGCAGTTATCAGTAAGCAGTTACTGTCTCTACCAGATCACAGGGAATAGTCTTTTTAAATCTATTTGAAATGAAAAATTATCTGACAGATCATCTGTATCTGTTTTCGAGAGCTAATTCATAATTATGTGTAGTTCCCCAAGCTTGTTGAGATATTTGCTATTCCACTTTGAAGTGTTTAGCATGACAGGGTTTATTATTTACAGTTATTTTAAGGTGTTTCTTATTTCTGTTCTTAGAAGCTGGAAGGGGGGATGGAAGTAGTTTTTTTCAAGTAATTATGTGTGAATATACATGTACTCTGTGTGTATAACGATGGCTGAGTAACTTTTAAAGAAATACTCTATCTAAAGACTGAGTTATAACAGCTCCCAGGTGTGAAGCTCCGGCAACAAGGAGAGAGGGAGGAAGGAGATAAATTATCTTCTTTCTTTAAGAGGTTTCAAGTTTTAATGTGTTAAAATCCTTTGATACCTTTGTGCAAAATTGGGCAGAGAATAAAGACTCCCTTGAAGAGCTGATTAGCGGGAAGTCTCAAGAAGGAAGGGTAGGAAAAGAAGAATGCATACAGAGAATCGAAAACAGAGCTTGCTCCTCTCTTCAGGAGCTTCAGTGATACATTTATGTGCATTCTGGCAGATGCTTTGTTTTAGAGAAAAGACAGAAAAGGACCTTCCTAGAAACAAAGTAGGTGAGTACGTGTAGGCAGGCTGTGTATTTAATGAAGCAGACTTACTGAGGAAGAAATCCTTATATTGTTGATTCCTGCTCAATGCAATTTTCATTTTTAACTTCATGTCTCAAAATTTGGAAAACCACTCTGTTATCACCTCATCTCTCTTTGAAGGAGTAGCAAGTACTATCTCCAGCACAGAACTGAGCTACTGTGGGCTGTGGGCCACATGCTGTCCAAGGGAGTCGGTGGCCCGATGGTGAAAGAAGAAGATGGAGCAAGGAGAAGATGTGTAGCTATATTAGACATACCAGGAGCTGTGTAAATACAGCATGGGCTACTCAACATCTTGTAGCTGAAGCAGTTTTCCTCTACTGACGTGAATAAACCATGGTTAGAGGTTTATAGCCCGTGTGAGCTTTGCCTCAGCGTCAAGATGAGGTCGTAATCAGGCTTGTGCTACCTCTTGTCAGGGCCAGGTCTGTAATTTTCTGCACCCTGCCTTTCACCAGCCCGTTCTTTAGCCCTTTGCAGACTGGCTGGCAAGTGGTGAGAGCTCAAAAAGGCCTCATCTCAAACAGCTCTCAGTCTTTGCTTCTAATTTGAAAGGTTTAGCTTTCTTTATTACAGGAAAAAAAAAAACTGAAAGTGACCCAAACGTCAGGTACAGAGGGCAAATATTAAAAGTAAGCTTGTTTTTGCCTTTGAAATTCCACACTTCTTAGAAGCTGTTGGTGAGTGATGCCCCAGAGCTGGGGAGGATAGCTCCAGAAAAAGATCCCCTCGAGTGTGCAATCAGCCCTTCACAGCAGTCTGCTGGGGATGCTGGAACAGAAATCAGCGTTTCGAGTTTTTTTTCCCATGCAGTAAAGAAGAACCTGTGGGAAGGTCCTGCCTATGTCCTTACACAAAACCAGGATATCCAGTTATTAGTGAGAGATACCTCCAGGGCAAGCTCAAATTTTGCAACACTTCCCAAGGCAGGGAAAATGCCCTGGGCTAGGGCAGTCTTGGGAAGAGAATGAGTCAGGAGCCTTTTCTACTTCTTTCTTTCTTTCTTTCTTTCTTTCTTTCTTTCTTTCTTTCTTTCTTTCTTTCTTTCTTTTTTTCTTTCTTTCTTTCTTTCTTTCTTTCTTTCTTTCTTTCTTTCTTTCTTTCTTTCTTTCTTTCTTTCTTTCTTTCTTTCTTTCTTTCTTTCTTTCTTTCTTTCTTTTCTTTCTTTTCTTTCTTTTCTTTCTTTCTTTTCTTTCTTTTCTTTCTTTCTCTCTCTCTCTTTCTTTTCCTCTCTCCCTTTCTTTCTTTTCTTTCTTTTTTTTCCTTTGTAGTCCTGATCAAGTAAAAACTTTGTAGGGATGAACACTTTGCAGAGACCAAACTCTTCCAGACCTCCCTGTACCTGGGTGAGGCTCCTCCTCCACCTCCTGAGCTATGCTCCTGCCTTTTCAGGCTTTTTCTCCTTAACAGGCTCAACTTTCTGCAGTCCTGAGCCACGTCTGGGAGCAGGGAAGCCGAGCTGACCCCAGGTGCAGCATCCCCCAAGGAAGAAAGCCTGGGAGGTGCCACCCAGCCCTCACAGAGTGTGAAGGGTGGAAAGGTGGAAGGGTGCTGCCTCATCTGGTGATTCTTTCCCCTCCCCAGAAACACACGGATGATTTAAAGAAGGGATCAAGAAGAGACTTTAAATTCCTGTTTAGCTGTCACCCGCCTTGGGCGGCACCTGACAGGGAGCATCAGCACAGGGCTGGGGCAGGCTGGGTGGCGCAGGCCGATGGATGGCGGGAGCTGGCGTTCGACCCTCCTGCACCTCCTGCGCGGCGACCCAGCCCCGGGAAGGGCGGAGAGGCTGCGCTGGCGGAGGCAGCCTTGGGAAAGCTCCGGCTTGGCTGAGGGCCCGGAGCAGCCAGCACCGCCCTGCCGCCCCAGGGCCGCGGGCCTGCCCGGCCCGGCCCGGCCCCGGGGGAGGCCCTGCCCTGGGGAAGGCCCTTCCCCTCGGCGCGCCTGGCTGGGGGGCTGTGGGCCCTCGGAACCGTGATTGCCTGCGTGCTCCGTGATGTGACACGGCACCAGCCTCCACATCTCTCAGTGAGCAGGTCTCCTTGAGAAGCCAGTCTGCATCACGGGCAGTAAGCCATGTGTAAGGGGCTTGAATTCCTCCTTGAATCCTTGAATTTCAGGATGCAGCACAAGCACTCCCTGGCTCTTGGAACAAACACCTCCAGGCACATCTGACCAACATCTGACCACGAGCAGTGGCCCGGCTCCTCTTTCCCACTCTTGTGCTCTCCACCTGTTTTCTGTGGTGTTGGATCTCCTTCCCACCAGTTCTTTACCCCTACAGCTGCCTTAGTTTCGCATCTTTCCCCCCCTGCTCGTGCCTTGCACAAACCTGCTGTAGCACTGCCTACCTTCCCTTACCGTTCTCCCTGGCCTTCCCTTTCTCAGTGTTTTAACCCCTGGGAATGATATTTTGAAAGTATAAGGTGTACCACCACTAATAAACAATGCTGGGATAGTGGTGACAGCAGATGAGGACAAGGCTGAAGTACTCAACAATTTTTTTGCTTCAATGGCAACCTTTCTTCCACATGGAATGACAGTGGATGGACAGCAGTCTGGGGACTTGGGAAGCAAAGTGTTTTCCACTGTGTGAGCATGACCATCTGAGGAACCTGAATGTACATAAGTCTCCCAGAATCCTGAGGGAATTGACTGATGTAGTTGTGAAGCTACTCTCCATGATATTTGAAAAGTCATGCCACTCAACTGAAGACCCAGGTGACTGGAAAAAGGGAAACATTGTACTCATCTTTGGAAAGAGTAGAATGGGGGACCTTGGGACCTATGGACCTGTCAGCCTCAGCTTCATGCCTGGGAGGATCATGGAACAGATCCTCCCAGAAGCTGTGCTAAGGCACATGAAGAACAGGGACATGATTTGGGGCAGCCAGCACAGCTTCCCCAAGAGCAAGTCTTGCCTGACCAGCCCAGTGGCCTTCTATGATGGAGTGACTACATCAGCGGACAAGGGAAAGGCTACAGATGTCATCTAACTGAGTGTCTGTAAAGCGTTTGACACAATATCCTACAACATCCTTCTCTCTAAATTAGAAAGAGAACAATCCATCCAATATGATGGATGAACTGTTAGATGGATAAGAAATTGGTTGGATGATCATATTTGGAGGATAGTGGTCAATGGCTCAGAGCCCTGAAGGACATCAGTGACACGTGGTGTTCCTCAGGGGCCTGTATTGGGACTGGTGTCATTTAATATCTTCATTAACAACACAGACAGAAGGATGGAGGGCACCTTCAGCAAGTTTGCAGATGGCACCAAGCACCAACAGCTGTGCAGTTGACACACCTGAAGGATGCTATCCAGAGGCACCTGGACAAGCTCAAGAAGTAGGCCCATGGAAACCTCATGAGGTTTAACAAGACCAAGTGCAAGTGCTGCACCTGAGTTGGGGCAGCCCCAGACACGAGTACAGATGGGGGAAAAAGTCACTGAGAGCAGCAGTGATGAGAAGGACTTGGTGATGCTGGTGGATGAGAGGCTGGACATGAGCAAGCAACATGTACTTGCAGCCTGGTAAACCAGCTGTGTCCTGGGCTGCATCAAACGCAGCATGGTCAGAAGATCAAGGAAGGTGATTCAGCCCCTCTACTCCGCTATGATGATTCTCTGAATTCTGAACTGGGAGGGAACTGTCTGCATCCTCCAGGCATCCTCCAACCTGACCTGAACTTCTGTGCTCAGGTGAAACCCAAGTGAAATGCTCATTGACTAGCAACACCCAGACCAGGTGCTTCCACCTTTATCTTTCACAGCTGTTGGGCACTTCTGCTCTGCCCAAAAGCCTGCCTTCCTCTTCAGCTTCCATGGCTGCTCTGATTCTCCTCCCCCTCCCTCAAACAATTTGTTTCCCTTGGATGACTGCCATCACTTCTCAGCCTTCTTCAGGTTTGCTGCTTTGATTGCCTGCCACAGGAGACGTCTCCTGCACAATCAAGTCCTCAGCTGCCCCTTGTCTGAGCTGAGAGCTCACAAAGCTTTGTCACAAACCCATTTTCCAGGCAGGAGTTGTGAGCACTTGGGCGTCCCTGTTGAGACATTAAATCAGTTTTAACAGGGTTAAAATAGGGCTGTTACTTTCTCTCCCATTATCTTTGTTAATGAGTAGGCAGTGTCAGTCATGTGGTATTTGTGATCTTGAGAGCTTCCAAACCTTGAATGTAGCTTCTTGAGAGCCTTGAGGAGAGCTGGCTGCAAAAGTCTCTGCTGCCATTTCTGCCTTTCCAAGGTGTCAGAGAAGCAGGTTCCCTTTTTCCCAGGGAAGGACAGCTGGGGTGGAGCATTTTTCCTTCCCTAGATTCCTGTGTGCACCTCCTGCAGAAAGAAGGCACGCTGTCCCAGGCAGCTGCAGTGCTTTTAGGCTATTATGCTCTTTCAGATGTCTCGTTCAAGTTGGGCTTTGCTGTGATGCCAATAAAAACTTGCTGGTGTGAGGCTTCTGCGGCATCACGGAGAATGCCATAGAAGGAAGCACAACCCAGCAGCTGAAACCCTGCACTGGGGATTTCCCTCCATCTATTTTTTGGTAGTTCCCTTTCCCAATGTGCCATCCTCTGTGGATGTCCATGCTTGAGGCAATGTAGACCAAGGACAGCGCTGTATTATACCTTCCTAAGATTTACCATAACAAAGCCTTTTCCTGAAATTAGTTGTGAATCCTAAACCGACTGAAAGGTCACATCTTGTAACACCTCCGAGCATGTGGGGCCACTTTGGGGGTGGCACTTTTCAAACCCTCTCCCTCATCCTTTTGCTTCTTGATTCTGCTCTGTCTTCAAATGGGCAGAGAGCTCTCAGAGAAAATGGAAAACAGTCTCTGCTCCCATGGGTTCATGGTTTTGCCTTCCATTGTGCCAGCAGCAGGCTGTCTGAGGGAATAAAAATGGTGCTCAGCACAGGGCTTGGATAATTAATACTGTTTCTTTCAGCTACAGTATTACTTATGCCTCTGGTTGACTTCTGCGATGATAAAGATACAGTCATTTCTATGACTGCACAAAAGAAATATATGGGAGGGGAAAATGGAATTTTTGCTGGTCCAAATTAATATGGGCCCAAAACTCTCACATTAAATCTCCCAGAACAAAACCATCCTATTTTCTTGACCCCAGGACAGGCCCTTAGATGCTGTCCTAGGAGCTTATGTGTCTCCATGTACCCAGACCTCCCTCCCCAAAGCAGCTGTGGGGGACAGGAGCTCACCTTTCCCACAAAAACATGTGGGGACAGATAGGTTACAGCCACCAGAATGGTACAGGGCTTGTCTGCCACCCCCAGCATGGCTGCAGTGGGGGGATAGCATTTTCCTGCTGCCCCTTGGGGAGAAAAGCTCTTGCTTAGTATATCCTGCCCCAAGGCAAAGCAAAAGCCATGAGGAGTCGCTCCAACCTGCTGTGGTTGGTTAGACTGTAAAATTGTGGGGGATTTTTTTTGCTGTTATTTAGTGAGCAACTCACTGTGAATTTAATATGTGAGTTTTGCTATCAGTAACAACCCCCCTAACCCCCAAGCAGTTTATTTCATGTGTACAAGAGTAAAAAAAGGGAAAAGTAAGAACACCTCTGGGGAAAATAAGGGGTTGGGAAATGGCTGTAAGTGTAAGCACAGGATTGCCAAACCCACACGTTCAAAAAGTATGAATCAGATCTCCAGGAATCACAAGACTGGTGGTCTGAATTCCAAGTATGAAATCTGGGCAGTTCCTGAAGGGTATTTCCCTCCATGTTTTCAACGCTCTAGGGGAAGCTGTATGCCCTCCCTTGGGGAGAGAGTGTTGGTGGGCTGGAGTTGATGCTTATACATGCTTGTAAATCCATCCTCCCTTTGCTGGAGCCTGAGATGGTTGTCATGCCCTCCAAACCCCCAAGCCTGCCTTGTTACAGTGTTCTCCCCCACTGTGGGGCATTGCTGCTGCTCCCTTGTATCCCTGATGCGCTGCCTGGAAGCACAGCCAAGCCCCAGTGCCCACCTTGCCACAGTGGAGAACGACAGCTGCTTGTACCAGGGTTATTCTCCTCCCTGTGGATAGGTGGTGAGGAAGAGGCGTCTTTATTTAATCCTCAGACTTTAATAGGAGAGAGACGCAGCTTTGAATAGTCCAAAGATGTACTTAGCCAGGGCCATAAAACCAGCTCAGCACTGCCCGAGGTAGGGAGAGCTGCCTGCAACACCTGTTCTGGAGGGACATAAATTGCTTTTCTGTACTATGCAGGAGCTTGCTTTAAGACAAAGTTGAAACTTTTTTGTCTGGGGGTACAAATTAGTACCTCCTCCCCCAAAGTTACCCAAAACCCCCAGAAACCTGACAAGAGGAGTGCTGTGGCAAACTTCCTCTGTACTAGACCAAGTGGCCCAATTTGTTGGTGCCTGAGCCCCAGGCAGGGAGCAGCCTTCACCCACACCTCCAAATATGGATGTGCTGGCAGGAGAGAGGAGCTTCCTCTGTCTCCTGCCTCACTTGAGGGCCTCTAGATCTATAACTGATCTAAACGGCAGTTGCCCAACTCAGCCTTGCAGAGTCAGCTTTGCTGCAAGTCCTTTCTTGTTTCCCTCTGGAGTCCCTCAGTTACCATCCATGCCACAATGTTGGTCCTTGCAGGCTCTTGGGTCATGCTACAACTGCTCAGCTGCAGTTGTCCCCACCAAAGGAGCAGCATGACCTCCATGGGAGAGGACTCCCTCCCTGGGTGATTGGCTACACAGCACCATGAGATGGTCCACCCTAGCCCAGCATGGTAGTGTCGCTTCCCTGTGCTGGACCAACATCTCTTCAGTTTCAGCAGAAACCATTCTCATCCTTGTGTGTTGTCTCCTTGTTCCTCTTACATCTCAGCTCGTACCAATCAGGACTCATTGGTGTGAAGTGTGGGGAAATCCCAGGCTGCATGGCTCTTCCTGAGCTCCTGTTGCCTAGGCAAATCACCTGTCGCAGGGAGAGGATTCAGAAGTTAGAGGGAATTGCATGCAAATAGGAAGAGCAACCAAAAAGCCCCAATTCTCCCAGGTCTGCTGAGACTAAAGACTGCAGTTGGCAGTGCACCTGCTTTGGTGAGGGGTGGAGCTGCGGCTGTGCAATGGGTAAACCTCACAGCCTTTCTCCTTCAAAGCCAAGCATCATATTTTGCTCCAAAGCACTTGTACCACCCACCTGTGAAAGAGGAGTACCAGTGACTTCCAACTGGATGGACAACAACCAGTAGGCAGCAAAACCACTCACATCTAACAGAAGCTGCAGCTCTTGTAATGGTAGCTGATGAGCAGAAGCTGGTTGGTTTCCAGGGCAGGAATGACTCACAGCCCATCTACGATTACCTGTGAGTCCTCATGCCCAGCTCCCAGCTCCCCAGGGCCTGGTGCAGCAATATCTGCTTCCTGAGTTCAATGAAAGCAAAAAGGTGCCTTGCTCCCTGTGGATGAGTGTGGATTAATCCATGCTTGCCCTAGGTTGGAGGTAATACCAATAGCACCCAGCACACCCTCCTGCTGCATATCAAGTTTGGGAGTATCCTGGCCTGAAAGACCAGACATATTAGCCAGGCCCATAAGTGAAGCATCAAAGAGAACGCAAGATTAACATGTGCATGGACAGCTCGTGGCAGCGACCTTTTGTAACTATGCCTGCTTGCCTCACATTACAGGCCCTTTACCTGGTAGATGGTCTCATTTGCCAATATAAATACACCCTTGCCAGGGTCGAACACAGTGCATAAAGTGCTGGAGAAACTGGAAGAGCAAAATGTGTCCAGCATACACGGCAATGCCAGGAGAAGAGCACCGTTGGAGCCCAGGAGAACAGATCCAGCTATATCACAGCATAGTTCTTGCTTTGACTCCTCTTCCCCCAGTCTCTATAGCCACGGCTGCTTGAAGGGGAGAGAAAAAGAACAGAAGTCCCTTTCAATGCTCACTGTAATCACATAGAGTACATCAGCCCACGCTGTTGGCTGGAGCAAGTTGGTGGGACCTTTGTCTGCTCCCTGACCAGCTCTCTGCATTGTGGTATCTCCAGAGCAGGAAAGTTTGCTCTCTCTTTCACTCTCAATATACAGCTGGCCCTCACAACCCTCTCTTGTTTGCAACAACAGAGCAACCTGTGTGAGCCATGCTTCCTAGGGCATCTGCCACCACAAGACTTCAGCCTCCTGCTCTTCCATAGCGCTGGCTCCAGGGATAAAGCATGTGGATATGACAAAGATGTCTCTGCCTGTTCCTTCCCAGCAGGAGCTCTGCTGCAGTTGGTTCTTCATCTGAATTCTGCTCTAGGTCTGTACAGTGAACACCCTCCAGATCTCTGTGGAGTTCCCACTCTTCCTCAGGACCAGGAGTGCATAGTGCAGGGTGCTAGGCTTAGCATACCAAGATTTTATCCACATTGCAAGCCTGGTGAGTGATCCCTACTTTCTAGATTTCCTGATATGTTTTTGCATGTCCAGATGCTGCCCACAACCCATCTGGAGAGCCATCCCCCACAACTGCCTTGTACACTTCTCCCAGTTGTCTCTGTCTTGGGAGTCGCATGCAGAGTGGATATTTTGAGATTTGGAATATCAGTCCACAAGCAGCAAGTGAGCACTTTTACCTGTTCCAAGCTGCCCATTAGGTTCTTCAGTATATGCAGAGTCTAAAGAGCTATCAGGTTGTTTCTATGACAAAGTACCTGTCTGGCTATAGTTATGTGTGCCATCACTCTGCTGAATTCTCCTGTCCTTTGAACGGGGAGGGATTCCCATCCTTGCTGTGAACTTTCACTCATGAAAGAGCATTTCAGTGTGGACAAGATGGCCTCTCAAGTGATGGCTCCATTCTAGAGTTCTGAATACTGCTGACTCTTCAAAAGACTGGATTTGCTGCTCAGCCTTTCCCTCAGAGTAGCAGCCCTTATCCAGCTAAATTCAGCTGGGGGAATTCCACCTGTAAGATGTGCAAGTAAGGGCAAAGACATCCTTTGCCTTGTCCCTGTCAAGTTTCTGCTCCCCAAGGCCTTGCTTTCTCTGTTGGTAGTTCCTGCATGCAGCAGCAAGTCTGCTCCCCGCGTGTTTCGCTAAAGCCAAGATGCCCACACATTTTTTCCATTGTGAACCTGGCTTCATCCCTGCCAGCTCATGCAAGAAGCTATTGTTAAGTAATTGTTTGAGTCATCCACTAAGCCCACACCCAAGCAAGCTTTTCAGATTTAGAACATGGGAGATTCAGTGCTGTTGGCGTGGCTTTGGGGTACCCTACCTCCTGCCTCTGCCCAGGAGGATGGCAGCAATGAACACATTCCAGATGGGCCATTTCATGCCCATCCTTGCTTTCCCAGCCTCCAGCCACCAGTAACAGAAACTTAATGCAATACAGAAGAGCCACCATCTTGCACCCAGGCTGGAGCAAGGGTTTTTTCTCCTGGTGCTGCTGGATTTCAGAGGTATCCTTCTCTTCCCCTTTTCTCCCTATCTCCACTGTCATTACCAGAGCAAATGTCAGGGCTGCTTCCCTTACCAGTGATGATGCTTCCCCCTCAACTCTACTTGATGAGTGGGGTTTATACTTGAATTTTAGTTTGGCACAGTTGCTATTCCCCAACCCTGGCAATTAGAGGATTTGAGAAGTTCATTACGGAGCCCTAAGTTTTCATATGGTCATTCTGGCTGACACCATATTTTTTACCACCTTTTTACATACACAGCCAAAATACTTGGCACACTTTCAGAAAAGGGAAGATTAAAAATCCAACCAAAAAAAACCCCAAAAAAACAACCAAAAACCCAACCAAAAAAACCCCAGGAAAAAACCCAAAGTGAATTACTAAAGTTTATAAGGCTAATACTTTATAGGGCTAGTATGCACAGGCCTGGGGCCTTCAAGATAATATAATCTAATACTTGGAGATCCCCTGATGAAAGGCACTATATATGCAAAGTGCTTTATAAACATTAATTAGTTAATGTTGAAAATTTTGCCCAGGGCAAAAAAAAAAATCCTACCAAAAATCCCCCTTCCCTCCCTCTCTCTAGTCCCTAACTATACAAAGTTAATGATTCTGTGTGTGCAAACTTAGAGTACATTTTAATTTCTGTTTACTTCTGGGGAGGTGGAAGCACTGGAAGTACTTTCATATACATTATGCTTCTGCAAGCATTAGTAACATGGTGGCTTCTCCTATCAAGTGCTTTAATCTCCATGAATGAGGACACCCCAACATCTGCAGCATAACTTTGGACCACAGTGTTTGCAGCAAAACTGCCCAGGCTCTGCTCACTCATCCCTTCAGTCTGTAATCACCAGCCAAGCAAGCAACCAACCAACACGTGTAAAGGTCTTTGTGACAATAGTTTCCATTCCAGGCCACCTTTTCAAACCTTGGGCAACCAACAGGTGGTTTCAGTGTCATCACCACATCACATGTCACCACATAATGTATGCACAGGGAGCAATGGACAGAGTAATACACGCGTTGCTTATCACAAAAGGAGGGAGTCTGAAGGACAGAGCAGACCTTGCAGGATGAGGATGTGGTTCAAAGTAGGGCAACAAGTTCTACATTCAGTGATATTTCCAGCAATGATATTCCAGGTATATTTCATCTCTCCTTCATGATCTTTCCCAGGGAAGCATTCAGCTTTTAGATAACACTTGGGGTTGTTTTCCCTGGAAGCCCACATCTGCTCTGGCATAGTAGTCCACCACAGTCCATCCCACTCCTTTTAGAGCACTGTGCTCACTTCCAGGCTTTGCAAAGCTTAGGGACCCTCATAGGCAACACTTTTCTCCTGAAAAAACCCTTTGCATCCCTGACAAGGCCTTTACAGAGTCCGCTCAGTTCAAGCAAGTCTGCACCATGCATGCTCATCGTATGCCACAAACTGCCAAATCAGCTGCCTGACTCGGATTTCTCTTTACCACATCCACCAGCAAAGGACCAGCAGGCCCCATGCCCTGTGGCCAGGGTGGGTGACTGCTTCCCACCACTCTTCTCCCAGGTGCAAGGGCAACAAAGACCCCAAGAGAAGAAGATGTGCAAGCAAACCCCTTTCCCTGAAAAGCTGGTGGTATCTTCTGGAGTCCTTTTTCCTCATCTGTCATGTTGGAACCCCAAACTCATTTTTTTGCAGGCATCTGATCTTTTCCCAGCACCCAAAGCAGCTAGTGCTGCCTCCCTGACAATGGATCTTTGGTGGGGGATGCTTTTCCCTTCCCTCTCCTGAGTCCTGGGGGTCTCAAGGGCTGCTCTGAGGATTTTGGCTCCTCATAGTTCCACCCTGTGAGATCTTGCTGTGCACTAGCAGCAGGACACTGAGCCAGACATTTTCTGTCTGCCTGGAGTGTCTCTGGAAGAGGCAGCATCAAGGGATGAGACCATGGCAAGGTACCACCAGTTCCCTTAGCCCCAGACTTGGTAACTGGTATGAGCAAAGTCTTAAAGTGAAGTGGAGTCAGCCCAAGTGACCACAGGCCATGCTGACAGTGGCTGTCTTGTGCCTCCAGTGCTTAGCAGCCAGGCAGCTGCATGGCTTGGGAATGCAACTACTCTCCAGCAGCTTGTGAAGAGGTAACTTATTGAGCTTCGCTGCATGTGGGTGCAGCACTGTGCTTGGCAGGTGAAATGATGGGGCCAAGGAATCCCTGCATTCCCAAGGATCTCAGCTCTCATGACAGCCCCCCTTAGTATCAATGGCAACTATTTATAGAGTCTTTGGAGAATCAAAGGCTGTAAAGGTTTGGTCTGGCCTGTTCCAATCACTGCCACCTCTGGGCTCAGCCAGGGTTCAGCTGAACATTCGACTCAGACGAGTCATCTTGGGGGAGTTTTGCCTGTACACAAAAGCAAGATCAAGCTAGTGGAGAGCAATCACTTACACAGGTGTCTAATGTGGACGTACCTGAATGAGCTAAGCTATACTTTCATCTTGTGAAATGTTTAATTTTAATCCTCTGTCAATGGGGGAAAAAAATTGTATGAAGTCCTAATAAATAAATTATGCTGCCGAGTGCTCAGATCAGCACATCCTAGCTAGAAGCAGTACAGAAAAAGCCTCCTTCCAGCACTGCAGACTGCTTTAAAATATCCCTTCAAATAGAGGTTGTTGCAAGCCAGTGATACCAGTGCTGTTGTGTTGGCTTCAGATCATGAAGCACTTGCCATTCTGAGAGTGTGCAACTCTGAGGAAGAAGAAAAATGAGAAATATTTAGTAGTATTTGATGACCAACTTGAGAACTCTTGAAGAACCCTGATTTTTCAAAATCATTGCGCATTTGCTCTCAGACAGCCTGGCTGCTTTCAGGCATATCATGCTGGGCACATGCCAAGGCAACCACTGAAATTGCAAGTCTGCTTGGAAAATCTAGATGGGAGATTGTGATGGAGGAAACTGTCTGTGCTGCTATTGCTGAAGTTACTGATTTTTACCTTCTCTGTTTTTAAATTACTTTGCGGCATTATTTGCTCTCAAGGAGACAGCTAGGAATGCAAGGAGAAACTGGGAACTGGAAGCATGTTTTATATTGCTACAGGCAAAAGACTTGATTTTCCTGGGATTTCTTGGATGCTCAGACCCTGGTTAAGTTCCAGGGACAACAACTAGCACAGGGAACTGTTGTGTGTAGGTCAGACACCACCAGTTTCACCAAAGGTGTTGGCCTGTGCTGCAGCAGAATATTTGCAATTGCATTAGGACAGAAGCTGTTTACCATCCACTGATGAACTTTTATGTGTAAAACGTCCCTTTCAATTTGGGCTGAAGTAGACACTTGCCTTGATAGTTATATAAAAAATCCTTAACTTTGCTTTGGGATATTTATAACCAAAACACGCAGAATTATTGCAGCATAAAATCTGCTTCACTGCATCTTGGTGATATAAAAAAGGAAAGAAAAAAAATAGGAAGAAAAAGAAAGTTAATATAATAAAGAAAAAAAAGACAGATGAGTACACAGAACACACTTCAGATCTACAGCACTATATTGTCCCAGCAATGCCACCAATTCAATTTAAATCCTAAGGAAAAAGCTAATGCTATTGAAGCACTGCAAATTAACAGCAGCCCTGGCCTTGTACATCACCCCTTCACAACAACCAGCCCATCAAACACCTTTGCAGCTCCACACAAAGACAGAGTGGAGAAAAAGTGAAATGGTGTCTCATCCTCTGCCTGCCAGAGGCAAGTGCCAGCTCTCACTGTTGTAAACTGTAAGGCAAGACAATCTGCAGTGCTATGGAAAGAAAACAAATACCACAGTAGCAGGCAGGCAGGCAGGCAGAATGAGACAGAGATATTTTTAATTGATGCTAGAGGAACATAAATAGATGAAGCTGGCATTAAGCAGCACAGCCCTTTTTCTCTCTCTGCCAGGTACCCATTTACCCGGGCTCATAACCAAAGGCCAACATGACATCAGAAGCCCTGTGGTGTTTTGCCTTTGGGCAACAGCCGGTAAAACTGGTTTCATCTGGCAGATGAGCATGTGAGCTGAGGTAATTGGTGTGTTCTTTTCTGCCTCAGATTCCTTATCTCATCCTGAATATTCCCATAACCTCCCTTTTTTCCAGCCCCTTTTGTTTCTCAACAAAAAAAATATTTACATTGAAATAAACAGTGGGAGCCTCTAGATCACATCGGAAGACATGGGTGCCAGTAACTTCACAAACAAAGAGCAGTGCAGTGAGAGCTGCAGAAAGGATAAGCTGGAAAGGGGGACTTTTGCTACTGGGGCTGTTCCTGAACAGAAGGGGTTGGAACAGACACCATTTGATAAAGGAGCCTCACTCAAAACCAGCTGCCCTTCCATTTTTCTTTCACTTCTGAGGACAGTTTGGATTCTTTTTCTGAGGTGTTTTGTAACTGCAGAATAAAACCCACCTGAATGTGATCAGAGCACAATGTGGGAATCTTTCTACATGCCAAGGCTGAAAACAAGCAGGCCTGCCCATTCCTAGGGCTGTATTAGGAGTGCTTTGGCAGCACAGACATCCCAGGCTGTGCATAGACATCCCAGGTTGGGCAGCACAGACATCCCAGGCTGTGCACAGACATCCCAGGTTGGGCAGCACAGACATCCCAGGCTGTGCACAGACATCCCAGGTTGGGCAGGCTTCCTGCGGGCATCCCTCACATCTCTGACTGCTTTGCTCACTTGAAGAGAGCAGGGTCACAGAATAAATCCTGCCAGCAAAACTGAATTTTCTAGCATATCACTGAATGTACATTACTGGTGGTTTTGTTAGATTATGTATGTGGATGAGTGACTTCAGCCATCACAGCTGTCATTTAGGGATGTCTGCAGCATGCGTGTGCTCAGAACACTATTGTGGGGCAGCACCACAGCCAGGGAATGAGTGACTAGGTAATCTGGAGGACTGGACAGAGATTTCTGGCTTGTTTGGAACATATGAACCTCTACAAGCTTCCCCTGGAAAGAAGTTGGAAGGCAAAAAAAGGTTTTGTCCTTCCTTCCTTTCAAATATATTACTGATATGTATAAATGTTGCTGAAGGACTGCCCACCATGCCTAGCAAGGACATGCTGGAGATAAGGTTCCTGCTGTGGCACATTGGCTCAAACCAGATAGGATGCTGCCTCCATTTCTCATTTAAGGAAATGTGGCCTGCTTTTCAGAAGCGTTGTTCTTTCTACTTATAGGTCCCTCTGGAGCTAGGAGATGCTGCAAGCATGGAGAAGCTTGGGAAATCTAGCAAAAGACAAACCCAGACACTTGGGTTTAGCCTCTCACATTTTGAATGCTCTCCCTCTTCTCCTATGGAAATCACTGTGAAACTTCCCACTGAGGTAAAGCTGGATCCAGTCTGTTAATGCTGACATATTAAGAGGGAGAAGAAAATGCAGAACATAAGATAGAAAAAAGAGCCTCCAACCTGCTAAACAAGGCTAAAACACAAATCCAGTGGTTATGTTAAACAGTCCAAATGAAAATTATCCAAATGTACAGGATTATAGGAGAAGAAAGAAAACAGACAACTGGAAAGAGATGATGAAAAATGGGCTAAGGGAGGAGGAAGATATAAAAGGTGGGAAATTAATTGGAAAATCCACCTGGGGATGAGAGAGAGGCTGAAGAACATGTAGAAGGAGGACACAAGTGTAGGAAGGTTGGTGTGAAACACAGTTGGTTCTGGGTGCAGGCACCGGTAAGGGGGCTTTGACATCTGGGTCTGAGCCTCACAGATGACAGGAAGAAACACCTGGAGGAGTGTGGACACCTTCAGAGAGGCTGGAAAATGTCGGAGCTCTTTGTGGTCTCTATGGAAAAAGACATAGGGGAAAATGTAGCAGGAAAGGAATGGAGGGGGGGTCCCTTGTCTAGCCCACCTTACTGGACATGCCCCAGAGATCAAGCCTGGACAGGTGCTGCAGGAGTTCCTGCTTTTTCCTGGGGGGCTTCAGGGTTTTTGGCAGGACTGAGAAACCCAGGTCAGGGGTGTGGTCCAAGCAGTGAGCAAGGCAAACCCACGTGGCTCCTAAAGAACATCCCCCTTCCCAGACACACACCCCTCCCACGTCCCTCTTTGCACCACCCTGCTGCTCCAAGCCCATGGTCCAGCACTGGGGACTACCCAAGATCTGAGCAGGAAACCAAAGGGCTGCAGCCTGTGCTGCTGTACACCCCTACATGGCATGTAGATATTTGGGAGCTAGAGGACTGAGGAGATTTCTGAGCTCGTCCCTCAGATCCAGCCCCACAGTGACAGCACATGATGCTCCCTGTCTACCAGGCTTTAACCAGCTCCACACAGACAAAGCTGGGAGTGCTGATTTGACCTCTTCCTATCCCCGTCCTCTCACCAGCACTAAGAATGTTTTGGCCAGGGTCTTAGCAGCAGAAGGACATGTCTCCCGCTGCTTCTGCCTTTGGTGAAATAATAACCAGCACACCACTTCAGCAAGGAGACAAATGCCTTAGGTTCAGAAAACACATTTTGGACTTTTTAGAAGAGTGAGATGAGGCAGCTGCCCATTGTGGGCAATTTAGCTTAATGTGATATTGAATTCAGCTGTTTAATACACCCAGATGCTCCAGCAGTGAGTGTATAAAAAAACCCCCAACTTCAATAAATAATGAAGATGTGAAGAATTTTTTTTCTGTTTGTTTCCTTTTTTAATGAAAATGGTAAACTATTTGCTACTGTACATCTGCATCAGTTATTTAACATGACATCTTGCTGTAGTAATAATCCATCAACATCCAGTATTACATATGGATTCATAAAAAGGTTTATGCTTGTGTTGGTGCTTTTGCTGTCTGCCAAACTAATTATATACATTTTACAATAAATTATACATATTGAGCCGAGAACCTGCTGTGCTAATTGCTCACATTTTTGCAGGGGAAAAATGTGGTCATGGAGTGCTTTTTTCATTTTAAGCATATTGAGAATATGGCAGAAGAAGATGCTATGTCTTCAGTTTTTCACAGCTGAAAAGTCAATATTTAGCCCTACAATAAGTAAAACAAACAAAAAAAATCAGGAAGAGAGAACTTGGGGGAAGCTTTCTCTGGTGTGTTCTTGTCTCTTTGTGTCTTCACTTGGTGAGGTATGGAAATACAAACACAATTTCAGTACTGTGGGTGCCCCATGAAATGAAGACCGAACTTCTACTGTACCAAAAGCTAAGGGCTCCCTGAAATGCCTCCACAAATCAGGACCCCGCAAAGAAAATGTGAAGGAGCTCTGCATCTGCCTTTCTTGAAGTTCTTTGTTTGCTCTTCAGCAACAGTGACATGCAATTATGAGATACAGCTTCACCGTCCACAGAATTTCTGTGAGTAATACTTTAAATGCAGTTTATTACATTAAGCCCAGCACTTGCACTCAGTGGCTTTCAAGTCCCGTTAGGACAGAATCCCCATTCTGCTCCCTACTGAAAAAAAATGTAAAAGAGTTCTCTTGATTGAAAAGAAAGAGAGGACAGAATTAAAACTCCAGATAATATGACAGTGGCATCAAGTAAAGAGGGTATATTTCACACTTCTTGAAGAACCTTTCACATCACAGTCAGTTCAGTCATCTTAGAAATGACAGAAAACATACAATGGTTGAGGTTGGAAGGGTCCTCTAGAGATCATCTTGTTCACAAGCAGGGCCACCTTGGCTCCATTGCCCAGGTCTGTGTCCAGATGCCTTTTGATCTCCAGGGGACCCAGAGGATTTACCTGATGGTGGCACAAGGAGCTGGGCACCCAGAACCCCTCACTGGCAGCAGCACCTCTCCCACCCCAGCAGTGAGTACAGGCACTGCCCTGGGCTGCACCCCCTCTTGCTGCTGCACAGTTACACCTGTAACACTTTTTGGGTGGTTACTCATCCCTGGTGCTGCTCTTGCACCTCTCACTCACGCAGCAAGGCCCCAGGAGCTGGGGAGGACACCATCACAAAGGCTCCGTGGTCACCAGGGCCAAGCAGTCTCCACATCTGCTGTGTGGAGCACCAGCTGAGGCTGGACCAGAGCAGGCTGCTGAGACAAAAATAAAGCAAATCCAAACACTGAGGACAAGTAAATGCCTTAATTTTTTAAGACATGCATTGAAAGGGGTGGTTCATCTTGTATTGCAGTTATCAGGCCAATAAGAAAAGCAAGGAATAAAAGTAAAAACAGAAGAAACAGCTAAATCTCTCAAGTTGAAAAAAAAAGTACTTTTTAAATGAAGGCATATCACCTAAAAAACCCCAAAGATTAAGAGTAACATTTACTACAAAAGTGTAGGAACATCCTGGTCCTCATCACACCACAGGCCTATATCATATCTTTGATGGAAGAGATTAGAAAAAGACCCATAGCATATACAACAGGGAACAGGAAAGCAGCATTTCCTAAACACTTTAAAAATGTGCACTTTTTTACCCTAGCAAAACAAACTATATGCTGTTCTGATTGATTTATTATCTCAACATTTCCCTTCAGGCTCAGTGGATATATTAACATTAAGCAGGTAAGGACTTAGGAATAATTCAAAATAGAGTTTACAGCAGCTGCAGATCTGACTGAATTCTGCTGTGAGATGGTGAAAAGGACAGAAATGGTCTATTCAATTTAGAGAAAAAGACAGTTGTGTTTAAGTGTGTTAGTGAGAAAAGGCTGAGATTCACTGTGGCCATGAATTCTCTGCCAAGCTGGCGCATGAACATCATGGTGCAATTGGTTTGGTCTCACAGAGGTCTTTCCTCAGAGCCTGACATTCCTTCCCTCTCCAAAGAGCAATGGAGGATTTATCCCTTTCACCAAGGAGCACATCAGTCAGGAATGAATTTAAATGCGTGAAACATGTTAAACTCACCAAGTTACATGCACTGTATTTGGTTTTCCTTAAACATTGTTTCTTTGTACTTCCTTGCTAGCCTTCAAAGTATGCCAAGTACTCTGCTCATGCAATATCTGGTTTCAGGCAAACCAGCATGGCAGTGTGCCTGAGCTGAGAAAATATGCTTGAAGTCGGCATTCACAGGCGGCCTCAACATCCTAAGGAAAATGCTTTGTTTTTGTAGCCTGAAAGTATGTCACAAACACGAATAGAATTATACACTCGCTCTCCCTCACCCTCAATCCTCTTTACCTGAGGAAAAAATTATACACTTCCAATTACAGGGCCAGTTAAAATCAATACAAAGGTGGGAGAAAACAGATCATTTTTCTTATGGAAGTAACTGTTTTCATTAATTTTTCATTAGTCCTGCTTTTGTTGTGCTATCCATCACTGAAGAAGCTGGTATGCAGTAGATTACATTTAGGTTATCTTACATGCTTCCAGGATTTAGTAGATATTGCCCGATAAAGCTGCGAGCTTTATGGCTTTAACTTGCATCTATCAATAATGCATCAGAAGAGAATTTTTCTGCAGAACAGCTGTCCCTGATCCAAGCAGCTTTCTTCTGGAATAGCTGCACTGGTTACAGCGGAGATGGTAGCACAGCTTTTACTCATCTAAAGGCTGCAACTGTGAGAAAGTTGAGCAGATGCTTAAGGAGGGAGATAATCCATGAGGGTTTGAGCCCTAGTTTCCCACTGCTGTAATTTTTATTGTGGAGCATTTGAAGCTGGGAGCTGGCCGTACCTTGCCCCATCTCAACAACCACACCTGAAAAACATTCCTGCCATCCTGGCATGCAGCACAATTTTGTTGTGATCACTGTATGAAGAAACAAAGCTCTTTCACAAACTGCACTGGTTCCTTCTCCCATTTTAGTGCCTGAGTTCTGTGTTAAGGAACATAAACATAAACAGAAAATGCTAGTGTCTATTGAAGAGCTGAGGCAGAGAAAGGAAATTAAGTAGACCATCAATTGACTTCACTTAAAACATGTAAGGTAAAGGACATTTTATTCCATTTAATTTATTTTTCTCTCACTTTGGAAGGAAATAGAAAAAGAAATCAGAAGGTGCATCAAGCCTAACATGATTGTAATGCTAACACTTTAAGCTCATTCAGACCTCCCAGCAATGCCTTCTATGTGCTTGAATAGCTTCAAACTCTCAGCTTAAAAAAACGTGTCACAGTTCCTCCTTGATTTCCAACTCTTTCTGTACTGCAGGAGGCTTGTGGAAAAGGACAGCTAAGTGGGACTCCAGATATGCAGTTTGAGACCCAAGTGAGTGACAGTCCAGCTTCTTCAGCCTCCCCAGCTGCAAGGTGAGTTTATTGCTGCCTTCTTCCCTTAGAAGTAGAGAGATGCTTAACTGAAGGTCTGTACAATGCTTTGAAGAGACAAAGAACTGCATTAGGGCCAAAGTTATTACTCCCAAGCTGCCCAGGCACAGCAGAAGAAAAACAAGCCTCCTGAACTGGAGAAAGCGAGGGAAAGAAATGCACAGCTGCTTTTGGTTTTAATGTAAGCCACCCAGAACTGAAATATTTATTCAGAAGCAGCAGGGATTGGTGAAATTATGGCTCCAGATCTTCAGAACAAGTATCCATGTTCTGCTTGTTTTGCCTTTTGTTTTTGCAATTTCTTGGCAGTTAATCAAATGAAGTTTCAAACATCCACTGCTGAGCCTCACTGAGCCCTCTGGTTTGACCTGAAGTCAGAAAGAATGCAGTACATGAGTTTAGGGACTTCACCATATGCAGCTTTTGTTTTAAGTCAATGTCACCCTGTCTTTATGACTGCATCCCAATAGTAAGAAGGCAAGGCCAGCCATCCCATGCTTTGCATTTTCCTCAGGAAAATTAATAACAACACTGACAAGCTACATAACAGAAGCCACAAGACCATTTAGGGTTGTAGATGAGATCATTTATCAGTCCAAACTCCAGAGCACAGAGACGAATGTCCCTCTCTCCATCTCTCCTCAGACCAGCAAGCCAGAGCTGTGCTCTGAGGACCACAGGAT
The DNA here is from genome assembly GCF_036417665.1 of Passer domesticus. Classification (NCBI taxonomy): domain Eukaryota; kingdom Metazoa; phylum Chordata; class Aves; order Passeriformes; family Passeridae; genus Passer; species Passer domesticus. The sequence goes on from NC_087474.1 coordinate 115,865,973, forward strand.
GGGGATCAGTGGGGTGGGCCATGGCACCAGCACTCCGTGCTCCCCAAGAAGCACAAACCCAGCCTGCTCATACTACAACAGCCTCTCCAGAGAGAACTCATGTATGTGGGGCTTTAATGAGGCTGAGAGAGAAGAGTCTAATCAACCCATACTTCCTCTGACCTGCAGTGGAAAATATTGTATTTTTAGAAGCAACAGAGATGATATATTATTGCTGTGGATGCAATGACACTGACAGCCCATGACCACACTGCACCCCTTCGGCTTCTGACTGGGGTGTGAGGCAAGTGCATCATGAATATGGAGAGCAGAAGATGAGATCTGGTCCATAATCTCCAACATCACCTGAAAAGTATTGCACCCCTATTATTTTAGGGGCACAGGACTCCTATTAGGTCCCTAGTAAAAAAATGTGAAAAAACCCCAAACAAGCAAAAAACCAAAACAAAACCCCCCAAAATAAAACAAACAATCCCAAAAACAACAACAATCAAACAAACAAAAACAAACAAAACCCCTCCCAAAACAGATTCAAGGAGAAGTGGGCTTTTCTCCATTTGTCGGACGACATTTCCATTTATGGAACCCTTACTTGTGCAAATAGAAGGTGCTTCAGTAGGCTAGCACTAGAATTTCCCCACAGCATAAATATTAACATCCTCGTTACCAGCTAGCAGAGCTAGCTCAGCTTACAAGAGGATGAACTTGTGTACTATGTGCCTGCATTTTTTCTTTTTAAGAGGAGTTAGGGCTATGATTTTAGCAGTTTCAGCCTCAAATAGAGGATCCCACATGCTAAGTCAGTTTTAGGGTGCTCAAAAAAAGCAGATCAATGAGGCAGCAGCCAAAGCAAACACTGGGACTGGGTGCAACATATTGATTTTTGGTGGTGGCGATCCCTCCAGACCCTCAAGAAATAATAAACCATTCAAACTGAAATCTGAGAAAAAGAACTGGTCTACAGGCCCTAAGGATATCTTGGTTTCACTTCCACTGTAAATAAACCTCAGGCAGCTTGAATGCCAACATACAAATACCAGTTGTCCATAGAAATAATTCATAATATAGAATTCTGCAGTGAAGAAATGACAGATGGAAAGAAATGTTTTTATTTCTCTGAAAAACTGACCATCGGTCAATAAAAATGCTTTTCTCACCCCCCAGAATCCAACCCTTCCCCCCCTCCCCCCCAACTCATGCAATGGAAACATTAAAGAAAAATTCACTTGACAAGTCATTTGGATGGCAGTAAAACCCCTGTAATTAGTATAGAAATCAATTTTTAAAGCTTGCTGCAAAAAATTATGCTTATGAACAAAATGTTTGACTTCAAATTGAATTCAGTGCCTGTTCAGCATAAAGGAAAATAATTGAATGGGTGGCTCAACTTTCATGTTTTCGGAGTTTACTAAGTTTTCCCCATTGGTTTTCGTCATGCATTTTAGTGGGCATCATGAAACAATGCCTCAACTCAACTTGCTTGTGCCAGTCAAGCAGAGAGATGATCAGCTTCCTTCTATAGACGTGTGGCAACAGAGAGGAAAATCATTCATTGGGTCAGACTGCCTGGCTAGTACCTACCTGAAGACAGAATAAATTAGCAGCACCTATTTACCTGTATGGCTTCTGGAAAAGGAGGGACAAAGCAGGACTTCACTTTCTCCACCACAGAGGTAATTAGCTCAGTCTCCAATGGGACACTCAGTTTTAAAGCTCACCCAAGCATGCCAGGATCCGTACTTACATTACGCAGCTGTTTGGTGCATTCGGTGGAAGTACTAAACCCTGGGTCGATGGTTGTTGCAGAAATCCAACATTCACATTACCCAAAGAAAAGGTGAGGACCAAATTCCTCTGCCTGCGTCTCACTGTGGGAAGGGGAGTTGGTGCCATCTGCAATCTCTGAACATCTGCAGGAGTTCTCCTGGCAGCTGCTTAACCAACTTGCTGAAGTACAAGGCTGGCAGCTACTGCTCACTGCAGTTCTGCCTCTTGTTATTAAATACACTGATGGCATAAAATGGAGTCACCACTTTCCAATAAAAAATTAGATAAATTTAGATGTCAAAATTACTAACCTCCAGAGACAAAATGACAGTAGGTCCTTCTTGGTTCCCCCCACTCCCCCCACATTCCTGGAGAAATTGCTCATTTGTTTGTTGATCAGTTTTTCCAAAGAACATTTTAAAAACACATGGTTATAAACCTCAACTGCAAACAGAATTAATTTCATTTGCTCTCTAAAAATCTACAGCCAGTTTATTCCTGCACACATTTTTCATCAGCCATTCTTTGAATATTCATGACTTGTTACTCCATGACCACATTGTAACTGCAGAGACATTTACATTCAGGGTCTCAGAGTGATTTTTGACTCCATCAACAACAAAAGCAGGCTTGGTGAGAGGTGCTCAGCCAGCTGAGGATTTGGAAGGAGCACAGTGGTATCTTAAAGGTCATTGACTTGGACAGGTACACACTGAGCAAGCAAAACCACCAGCAGAGCACAACCTGCTGGCTTTGGGAGCCACATGTTGGAGAGCATCAGAGGCAAAGCTCCTCGCCTTCCAGTCCCTGCGTGTGCAGAGGCTGCAGGCAGTGTGGGCCCTGCCAGCACTGGGGGGACACTTTTGGGGCTGCTGATGCAGCAGGCTTGCAGTGCCTGTTTGCCAAGGCGCAGGGAAAGGAGCTGTGCTCCCCCCCGCTCCAGCTTGCACAGCAGCCTCTGAGGAATCACATCACCTTGCACTGGCACCCATGGGAGTCTCAAACCCATGGGGACTGGCATCTTTTTGGACATCACAAGTTTCATCACTCCCAACAGTTTGAAGATCTGTTTAAAGTATTTATTTCCCTGGGTTTTAGCTTTCCAACTTCTATGCAGGCTAACAACCAAATTGTGGGCAGTAAGAGCAAGCATTTGTTTATTTTGTAAGAGGACTTCTTGCTGCTAATTGAAAACAAGCATTTTCAATGAGGCAGCTGTTTCAGTACTGTGAATACACAGATCAGCATCACACTGAAGATCTAATAACCCACTAATGAACCTTAATTTTTAGAGCCCCCTCCCTCACCCATTTTCACACTTCAGTAATTCCAAACCATTGATATGTGCTGCCAGTTATTTAAACATGTCTTCAGATATATTTTAATAAAAACCAGAAAAAATGTAACTTTTTTTTTTAGTTAAGACTATATTGGAAACCTTTTTACATGTATCTAAGAGTTTCTTTTTTTCTTTTCTTAAATAAATAGCAAAGTGTCACTAAAATGAATGGAATGCTAGCACCATTGTGTTGATAGAAATTTCCATACTAGGATGAACACACAGTCATCTTCTGTAACAGTGCATAAAAAGAGACTTTGGAGGAAAGGTGGTGGTTGCTGGTGCATCAATCCGTGAGTGGCCCATGCAGTGGCATCAGGATGTGGTGCCTCTGCAAAATCTCACAGGCCTGGAGCCCGTGCCTGCAGAGGTGGCCTCAGTGAGACTCTGGAAGAGAGCAGCTGGCAGGACTTCTAATGCAGAATGTGGAATTACTGCCTGCTGCCAAGGGACACGCAGCCAGCCGATGGTAACACAAGGGGCTGGCCATGTCACTCTCTAGACAGAAGAACAATGGCTTGAAACAAGGGAAATGAGCAACCTGAAATCCAAACAGGCTGACTAACACTCAGCAAGGCAAGGGCTTGGAGACTCAAAGCTACCAGCTCCTCTATCAATAGGGACTGATACAAGGATTCACTGCTACACTGAAGGTTACAGAACCAGGTGTCATTTTTTGGTGGGTTTCCCTGGGCTGAGCTGGTGTTATTTTCACGTCTGACCATTTCTTCCAAATGGGACAGTGCTGAAGGAACAGCAGCCATGTGCACCACACCAGTACATCCCTCAACAGCCTCTGCAACTCACTCCACCCTGTGCAGGCAGCTCTGCCTGCCCACTGCCTTGCCCCTCTACATGCTGGAGTGCAGTGCAATCCCACCTCTCTGCTTCTGTTTGCTTAAACCAGACCCTTGTTATTTTAAACAGGAGTTTATTGTATTTAATACATTATAAAATTTGAAAAAATTGTAGGAAAGCAGCAGATTCAAACCAGAGCATCTCTACCAAATATTAATTATTCTGGCCCCCGTTGAAAAACACAAAACAAAACAACAAAAAATCTCATTCAAAAGAAAAGTTAACCTTTCACATCTGTGAGGGCTGACGAAAAGTGTGCGACTTCTGTACAAACTACATTTAAAATTTCAGCTTTCCAATGCAATGGATGGTCGTCTCCTGAACACCTGCCCATCCACCTCTAAAAAAGACAGACATAAACCTCCATATGCAAATAAAGTTGAGTCAAGGTGTGTACACATTAAAAAGTGGATGGCTGTTTGGCAATGAAAATGGGTGAAGAACAGTCCATGAATCCCCCCCTGGCAATGGCTTGTACACCGTTAAGTGGGCCCGGGAAGGGCCTGGGACACTTAATGGCCATCACAGCACCAACCTCATCTACCACATTTTGTCATTGCATTTCCTACCCTTTGACATATACATACATATATATATGTACAGACATACATATACATACATATCTTTGTGTGTGTGTGTGTGTTTTCTTTTATACCTTGAGGTTATTATTATTATCACTACTATTCCAAGTGTTCCCATATGAATTCAGGTGTGGTCTCTATATTTTATATAAATGTGTCTTTTATTCAATTTTAGTTCCAGGACTTGTTTGGAGTCCAAACTGCACATGAAATGTCCCCCTTTTTGTTTTTCCTCTTTGTTTTCCTTTTTTTTTTTTTTTTGCATAAAGAAACATGTCCATTTTAGTCCAGAGGCTCTTGCTTTATTCGAATGACAGAGGGTGCACGAGATGTCCTTCTGAGTTCTCGTCTCAGTACGTATTCACTGAATTGGGAAGAGTCCACCCCACCTCCACATGAGCCAACAATCTCAAACCCTCTTTGCTGTAACCTCTCAAGTACCTGCAAAAAAGAGGAAAGAAACACCAATGTGTAAGTAAATTAACAGACTATTTGCTGTCCAATGATAACTGTTGTTTTCAAATAGTTTCAGCTAGGGGGGAAAAAAGTGGTTACATAGCTTAACTGTACTGGATTGACTTCTGCTGACTATGGCTACTGAGCAGTGAAAAATAAAAAGGAAGAAAAATTTATTTTGTTTTCTTAGTACTGCCAACAAATCCAGTCTTCTTCTGGCCACAGAAACATGAGTAGAAAAACACATTCTCTGCTTCACAGAATTTACAACACAAAAGAGAAAATACACGATTGCACAGCAGATGCTGAGCAAACACCACAACTAAATGGTGACAATGTAGATAACAACAGTCATAATTTCAGAAAACCTACCATGATATTTAGTAAAGACTTAAAAACCAACTCTGTTACTTTTATCACCATCTTCACCTGTTCTGGGCTTCCTCTGCCTCACCTGTGAAGGAGACTGCCTGGGATTTACCAGGATCATCCTGACAGCTGCCAAACCCAAGGAAGGGACTGATGCTCCTCGACCCCAGAGGATGTGGGACCCTCTATTCAGCATGACCAGACCTCACAAGGGTTGTGCTGGAATCTGGTGCCTACCATGGCTTTCTCAGCTGTTTCACCAGTTCTCAAACTGGCTTGCATGCATGGTGGGGCAACACTGGCAAGCACAATGGCAGAAGACTGCAAGGACTAGGGCAGGGGAAGAAGCAAGCTGGGGTTTAAAAATGCTTCAAAGAAGACATGCCACATCTTTATATAAAATGGTTGGCAAATGTCTTTCCCAAATACTTGAGCATGGCTAATTGCACAGCAGTCACATAAAAAAGGAAGGGATAGGAAAAGAGACTTGGAAATAGCGATCAAAACACGTGATCTTTAGGTTTTAACAATATATTCCAAAATCCCATGCCCAAATGTGTCAGTGCAAGCCACTGGAAAAAAGAACAGGAGAACTTGGGTCCTGAAAAAAAATGTGGTGGAAGCAACTCTGGAACCTAGCTCAGCCCTGGACAATCCATTTGATCTGTACCTCACCCTTCAGGTGTATTGGTAGTCCTTGTCCTGCCTCCCATTTTTATTAGTACTGGGAGATACTTATGTCCTCCCACTATCAATGTGGGATCATTACACAAGCCTGTACACATTTTGCCACTCTGACTGTATGTATTTTAAAGCCTGTACATATTTTGCCACTCTGACTCGGGTTTTTCACATCACTAAATATGCTTTGTAATTCTTATTTGTGCAACAAAAATATAAGCATCAGAATAAGTAACAAAGTGCTGAAGGATACAACCGTCTTGGTAATTATCCTATGATATAGCTAAGCAGCCATCCTTGAAACTTCTTTTCAGTTGTAATCTGACATCTAAGGCTATCCTAAATTTGCATTAATCTCTAGGACAAAACAATTTTGATGTTTCAACATGACAGTCAAGGCCAGTAAGAGACAACTGTCCAAGCATAACATGGTCTAGATAGGTCGAGTAGATCCTTGTGTTAAGTGCTAGCATGAGTGCAGTGCCTGGCCAGCCTTCAGAGTGTGCCCCAGTGCTCAGCTTGCTTCATCTGGAGAAAAAGAGGCTCAGGGGTGACCTTCTAAAACTACCTGAACAGAGGCTGTAGCAAGGTGGGTGTCAGGCTCTTCTACCAGGAAACCAGCAACAGGTCAAGAGGAAATGGCCTCAAGATGCACCAGGGGACATTCAGGTTAGGCTGGACATCAGAAAGAATTTCTGCACTATGAGGGTGGTTCAGCATTGGAATGGACTACTCAGGGCAGTGGTGGAGCCACCATCCCTGTAAATATTCAAGATATGACTGGATGTGGCACTTAGTGGTGTAGTTTAGTTGACGTGGTGGTGTTTGATCAAAGGCTGAACTTGTTGATCTTGGAGATCTTTTCCAACCTTAATGACTGTGATTCTCTACCTGGACAGTGGGACCTGGCAGATGAAAATATGCCAAGCTCAGCTTGCAAGCCTGTTCTGTAAAAGAACTCACCCATGAGCGTGCAGCATTTAGGAGGTGTGTTTAAACCAAACAGCATTGATTGTGCCATTGATGATTTCACATGGGAAGTGCTGACTATGCAGGACGTGCTAACTAGGGGCAGGCAGGTGTCTGAGGTTGGTTGTTTTTAACCAGAAAAGGATGAAAACATAACACTAACACTGAAGTTGATTATAATTATTCCAGGAATTACCTGCATTTGTCGCCCAGATTTTTTTTAATCAATTTCATAACATCTATTGATTTTAGACATTGCCACATTGCATCACTGAATACTTTGCGTTGAAAGGAACCTTTAAAGATCATCAAGTTCAAACCCTCTGCAATGAGCAGGGACATCTTTAACTAAATTAGGTTGCTTAGAGCCCTGTCCAGCCTGACCCTTGAGTATTTCCATGGATGGGGCATCCACCACCTCCCTGAGCAACGTGTTCCAGTGTTTCACCACCCTCACTGAAAAGTTTTCCTCCTTTTATCTAGTAAAAACCAACCCTATTTTAGTTTAAATCATTATCCCATGTCCTATCAATTGCAACAGGCCTCTACTCTGCTATAAAAGATCAGGAAACAACACTGGAAGTGAAAGTGAAGGGCTTTCCCTATGACCACAGAAAATTCTAACACTACTGTAGTTTGTTTGCAAAGAGATTTGGTGATACATGAATTAAATGGAGAAAGACAACTCGACATACAGAAATAAGTAACTTGCTTAAAGCCTCCACCTGATTCTGCTCACCAAAACTCTCCAGTGACATGGAACAGGGTCAGCCCACGGGTACCTGGCCAGCAGCCCCCTTTCAAAAACTGCACGTGTGACGTCCTACCTGAACTGAGTTGAGGTGACAGTATCCGTTCAGCGGGAATCGGATGACGTGTGTAGAGTCGTGGTTCCAGCCGGCGTTGACAGAATTACACATCACATCCCCGATCTCCGGGAACACCTCCTCTATCAAGGACTTATCTCCACTCAGGGTAATCCTCTCGCCGAGATCTGGGGCAACTCGCACCACCAGGCACTCGCAAGACTTGGAGAAGCGGCCACTCTCCCGGTCCTGTTTCCACCGTTCCATCTCTCCTAGCATGGGCTGAAGCTGGAAATACTTTGCTTCTTCATATAACAAGCTGTAGTCCTGAAAGACACACACATTACTGTGCACAATTAAGAGAAGCACTGCTAATGTGGTGCTTAAGGTAGATGGATATTCAGGCCGACGCTGCTCTAGGTCTGGAACCCTTCGGACAGAGCTCCTAATTACTGTGTAGGAAGGTCTAATAAAGGAACAGTGCAGGCAAAAAATAACCAACAGCCACTGGGAACACAATGGGTATAGCAGCACTTGCAAGAGTAGGGAAAGGCTATGCTTGCTCAACTCCCTTCTGCAAAAAAAAAAAAAAAATCTCCCACTTTTCCCCATATTTCAGCCCCACAGTGATGTCATATAATAATGATCTGATTGAACAGATGGAACAGAATTTAATCAGGATTCAGAAAATTCATCACTAGGATCCATTGTGTCTTACAGCAATACTAGCAGGCATTATAACAGGTATAAGAATGTAAATGAGGAAGGCTGCAATGTTTGTTAGTGTAAAATGATTCAGATATTTGCATAATGTCTGCACATATTAGTGCATTTTAAAAATTAAGTATTTTTTAATACTTCCCTATTTTGCCACTAGTATTGTTTACTACATCATCTCAAATGCCAGAGCAGAGGGAAGGCATTTTTAGGCATAGCCACTGCAGAAGTAATTTAGAACTGATGATGTGGAGTCTGCCTACTGCCATTTTTTAAATTTAAAAAAAAAAATTAAATCTTGTTTTTCTAGATGTAAGACCATAAAATCATTTGGAAAATATTTATACAGAGAAAAGAGATACATGAGAATTAGGGATGAAAGAGAAACAGAATGACAAGAGAAGCCTGCTAACAGTAAATATGGTCCTGAATTTGAACTAGAAACCAAATACTTGATGAGGACACCTAAGTCATGTTAAAAATACTGCTTACATTTATTGTGCAACAAAAATGTAATGTAACCTATGTATTTCTAAGAAACAAGAAACACTGTTCATTTTAATCGCTGTTTTTTTGTACACCTTAAAGTATAACTGGGGAGGACACCCCTCTGAACATCACAGTTGGGTGAACTTACCAGGAATTACATTTTTAATTTCAACACAGCTACAGTATATTTATGTGTTTTAAAAGCTTGACATATGTAATTTTCTTAATATTGCATGAAAGGTGGCTTTTCCTTTTTCTGTATTTCTGATGACCTGCAGGAGAAGTGCCAAGAGCAGCACAAAGCCATGCTAAGGCTTCAAAAGAAGGAAATTATGCTTATCTGTTTGCTCCAAACTCCCACATTATTCAGGGAGATCTGCCCTTGTCACTATGGGAGCAGCAAGGATGTGTCTACAGCAGATGATTCAAAGGTTGCTGAAATACAGCTCTTGAACTCAGCCTCACACCTGTGATGCCCAAATGCCTGTCTCAGATAAAGGGAAAAGGACTGCATAGCAGTGTGAACTGCTCCATCCCTGCCTCATCACCTCTCCTGTTCAATCCCAATTGCTGCATTTCCTGCAGTGAACCAGGGGCACTGATCTGTGATCATTAAGTGAAGGTAAGGATCTGTTCTGACTGAAGACACCACATATACACCCTCATACCTACTAGCAGATAAATATCACATGGATTCTGAAGCTCTGCCTCTGTAGCCTTCGTCTGACATTGAACTACCACCAATTCAATGTTACTAAAAACTGGGAAAAAAAATAGGCTCTTTATTAAAGTTTAAATAATAAATATAGAACTATTCATTCCTGACTTCTCTGAAACTCCAAAATTAAGCTTGCAGTATGCATTCAAGAGTCTGAGGCAGAAAAGATTCTATGACTTAATGCCCAAATATTACCATGTGTGCAGTTTATTTTGTCAATATTGTGATTCACACACCATTTTCTGAATTTCAGTGTGGGAGTGAAAACTGGAGCTGCTACAATCACTGGGGAAGCATAAAAATGCATGAGAAGACAAGTAATCAGCAAAGCTCATGAGCAGTCAGTTGCAGATTGTACATCACTTCTGCTTCCATGAGTATGGTACAACATTTCATTTCCCTGGCTCAAATCTGGCAAAGTTGCTTTATTACCACTATAGCCAGGAGGGGAAAGTTTAATACTGATGCCACTCTAGGAAAGGAAGACACCACTTTAGCAACCCCATTCTTACTTTTGCCATGTCCCTGAAATCAAACACCATACCCTGCAAGTGCACCTTCCCTATCCAGGGCTCTGTTTTGACTACACACCAGGATACTTGCTTTACCAAGGTAGATGCAAAAAATCCAAGTCCCTTGAAATCTCACCTTGAAATCGTCAGGAATGAGGAGTTTTGATGTCCTTAAGAAATTCAAGATATATCTGAACATCTGCCCATCTCTGTCGATGAAATAATGCTGCTTGAGACTGTCGAGGACAATGGGCTCTGTGCCATCGAAAAGCCGGCCAATTCTGGAGAGGAAACAAGAGACAAGGAGCACAGTCAGACCAAGCTCAGCTCAAGAACTGCTCAAATACCCCAGCACTACAAAACCCTCCCATGCAAACTTCACTGAAGCAGCTCTGTGGCTTTGTTTCATTAGAAAAGGGCTGGTTTCAAACCACTGTGTAAGCCACATATTTTCCAGCATGGCCTGATTGAGTTCCAAGCAGCAGAGCTGGAGAGGTGGAAGGGAACAAGTCAGGCCAGCAGTCTCTCCCACCCACCTCACTGCCCCAGTCTGTATCTAATAAGATGACAACCCCTCAATTATTTTGGACACCTCTTTTGATAGTCCCCTTCAGCACAGCCCATCCCCTCTAGATGTTCCAATGCCCTGGACTGACTCATTCTGCTTTACAGAGCACTACATAGGGAATTTTATTTAGTTTGGAAGCTGTACCTGAGGAGTAGTTTGGTTTGGTTCTTTGCTTTATTTTCAATTGTTTTTTAAACCCAGGTCACTTCTTGGATACCATTTTCTGCAACCAACACCAGGGCAGGCACAGCTAGGGTGAGGGACAGCACATAATGGTAATATAAAGATGGGGGTACAGTGTTGATAACATTTCACTGTGAGGCAATGCTTTAATCTAATACCTGCTTGTGGCAGGTATCAAGCAGAACACTCAAATAATACAGAAAAATGTCTTAGCTTTCAGACACCACCCACTGACCACCAGAACCACGCAGCCACCTAGAGAAACTCTGCTTGGCAACACATCTTGCAACATCAACCACTGAGTACATTTCTGGATGTGGGGCTCCCAAACCAGCTTTAGTTAGAGCAATAGGAAGGGCTGAAAAAGCCAAACAAAACCCTCAGTGTAACACCAAATAAATGTTTTTAATTTGGTGTTACACTGCACTGGGGCATTTGCAAAACTCTCCTGAGTCACTGGTGGTTTCCCAATGAAATGAGCTGGAGTGACTGGCAGGTCTCGTTTTGTGTGCCTGTCCGTATGTCTGTGCGTGCAATGTGGAAGTACTTTTTGACTACAGACAGTCATGACACACTGTTTTTGTTTTGTTTTAAAAGCAGTGAATAAACAATGCACCCCCACTACCAGCAATAAAATAAAATTTAAAAAAACCAAAAAAAAAAAACCAACCAAATATTCAGAGATTTAGATAAGCCCTCCTGGCTGCACGAAGCACCCCAGGCTGAGAGACGCCCCATCCACTGGCCAGCAGAAGGGGATGTCCAGAAGGCATTCAAGAGGCAAAAGACAAAGTGGCTCCCAAAGAGGGGGAGGCAGCAGGGCTTGCAGCAGGGTCTCAGGGAACTGCAGAGGTGCAGGGCTCCAGGTGACCACAGACTGTGTTGCATCAACAGCCAAATACCCTCCCTTTGAAAATGGCACAGGCAACCCAAACTGAGTTTGGAACAATGCATGTGCCTGCAGCAGGTATATATATATAAGTTGTGAACAGAATACAAATCTCATCTATAGTTTCTCACCAGCTGGGAGGAGACCAGAAAAGAAATAGAACTCCATTAACCCCAGCTGGCCATTTACAATTCTGTAGTAAATGCATGAATCAATTCAAGTTGCATGAAATCTGTAACATATAAGGAATTAAATATATTTTGCATCATGAGCAGGTACAGAACACTTTTTTTTCAAAGCCATCCCTTGAACTATTCAAGCTTTCTTCCTCAAAGACTTGTTACTGCCTGCCCTGCTGCTCAAAATTTGAGCTGTGACAGCCCATATAACACAGGCTCCTGTTCACGTGGTGTATGAGCCACATTTTATGTCTAATATGGAAGTACTCAGCATTTAGAATTAATTTTCCCTTATACTCAAGCATGTCATCTTCAAATTTATCATGGAATTCACACACAAAACATGTATTTGGCCAAGTCAGTCATTACTGAAATGTATAATTGTAATTGGTTTCTGCAGCATTTTCCTAGTTCTAAATTACTTGTATAATTACATATTTTAAACCTCTAGGCTTTTTGTCTCCATTTTATTAATTGTTTAGAGAAGAGCAAGATAGTATCAGAGGATGGAGCCTTCAGACAAAACCATAATGCTGAGGAGAGTGCTCAGCCACTGGGAGTGCTACCTGGGACCTGAATGGCTTTGGGAATGGACTGGAAGTGTTAACAGAAAGTGCTGCCCTAGTGCTCTGCTGCTCTGCAGCAACAACAGCAGCAGCAGCAGCAAAAGCCCAGGAACTGCAAAGCCCCAATTCCCTCCTGAATCCCCTCCCAGGATCACTCTGCAATACACTTTTACATATTAAAACCGCATTGGAAGGGTAGGCCCCCAGCAGAGAGACTTCTGTAAAGAATTTTTTTCCCTTTTCAGATGGAAAAATGTAGATTCCAGCATCCTTCATGTAGCCTTCAGGGAAAAACCTGAGGTATTATGGGATCCAAATCTTGTGACAGGGTCCTGCTCCTGATCTGCATTTGCTACACCCATCAGGACAGGAGACTGGGCTGTGCCAGGATCTGGGGAGCACCCAGCATCCTCACCTCTCAGCATCCTCAGCAGGAACTCTTGTGTTCCCAGGGGCACAGTGGGAAGCACTCTCTCCTGCCCCACTTGTCACCTCCTCTGTACAATACAACTTCATCTCCATCCTCCCTGCCACCCATAGCTTTGCTGGCACTCCTGCTTGGTCTCACACTGGGATTATGCATGCTTAAGAGACACTAGTTTGCTAGCACAAGAAGGGACTGGTAAATCATTATAATTTCACTTCCCAAGAAAACCTGAAAGAGGTTTTTCCCCATCTCCTTCTTGACAATGTTGGCTGATGATTGGCAAAGACACCTTTCTGTTTTAAATGACAAATATTTAACAGCTGAATGGAGTTTCGAGACAGGAGAGCACTTTGACGGAGGATTGCAAAATAAGATGATAATTATATGCAGAATTAGCCAAATATCAAGGGTAAAGGATAAGAAACTGTAGTCCATTTACAAGAAAATGTGCTTCTGAAATATTTAATTAAAACTAACAGGCTGGAATTTTCCATATATCAGGAAAATTAATGTCCCATGGGTTGAAAGTGCGACCTCCAATGGGTAATAATTAATGTCTGTGGCTTTAAGTATCATATTCCACTGTCAGAAATCGAATGCTTCAAGGGCTGAAAATATAAGCAGTGGAAAACCCTCTTTCCATGTGAGAATTTGGTTGTACTTAAAGGACACAGACTAGGTATAGCTACAAGCCCTTGTTTACTGGAGAAAAAACAACAGGGAATGGAAAATATAATTGTTTTAATTCCATAAAATACTACAGGGATGAATCTTTCTTCCCACAGATCAGCACTCCCATAACAACATTTCTATACCAAAAAGCTAGCACAGGAAGATGACATTGCTTGCAGGATTTCTCAAATTCTTCAGAAAAAAAGTCCTGCTTGTCAAGTATAAAAATATACTGTCTGCAGCAAAACTGTATACAGTGTGTTTATAGCCTTGATCTCTCGTTGTATAAATATTTAAATATATTATTATTATACACGTAAAGAGAAAAGACTTCACTTTAGTATAGTCTGCCTCAGCTGGAAATGCAGGAAAGCAGCAATAATTAGGAAAAAGATGGCCAGTAGTAATTAAACAAGTCAACTATTGCAAAACACTTAATGCCAAGAAAAAATGACAGTGTTCTACAGATTGTTTTAATGGCTTCATTGGACAGAGCTAAAATTATTCATTTCTGTAATCAAAAGGATCCAGGGAACATGGAAAAGCTGCAAGCCTTGATGTTTGCAAACATACAGAATATTATATCACTTTCAAACTAAGGCAGAAATAAACTTTTCTTCTCTGAGAAAATACAGGTTTGTTATAATTGAATATATTCAGTATATAATTTCTTATATTAACATCTTTATCAGAGGACACTACAAACTCCAAACTAACTGAAAATCTTTTGCAATAAACTACTTTCAACAGTTCTGAGCTGCCAGAGTTCTGTGCTCCCCACATCTTTCACAGAACAACAAAAAAGGAGGACAACTGGTGAGAAGTCCTTCTCTTAACCCATCAGAGGGGACTGTGCAGCAGGAGAAGCATCAGTGATGCCCTGGAACCTGCAATTCCACACTAATGGCAAGGCAAGTAACTGCCTGGATTTCACCAAGGGTGGATATTCAGCAGCTAATAAAGAGCAAAATACTCATGAAAACACATCGCTGTCCCTCCAACAATGAATCACATGACAAAGCAAATGTATTTTACTTGAAATCTTACTCATCTGCTTGGAGCCACTGCAGCAAAGTGATTAGGAGTTTGGTCCTTAAAAGTTAAGTGCAAGTTTTATTATCACATCATTATATTTATGTGGCTAATGGGAATGCTTATTTAACACTCTGGAGTGTGTGGAGAGTGAGCTGTAACAAGCTTTTCTTTTTTTTTTTCCTCTGCAACTTTTTAGTCCAAGCTGTCCTTATTAATTTCTTTTCATTTTCTTTCACTGAGTGCTCAAAGGCAATTTGCATAAGAGTCCATTATAAATTAGATCTGTTTAATGGTATGCTCATCTCATGGCTATTTAATTTTACTTCCTCGTATGTCTAAATTATATAATTTTGCACTGTCCCCTAGCAGCTAGTACAGCTGAAGTGGTGTCCATGCCAGTGAGAAATGTTATTCTACCCAACTGGAGAATGATGAGGTTTCTATTATTTTTTTCAGAGAACCAATTTGACAGTATCAACCTGCTTTTCTTTTTTGAATAACTCACATTATTTGGATCCACAGAGACTGAATACATAGCAACCTTTATAATTCTGCATAACAAAAGTTGGCTCATAAACATAACAGAATACATTTGCAATTTTCAGGAACATATATTACGAAAACCGCATTTTAACCAAATACCCTGTTGTAATCTCTTGCTCTCAGTGCTATTATAATTTGTTCTTATCTTTTTCCTCTTACATTTAATTTAATGTTTCATGTCCATGAGTCTCAGGAATTTCTTGGCACATACAGTTCCTATATTATGAGAAGATGCATTAATACAAATAATTATAAAGCAAAGGTAACAGGGGAAAAATGTATTAAAACCTAAAAGCTCATTAAACTTCTACAGAAAAAGTATTTATATAGGAGCCAAAACTACAGAGAAGAAGAATGTACAGGAGGGAAGAGGTATTTAAACACCAGTTCATATGAAATTAAAACAAAAAAACTACATAGCATTTTAAAGAATAGATAAATGTCAAATACTGAGTAAAAGGATGTCAAATCTTTGTAGAAATATTTGCTAAAGATTAAGGAACTGAATCATTTACATGGAGAAGATTTCAAATATCTTAAGATTGTTACTTCAGCATGACAGTAAATGAAAAGGTAGGGGCAAGCTCAGAGGGCTCATGAGGCATTTAGAAGGAAGTGAGATAGACAAAAAGTGGTGAATAATATTAAAGGCAGAGCAAAGCACGCGAGGAGCAGATGGGAAGGATCTGGAACGATGAGTGACATGTTATCATCAGGGAACACACTAGAGACAAAAAAACCCCAAACCAAACAACTAAGAAAAAAGAGAGAAACATGGGATTTGCTACAACCTGCCTGATCAGAGGCAGCATCAGGAGCAGAGATGAAAGCAAATCAGACATATTACAAAATGAACTAATAGTTGCTGGATCTAATCCAGATGGACAAACTGACACATTAACTGGAAAAGTATGAATTGCACAACATGGTGTAGTCATGTTGCAGGAATGCTCCTGACACGAGAGCAAACTACGTCTTTCTACGCCACAGATGAGCGTGGAGAATGAGAGACGTGTATCGAAATGACAGCGGAACAAAGGTGGCCACATGGGTCACAGCAAGCACAGGGGTGAATTAATAAATGGACAGCCAAGGCTCCACAAGTCAGTAGAAGCACCCTAATCTCTGTCTGCCCAAAAAGGTTTTTCCAAAATAAAATAAAAGCTGTATTTTCCCTGCTAAAGAGGTGACCTAGGCACCTAGGAGTTTCACACCAGGACTTAATGATTACACCATGAAACAGAGCTAATACAGCAATCCCCTGGTGTACAGAACATGCTGGTTGATAATCAGTCACCCTGGCGGGTGTAGGGTGCCTGAATGCTCAACAGAAGCCAGTCCAAAAATGTAGTCTCTGTCACTGGCTTCCCTTGGGCTGTTCAAACCCTCATTCCCAAACCATGGAATCAGGACAATCATCCACCCAGACACAAATGGCACTGGTAGAAATGCTGACATTTTAGAACAGAAAGGAGTAAATAGTTGGGATGGGATGTTGAGAGCTGTTGACTCATGACCAGAGAACAGTATTTGCAGGTAGATGGAAACCATCTCCCACATTGCCAGATGGTAACAAGGGTGAGGCCAGGAAAGCACTACCCCAGACCATGGATGGGCCAGGGAGTTTCTGTTTACCATATTCCTTCTCTCTCTGCTCTGGTGTACCAGGCAGATGCAGACTGATAAGAGGAACAGGCTGAAACCTAATCTGCATTTTTTCACACAAGGCTGGACAGGTAAGTGTTTTAAAAGCAATTTCAATATCACGTCAGCCAAACCTCCTGGATCTTTAGGTTGCATTACAGGCTTCAGATGTGGCTGGGGGGGAGTCTATCCACTGCTCACTAGTTGTTCTCCCACCCCAAACCAGGAGCTTTACCCCACAAACCCCATCACTTTTCAGAAAGTGAGGTTCCTCCATCTGACAGACACTGAAGTCACTAACACTTCCCAAGACATGCACGGACCATTCACTTAAGAGCTGGACTCGATGATCCTTCCAAGTGGATCCCTTCCAATTCAGAATATCCTGTGACTGACTATATCCTTGATCCTCACAGTTTTGCTTGTCTTCAGATACCAAACACACCTTCAAGGTTTTTTGCTACCATACAGATATGTCTCCAGAAAACTTAAGCCTTGCAATCCCCAAACTGGGGGACTGCTTGGCTGTTTCTTCAGCCAAGCCACAGTGGGGTGCCACAGCCCCTCTCTTCCTCTAGGACTTTGAGACACCTCTGGGAGCAGCCAGCACCCTGAGTGACCCACCCGCCAAATCTTGGAGACTCGGAGCAGGGCAGGAGGCTGCAGATACCTGCCATCATCCCTCTCATCACGGGGCAATTCGCTCAAGGTATTTGTGAGGACATCAGGCAATAAGGAGCTACACCCACGGCCTTCCCTGCACACCCAGGGACCATAGCCACAGCTTGACCACCAGGATTTTAGCCTTTTAAAGTGCCATCTCTTACTATTTCTTTTCAGGCTTGGGCATGCACTGGATATACTGAAGAACAGTCTACAAGCCTTTAATCTCCTACAGTGTTTGGTATCTTGCAAATAAGTCCTTAAAAACTTTCTAGTTTTCCAGAGCATATCAAAACCACTTTTCCTAAAATCACTTAAACCAATGAAATGTTAAATCCATTATTCATGCAAATACTTTTGCCATCTCTGTTTTTTGTAACCAAGTTTTCTTGGCAATGATAACATTTCACAGAAAAATTAACAAATACTCTCTTTGCTTGCCAAGATGATTTTACTAAGCTTGAATCCGATTTCATTGAGGTATGTTATTTGTTTTATCTTGAGGGAAGCTGCCTATTAAGTTAGTAGCAACCGTGTCCTTTTGCTTATGATATGGTTATTACTGAGCTATCAGGAGTACCTTTAAGTTATTAGGGTGCAATGGCAAATTAAGTACTTTGCGTCATAATTAGCTAATAACTTTTGAATTATATTTTAATCATGTTTAAGATGGTCAGGTTGGCTGTGAGTACAGATAATGGAGGATAGGAGCAGAACAGGAGTGTTTATCATTCAATACCAAAAGCCAGAAAGTAGGTAAACCAGTGGATGCACAACATCCCAAAGGCCATGATAACCTATATATTCAGAACACTGAACTCCTTCACAGGCAGCAATGTAAAAAAGTGGAACTTGTGTCTTAGGATCACATTTAAGTAAAAAGCAAAAATATATCAGTTTCAACTCAGCCCCCTTTGAGCCTGTCTACTTTTTTTTTTTTTACCCATAAAAAGATTGTTAACAATACCCATCCTCAAGTCCCTGTTGATAAACCTGTTCATGCAGATTCCACAATAGAGAGGATACCGTTAAAGCAGCTTGGAAAACAACTACCAGAGCCATTTCCCTTTCAAAACTCATGATCAAGAAAAACCAAACAACCAACAAAAAAAAAAAAAAAAAAAAAAAAAAAAAAAAAAAAAAAAAGACTCAGAATAGGGGAAATCCTTTGATGTATTCCTTTGTACATCAAGCTTGCCCCTCAGCTTTCATGAATTTCATTCAAACCACTGTTAGCTCTCAGTATTTCCTCTGTATCCTTGAGAAGACTCAGCATCAAAATTCCACATAAGAATCACTGGAAATCAGGAAACACTCCAAGTTTCTCCGTTAAATGCCTTAGAAAAGTAGTGGCAAACAAGTTCTGGATCCAAACCCAGTAGAGACCCCACTACAGCATATATATGCTTTGCTGAATCTGTAAGATATTGCTAATTCTGCCCCTTTCCAGGATGTTACTTCGAGAACCTGGCATCACTCTAACATGCCTGGAACCTCTTTCCATATAAATTACAAGCATGGCAATGAAACCATAATGAATTAAACTTTCCAAGATCTTCACAACTTTGACTACTTAGCCAGAAATCACATCTATGTTGTTTTGTTAACTGCTGCCTTCTCCAAGAGAAAGGACAGCACGTTTCCATAGACAGGACAAGAACACACTTGCCTTTCCCTTTGCAAGAGTTGCACAAGCTCCTTCTTCATTGCAGCCCATAAAAGCAGGAGACTGCACAATTAACCTTTGTGTGCTCTGGGGGGGATTCTACAGGAACTGCTTCCTGAGAGAGAGAATAAGGCCACTACTGCATTAAAGCCTAAGTAAAAGCTTCCCATTAATGAATAAAATTCAGAGAGACAAAGCACTTCTAAAACTTTTCGATGTCTGTGTCTTAACTATGTTTGTGCCTGCATTCCCAGAAAACATCACCCTCCAGAGCCCAGAATGAAGGAATGAAGTATTCCCAAACATTCTCACTCTTCTGCTTTCAATAAATACCCATGAAAGTCACACTCAAACTTTGTAACATCCTTCTTAAGTGCGGTTCACACAGAGGACAACAATTTGCTGCTGTTAGCTTGTGCAGCAGAAGCCTCTAAAACAGATTACCAGGTCCCAACCCTGCTGCTGAACTAGGGCTTGGACTGTCAGAAGACAGATTTGCCAGGGAAGGTGGAAAAGACGTTCAGTCTGCTTTTTAAAATCCCTACACAAATAGGCAAAGGAGAAAAAAAAATACATTGCAAAGAACACTATTAAAGTAGTCAAAACAAGCTTCACAAGTTAAGATATGTCAGATATTAGAGATGCTCCTGCAAGTCACATTTGCAAACCTCCCTTTGTGTGAAGGATTTTAGACTTTAGATTTTAATGATCCACTCTTTTCTCACAGCACCCTGAACTTGGCACTCAAGTCAGGTACAAGCCAGGGTTGTACAGCCTAGCAGGCTGCTGCCCACGGGACCCCTGCTTCATCTGCTCGAGCTCTAATGGATGAGGAAGGGACTGCAGGAAGGGAAAATGGGTAAGGTAGATGGGGGCTGACCTAGAAAAATGAACTCTGTCCAAGCATGTGCCAAATTTCCTCTGTGATGCTACCACTAAGCACACTTGCCTTAATTTTTTAAGCCCCTTTGAGTGAAGCAAGAAGGTACCAGACTAAGCAATGTTGTGAAGAAAGCACGCAAGAATGACTCTTCAGAACAGGACTCAAATAATATGCAGAAAACACAGCCGAAGGGATACATGCTGAACTGAGGAGGAACAGGAGATGCTGATGACATGTTTAGTAAATAAGCAACACATCTCCCTGCACAGAGGCAGGCAAATGTATTTGAGATAATATTATTACACATATACTATGAAAACTACAAAGGTCACCCTGGCTGCCCAAATAATGTTCTTTTCCTATAAAGCTTACTTTAATTGCAATGAGAGAAGCTGCAAGGCTATCTACCCAATAGCACATTTATTATACTTCAAATATTAGTGTTTTCCCTTACTTACTTAGCCCACCTGCTCAGAGATTCCTGTATCTTGACTGAAAGCAGTACTTTCACACTAACACCCTAGACTACAAATTCTTCTAGAAGGGCAATCCATATAGCACACAAGCATACACAACAGAGGCAAGGAAGAGGGGGGAGCACAGAATTTAATATGGGAAACACAGGACCATACACTGCTCTTTTCTTGACTAACTCACATCCCATACAATTACATTGCTGTGATTCCTCGTGTGGACACACACTAGTGTCTACATAGAGAAACGTGTTTACACCCGTATAACTCATTCCCATACATTTACATGTTTAATCGCTTCCATGCTAGAGGTTGAAGTGATTTTTGCACTTCAGTAACTAGAAAAATCACACCATTAACCAAATCAGGTCATACAGAATCTGCGTGCTAATCAGTTAAGAGGACAGGAAAGTCCACCTAAAACATCTTAGACAGTGGCTCTGAGCAATAAATAATGCTTATTGCACAGGTTAGAAAAGCTAAAGCCACACCTGAACATTTTGGTGGTGGTGGGGTGATAAAAAAACACACAGATAACATTATTTCATTGACAAACTTTACATATACAAAACAGTGGCTTTATTGTTTATTAAATTAGATGCTGCCATGGTGTAATCATCCCTGCAGCCATACCAAACCCAACAGTAGGTCAGATGCAATCCTGTGGAGGAGGCAGAGAGAGGAGAAAGGAAGAGAAGTGAGACACAGCACAGAAGCAATACAGCCCCATAAACTAGTGGTGCAAGGAATAATTAATCCATGGATGTGAAAACAGATGCTGTAACTGTAGAAAGCAAAATCTGCAAAAATACCACATGACAAAAGCAAATGTTACAACATGGTTCCTTTAATAAACAACATCCACGATGTGATTCAGCTGCCTGTTGCCACTTGAGATACTCTAGGGCATCCCAAAGTGCTGGGTGATGGCACAGGGACACTACTGCAGGCTTCTGCCCTGCTGGAACAGCCACAGAGTCCAAGCAGAAACTGTGCACAGGATTAGCTTCCCATGTCAAGGTGAGTGTATATCCCACTCACAAAAATGACCAGAAACTAACTGTACCAAATGAAACAAAATCTAACACTCTTCCTCGACACTCATTTCAATTTTTTAAAAGTCAGGCTCTATTAAATAAAAATTTATATGGTATTAAATTCAGAGCAAAAGTTTGTAGTGCTCCTAAATTGTATAAGAATTTGTAACATTTTTAATTTAAGAGCTCTTTTACTCATCAGGTCAGGTTACTCTCACATAGAGGAGCTGACTGGTCCTTCCTCCTGAGCTACAGCTTCACTACAGGAATACAGAAGAGTGACATCCAAAATCATATTTAGGAGCCTCACTCCCTAAATGCAGGCAGTCAGCCTCAAGTGTTTTAGCAGGGTGTTGAGGTGAGCAGACCGTAGAATCCAGCTGCAGCCCACGGACAGACACAGACTCCCGTGGAGGGCAGCCCACTCACACTGGGTCTCATTCCATGCACACCTTGTGCACCACCACAGCAGCGATTGTGCACCCCAAAGACTGCGACAGCTCTGGCAAATAGCAACTAATAAATGCTGAATGCAGGGGGGAAATGATCTGTGGAGAAACACCCAAGCTCAACTCCATCAGTCTGGAGGATTTACAGCAGGGAGGATGTATGTCCTACACCCGTTGTGATCTTCCTGTGGCAACCAGCACAACCCAACAGTGAAAATCTTCCTGGGGTGGTTCCAGGCTGCTAATAAACAAGAAGATGCCTATTAAGCTGAGCACTGCTTTTAAACTAGTAGAAATATGCTGCTGATGAAGCAGACTACTGCCTGAGTTTGTAGGTTTTCATTATTTCATTCACTTAACTGTGAAGCTTTTCTCTAAAAAGAGGAAAATATAACACTTGGAACAACGGAAGCAAATAAAGCACCATTTCCTAAAGGTCTCTCCATACTGCATCTGCCCTTTTCCCCAGATGCTAGCAACACCACACAACCCTCATATCAATAAATTAATTTGCAGCTTGCAGTAATACTGAAAAAACCCCAACTGATCAAGAACCAACAGGGGTACGTATACCAAAATTTCCTTAACAATAAGAAAAAACAACTAAGAATTTACTAAGAAAAAATACTGAATTTCAAACCTACAGTGTTTTAGAAAATGTAAGTTCTAATACAGACATTTTTGGGGACAGAAAACTGTTCCAGAAAGTTCTCCTCTCCTCTGCTGAAAATCAAACACATTACAACCACCTTGCATTATTCCCTCCACTTGTATACTTAGTTAATACCAATGCCTTTTGCTCTATATGTGAATGTAATAAAATTTTAATTTTGCAGAAATCCAGGTGTCTTGGTAGATTTTTGATTTTTTTTTTCCTTTCCTCACCCCAAGGCATAGATATAAATTGTTTTCTGCTATCTTTACAGGAGATCTATGGAACCATGTTATCGAAAGTTGCAGAAGACTGAAAATAGTTTAGGGTAATCAACAGCTGCACTGTTTCATCAAAGCCCCATCTCTCCAAAAGCCACTGGTATTGCAACAAACAGTTTGGGGCTATAGTTTGATTTTGATTATTTTCCATTATTTTTCTAAAAACCTCCTCTTTTCGTGGCAGGCAGAAGCCAATTAGCACCATGAAAGGAAGAAGTCTGGAGATAGACAATGTGTTAAAACAACCAACTTTGACAAGGAAGTCAGACCATCATATTAAATATTGGTAACCAACCTATGCACAAGAGTCTGTATTTATTTGTTTTAACCTCACAGTCCTGTGATGGAAGCTGAGAGTGCAGTTCTTGGCCCCTCACTTTTGCACAGCTTTTCTTCCCTCAGTGTATACCACAAGATGACGACCCACAATTCATGACAGACGGTGAAATGGACCTGGGCTGCCCAGCTGTCCAGCAGAAGGCAGAACCAGCACCATGATGGGTTTTAACAGGAGGGAGAAGGCACCTGAGGTCAGACTGGGCTCTGCCATATCACCACTGATACTGCAGAACAAGAGCAGCAGGACCACAGGTCTCATTTGCTTGCAGCTGCCCCTCGAATCAGATGCTTTCCCCAAGCCCTACTGCTCAGCAGCTGTGCCCACTCCATCCCTGAATCCTGCAGCCCACCCAGAGCTCCAGCCACAGTGGGTGCAGGCACATAATCCATCTTTGCCGCCTCTAATTGCCACCAACCACTATCCATGTGCTTTGATGTCAGAAGACCTCCGGCAGAGATCTGCCCCGGGGATCTACGCTGCAGTGAAGAACGAGTCTGCCATATTCACATGGGTAACACAAAGGCAGCAACAGCTTTGCAGGGATCCCTGAGAAGTGTTTACGAAGAACTGAGCCTCACAAGAGATGACAAAAGGAAGGGGTATTTCTCCACTGTGATTCAAGAGTTGGTTGATCTTCGAGGAAAATCCTCTGCTAAACAAATAGTGAGGGGCACAGAAACAGCCAGCATATGACTGTGACAGCAGCTCAGGCTACTTTGCAGGACTGAAGTCAGAACAAAGCATGTTTGCTCCTCATGGTCTGTGAACACAGGCAAAATTATAATCCATGTCTAATTTTAGGAGCACATCACTGGCTTATTATTTATTAGAAATAGACAGATATGACAAAGAAGCAGCTTCACCTCAACTCTGAAGCAGGGAAAGCTGACAGCAACACATTCTTGCTGGCTGAAGCATGTGGAGTCACTTCAGAGCAGGGGCATCAACTTGCTCCACACTACCTGCCCCACCATTGCCAACATTTTGTTACTACGGCAGAATAATATTAGGACATCAGTGAGGAAAATAAACTCTCTGTTATGATGGATGTGCATTTAGTCAGCAATGTGCTACAACAAACTTGACCTTCATCAGGACTAGATTTCACTGACTGCTTTTTTGGGACCTCACCCCATTTATTTTGTTCTGTCTACAGCCTCTGCAATTTCTAACTGATAAAAATTTCATCACTTTTCCCAGTGGAAGCACACTGCAAAGAAAAATACTCTGACATGCAAGGTCAAGGGACAGAGCCCTTTCTGTGGTCTTTCACAGCAACAGAAAGGGGTATTGGAATAAAAACTCCCAGAAGATCTTCAGATGAGTCGTCCCAATGTGAAACAGTCTGGCACGGCCCAGCAGAGTTTTTGCAGGCTCAGGTTCAGGTTTGCAGAACAACATGACACATTTTTGTTCTCTGAATAGGAACTACACTGTCAGCTTTACGTTTTTACACAGTACCAAACCTGTTATATGTTCTTCATCACTCCCAGGGCCATTCATGTTTATCATGTTTCCAGGATTTCATTAATAAACAAAAGGAAGAAGGACTTTATACCTCTGACTGAACTACTTTGCATTTTAATAGAAAATAATAAACTGACCGACATGCAAGCTAAACACAATTGAAACTTGCACCCATACCAGCTGTTTCTATTTTCAAACCAGCGCTTTATGCCTTGTAATGACAGCAGACAGTAGCAACTTCCAATAGCATCTTTTTCATCCTTCATTTTGTTGAGTCTACCCAAGAGAGAAGCATGAAACATACCTGATTAGGGCTTTTATTTCTACTTCCCAAGAGGAGAATTAAATGCTCATCTAGAATCAGACCTCTGTGGTCGGGAGAGCAGCATCCATTCAGCTACACCATTAATCCAAAATGGAAGTGGGAAAGTGCAATTGTAGCTCTGCTGATGAGTTTATCGAGGTTAGCTACTAAGCAAGGGCAGGCCAGTATGAGAGGCATGGCCCAAGGCCCAGCTTTATGAGACTGCAATATTAGAAACTGGGAAAATGAGAATGTCTGATGAAAAGTGGAGCCTCCAAATACGCTTTAGCTACAGAACAGCAGCAGTTTTTCTCCTTTCCCTTTCCCATAAGCTCTTCCAAAGGGGAAATAAGCAGGCAGGTATCTCCCTAGAATAACATTTGCCACCACTTCTCTACTCATGCATCTCCTTTGCATCTCTAATGATGGACACTGGGCTTTTCTCTGTGGCAGCACAATGGAGCCAGAGCGGTTCCCTATGGCATTACTGCAGCAGAGCTGGAAGCTGCCATGAGCAGAGCATCACCCTCATCAGGTTTTGAAAGGCCAGAGGGAAGATTATCACTCAGGGGAGATCATACACAGGAGAAGCCAGTAAAGCAAAATTAAACCTTAATATTCCACAAAGGATAAGGACATTGTTTTTGAAAATGTTAGCAAGGCACGAGAAAAACGTATTTAAAAGTCAGCCACTGCCACATCAGGAGTCAATTGTGTTGGGCAGCAAAATATTCAGAAAAAATGTAAGATGAATATAAATATAGCTTACATGTTTGAAAGTTAACATTAACTGCTTTTCGCATGCTTTATGGCAACTTCAGTCCTGTGCAGCTGTAGCCACAGCACTTGGAGAAAAAGCAAAACATCTCATTGTTTCAAACAAACACAAGCAGTTTCATGTGACAAGCTCCAAGTATAAAATGAAAAAAATATTCCTAAAACTCCCACATTATACCACGAGTAAACTAGAATTTCATAGCAAAAGTGAATAAACAATAGCTTTTGAGGCTGGAGAAATTACCATCATGGTGATATCTAATCTCTCCCCAGAAGTCAAGAATTATGACTAAAGCCTTCCAACATAGATATAGCCTGAAATTCTATGTCAGAAGTATGTCCAATTGCATTTGGCAATCCTTAGCCAAGAGAGAGGCTGACTATAATTGGATGAATATTTGAAGTGCTTCATTATTCATGTAGGAAGGCTAGGTAAAAAGTGTTTTGTAGTCCCAAGACACTGGAGGGTGTGTGTTATTGGGTAATAACCAATTAGGAATGTTGACAGCGCTCTGCCTTTGGGATCACCCTGGCCAACAAAGCACCTGGGTGTATGTTGTTGTGCAAAGGCACACACCCTCTGCCTACTGCTCAGTTTATTTAAGCTAGGCTTTCACCAAAGGAAATGGAGGACACCCCAAAGGATGTGCATTTGACAGCTCAGTTACATTCAGAAATAGTGCTGCTTTGTTGTTCTGTCTTCCAAAAAAACACCTTTTTTCAATAGTATTTCTGAATTAGTAATGCTACTGGTTATTGAAAACAAATTCCAGTTCTTCTGTTTTACTGCTTATAATCCAGCAAAAGAGCAATATTTTTACTATATCCAGTAAGGAAATACTGACAGCAAAAGATCAGCTCCTACCCCTGTAATCTGGTAAAAAAACTGTGCTGCTATAAATACTTCAAACTCAGAACAATAGATATCAATGATTTTCCTTTCATGCAAGTCTAAGAAAAACATATGAATCATTAGCACAGGCATGCAAAAGATTTTTAAAACTTCAGCTTCAAAAACCAACAATCTCACGAGAACCAGAAATCCAACAACAACTGAGGTAATGGTAGAGCACTTCAACCCTATCAGTACCTCCCACAACAAGGGTAGAAGGTACTGATTGTACAAACACTGATTTTTATTTCCTCCCTTATTTTCTTTATCACTGTAATAATAATTTTTAAAAAACCTGCAAATTTACATTCTCATTGAAAGCAAAGAAATTACTGTACAAGCTGCCCAACAGGACTTTCTTACCACAAAAGAAACACTCAAAACTTTTCCTGAAAGATTTGTTTGTTTCAAACATGCAAAATTCAGTATGTTATAAGGAGGAACATATCAGTTTTTCTGCAGCTCTCATTTTCTGGCTTGTATCATATTTAGCTTGTCCTGTGGCACTGAGAGTACTGCAGCATTTTCTCTGAAATCCCCCTCACCCTCTCCCCCATGTATCACCAAGACGATGATGTTTTGATGAAGCATCAAGCTCGGGCCCTCGAGATAATGGATTCAATGGGATACACTTAAAAGATCATTTTTCTCTTTTGTATTGACTGCTTGCACTGCTCTAAGACAGGAAGGGCTTTCATTTTTTATGTAAGCTGCAAGACCCCCAGGGTCCTCTAAACTGTTTAAGAGGGATCAATTTTCAGATGGGTAGAAGGGGCCCAGCAGACCGTCACGGTTTGGAGCGCCTTCCTCCCCTCGTATCACCGACAAGTTTGGGCAAACCTAAAACCAGCTCCCAGCTGAGCCACTCTGGCATGGCAGAGCTTCCCACTGTTTGGGATTTGTGGTTAGCACTCGAACAGAGCTATAATTTATAGTATGCATGGAACAAAACAGGAAAAAAAGTTTCACAGAAGGAAAATAATCACAGGGGCTGACGGAGATAAACAGCAATAGAGCTGCTAAGCAAAGCAGTGCTTGGCACTGGCGTAGGGGCAGGAAACCATTACCCCATGACACGGGTTTAATGCAGTGACATTGTTGCAATTACACCCAGGCAACCTAACAAAACAAATTTATTGTACGGCACAAAATATTTCCAATTCAACATTGCAACATTTATTTTTTAATTACAGAACAAAGAACAACTTTTGGGGTGTGGAAGGACATAATCCATCATTTGCTCTGAAGTGACACACTTATGGCAAATGCTGTATATTATAACTTTCTATGCCACAATAAGCAACTACAAGCAATTTCTTTGGCAAGGAATGCAAAGGGTTTGGGTGAGGTTCTGTGAGATACTGCTTATCCCTCCATCTCCCTCTGTGTCAGCAGGGAGCCAAAGGCAAGCCACATGTTGCTGCACTGGGACTTCAATCACTCCAGTTTTACCTGTGTCACACAGCTTGTGACAGCATTTCACCTGCAACACGCCTCATGTGGAAAGAGTTTTTACCCTTCAAATATGGCCTGAATAAGAACTTAAGTACAATTTTTAATTAAAAGGAATGGGATGTTAATAGGTCACTTAAAGAACAATTATGTCTACCATTTGATTGACAGGCTTCTCATATTTTATCAAGAAAACCCCATTGCAGTCTAGGAGGTAGAATTTATCTTTGTAAATTGCTGAAGTGTGGAAGTGTAACCCATTGCATTTAACACTGCTTTGTGCAACTATCTCATCTTCTGAACAAAACCCTTTCTGTCAGACTCTCCTCCTTTACCTCCTTTAATCCTTTGCAAACATAAAATTTTTGATTCACAGAAACTGAATCGCCAGTGTTGCTCTCCATCACCGAATGCCTGTTCTGCAAAATGCAGCAGTGTGAAGAAATTGCAAAGATAGGTCTTCAGTAATTAGCTTGGGTACCAGACGTGGCACAGCTGAGTTTGCTGGAAGCAGGAAAAACGAGTCCAGGCGGAGCGTCGCGCTATATTGCTTTGAGCACCTGAGCTACCCAAGTGTCTACACACACGGTGCTGCACAGTGGAAGGACTGGATAGCAAAGTGAATGTGAGCCCACTGCTTTCCTAAAGGCATGTCCCTACAAAGCAATCCACAAGTAGCAGCTGCAAACTCAGCTTAAATGCTTTCAAACGGTGACAGAAGCCCGCTGGTTCTCAGCAGCAGGCAGAAAATGCCTTGAAAGTGCCTAGAAAAGTGCCCACATTTGCTGCAGAGAGCTGCAACTGTGCAGGAAGAGTCCTAGAGACCCAAGCTAATGTACACACCATGGCTAGAAACAATTTATTTGATTACTGATGTAAAGATTCAGTGAAAGAAATCAATGTGAATGAGTCTCAGAGACATCACTGAACTGATGTCACTAAGAGCAAACGCAGTATCTGAGATATTCTTAAAATATGCTGGCTGCTTACCTACTCTAAGGCAGCTCACTATTAACAAGAGCCAGAAAACCATACATGTGTGGGGAGAAAAGGACAAGCAAGCCAGCAATGTGCTTTCATCTGATCAGGTAAAGATCACTTGTGACCTCTGTGAGCTCTGACTCCTTCCAACAGAGATAGAAAAGTGTACAAAAAAAAAATGAAGGCAAAGCAATGAGAGATTTTAGTTGACAGAAGTAGGGTCAATGCTCAGAGCAGAACAGGGACAGAAAAAAAAGATACTGAAAGGCAAGAGTCAAAGAGACATCAACATCTTGCATGGTGTAGACAAAGGCAAAAAAAAAGGTTGAGAACAAAAGACAAAAGGAGAATAAAGCTTGCCAGATGACACTTGTCTGGTTATGATATTTGAATAAACTGCAGACTGGTTAAGTTAGAGGAAAAGTTCACATAACAGGAACTGGTGACATTCCCTTGGCCAACACAGCATTTGTGCTTTATTTGCATTAAAATGACTGCAGATAACCATTGAGTCCTGAGCAGTTTTCACCATTTCCTATGCAACCTCTGCCAATACATCCCCAAATGGCAAGAATACTTGTATACATGAAACCCAGCCAGAAAGTTGATCATCACCAGAAAGAAGTAAGCCAGAAGTTGGAATCTGTATCCTAAAGCTTCAAACACACCCAGGAGGTGGCCGGGTGTTGACGGCAAAACTGGAAGCCAAATATGTTTGCTTCTGCAATTATGTATGTACTAGATGCCAATTTGCTTAGCAACTGCATTGCAATTTATGAAAGACCAATGAAGTACAAACAGTTTATGTGGGAGCAGAATGAGAACCTTGTGCTAACACACTCCTTGCCATCAGGAACCTCTGTAAGTACAGCAAAAGGCAAAACAAACCACTGAACCTCACGACTATGGTTCAAACCTGGGCCCTATCAGAAGTGACCAATAAGCAGAATACTTCAGTGCCACCTCAGTTTCTAATGAGATTTTTTCTTATTAGGTCAGTGAGACCCAGAGACTCAGAATAATGTTTTATCTTCCCACGTATTGGTCAGGCAGAGTGAGAAATACTGCTTGGGTGCCTTCAGTCTAGCTTATGAAACCATGCTATTAGGCAGAAAAATACAAAAGTTGTAAGGTTCCCATCCACAGATTTTCATCCACCAAGGACTGCAAGCAGCCTTTGCAATCAAATGATTTCTCAAAGCACAGACCCTTAAACTCGTTATTGACAACCTCCCCTCTGCTGGACTTACAGGCTGATCCAACCCCTACAAACCCACATAAGCCAACTGGCAAAGGAATCCCTACACTGATTACATGGCTATGGATTTTCTTTTTTCCCCTCAAGAAAAAAAATTATTGTTACTTCTGAGGATTACTAGCCTCAGAAATAAGGAGCTGAAGTCTTTAGCTTTCTAACACCCCTGAATGTAGACACTTATTCCTCTGAACATATTTCCTTAAACACTGTCATAGCCAGGCAGCCAGAACAAGAATGTAATGAACCCCTGTAGCATCAAGTCTGCACATCTACATTCCCTGGCTCTGCATATGTGCAAAGAGCTCTCCAACAATCCACTATCTTGATTTTACTGTCATTTTACAGATTTGAGGGCAAAAGCATTGAACAAGTACAGAACACTGCTTTTTACCCTCCAAGTAAATACACATAAGCCCACTTTTACTGACATTTAGAACAGGAAGACAGACATCAGTTTGTGGCCCCTTTCAGTGATGACTCACCACCAGTTACTGACCACATGATGTGAGAACCTGCTAATCTGATGGTGCTATTTCTTTCACCAGTCACCAGCCACAAGCAACAGCAGCAACTTGCTGACCTTGCAAGTTAAACATATTACAGGACTACAATTTGAAAAATATTTACTTCTACTGAGGCAACAGTGATGACTGACCTGTGGTGATCATTAATTGAGCCAAAACAAGGTCAATATATACCCTAAGTTCAATATACATACCTAAAGCTACAATTAATCTTGGTTCAGCCAGGGCCAGAAAATACCCCTCTGAGCTCTTTATTGACAGTTGTGTGTTGCAAGAGAGCTCTCTTTAAAATATCAGTTGTGTAAATTCTCTGAATTTCTTTAAATGGGCATAAAGTATAGTATCATTCACAGCTCTGTTTCTATTTTCTTTCCAAGTCTGTGTATGTGGTTACACTAACCAACACAACTGTACTGCCTGACTGTGTTGAGTCTGGTCCTCATGAATCAACAGCTAATTTTTTATTAATACATGTTACTGATGATACCAACATCATCAACCTCTATCTCAGTTACTGGATCTATAAATATTTATGCTTAGAGATAGTAATCTTTTACACTTTCAATCATCATCCCAAAGCACTCTACAAATTGCTTTTTTGTTAACCTTGGTAGGAAGCAAGTGAAGCTCAAAGTTAAATCAGTTATCTTGGGTCACAGAACAGGTCAGTCAAAGTCAATGTATTTCCCTATCCCAAGCCCTCACTTTTCCTTGCCACAAGACCATGCAGCAATCAAATGATGAAATGTAAAAGGTGAATAACGAGATGAGTAAGACAGCATAGATAACAAAGACTGAACTGACCCTCTGCCAACTTCTTCTGCCTATTTCCCTCCTGCCAGGAATGTTACAAAACATTAAAAAGCTGTGACCTGGACCATTCATGCTAATGCAGCAGACAAAGCTGGTTACAGCAATACTGAAAGCTTTCACAGAGGCTTGCTCTTTCACAGAAGCTCACCCTTGAGGTTGCTATTCTAGAAAGATGCAGATAGAGATGTACCTCTCAGGAAGATAAATCCAAATAAGGACAGTGGAAATAGAGATGCAGTAACACCCACTCTCCCAATATTTCCTTCAAAACCCAAATCATCAAATGCTCATTAGTTAGAAAATTTTGTATTTCTTCAAGTTCAGCATAACTTAGAGCAGCTTGGGAGGAACTTTCCAAGGTGAGTAGGAAATTTGTGACAAGGCTGCTTTGATGGAGGTGTTACACAGGGAGGCCTATGCAAAGTGCAGACCACCCTCACCTCAGCAGGTCTCCTACCAAGACAGAAGTATCCAGCACAGTGCTGCAATTTGCAGGAGTTTGAACTAAGGGCCATGTCAGCATGTTTTAGAGCTGGGGACTGATAACAGAAACCGCCAGAGCTCTGATACAGGCAAGCAGTGCTGCCTGATTCACAGCACGCCCTTGGAAGTCTACCTACACAACTTGTGAAGGAGAAGTCTTTCTTGCAAACTGTCAAAAAAGGCCAAGGACAGTCTGGGCATTCTCCTAAGTAATTCTGTGCTCTTGATGCAAAAGAAATCCTTACCAATAAAAAAAAAAAAAAAAAAAAAATGCCAGTGTCCTAACTGGATCCAAGTGTGTGAAATTTAATTTCCCTGAGGGCTGAGAGTGAAGATTGGGTAAGAAAAGTGGGACACGAATGGATTGGTTCATATGAAAACCTGAAATAGCCCTGGGCAGAAATATGGA
The DNA here is from genome assembly GCF_036417665.1 of Passer domesticus. NCBI lineage: Eukaryota > Metazoa > Chordata > Aves > Passeriformes > Passeridae > Passer > Passer domesticus. The sequence goes on from NC_087474.1 coordinate 115,898,745, forward strand.
AGGATTGTGAAATACCGTGTAAGAAGAATCCATCTTCATATGCAGGGAGTAACTCAAGATGGGAGATGTAGCAACACAAACAGATACTCCAAAAGGTTCTACAAAGTTATATACAAGGTTTTAAGTGAATTTTTCCCATTCTGTGGTGGGAATATAGGATGTGGCAATCCAATGCCATGGTGTTATGCAAATATTTGTACCAGATGACTTGGACAGACCTAATTAAAAGTTCAGATGCTTTGAACACACGAGATAGACAACACTGCTGATATTGCTGATATCAGAGATATCAGACAGCTGATGCTTGTATGATCAAAGTTCAACATCTTCCCATTCAGCTCCGATATTCAGCTGAGGTTGTCTTAGCCTGGTACACAATAACTTTTGGTAGATGCCATGCAGACAGCATTAAGGCTGAGAGATGTAGGAATGCTGACTCCAAGCAAAGGGTTCGAACCCGCTGCAAGATGATAATGCACTGGAAGGAGGGCAGGCTGCATGGGTTAAATATCAGAGCTAACCAGCCAGTGCTTCCTCTCCTCACAATCTTAAATCCTAACACCTCAACCTATTCTCCTCAAGCTTTTTTGTGACCACGTGGAACAATGGCACTGCATGTATGTGCCTGAGCTCTTGGGGGAAGAAAGGCTCCTTTAGCAGACCCACATCTTGGATCCTCCTTTCCTGGAATAGTTTTTTTTCCTGGGCTGTGAAAAAAACCCCTATTTTTAAAAAAATCTTTATTTTCAAAAACCAAGGAATTTTTAAAAAAAAAATTGTACACCCAAGTCTTTAAGAGATAGCTCTCTGTTACCAGATACCAACCTGAAGATCTGGTAACTTCAAGTAAACCAAAGGCTGTACAATCTGTGCAGGGGTGAATGCACCAAGGTCTACAGTCTCAGTGGAGAGAGCTACATAGAAGGACACCTATTCCCTCCTCAGGCTTTAAAAGAAAATTGCTATTTATTTCAACAGAGAGACCTCACATTAGTTCTTCTTGGTAGACAGGCTGATTCAAACTTAGGCTTCTTCCCAAAGCCTAAGTCTGGCAAATTGTATTACTGAGCTTCATGAGACCATGTTTGAGGCATGGTCTCACTGGTTTCTTGGGAGAACCTGAGGCCTGTTGATGAGCTAAAGTATTCATAGGGGATTTTCCTTGTGAAAACAATAGGTTCTCCCTAGTCTGGATTATAACCAGGCTCTTTGAAATTACATGCTGCTAGATTTTAAAATAACTTTGAGGGCTTTTTCAAGTATTATTTTAGTTTTGGAATTTATAATTCTAGGATTACTCAATTCAAACCATCTATTAGATAAGCTGCTTGTCTGTTGGATTGCTTCACCGAGTCAGCTTTTTCCCAAACACACATTGGTTCTGATTCTTTGGTTTCTTCAAGCACAAAAGCATTTGAGAGAAACCCACAATTGTCTTTCCAAAGCAAAGGGCAGGGATCCAGCAACAGTAGCAAGACACTTTTCCAGTCACACCAAGGTTTCTTTGGAGGAATGAATAGGTATCTGTCAGTAGGCATTTTACATGTCAAGGCACAAACCAGGCTGGGGAACCTAACAGAATTATAGAAAATGATCCCTTCAAGCTACAAGTCTTTACCTGATATCATTTAAGGAACTATTTTCTAAAGTACTTCTTCCAATTCGTACTCTACTGTCCAGGAAGAAGAAAACAGCGAGGTGCAAGATGAGGTGCTATTGGCTCCCAAAGGAGAAGGAAGAGTACACTTGCTCCAAAGCAAAGTATTCTATCAGAATAGGTCTCCCTCACACCAGCAAGTCAGAGTGACTCCAGAGCTGCTGGTTTGAATATCACCCTTTCAATCTCACAGAGAAAGATGACTCTGGTACCTGGCCCACAGATGAAAGGTTCATTTTAGGCTTCTGGCCCTTAGACTACATGTAATACGAGTCAGAAACCTAATGACTTTCGTGTCTCAACCTGTTACATGGTGGAGCCTGCAACTGATGCCTTGACTCATCCCTGGAGCACTGCTCTTTCAGGCAAGATAATCAAGACCTTATTTTTCATAGACAATACTTCATATAACAGTAAGTCTCAGGAGGTTTCAACGGGCCCAAAAATATCTATGAGACCTTCCTTAGTTTTGATATCATTCACACATGTGACATTGGCAGAAAAAGAAACATATAAGCAATGTTGACAAAAACCTTCTGCTAAAGTTGAGTAATGAAGTTAGAGTCTAGGTAGATATAAAACTGACCAGGGTCAAGCTCCAAGAAACTATTTGTATTAATGTCCAAATATTACTGGATAATTTTTACCTAGCACTCACTCTATATAAATATGCACAGACATATATACACACATATATACATACCAACCCTCCACTGGAAGAAAATCTCATGGCAAAATCTCAGACAAAACCCAAACAACTATATCAGGATTACTGGCATATTGCTTCATGCCATTGTCTTGACATTCAAACGAGTTTAATAATTGCTCTTTTGAAGCTGCTAATGTTTCAAAAAGTCTCTCAAGTTCTGGAAGTGGCTGGGAATTCCAGGTTCTAACAGCTACGCTGGAAATATTCACTCATCAAGAGGTTCAAAAGACACTGTCAGAACTGAAACACAAACACATGTCAGAACGACTTGAAACAGAATGACTATAACTCAGAGTTTGGGTTTTCTTTAAATTATGTTTGAAGAGCTTTTAAAATGTTTAATTTATTAAACTGGCTTTGATACTACAGGCATAGCTTTCACTTTCAAGTGCTACAATGGCTCAATTGAGCACAGAATATATTAAGCTTAAATTCCACTGCCACCAGACACATTTTTGAATGACGTTTTAGTGTTTCTTCACTTGAAGTAATATACTCTCTGTGAATTTGACATGAAAACAGAAGCAGCATCTTATTCTGCATACACAACAGTGTCAGACACCATCACTGCTCCAACTACCAAAAAACCCACGAAGTAATCACAGCTACTAGGAGCTGAACACAAGAAGCCTCTAAACAAAAAAAAAAAAAAAAAAAACACCCCAAAAGAACAGATTTGGTTTTCGAAGAACAGTTCAAGTTTTCCCAGACATTACTTCAATCTCTCCTGGCAGACCCAGGCTCTGGCATGGCTTCTTTAGCTCCCCTTCAGGAGGCTGTCACAAGGAAGGCCATGTGCTCGCTGTGTGTAGGGCTCCCTTCTCCAGCCCTGCAGGAGCACCACTTCAGCCCACCTCACTCCGTGAGCTGATGATGCAGGGGCAGCAGCATCAAGTGAAACCCAGGCTTTGAATGAAGCCACATCCCATGAAGCGGGCTTTGTGCTCTTTGAAAACTCAAGTCAGAGCTGTGGGATCAAGAAACTGAAAATCTCCCCCCTCAGACTGGAGAGAACACAACGGGAACACTGCTGTCCTCTAGAGCAGGACTGGACAGCAAAGGGCAAGGTAGATTTATACTGTGGACACAATGACTTCCTGCTCTGTCATAACCAACCCTTAGAGTTACATTACCACTGCACTGCTTGTCTGCCAGCCACCAGTAATGCCCACACACACTGCTAAACGCACTCTAGATTTCTTAGAGATGCACTCTTGTTCTAGCTAACTCTACAGGCACAGTTTGCTCACACATGCAGCAGTTCTCTCACTGCTTCATACCAGTGAGCTACCAGAGTCACAAATACTTCACTCAAAAGGTACATGAGAGTTAAGAGCCTAATTATTTGAAAAGTCCTAAGATTCTATAAAAAATATTCAGTTAATACTGTCTTAAGAGTTTATTTCATTCAAGCTTGCCTTTGCCTCAAGTGACACATCTGAGATGGTGTGTTGACAGCACAGGAGAGCGGTTACTGTTCCAAAAGAAACAAAACAAATACTCCAACACCCCCACCTTTGGGATTAAATGCAGTATCACTACAGTTTTTGAATGTAACAAACCACAGCATGGGTGCCCTGGCACAAACCCAGAATCCTAGGTAGTAGAAAATAAGTGCTCTTTTCTCTCAGCTTTGTTTTAGTGCACACGCATCAGGATTTGCAGAAGTGCCATTTGTCAGAAACACAGTGGAGCAGGGAAAGAAAAGTAAGTCTCTAACTGCCTACTAACAAAGAAAGCTAATTTAATTTTGAAACAAAAGCAGCTAAATTCATCATTCTGAGACAGCCCCAGGACGTCCAAGCACGAAAAGGAAGAAAAGGAGTTTGCCAAAGACATGCAGAAGAAGCTTTTTAAAGTTACCTGGAATCGGGATATTTTGTAAGCGTGGCCAAGCTGCTGGTATACATGTGCCCACCCACATCAATGTGAACTGGTGCGTTGGACTTTGTGAGCTGTGCTGGAGTGGGGATGCCTTGATTGTTCAATGGAGATGCAGGGGATCTAGTGATCAGAGGTCTTGACATATTGGGCCGACTGTCCTGTGGAAAGATAGACCTGGGTTAATGATCTCCTTAAAAACCTTACAGAAACCCCCAGTCTTGAATCAATAGCACTGTCTCGTAGCCTCAGATTATGACTTTTATCTTAGTAAAGCACAGACAAATATTCGGCAGTTTTTAAAACTAATCTTGCCCCGAGAGTTTGAAATGGCTACATTTTAAGTAAGTGGGGCAAAACGCACCGATGAAACCCACAAAGAAGAAATCACGTTCAAAAACAAGTTTTTCCTAAACACTATTCGCGACAGTCAACCCGTACCGACAAAAAGGGTCATTCTCATTTTTAAGAGCTGATGAAAGCACTAACAGAAAGAGATACAGACAAAAAGACTGAGAACAACATTTTCCTCAACTGAGACAACCCCAGGTAGACTTTCTGTTCCTTCCCAAGCCCTCCGTCCCTGCCGTACCACCAGAACAGGAATACAAACCCTCAACTCCTCCATCCTGCACACTCTTCTCTTGAATCCCCAATTCACATAGCACAGCAACAGAAGCACAAACACCTGGACTAGTCAACTGCTCATGGGCTGCAGACCACTGGACACCGGCAGCTTTTGAGAAAGACATTTTCCATTTAAAAGTTACACGTATGGCGCCAGCTGCCCCCGCGGGTGCGGTGTGCGCGGCTCCGGGCCCGGCGGCCGCGGGGCGCGGAGCGGCAGCCGGGGCTCCGCGGCCCGAACCGGCTCCGGGTCACGGCGGCCCGAACCTGCCCCGGGTCACGGCGGCCCGAACCGGCTCCGGGTCACGGCGGCCCGAACCAGCTCCCGGTCACGGCGGGCCGAACCGGCCCCGGGTCACGGCAGCCCGAACCGGCTCCCGGTCACGGCGGCCCGAACCGGCTCCCGGTCACGGCGGCAGCGCCGCAGCAGCAGCAGCGCGCAGAGAGCAGAGCGAGCAGCGGCCGCCTGCGCGCTGCGGGTGGGGCCGGGCAGGGCCGGGCAGGGCAGGGCAGGGCGGTGAGCCGGAGCCAGGAAGGCAGGCGGCAGGCAAAGTTGGGGATTGGAATAGAAACGCGCTCGAGAGCGGTTTTGAGGCAGCCCCGCTTTCGACTGAAGGACAGCTCCACGCGGGGTGGAATCTTATAGGGATGCCCTGAGAACTACAAGCCCTTGCAAATGACCGAGTTTTACATTTAAAAGGTAAGCAAAGCAGCGAGAAGTCAGATACACTTCATCACAAAACTCCCTTTGTTCTTTCAACACCGTCTTTCAGCTGCACAGAGTAATGGATTCCTTGTAAACATCTCCTCGGAGCCAGGCAGCAAACCTCAGCAAGGCATCAGAGAGAGTTACGGGACCAGCAAAGCCCGCCGCCGCCAAAAACCGCGTTTCTCCATTTTTCATGGCTGCTGAAGGGCTCCAATCACACATGAGCCAGGTAATCGTCTGGCTGAAATGATTTACAGGCCAACGTTGCACAATAAATCCGAGTAGTATGTAACAAAAGGCATCTATAAACCACAAGGTACTTGACTAATTTTCTTTCATACGCAAAAGCAAGCTTAGGTCTAATACTGATAAAAACTAAGGGAATGAAGAAAAACATCTAGTTTGGATGTTGGGGGGGAGGGAAGGGTTGGGTTTCTTCTCTTTCTTTATAAGCAGAAGTTAATATAAATCTGCAGAAATACCAGGCTTAATCACTACAATTGCTGGAGGAGATGCCTGCAGCGCAAAGAAGACAAGTCCAGACAAAATAAGGTACACACGCTATGCAAAACTAATGTCTGCTACAAATGCTATGTGGTACAACCACCACCCAAGATGCTACTGATCTGCAGAGCGGTATTTAGTAAAATAATGAAGAAAAAATTAAAAACAACAACTACAAAGGTGAAAGTAAGAAGTCGAGGACTGATACAAACTAGGGGTGGGGGGAGCATGTGTTGGACGATTGGCAGGAAGAAAGCAGCAGGTCTGAGGAACACATTTCAGTGCTTAAAAGCAGACAGTTTGGCAAAAATAGAGATAAAATTATCAGTGAATGTTGAGACTAAAACGACAAATAAATTCTGCAACTTGTACGAGACAGACACCAGCAGGTCCCTTCACAGGATCCTCTCTGGCAGAAAAAACATAGCTCCCTTGCAATTTAGCACAGTGCAGCACCACCGAGTCTGTCACAGTTTTTCAATTGGACACATTCTCCTGTATACCATGCCTGGGGCTGCTCGAGAGAAAATGAACAGATTTGCAGGGTTAATATTGTAGTTAGGCTGGAACCTCATTCAGCGTAGCTGTGATAGCACTGGCTGCACAAAACAGTAGAAGAATGTGTAGTATAAACATCACTGCCAGGATGGGAGATAGGTTGAGGACCGTGGGCATTTTAAAAGGCAAAAGAACCCACAAAGCATAAGAAAAGGGAACCAGTTTCCAAACCCAAGTCATAACCAAGCTGCCATTTACACAGTTTACCTATTAAAACTCCCAAGAAATAAAAATACTTTATAGTAAAACCTTTTGCTCTTTTATTTCACCCTCCTCCTTGTCAACGTTTCCTCTTCAAGCTACTTGTGTTTACTGTGTCTCATGAAACAAAGTCCTTCTTCTCAGTGGCTGATATTAAGCACAATAATGCTAACCTTGCTCCAGTCTCAGCCCACAAAGCACATTTCCCTGCATAAAAACAGTTCAGTACCATTTTGGAAATTAAACAATTGTATTTCTACTGCAGTTGCCCCAGAGAAACTAAAGCAAAAATGGGATTCAGAGAAGCAAGTCCATAAAAAAATCCCATTTTTTTTTTAATGTGGCACAGCTCAATAGCACCGTCAGAGCACAGAAGATCACCATGCAATGGGTACAACATTTAACAGATCAGAGTTATGTAACTGCATTAGTTAAATCACTGTATTGTTCAGCTATGGAAAGGACAACACAGGAGCAAAGAGTCTCTGAAGAAATACATGGCTTGCATTGGATTACAGCAAACGTGGAAGTGAACAAGCTTTGGTAAAAAGTAATTAAAACAAGGCACTGCTGGTAAGCTAAGCTTCCACCACCTAATGTGATTACAAATACAATTCCTTAGCAAGAATAACAGGTGGAGAGAAGGGAGTCAGAGAAACTAAACTCAATGGGCTCCAGCAAGCTATCTGCAACAGCTGACAACAAAAAGTCCTTGAGATGCTTTTCTTGGTGTCAGGCAGGTGAGACATGAACCCAGGAACGGGTTCAGAGCTCAGCCACGGCTGTTCCCACACAGGAGATCACAGAGGTTGTTGTCTGCCTTGGGAACTGCATCAGCTTTGTTCATGAGTGGGCACAAAGCATGGCCACCACCTGCACGGGCTGGATGGGCAGTGACCCTCCTGACCTGTCAACAGTCTGACCCCTCATAGTTTTCCTTCTCAAACATTTTATTATTTATCCTACAAAAAAAAAAAAAAAAAGAACAGAAAACAGTTTTATAGCAGTTCCATGAACCAAAACACTTCCAATACCCTGTAAAGCATTTATCATTATTAATATCCAGATGATTCCCCTCTGCCTCCAACAACTTTTCATAAAAATTAGTTCTCACTTTCACTCAGATTGAGTGTATGACTGAAACTACGTAATCAAAAGTGCCAAAATCTGTGTGCTAGGCAGGCTGATGGCAATTACGTTGTCTAAAGCTTTTCAGTTTTGGTTTAGCACACAAAAGCACTGCTCTTAGAGCAGTTTGGGGCTCCTCCACTTCCTTGCTGATATTTGAAGGAGTCTTTCCACAACAAGCAGCTCACAGGCACGGGTCTTTAGAGTATATCTGAACCTGCTTCACATTTTCTGCTCAAGGCAAACCCTCCTCTAGGCTCAACAAAAGCAAAAGCAGTCCTGCCTTAACTGCTCCTCCTGGGATTTACAAAAATCTGTATAATTTAGAAGCCTTCTTACCAAAGGGGGCCAAGGATCATGGAGAAGAGCTTACAAATCCCTTCTCCTCTCCCTGCCTTTTCTTCTATACCATCTTCTCCCCAAGTCCTCTCAGAAACATTGTTAAAGAATAAGCCTTTACACCTGGGTTGAAAAAAACCACAGTAGCTGCAGGGCTGAGATGTGCACTCGTGCAACTGGTCTGCCAAATGACACTAACATAGGAACCATGTCAATGTTCTGGTAGCAAGTGGAAGGAATAGGAGATATCTGAAGAACATGAGTCATTACAATGTGCTAAGTGTACAAAAATCAAAGACATGGGAGGCTTACTCCTCCCCTCAAAATATTAGCACTGGTGTCCTATTTACACTCCGTGGTCTTGAGTAAAGTCATCCTGGTTCCCTTCTTAAGACAGAAACCTTGACAAAAACCATGCCACATCAAGACAACCCAAGCTCAGGCACAGAAGGACCGCCATTCAAGTACAAACTGTCTGCTTGACTCACTGGACTGTGAGGATCATTTTAGTTTGCAGGTCAAGACACCGCTGGCTGGAATTATTTTAGCCAATGTCTTCCCTGTAAGCCAGCCCAGTTCAACCAGAAGTGTATGTGCTACTCAGTAGCACATATATTCCCCATCAAAGCCCCAGCAATTATTTCTGCTGAGAAACTCAAATTTACACATTTCTAACTCCCTTGGATTTTTTGGGGAGGATGAGGGCAAGCTTGTCTCATCTGTTCTAGACATTAGAATGAATAATCATGCAGTAGTTTATTCTAACGTATCAAGTCAGTCTGTGTTCATTATCCTTTCTTCACAACAGAGACACATGAGACAGATACTTCTCCTCACAAAAGCTTGGTGCCCGGGAACAACTGCAAACAGCAGTTAACACATCCACATCAGCCACCTCCAGCAGAAGAGTCTGAACACATATATCCCACTGTATGGGGAATGAATCCAAGCAGCAAACAAACTTCACAAGCTGGTGTCAAATCCCTTCTCCTCCAGTACAGAGCAGAAATCACTCAAGTGTCAGGGACATGTGTGTGCCTGCACTCTGAAATAAACAGCAGGCTGATGCTCCGGGTTGCTTGTGGGATGGGGGAAAGTGCAGCTCGAGAACCTCATCCAAACCAGGAACATTAGGACTGCTCTTGGATTTGGCTCCTGCACAAGTGTCACCATTTTGAAGATGCACTTTTTCAAAACAAACATTTCATTAAAGATTAAAAAAATAATCATCATCAGGTCTCACCACAATGCTTAGACAAGTATCCCCCCCTTTTTTTGAATTCAGCAAAAAGAGTTGCCACAACAAAGAGGCTGGAGAAAGCATTTATTCAACATAAACAATATCAGTATAGTACAAACAGCACTTCTGGAAGGTGTAGCAAGCAGGCAGAGATACAAAGCTACGTGTCCAAGAAACCCAGGAGCTTATCTTGCTGGAAAGGGAAAATCCCACCCTGGGTACCTCTATGGGCTGGTGATGTCCTCACAACAAATTCTCTGGCTGTGGCTCTGGTACTCAGCATCTACAGATGACACCAAACTGGGCTGGTCCCTCAGACACAGCCCTGCAAGGTGGTCAAAGATGACCATGTGCATCACACAGAGCATGCAAACTGCATTCTGATCTCAAAGTGTTCGTGCCATCATGGTGCTTTCTCTTCACCTTCATTATGAAGAGCCCAGAAGCACAAAGAAATTGCTCAGATCTTTGTCAAAAAGTCTTTACATGTAAGCACATCCATCCTTTTCTTCTGCTTCTTCACCCTGACACCAATGGTCAGTAGCTCCCTGAGGACATGGTTGGGCTTTACTGCTGCCACTGGGTCTGCAAAACAAAGAAACAGCCCATTGTTTTCCCCAGCAAAAATATGCCGATTGCACTGTCATGTTTTGCCTTTCATCAATATAATACAACTGCCCTTTCTCTCACAGCTGCAAGGTTTAGGATTGCTGACTCTGAACATTAGGAATTATGTTTATAAGGCAGAAGTGCAGAACAATTGTGTTTGAGCGTCACACGAGAAATAGGCCCAAAACACAATCAGCTGCAATTCAATGCCACAGTAAGCCAAGACACTGCTGAGACTCAATAGCAATACTAGATTTATTATTCTGAATCTCTAAAGCTTCATTTTAAACCCTGAATGTCTGTCAATATACAACAGAAGGTCAAATTATCCTATGCAAGACTGTCAAATACAATGGAGAGCTTGAAAAGCAGGAAGGTTTTCTGTATATGCTGAGCCACTGAACTGCAGAAGATCGACTATGCCAAGCAGCTGCTCACTCCTCACACCACAAGTGCCATGCTTGGGGCACTCAGTATTATTTGCAGAAATACATGCAGCAATGCATTTTAGAAAGGTGGGTGTCACAAGGCCACCTGAGAGAGGGGACAGAGATACCCAGAAGGATCCCTCATACCCAGAGTGTAGGGTATAGTTCATTGTGAAACAAAAACCTTGGCTGAAACTCTTTCCTGAAGGTGTCAGGAACAGTACTGGGCTGTCCTCTCTGTATCCTGAAATAGTCCAAATGCAGATCAAGCCTACAAAGGTGATAAATGCACCTCTGGTCACACCAGAGTAGTTACAGCAGTGATGACTGGAGCACTTACCTGACGGGACAATTTTAACTGGTACATTCTCCTTGTCCCAGTGGAGAATGTGGGAGTGGAGAGCTGATCTGGCCCCTCAAGACAGGGGTCCCTTACAGCACATCCCAAATTCTGGCTGCTTTCAGCCTTCTCCTCCTTGAGATGCTGGCACTGCAGAGCACATACACACGCTAAGTGCTGCAAGCACTGGAGAGACGAGGTGGCATTTCCTTGGGAAAATGAGCCTTGCTGGGATTTCAGAGCTGACCAGGACCTAGAATAAATGACACAGGTGCAGAGAACCAAAGGCAAGGCAAGGGGCTGAAGGAAGTGAGGTATTTGTTTGTGCTGGCTGGAGAAAGCTGCCTACCTGGAGATGCAGGACAGTTAAAAACCACCCTTGGACAAGAGCTTGGAGGCACCTTGATAATTCCAGAGCCCAGGAGCCAAGTCTATAGCACACAACTAGCTTGAGCAGAACAGCTCTAACCAGACTTGCATCAGAAACTTGTCATTAAGCCCTTAAGAAAAATCTTTAAGTGGACAAGAAGAATTCATGGATAATGGCAGAAGTCAAATGAGGGCCTGTGCTTACAGCAGTACAGCAGTAAAGGTGAGTCCAAAAACCTGGCAAAGTTTACAGAGACAGGATGTATCTTCTCAAGTGCTTATAAAGTTCTCTGAAAACCTCCCTAAGCCTCGAAACTGCAGACAAAAGTTTAATACCTCCCTCAAAATATTTTATAAGTTTGCACTCTTTATGGAAGATTAACTCAGCCCCTTGCTTGTTTGAGTGAGCAGTGCTGAGGTCAGCCCAAATGCTGTCATTTATTACATCCCTGTTCTTCTGCACTGCCTACCCATTTCTTCCTTGGGTCAAGCAAATCCTTCTGCTGGAGGTGGCTGATGTGCACACTTGCTGTGCTTGGGTCAAGTGAGTGGCAGACATGGACAGCACAGAATCTGACTGAAGCCCCTAACACAAGCAGGATCTTTGGAATAGATCCAACCCACTGTATTATAAAAAAACCCAACCAAACTTGGGGGTCCAGCCCAGATTCACTACCCCCAAACACAAACACTCTGGTTTTCACCATGGAAGGAGAACTTCTACAGTCTTTAGAGGTGCCAATTCAATTCTCACTCAGCAAAAGCACCCATTTAATTTACAAGCAAAACCGGATTTGAAAGCTGCTCCCAGTTAGTGCACAGCACACCACTGCCCACCTGACACTCTAATCACAGGGTGTTCACCCCAGCAGGCAAAAACGTCCCCTAACCATGCTGGAGGACACGGTGTTTAGATGCAGGAGGACATGGGACCAAAGGTAACACACCTGCCATGATGCTGCTAAGGGTGTCCTATGATAGGGGCAGACTGGAGAGCTGGCATTTCAGGCCACTTGCTCCACCAATGGCTTGTCTGTTCTGCACCAGCATCTACTCAAATTGGCAATGAAACCGATTTAGCAGTGACCAAACAAAAGTGTAACTCCCCAGCCTGAACTGGCCATGACCAGTTCAAAATATTTCATGAGGTACACAGTGCAGTGCTTCAGTCACCTTCACTCAAACTTCTTTATCCTCACTTGCAAAAGAGGACAAGTATCCCATCAGATACTGCAGAAACAAGACAGTAAGCACGAAGTGCTCCCTTGGTCTGAGCACGAAACAACTGCAGCCATAATGGACACTTTAAAAAAAAAAAAAAAAAAAAAAAAAAGAAAAAAAAAAAAAAAGAGGAAACACTATTAGAAGATGAGCAGTCCCTGGGAAAGGCTTCCAGGTCTGAAGAGCCTTCAGCAGCCTGGCAGCCCTGCCCACAACACTACAGCTTCATACTGAAGTCTTTGCTTCTGCTGCCCTGAGGACAGTTTCATTTACTTTCCTTTAAACCTGGAAAATAGGTCGCTTTTCTTCTTGTACCTCTATCAAACCTCAGGTAGCAAAGAAAACGTGAATTTACTTGCACTTCATAGGAAAGCAAGCACACACAGAGGGAGTTTCACCTTTTGCAAAGGGCAGACATGACAGAGTACTTCCCCACCATACAAGGCTTCACTCGTTCCAGTGAGAAGCATGGATCCAAATATCTTGGACCACTTCATCCCTGCTGCAAGGGGTTTGGCATGCCACCTACTTTGCAGACAGCATACCTAAGTGCTCTGGGGCTCCATTCAGAGTCTACACCTCCTCCCTGAAAGAGGCAGCCACTCAGTCAGCTCTCCCCAGTCCCAGGGAATAGCCCAGCACAGAGCAGCCCTCCCACTGCCTCTGTGAGGGATGCAGCATCGGCCAGCTCATCTCCTGCGCCAGTGAAGGCAGGAATGTGACAGCCACCTTCACCACACATACATGGGGTTTGGACCAGGAACAGCTATGGGAACGAACAGGGGAACTTTGAACACTGCAATCCATCTTTCAACTGTTCCCAAGGAGACTACTTGTAGGTTGAGATTTATTAATAATGTAATTTTTGGTCAGACTTCTCACTCAAGTGCTGTTGCCTTTATCCACTTCTAGCAGGCACTCTACACATATTTTGCAAGAGTCTTCACATACGGATAAGGGAAAAACAACAACAAACACTCCCTCCTGGGTTTAGAAGGAAAGGACTTCTCTTTGCCAGAACCATGCTGGTATATTTGAATGCAAAGTCAAACAAATCCTTACAATTGGTGTCAAGATTTAAGTGGGAAAGAAACCAAGTGGTTACATCTTTTTGGACCAAATTTGCAATCTGTCCAATAATCTTCTGGTGAGAAGTAACACTAAAAAACAAGCATTGTTAAAATCTGTTTTGTTTGCAAGGTAAGATCCTATCAGCAGTACATGAATAAAGATTAATGTCTCGAATTGCAGTTGTATCTGAAGATTTCAAAGACCCATAAAAACGTATACTTCAGTGGGATAACTGGAAGATTGTCATGAATTGTCAGAATTTGAGAAATGGGTTTTTCTTCTTTAGATTTGACTCACAAACCGAACAAAAAGAAGCCTGTGCTGCCTTATTTGAAGTCAGTTTACACTCCAGTTTGAATAGCACCTGCCCTTGGGTATGTTCCAGAAGAACATCTACCTTTCCACAAAGGGAGGCTAACACCCATTGTAAAACTTCCAGAGGCACATTAGATGTCTGTTCTCCCCCCAGCAATTTCACCCTTAGAAGTAGAAGGAACGCTGCCAGTTACAGCCTGTGCTGAGGAAACATGAGTTATAATTTTACCCTGGGAAAATTGCTGAACTGGGAGCTTCTGGTGTGGCATAGGTCTTGCCTTCGCAATCCAATGGTTCTTTTGATTCAGAGAGGCTTTGAAAGGGTGGTGATGAAAAACATAGCCTCTCCCTTTGAATCAGCCAGCTGCCTGCTTTCCTTTGCACTTTTAAATTTGGTTTATTAATTTGCCTAGGAGCAGAAAGAAATAGCACTGACCCATCTAGAGAAGATATCTACTTCAGACCCAACATGAAAACAAAAAAACACCCCCACTTGTGGACAATCTGAAGAATTTTGTATCTAGAATCACCTTCACCACGCTTAAGAAAAATACAAGAAAGTCTTTACTAGGTCTCCTGGCCATATTAAGAGGAAAAAGGTAAGGGACAAATAGAAGGATCTGATAAAAGCACATCTTTGAAACATTGTAAGACACAAGCGCTCTAAGCACTCTCCAGATGTTTCTTGAAGCAACCAATAATAAAATATTCTCAGCTGGAATTGCAATTTTGAAGACATTGAGTCCATTTGGTAATTACGACAGTAGTCAGTAAAACAGTCAGCTTCATCTATAACCTGACTACAGGAAAAAGGCATGAAAGTGCTTTGAAGCCACACATTTGTAATTATCTAAGTTATGATAAAGATGTAAACAGAGCCACAATTTTGAAAGTCACAGCTCAGTCTCATAGAGAATTAGAAATAGGGTGTGAAATTGTAATATTAAATTATACATTCCTCACTCTGGGATAAATGAAACACCATGAGCAAAAAACCCTGACCTTCAGGACCCCTGTGTCACTCAGTTTTCTTTCTTTCTTTCTCATCTATTCCCCTTCCAACAAGTCTCTGAAGCTGAACTTAGCAAAGCAACGTCCCAGTTTCACTAAAATGATAATTTATCAAAACCCCACTAGAGGGACAGAGACTGCCAAGAGGGAGAACAGTGCAAGGAAAGGGTAAGAGTTGAACTTACTGAGATGACAGGCTTTTTGGAAATTCTTGTCAAGACGGACTGCAATAGGGAGCATTTACCCTCCTCTCCTATGCATTTCCAGGGCTAGCTGGGAATTTTTCCTCTCCTTTTGTAACTCCCATTAAAATTATCAGCCTACAGATTTCATAACAAGCAGGAGAACGAAAAAACCCAAACATTATCGTGAGAGAAATCGTATTATGATTAACTATTTCAAAATGCCTGTGGGTTACTTAACACCTTGGGACAGGCAGCATAACACCACAAGGGTGTCACTGCATGGGGACAGGAAACAGCCCTCTGCTAAAAATATGCACAAGGCAGCACACAGCAATGGGGGCCTCTTCCCAGAGCTCTGGGAATGGGCTATGCATGTGGCACATGAAACCTGCACTCAAACCCACTGGTGACCCAGACAGTTCTCTACCCCTGCCCTACTCCAAAGTCTGTCCACCTTTGGATTTTAAATCCCTTAAAGAAGCAGGTATGGTTTTGGGTGGCTGGTAGGAAGATGCTGAAGTCCCAAACAAATCTAAATACAGCTGTGAGTAAATTCAAAAGGCTCCTTCAATGCAGTATCACATGAAGGTTTTTTATTTCACTTTGCCTCTTTTCTGGTGTTTGGAGTTTTCTTAAATGCTGGAAATGTATTCAGGGAGGAACAGAGAAAGTCATATGCCCAGCATTCCCTATGAGGGTCGAGCAGCAATTCTGTTTTGTTAGTGTGAAGGGCAGGATTCAAGGAAAGAACACAGGAGTCTGCTCTGGCAGGCAGAAAGAGTGCTTGGCAAGACAACGACCATATGGCACATGAACAAAGCATATTTTAGATCTGGTTCATTTGATTCCATTATATGTAAAAGATACTCTAAGATCCATGGCTAAGAAATACAATTTTGGTTTTGTTTTCAGACCTGTAGGGATTTCCCCAAGTAGTCCTTGTAGCTTATATGATAAAAACATCCATTTGGCAGCTAATTTTAGCATTTTTTACCCTCAGGGGTGATTAACCCCGGATCTATATAACCCTGTGCTATATGCTAACAGCAGCCATCATTGCCTCTGCCAACCTCATGAAGCAGCAATCCACTATTTAGTTGTGGACAAACAGTCTCTGCTAAATAGCTCAGCAAACTCTTAATTTTATATTAAAAAGCTTTTACTTGATCTAACACCAAATCAGACCATGCATACAACCTCAGAAGAATAGATGAAAACTACCTTATATACAATATGCACTCCTTTGGATGGCATAGCCTGCTTCTAAGTTTGTGGTAATATTTTTCTGGTCATTACTAAAACACAAAACACCAGTGGTTGGGCAACAAAAGGACCCAAAATGTTTAAAGAAGCAGCAAAATTCATGCCTGTCAATCAAAGATAAATGCCTGTCTCACTTTCTCTAGCTACTAGCTGTTATTGCCTCTAATGTACAAGACATGTCAATAAAACTGAAAATAAAAACACACTGACATACACCAATAGTCACCCTATCTATCTAAGTCATTGCACAGAGAAGAATCACATCCTTAGATGATTCCAAGGGACAGCTCAAACTTAAACCAGCAAACAGCAGCTTCATCAAGAAAACAAAAGATAACCATAATAAAGGTACATTATTTTCAAAACACACAGAAGTTAAGTGAGACAGCTCTGGACATGGGCTGTCACTGCCACAGCTGGACCAGCCACAAGGGGCAACAGGCATTTGGCTATGAATAAATGTCTCTTCTTCAGGCTGCCCTGTAACGGGGCTCTCGGGGAGCTGGCAGTGGCCACAAGGCTCAGCTCAGCTCACTCAAACTGCTGTTGGGGCAGTAAGCTTTAGATGAACTTACCCTCATCCAGAATAATTCTTGAAGAAATCTTTTTTTGGGTTTGTGGGGAAGCAGGGGAAGGCTTCATTTAACCAAAGCCAGAGGAAAGAGACTCACTGAATATCTTGAGTGGTAATAACCAGTAAGACCATGCTGCTCAGGGGCCTCTCTAGGCCCAAACAGAGGTTTGAACCTATCTTCTACAATACAGGAAAAACAACTTTAAAGAAGGATAAAGACTACAAGATTGAGGACAAAAAATATTTAGAAAAAAATCATTAAAAGATCAATTTTGAGTATCATAAGCATGAAAAGGGTCAGGTTCAGAAAATCATCAACTACGATGAAATAATTTTTTTAAACCGTATGCAAGAAACCCACCACATTCCAATAGGGACCTGAAAAATGGAAGAAACATTCACAAGAGGAAAGACTGACAGCTAAAGGAAAAATTGTATATGGCAACACATCCAGAGTCTTTAAAAAACCAATCTCAGATAAAGTGTGGGAGGTAACTGTGAAGGATTTTGTCTGGAACCAGGTAAATTTGAGGGAAACATCAGGAAGGCCTTACAGCTTGTGTCTCACTTCACGCTTGCCTCCCTCTCAGGAGCAGTGGAAGAAACCATCAGCTCTCTCCCTGGTGTGGAAAAGGAGGAAAGCAGAGGCTGAAGCACTAGCTTTCCTGAAAAGGGCAAGGACAGAGTGCAACAGAGACACCAAAGAATCCCCTTTCGAAACAACAAATCCTTGCAAGGAAAAGGAAAGACCAGATAGAAGAAGGAGAAGACATTAAATTGCTAAGAGTGGGGGAAAAAAAATTAAAGCAAACTCCCCCAAATGCCAAACATTTCAGTTCATAGGTCTCTCCTCCAGAAAAAATATTTGAGAAGCCTGGCTTCAAGAACAGAAGATTTGTAATGCCAGAAATAAAGGAGCATTTGAAACAAAAAGGAAGAGTTTTAGCAGTCTTGCAGTGATCACCCAGTAGAGCATAAGAGAACTTCAGTAACAATCCCAAAGTCGTAGATTGTCTTAGCTATCTTCCATCCCATTACAAATACAGTGAACTACACACTTGATTTCTGATGAACACCATCTTCGAGTTGAAGAACCAAAAGGGAATAGCTTGGGGAGAGGTTTACCTGTGTGGAAAGGAGCTAGAGTGGAAGGATGAATGGCTAGATTTTGTTTTTCAGCAGAAAAAACAGACCCTGTGATTTCCACCCACACTGCCTTGCACAACGCACAGAACTTCAATCCAGAAATCAACAATGGGTGAGGGTATGTGTGTGCCTTATTCCACACGTTTGAAAAGCAGCATGGAATGAGGTGTGGCAAGTGGAATTCCTAACTCCAGCCCTGGCCAGGAAAGATGGCTGGATGCCAACCACACCATGAAGGTCTTGTCATCTAAAATTCAACTAAGTCCTGAGGTGCCCAACACTTTCTCACACTGAGGTGTGCCACAGACACAGAAAGAATTTTATCAGACTCACAGGGTTTGATGGCCACATGAGTCTTGCCTGCCACATGCTTGCTTCAACAAAACCTCTTAACCCATCTCACAGTGATGAGTCCTACAAAGTGCTCAGCATCAAGTAGCTCCATCGAGAATAACACGCTCCTGCCAACAGCAGCCTGACTTGACCAGAAGCAAGTCTGGAAGTTTCTATGATGCTGACACTGTGGAATCCAGTAATAAGGATGGAGGTTCACCTCGTCAGGGCACAGTGAAGCAAGCCAGGAGGTTCATCTAGGACTAAGAAACCCAGGAGAAAATGTGAATGCATGGCTGAGCTTAAGCAGTAGCAGTTACATTATAAATGGTTTTAAACACAACAAAGGAATGGAAGATAAGCAGACAAACTCTAATACTCATATGCAAATTAGAATCAATGAAGATGATTGATTTTTAGAAAGGTTCTAATGATACAATGCCAAATAATTCTTCCCACTTGCAGCCTGGCACCATTTAGTGTATATTTAACTTTAAAAAAGAAAAACTGAGTATGATTTTTTCTTCTCCCTCTTTTTCCATACTGACGCTTGTTTGCATTACATCTATTTTGAGCTAAATTAAATAGGAGAAGCAGAGTTTTGATTCAGTAGTAGCAATAAATGGGGTTAGCCTGGCATTGATCTGTGTAAAGGGGCCAAAGCTAGGACTGCCAGAAGCAAAACATGGTCAGTGAACTCTACAGCACAAAGAGTGACCCTGCAGCTGAATTCCTAGCCCTGATTACAACAGAAAGAGACTTGCTTTCCTGAACAAAGAGTATTTCAGGCAGCAGATTAGCAAGAGAAAGTCTACTTGCAATGGCAGTCAGAGGAAACTGACCAAAATTAAGAACCACAGCAGACTGGAAGATTTAAAAAAGCCTCTGAACAGTCCAAAACAAATGCCTGCCTTACTCCGTGTTTCTTGTATACCATCATCAAGTCCAAATGCTGAAGAAACAATATTTTTCTTTTGCATCTCAGTTAAATAGCTTTAAGTTAGTAAAGTGTGCAGCAGGGAAGATGAGCCAAAATCTTGTTAAGGATAGCATGCCAAAAAAGTTCCCTTGAAGACTAAGAACATTTATCTTGCAGCACTACAGAAAGGGCAATCACATTTACTCTAAGAGGAAAGGCCCTTTTTATAAATCACGCTTTAAATTCAGCCAGCAAATTTGTACAGAAGGAGAATTTCACAATCCTTAGGAAACACGGATCAAATTTACTCGCTCTCAGGGTGTTTGAGCTGTTGTGCAACGCAGAACAGGGAGAGCACAGCAGTAAATCTGGCCTCATGACTACCAAGTTTAATCACAGTGTATCTACGATGGAGAACAAAGTGCCTCTTATTCCCACTGCACTGGGATCCCACCAGACCTCAAGCCAAGCAGGGTCGGTTCAGGCCAGCTTTTGGCTAGAGGCTGGCAGAGCACTTCAATCAGCCATTCCGAGGTTGAAGCAAGCTCACGTCTCACTTCCAGCGAGGCCAACTCACACAGGAGAAGCACACAAGGTGTTGGGTACACAGTCATCCCTAGCAGCACCTTCAGCCACTGCTCCCAATGCTTCGGCAGGTCCTCTGGCTATTCACAGGTCCTGCACACAGTGAGAAGCTGGCAAGAAGCACAGCCCTGCAAAGTGATCCAAGGCTGCTGAGCAGCAATGTTTCTTTTATCCTCATTTTTTAACCCAGGACATTTGGGTGGCATGGTGCAGTATGCCCAGAGCTCACCCGTGCTGGAAATCCTGAGGCAGGGCTGATGCCCAGCAGCGCAGCCCAACTCCTCACGCTGGCTTCACCAGCAGCAGTGGGGATCTCAGCCCCCAGAGAGTGAGAGAAACAGAGGAGCACTCATTATCACTGCCTTGTCTTTCAACCTATTTCTTTTCCATATTTGAGCATTTCCTTAAAAACAAGGATCATGAAACATTGAGCCATGTCAAATCCTTATGTACAAGCTATTAAGGATCTTCAGCCCATTTTCCCTGCACAAAGTCCCATATGCAATTTTTGCTTGCTTCTTTACCAAGCAGAAAGAGGCAAGGTGGAGACCCACAGAGGAAAGGGAGGAAGGTTTAAAGAGTCTGTTGGCATACTGACAGCCTGCAAAAAATTAAGTCAGAAATCTGCAAGACAGCACCTTGGTTTTTTTAATGCTGCTTGTTTGGTTTGCCACTTTTATTAGGGGTTGATTACATCCCTCTCTGGAGTTTTGCGGTGGCTGCAATGTCAGAGTGTGGGACGTGGTTGTCATGACTGGGAACTTGCTGACTGATTTACAAGAACATACAAAGCCACATAACCAGAAGATTTTTATTATTCACTCATGTTCTGAATGTTCCTTTCACCTTTCATTGAATAAATCTTGAGAAAGCCAAGATTTATTTCTGGTTTTAAATTCAGCTTCCCTTTTGCAGAAGGGTGTCTAAGCATAATATACCTTTGCTATGGAAAAATCACCCCACAATATCCCTCTGAACAGCTCGAGGTCAATATACCTACATTGGTAACAGCATCTTAAAATTAAGTTGTCATGTTAACTGTTTAGTGGGCAGCGAGCCATCTCAAATAGATCAGTTCATAATTAAAAGTGGCAATTATTGTAAATTATACTCTTCATAAGAGCAGCTACCTAAGCTTTAAATATGTTATGATACCTCCCTGACCATTCCCTTTAAATGAGGATAGCTGAGGGCTCAGGCATCATCATGCAGCAAATAGCTGCGCAATTTCGGACAACTCTTTTTTAACCACTCCTCTCCCCAGGGCTACCACCCCCATAGCACAGCTGGCAAAACAGACTACATGCCCCTGCCTCCTCTATTCCAGTTCACAGAACAAACATGGCAACTCAATTTACCAGTGACAGTGACAGCACCCAAAAAATACTAATCCCTTGACCGGGAGGTTTGTTGTAGCTGCTGAAGTGCAGGCACACGATTCCTTTTGCTGACTCCACAAGGGAGCAAAAGCCTTCCACAAAGGAGGAGGGCAGCCGAGGGCAGCAACATCAAGCTAAGATTTGCCAGGGCTTGTCTGTCAGAGGACAAAGTTTTGCATTTTAACCACTTTTGGCACATTCCACATTCGGTATTTTCAGGAGCTTTCTAGGATGTTTATGAAACAACTGCAGGGTAGGCAAGTAAATTGATGGCGGCACAAAGAATGCCTTCCCACATTCTTCTCCCATGCTCCTACCATTGAAGTAAATGAAGATGTAGTTTATGTTTCTGTAATTACAGTTTGTTAAAAGGAGAACAGGTTGTTAAGTTATGGTAAGGAGCCCATGAGCCTGTCCTCTGCTTTGAATACCACAGTAATGAAGATTTTACTCAATAAAAAGACCAGTCAAAACATTACTCAGAGAGGATCTACACTCTGATGCCATCCAGCAAAATCTGCACCAGTCACATTAATCAAACCAATTGGAAATTGTTCTTATGAGAGCTATTTTAACATAAGTCAACACTGTCAAGTTTCAGTCATCTAATATTTACTGAAAGGATACTGCTACACATTTGCTCTATGACATTTCTGTACCATACGTCATCAGCTGTTTCCTTTTAATCCTGCATTTCCCCCATTAAATACTTACAGCATTTATACAGCCTCGTAAAACTCCAGTACAAAAGAATAAGCCACCAGAACTTTTCCCCATACATTACTTACCAACTTAACTATGTAACACAATGTGAAAGGTTTATGCACACCAGCTGGATCTCATTACAGCTAAGTTTCTGTCTTTTAAAGTGTACTTTATTATCTGGAATATTGAAGTCCCTTAGAATTTCACTTAAAAATACTAAGCAGACATACAACTCTCTACTGCAGGATGCTAACTCAGTAAATAGGTTCACAAATCAAACCTGTGGACACTACTTTCTGGAGTTTAAAATGCATCAGGTTCAATTCAAATATCTGAAACCAAATGAACAAACACCTCAGCCTAATTCAGCCTTCCCCTCCTAACCATCACTACAACTACAGATGCTACTCTTTGTACAATAAGAAAACCAGCAAGAAAAGTAAGAGAGTTTCAAGATAGCATTGATATCCCTACCAATGGGTGCTAAGGCTCAGAGGTACACCAGCTTTATATAGCAAGATACAGCTAAAAAGCAGGAATCTGAGCTGTGATGAACTCAATAGGAAAACGATCAAAGAGTTTGCTAAATACCCAGATGAACCAAAGAAAGCTTGTCAAACATTTTGGTATTACCAGTTGAGAGATTCCTGTTAATTCATGAGGCAAGAATTGCGGTTTAATAAAAGCATAGAACAAAACCAAGCATAAAAAAAATCATGTGCAGTGATTTTATTTTTGTTGTATATTTGACTGTAATTACTGTCTTAAGTACTTTAATTGCCTGGCATCTCCTCAAGTGCCTTGCCTGTGGGGAGGGGAGGCAGGGCAGTTTACAGTTTGTTATTAATGAATGAAGTACAAACAAGTTTACCTTGTCTGTAATCAACGTTCCCATCAAAACAGTTTGAGAGGAAAATGTAAAGGGGTCCACACATCCCACAGGCCCAATGTGACTCTGTTAATATCTGCTTCTCAATGGTTAATGTGCTTCTGACATGTCACACCTCAGAGGGAGAAGTGGCAAACATCTTTATAACACCCACATGAAAAGCATCACCTATCTGTCTAATTGTGTTCTCTTCTACAGACTTCTGCTCTTGAACACTGATGTGGGGATGGGGTATGGGGACAGGCCCCATATGACCTTCCTTGCATGCATTTTACATTAGAAAATGGGGTATGCAAGCAAATCTGTAGGGTCATTTACAGTAGTTTTGGAATGACACACATCCAGCCCTTCTTCACTGGAAATCATTTTTGCCTGGAGTGGAGGGAAACAAGAATAAATTATGAGAAGCAGCTCATGCAGGATAAAATAAAATATAA
Organism: Passer domesticus; assembly: GCF_036417665.1. NCBI lineage: Eukaryota > Metazoa > Chordata > Aves > Passeriformes > Passeridae > Passer > Passer domesticus. The sequence continues at coordinate 115,922,077 of NC_087474.1, forward strand.
TTGTCTGCTTCATTAAGAAATTATTAGAGACGAGAAGCCATAAGTAAAAGTCAGTGAGTTATATGAAAAAGATGGTAAAGCCAGGAGGATGGAGAATCAAACTGCTATTTTTCACGATTAGTGAAAGACACAGAGCCTAGAAATTTGGCCATTAGTGTTGTTTTTCCGCTGAAATTGGTACAGAAGTCTGCTGCTTTGAGGTAACATCACATCAACAGCCTGGCAGACCACCCAGGCAGGAGGTGCAAGCTTTCTCTTGTGGCTGTCACCCTGTCTTGGTGAGCTGGTCAGGAGCTCACCTCTGGGGCAAGAGCAACTCTTCACCACCCAGGCTGCCAAGAGCAGGGACAACCAGCATGAGTTCAGTAGCTTCCACTGCAAGGATACTTGCCCACTAAGACCCAGACTGAGACTGCTAATTTTCTCACAAGTCACCAAAAAATGTGCTTTAGGAACAGCTAACATGCTATTTTTACAGATGGGGACCTTTTTCTCCACCCCCTTTTGTTTTTGTGACTCTTTCACTAGTGCAGCCAGAATAACATCTCTGCCATCTATCTTGTGCCCTGCTTACAGCCTTCCATTAGCTGGTACAGCATCTCCAACACTGTCATCTCCTGTGTCTTGAAACACAACTTACTTTGGTGGCACTGTCGCACTGACATGCAGGCAGCGCACTTGTTGCTCCAGGGAGGCTTGATGTTGTGGTGACCACTTTTCTCCACAGTTAAACACAATTTTCAAGTCACAAAATGACCAGCATATTTGACAGTTTCTCCAACGTACATTCCTTATACAACTGTGCTCAAAGCATCCTCCTATCATTGTTAAGAAAGCAGATCTTGCTGATCAGATGAGCACTTCCTCTTTAATAAGTTTCTTATAAAATGCACAACCATGTATCTTGATATAGGTGCATATATAAAGCATGAAAGCAGACCCTGTAAATTTTGATTTGAGTCTCCTACTCATGCAGATGCATAGGCAGAAACTTGATAGAAGAGATCACAAAAGTATAAAATATATTTATGAAAAAAGTGGAGTATAGTATGATAGGAGCTCAACTTCTCAAGAATGGGTTGCTGAAAGCTAGCACCCAGCCATCTACCTACCAACAAGAAATTCCTGAATTCTCAGAGCTGTGACACCATGTGTTTCCTTAGGGGGAAAAAAAAAAGTGTTTTGATCAAGCACACTGCCGAGGCATTTAAGGTTGTCATGTAACATGAACTGACTACACAAGAGAAATTCAGGCATTACCATACAGAGAATAGACTAGCATGCACAAGTCATTTTGGATGCAGACAGCTATTCATGCAAATAATTGAACAATCCTAGTATTCCACTAGGAAACTGTGAGTCAGATAAACCTGGGAAAAACAAGACTTTCCAGCTGTCTCCCCTTGACCCCATACACTTCCCAAGTGCCCTCCCTGTTTGGCATCCAGGAGGGATGAAGATGTCTTGGAAAGCAGGAACCCACTGGGGTTCTTCTCAGGAATTTTATGAAGCAGCTTAAGAATTAAGAGAGTTTATGACTAGCTTCTACAGTGCTCTGATCAAAAACATGCTTTCCCAACTTCCTCAGTGAGCTTTAATAAGATGCGAATGAGAAATTGATCCGGACACTTTAGTTTACAAGGAGTATTTCAAGTAGCTTGAGGAAACTACTTTATTGTCCATTAGGCATAAAACCAAACACAATGCTTACAGGCCATTTTACCACCGTGCTGACAGCAGATTTCTTTCAGAAAACATACCCAAGAACCAAGGCTTACTCCAACACAAAACTCTACAGGAAACCACTGTTCTAAATTTCACATTTTTGAAGGTTAAGGAAAAAAACCCTTTAGATTTTAGTTCCCCTAAGAGGCAATAATACAACTCACTTAATTTAAGTCCCACTCACTTTTTTTATTAACTTACTATACAGTTGAAGAAAAGTCAGACTTCCCTCCCTGCCCCTTAACTGTTCTTTTATATTTTCCTCTAGCTGTTCTACTTTAAAGAAAAATATGCACAGTTCTTTGCCATCCCTCTGGGTCCATCTTTTTTTCCTTGATCAGATTTTGTTTCAGTCCACCTACTACATTTGTTATTTATCATTACGAAAGAAGAATGGGTTTTTTTCCCTTAATTTCTTCCTCTAATTTTAGCCCTCTCCAAACAGAGACATTATTTTTTGCTCCTTGAATCCATTAAACTAATCCAGCAGAAGCACACAGGCATACAGAAGTGAATCTAATTCCCCAACTGATATGCTGCAACAAGATATTTGGTAAGGTATTCTCACCCTGCTTTTCTTCCCCTCTTGTTTTCCATTTCAACTTATTACTTCCATCTCTTTCGTCTCACAAAGTAATCATGCTCTGCCTTCAAAATCCTGCTAGCTCAGTTATTTAACCTTTGTGGCCTTCAGATAGGTTGAAAAGCTCACATCTGCTCCTTTCCCCTCCTAAAATCTAGTCCCTTCAGATAGGTTGAAAAGCTCACATCTGCTCCTTTCCCCTCCTAAAATCTAGTCCCTTCAGATAAAGTAAGCAACAGCTATTTCAGACCACTGTCATTAACGTTAAAGACAAAGCTTTTCAGGGTGGGGCTTTTTTGGAGCGTTTTGATTTTATAATCAAAAAATTGAGGTGAGGGGGAAGACAATTTTTCCTTCTAGCATTAGTTCCCTTTTTGGGATGAGAGCCTGGGAAGATTCCAGAACCCCAAGCCACAGGTGGGGCTGCATGGCCACTGCTCCAGTGGTAGTGCTGTGGCTGGAGCCTGAACCAGTTCCCTGCTGGAGGGAAGGGCCATGGAGGGCACTGCCACCCTCTGTGCCCGGCCAGGGGCAGCTGCTGGCAGGGTTAGGGTAGCTGGGTAGCTCTGGCAGCTCTGCTGCTGGTAATCTGTGCAGAACAATGCCACAACACCACGACACCAGAGCATTTCACAGCAACTAAGTTGGTAAGATCATAACCCTGTAGCAAAAGAAGTGTCCAGTCAAATCAGTCCAGCACTTTACAGAAATAAAAATGCCTTAATAAGTAAGAATAGTCAGCTGAGTTACCAAGCAGGAGGAGGAGGAGGAGTGTGTTTTGCTGTTTTACAAAAAATTTGGACATGGCCCTTCTATATTTAAAGAAAAAAAAAAAATCTTGTCTATTTTATTTTTTTTCCTGGAAAGATACAGATTTGACCTGATGCCTTTGTATCTCTCAACAATTAAAACACCATACACAAGCTTCTGAATATTTTACATGACAATCACAGTTACTACCATATCATTATCCTGTGCTGCAAATCCAGCCTACTATTACATTCATGATCCTGATTATATCCACTGGTAGTCTGGAAGTAAATATACTGAGACTGAGAAAAACTGAGTGATTAAAATTCTACTTTAGCACAAGAAGGAGAGATCTTTTTTTTTTTTTTTAATGAATTAGCACAATAAACTCTGAAGTGTTGAATTATCCTCCTCTGTACCATGGGGATAATTTTGCCAGTTACACAGTAGTGTAGTGCTACTTCCATACATCAATACAATGCATTAGCAACCCAACTAATATTACATTTAGTATTGAGTCACTGTACATTCTACATGTCATGCTCATTTTGACACATTTGTACTTCCTAGTTTTAACAAACCTCATTTTCCTTAGCTTTTTAAAAAATTCCTTACTTTTGATATTTTCCGATGTCTAAACCTGAACAGAACAGCTTGCTTTCCACTGCCAGTGGAAACAAAAAAAAAAATTGTATTCAAGTGCATCTCAAAAGTAACACACTAAAAGTCTCCCGAAAAAGTTAACTTACAAAGACTTCTAAGAGATAAAACAAGTAATAAGGTTACTTTGAAAGTGTGTCAAATACCCCAAAAGGAAGGCAAAACTACAAAGTTCTGAAAGGACATTAAAGTTATTTTTGCTTTTCAAAAATCAAACTGTAACTGTGTTACACATACTCCTCTGGATTGGCAGCAGCTTCAGAAAGCCGATTTTGCAGCAGTTTGAGGCTGACACTGAAACCACGTTAGTCCCATTCTGCCTATTTTATTTTCAAATAGTATGTGGTGGGGAAAGAAAACAGATTGAAAGGCTGAGGAATTTTGCATTGCCATCCCTGCTAAAGAATATAACTTTTTCAAGTGTTCATGCTGGGGAAAAAAAAAAATCATATTCTTACCAGATTCAGTCAGTTCTAGAGAACTTAAGTTTTCCTCACATGGTTTCATGAACCACATAGCTTTGCCATATCTGTTCTTCCTCAAAGAACAATTACTTTTCTACTCCCAAGTCAGTCAGTCACTGATTAGTGTGTGTTTTCAGAGAAAGTGGGTTTTGTGTTTGTTTGTTTTGGTTTTTTTTTTCCCAAGAAACTGTATTTTCAAAGAGATAATCAGCAAGATACATACTTCAGCATTACTAAATTAAGAGACAAAATAAACCGAAAAGCTCAACAGGTTGTTCTGAGCTGCTGATTAGTCAAACCATGCATGCTCAGAGCATCATTATTTCCACCATCCCTTAAAAAGCATTTTAAAAACTTGAGGAAAATGTGAACCTGGTCTTGAAACAGTCTAGGAAGAACTTCCAGAAACTACTGCATCATGACAAGAAAGACACGATATTTTTTAAACCCAAGACAGAAGCTAGTACTGATCAGCTTCATAAAAGCCTACAAAAAGCATCACCACAAACAGCCAGTATCACTCATATCAGAGATAAGGAGGAATAGCATGCAAGCTTTTTTTTGTGACTAGCCAGTGCTGGTAATTACAAAATCATTAGAAACACTGGGAAACCCTCAAAAAGGCAATCAATTGAAGCAGGCTCCCTCTTTATCTGAATTTCAAACAGTTTGTACTCCAGCCATAGGATTCTGTTAGGACATCTGTGCTCCCATTTACACTTTCCAACTTGTCAACCCAGCTCTCAGCTAGGTCCTCCCAATTTGGCATCAAAACTAGATGGGTTAATTACAGCATTTCAGATGACTCGAATTCTTCTGAATGGGGCAATTTCAATACAAGGGAAGGAATTTATCAGGCATGTCACAGGTGAAACAGCCAGCCCTTGTTGAGAAGGAAGGAAGGAAGCTATTTAAGTCGACTTCATCTTCCTTGCTTCTCCTCTTCAACACATTTCAGACAAGAGAGTCTCAAGCCATCCCAAGCAGAAATGAAGTGAGGAGGGCAACATGAGCGGATTTCCCCTTCTCTTTCACACTAAACCCACACACCCATGCTCCCACCCCCACACTGGCCAGACACACCACATGCTTCTGCTGCTACTTCTCCAGGGCAGCTTTCAACCAGAGGATGCTCAGCAATGAACCACTGGCACTATGAGCCCAAGAGTTTCAATGCTGTCCCTTGGTGTGCACTGCAGACACCTCACCATGAAACAAGAGCTCTCACCAGCAAGGTGAGGACATCTCCCATCCAGTCACCCTGCATCAGAGTAAGAGCTCAGTGTGACTACACTGGACTTGAGTGACTCAAAGCCAAGTCATCAGACACAGGATGCTGCCCTTACTGCAGACCGACCTTCCTCTGCCACTTTTGAAGCCTCCTAGAACCATACAGAGAAAAATCAACAGCAGCAAAAGAAGCAGCTAAAAATATCGTTGTGGTGAGTAAAAGCTCAAGATTCAGCTGAAGGGTGTTGAGAAATCCCTCTTGAAATTTTTCCAGCAATCTCTAATTATGAATAGACATAAGCGGACACATGCACACAAAAAAGGCTTAAAAGAAGGTGTTTTAGGGAAATTGTACATTTATGCATTATATTTCTGACAGGCTGACACCGAAGTACTAACAGAGTACACACAGGTGCCAATTTACAGGGGAGCCTGAGAGCTGTGGCTCCTTCATTAGAGCTACCAAGCAGAAGAGTCTCAACTACACAGGCTCCTCTTCCTCTCACTCCTGATATCAAAAACCAAACTGAAACAAACAACAGCATCATCAGACCTGGTCCCTGGGCACTTTGAGGAGGAAAGTGAGAAGTGAAGTGCTGTGGTAAAGCTCGGCTTAGAAATCACTCCAGCATCTCCACAAGACTTTTTGGATATGGAAACAAGAAAAGGAATGCCAAAATTCCTTTGGAAAGGAAAGCCAAAAAATTCAGCTTCACACCTTGCCTCCTATAAAGAGTTTTCTTCTCTCTTCCCTTTACACAGACAAATGCTCCAGTCTGTGTTACCTGAGTAGCACTAACCAAACAACCTCCCTTCCACCAAGGGCTACCCCCACTACCAAAAAAGTTCCACTCAGCCCTCATCTCCTACACCCACTGTGGGGAAGGACTGGTTTCCAACAGCTGATGACACTGTTTGAAGAGAAGTGATTACTTCTTTCCAGAAGTCACTAATGCATTATATAAAGACTACATGACCTATTTAAAGTACCAAGAACACTGCAAACCACATCAGAACACTCAGGCCAGGATTCGAAACAAGTCAGAAGTCCCAAGGAGGTGCTAGCCCAGAACTGTGCTATATGGAGCAGATGTGTCCTAAACATACAGTGGAAAAAAAAGAAATGCATACATTGGTAAAGTGAATGGAGCATTAAAATGTCATTCAATTTCCATTTCATTAAAATGATCTGTCCTAGCTACAGAAGTGTACTGATGCACACCATAGGTAAGCTTATCAATTAACTAAGAATTTATTGGAAATGTTTACAATACATTTGTGCACTACAATTTTGATTATTTTTGAAACTAGAAGTTGCATTAAGAACACATCAAAGATACTTGTTCTCATCTGGGATTAAGTCCTTAGCAAGTTTGAAGGTTTTCAGATCAACTAAAACTGGCTGAATGCAAAGCATGTAAATTTCTAAAAGCTCAGAAAAGCCATTTTTCCTTGTTGATAATCCCCAAAAAACAACCAGAACAGAATTCAATTGTACATCCTCCAATGTTACTTTCAGATCAAGGTATTACGAGAAGTTCCAATCCCTTCCTTATTCCCCATTCTAATGCCTAGAAGAATCTGAAAGCATTCCCTGGAAACACGATTATATATTTTTACTGTCTCAACACTAATAAATCTCTTCAACATCAGATAAAATGCAGTTACCAACACTTGTCCCTTGAATCCAAAATATGATAAAAAAATTATCTTGCACGTACATATTTGGCTACATGCCCTTAACAATTTCCTTCTGAAAAGAAGGGTGCATTTGTTGCTTCAGAAACAGAAAAGCAAAATAATAAGAAAGGACACAGAGAAAAAGATGAACAGAAGGGTTTCGAAAGTGACTGAAAATCTACAACATCTCTAATTAGGTTCCAGCTTCGAACACAATAGTGGGGGTACCATGGCCTGTTATCAAGTTTATAGCCAAGGGCACAAGACAATACAACCCCACATTCAATTTAATTACAGCCTATGGCTTTTGCAGTAGTGGTATGTTTCAAAGGGTTTAAGCACTCATTTATTTCTACACCATACATGAAAAAAGGCAGCTCCCTGTCACACAGACTCACCAATTAGACTGAGTAGTTTCTGATCTCTTGCTCTCTAGAAACAGAGCAGTGGGCAATGGGAAATCTTTTACAGGATAATCACAGAAGACTTTATATATATATATATATATATATATATATATATATATAAAATCAGCTCTCTGCTGCCTTTAAGCTTATGCATTTTATCTTTGATGTGCACAGAGTACCAACATAGTCATTTTAGATTCTATAGGATGTAAAAGAGTGTCAAAATACAGCAGCACCTTCACTGATGTTTTTTTTTTTCTCCTGATTGTATCACAAAAGTCATATTGTGATTGTATCACAAATATTCATTTGAGCTACAAGGAACTGGTCACCACTTGCATTCCTGCCATCTCTGAAGGCTGGACAAAGCCAGTTTTCCAACCAGCTCACGTGATGCAACTAAATAAAATTAGTCTAATTTGTAAAAAGAAAAAATATTTTGAAAAATTAAATGATAGTAGAAATCACCAGCTGAAACAGCTGCAGCATTTAATACCTCCAATATATCATGCCAACGCAACCAAGAGGACCTACAAAGAGAGTATTAGACCTTGGAATTAGCTCCACAGCCATGATTCTAAATGCATGTACCAAAACACCACTCTTGGATCTGCTCTGAAATACGCTCCCAAGTCACCTTAAATCAACTCCCTAACAGCTGATTCAACATGGACCAACCTCAGCCAAGGAAAGAAAAACCAGTTCCCTTCATTCCTTTCAGAGCATGTACTGCCCCCAAAGCTGTATATAAGATTACTACACCTAATCTCTGTTCTGCTTGTCTTGTACTCATCTTGGGAAACACTCACATGCCTACCAAGCTTCATGCTCATTTTAAGGAATGTAGCCTGGGATATCCTACTTTCTTAAAAAGAAAACCCCTATTTCTCTTCAACGATCTTTAGAAGCACTCAGTTACTAACAACACTGACTTCCACCCAAAAAGCAATAGACAGGATTCCTGCATTTCACTACGGAGCTTGATAAGAAAGCTTTGGGGACCATACTTGACACCACTACTACCTTATCCCCCTGCCCTCCAAGGATTTCAGAGGAATTTTGATGAGTACCAGGTATAATAGATCCTTCTACAGATCTACGTTCCACATCTGTAATTTAGCAGAAGACGAAAAATCTTCCTCATTAAAAAAAAACCTGTAAGTAACAAAGTAACAAACAGCAGCCTGTAAGTTACATACAGTTTCTTAAACCATAGATTAGTTTCTTTAACCCTTACCCTCTACGATTTTAACCTCAGTGCTTCTCTTAAAAAAGACACCTAGCAAATTGTGGATTTTCTTGCAACCTGGGATAATCCAGTAATCAAAGAGAGGAGCACTAACTATGCAGTAGGGCAGCCAGCACTAACCCCTGAAACCCGATCAATAGCAGTACTGTCGCAAGAACTAACAAGGTCTTTAGCAGTCATCAGTCTTAATAGCCACTGTACTTCAAGCCCTTAAGATAGGGATATTGCTGCATCTATTACCCTGGTAGAAATAAAGCCTAGCATTTTTACACCACTATCCTAAGCATCCTTCCCTGGAGCTACCTGATGAGTTCTCCTGCCCTGCAAACTGGGAAAGCACCTACCAACGATTCTGGCCAGAGTATTAGAAATACTTGTACAAAACACAAGCCTTTTTTCTGGCCATTTAAGGAATGTGCCGGATGTTCCCAGATAAGATTCTTATCCACTTCCTCCAAAATCCAAGACTAAAAAGGGTTAGACTTGATAGCTACTTTTGATTTGCTCCCGGTTTTGCCCACTGTCTACTCATATTCCTCATGTGCTGTTGGTCTGCCTTCTTCTGCAAAACCTGCAGCCAGAACTAGATTTCTGGCTCAGGTCAAAGTAAGCCCTTCAAGGAGAATGTAAGGCAATGAAAAGGCATGTGCCAGATCAAAAGACAGCAAAAAGGGCAACTCTGAATTTAAAGCAGAAGGAAAAAAAAAAAAAAAAAGAAAAAGGCATTTCAGGATTCCCCGAAACAGCTACAACAAATGCACATGGCTCAGGCTTTAATGACCAAACTTTTGGTGGATATCTTAATAGCTAATAAATTCTTCACAAACAGGACAGAGAAACACAACAGAGTTACAGAACAAATGTAACCAAAGCATTTGCAAGTGACACGCAACTCTCCTCCCCCCTGGCAGAGGCCAAACTATTTTCCTACACCTATTTTTGGGTATTACTACTGTAGTAAGTTCAGCATGTACCAGATCTATAAAACCCAAAAGCTACCACCACATTGTAGCATCAAAAGTTCAAGCTTTAGCTATTGTTCATCTTTCAGCAACATGGGAGATGAACATCAGCCAAATTACATCTCTCTGTCATCAGCTTGAACTGAAGTACTGCTGTCAGTGGCAGGAAAATTGCTACACTTCAGAGCAAATAAGGACTGAAAAGAAAGTTGTGCCATGATGGCAGTGCTGTATGCTTAAAATACACTGCTGCTCTTAAGACTAAAACCTAAAGCAATAGTTGGATCAAGACAAACATCTAATGTACCTTCCCTGAGCTCTGGAAGAGGCTCCAACAAACTCAGTGTTGAAAAGACAGTTTGGGGCTAAACAAAAAATGGGAGCCACAACACAAAAGCTTAAAATTAACATTCTTGCTCAGATAGTCAATGCAAATTGAAGACAGCCCATTTAGTACTTTCATTTTCCACACTTTGCTAAATGCTATTAAAAAAAATCAAAACTCACAGTATAAGGAATATATGCTAAGAAACCTACACGTTATGCCACCACTTTTTCACCAAGAGTATTGCACAAATCCACGAGTTCAGCACAATCTGTCCCCTGGAAGACTAATTACAAAGGCAACCAATAAACCACAAACTTATGACCTTCATGTTTTCAAGGAATCAGTAATATTTGTCAACAGTGGAATTTAGTGTCATGGTACTTGATGAGATATATTCAGTAAAAAGGCCTAGAAACTCTTTGTTTATAATTAAGCAATAACGATTGAGGGCCAGGGCATTTCCTGGGGATTAATGACCAGGCTGGGAGAGCCAATGGCTTGAAGCAGTGCCTTGGGCCATTAACCTCAGCCAGTCATCAATTTCCCCAGGAAATGCCCTGGACCTCGATTAGTGTAAGTATCATAAAAGGTAGCTAGAGAGAAAAAGTTTAGCATTAACAGTCTCCCAAGGAAATCCATTCCACAGCCAGTATTTTTTCATTTTGTCACATCCCAGAAGTGCATAAGTTAAAACTGACACAAGAAAAATTGGTGATGAAAATGGGGAGAAAAAAAAAAGAGAGAGACATTTTCTTTCTCTATTAAAGATTTAAATTCATGAGATTTGTAGCAAAGGCAAGATTCAGGTACAAAAGTGAATGGGCACCTTATTTAACTCATGAAATTGTGAATGGAAGTGAACATTTCCCTATAATTACTGATAAAACTCACATTGTCTAGTTCTAGTACTCTTGCTGATTGCTCATCTTCTTTCTTGATACACTTAGGAAGACAGCAGATGCCTGTGTACTCTATTTTAGCTATTTCTCCCTTTCTCCCCACAGCCCACTGTTAATGAGAATTACAGCTCCAAACGCTTCCCGTAGGAAGCTCAGCTTTGCAACAAACACTACAGCAGCTGCATTTCTCCTCGCCTAAGCTTTATGAAAGTGTGAAGGGATTTGTGGGCCAGGGTAGAGTTCTCTAGTCTGACAACTGAAAGTACCAAGACACCTCATTTAACAGGTTAAAGACACACACACTCGGTGACCACTGACTGCTCTGCCCAGTTCCCTCTTCCCATTCCCAGATGCACATGCAGTGCTCCTCCTAAAAAGCAGCACTGTGCCCGAAGTTTCAGAATTACTTTCAAGATCATTGAAAGCAAGGGGAAGAGGAATCTAGGGTTAAATACAGCGAGGAGCATTAGCTTTTACCTGAAATAATGAGCTAGAACAAAAACATTATCTGCACATAATCAAGCCTCTGAGCCATTCAGAGACACCAGATACACACAGCAGGGGATCAAGCTACAGTACTCCACTGAAGTGGTCCAAAAAAAGCCTCCCTGAAAGAAAGGAGAGGTCACAGGTATCTTAAAGAACATAGATGCTTATGCAGGCATTCACTGGGAGCCCTGCCCTCCCCCTCCCCACCCCAATTAGCCTTCAGGCTGGTTGATTAGTTGGCAAACTCCTTGAAAGGGTCAGTCTGTCCAGAACTGGTATTTCCACTCGGGAAACAGCTCAGGCATGTCCTATACCTGTGCCTGCCCAGCGCCGCGCTCCCTGGCTGACGGCTGCGATCCCTGTTATTACTTGACACAAGAATGTCAGAGGGGTTTTGTAATCACGCAGGGCAGCCAGCAGTGAAGTTCTTGCCCGAAACGCGGCATTTTATGGGGCACAACATAACTGCGTACGCTTTACACATTTAGTTAGAATGGCTTCCAAACTTCAAGCCAATTGCAGAGGTGCTGTGAGGCTTTAATTGAAGTAATTTAGCTCCGGCGCTCAAACACCCGAGAGGGAAGTTCTTTGGGAGGGGATGGGGAGCAGGCACCAGCACGTGCTGGCACACAGCAGAGGGGGCTCTGCAAGGCACACATCAAGGCACAGCTCAGCAGCGTTTCTGACAACACCGTTTTACCTTAACGAAACACATCTAATGAATTTGGGCTCATTCCACAGCTAAGCTGCACCTAAACCCGTTTAATTGTGCTCTTACTGTATATTTCGCCACTATGGTAACTAATGCAACTAAAGCCAATTTGCCTCAAAAAAAAAAAAAAAAGGATCACTGCCAGGAAACAGAGCTATTTTAAATAAACAAATACAAGATGAATGCAATTGCCGTATTAACCCTCTTGTTAACTTCTGAAGTTTAAAATTACACCCTCATTACTAGTGTGTAATTGAGTATTCTCCCGGCTGTTTCTTGCATTTGAGGTTATTCAAATAGTTCATTAGCACATCAAGAACACCACACACACTAATGATACCTGATGCCCCTATCTACTATTCTGGCCCGACGTTCCTAAGTCACATCTCCCGCAAAAAGAGAAATGCACGAGGGGGAAAAGAAACAAAAAAGGAGGAAAAGGGGAGCCCATCGGGCTGAGCTGTCGGTGCTGCAGCTGAGGGGGAGCATGGCAGCACCCAGGCACCATTCGAGTCCAACACCCAGGCACACAGTGAGTGGCCACTGGACCAGTGGCGGGGCATGAAGAGACTGGGGGGACAAGTAAGTTGGATAACTCACGTCCGGGCTCTTTGGGCACCTGAAGAGTGAGCGTGTCCCAAGAGCCACCCCAATGCTGGCAGTGTGCCTCAGTGCCCAGCCTTGGGGCAAGAAAGGAGGGGGGCAGTGCAGACTATGTGAGGCAGGGTGAGGGGTTGCCACTTTTTTTTTTTTTCCTTTTTCTTTTTCCGGTTACCTGTGTGGGGGAAACAATAGCAGGTGAAACTACTGTGGGTGAGGTGGTGCTTCTGTGCCCATTTGCTTCGGGGAGGAGGTGAGGCAAGGGGTCATGTTTCACTGAGACCACCACCACGGCGGGCGCAGCGGCATCCAGGGGCTCAGCGGGGCGGCGGCAGAGTCTTTTTGGGGAGGCAGAGGGCCCACAAGCATCGCCGCCGGCCGCAGCCCCTGCCGGGAACACGGCCTCGTAGAGCGCCCGCTTGGCCGGGGCCACTGCGGCCGCCTCTGCTTTCACCGGCGCAGCGTCACCGTCTTTGGGCAGCACGTAGGGGTTGGCAGCGGGCGGCCGCGGCCGAGGTCCACCATTGAGGGCGGCAGGGGTGTAGCAGCCCCCGCCAGCGGGGTGGTGGAGGAGGTGGTGGTGGTGGGGAGGGGGGTGGTGGTGGTGGGGTGGCTGCAGTCCTCCCAGCTTGGTGCCAATGCCAGCGATACTGTTGAGGGTGGCAATGGAGACGGCACCAATGCAGTGGTTGGTGTAGGTCTTGGAGAGCTTGGCCGCCTTGGAGAGCATCTGCATGCGGGTACCCAGGAGGTTCTTCCCGATGGCCTTGTTCTCGTACCAGGTGATGTCACCCTCGCTGCAGTGGTCCCGCGGGCGCTGGAAGAAGGCCTTGCAGAGGGGGTTGCGCTTGGAGAGGTACTTGACAAAGCTGGCATAGGGGCAGAACTCTGTGCCAGTCTCGTACATACGAGGCAGGTTCTCCTCGTCGCTGCTCTCCGCCCGCTTCTTGCTCCAGGAGGACGAGCGCGACTTGTGGTAGGGCCCCAGCGCCTTGAAGTAGACGAACTTGCGTCCGTCCTCATCCACAGCCAGCCCGAACGAGTCCTCCTCCAGCTCCCGCTGGTTCTCCCGGCCCCGGGTGCAGAAGTACATGCAGGTCTCAAACCAGACCTTGTTGAGGAGCCCGAAGGGGCTCTGGGTGCTGAACACGCTGCACGTGTAGAGCTTGCGGAGGTCGGCGCGGGTGATGGCCTGCTTCTGCACCACGGGCCCCGCGCCCTGCTCCTCCAGCTTGCGGATGACAGCGGCCAGGGTGAGGTTGGCGGCGCGGAGCTCGGGGTCCTTGGTGAGGTCGAGGGTGCGGCAGTAGGGCGGCTCGTTGAGGTAGCGGTTGAGGGAGCTGCGGATGCTGATGAGGGAGGACTTGGAGTAGAGCTGCCCGCTCTTGGAGCGCGCCTCGGCGTAGAAGGAGCGCAGCACCCGGCAGAGCGCCCCCTTGTCCATGGTCTCGAAGTCGGGGCTCTGCGCCTTCTCGCTCAGGTACTCGCGGAAGATGCGCACGGCGTAGCGGGTGGCCAGCCGCGTGTTCTCGCTCAGCCGCGCCCGCTCCGGCCGCTGCAGCAGCAGGGCCGCCTCCAGCTCCGCGTCCTCCGCCGCCGCCCCGGGGCCGCCGCCGCCGCCGCCCCCCGGGGCAGCCGCCGCGGCGCCCCCCGGGGCAGCCCCGACGCCGCTGCTGCCGCCGCCCGGCGTACGGCCCGGGGCGGGCGGCAGCGGCTCCGTCTCCTCCTCGCCGTCCCACTCCAGACCCATCTCCTCTTCCTCCTCCTCCTCGTCCAGCAGCAGCCCCCCATCGGCTCCGTCCTCCTCCTCGTCCCCCGTTATCTGCACCTCCTGGATCTCATCCTCCTCCTCGCCCTCCTCCTCCTCGCCGGCGCTGCAGTAGCGGTGCGGGCGGGGGGCGACGCCGCGGCCGGACGGCCGGTCCCCCGCATTGTTCCCGCCGCCTCCGCCGCGTCCGCCGCCCCCTCCGCCGCCGCCGCTCCACTCTCCGCCGCCGCCGCCGCTGCCAGGCATTCTCGCCATATTGCCGTCTCCCTGCCAGTCCTCGGGCAGGGCGCATGCGCTATATTGGACCGCAGCGCTGGAGCGCTTTTGTGTTTTAATGACCTTCAGCTACCGGGAGGCAAAGCCGGGCTCTTAAAGGGGCCGCGCTCCCACTGGCGGCGGCGGGGAAGGGGCGGGAGAGGTTGGGATGGATGGGGAGGAGGCTGAGTGGCGCTGAGGGGGTACCGCGGGGAAGGGAGCGCTACTTACCGCGCCCGCCGCTCACCTCGGGTCCGTCCCGTCGAGCAGCGCTGATGGGCGCCGGGCGCGGCGGGGACCCGCCGGGCAGGTGCGCCCCGGCCCGCAGGCTCCCCCGCCACCCCCGGCGCCCGTCCCACCTCCCCATCCCCGAAAAAGAAAGCACTCCGCGTGCGGAGCGGCTCTTTCGGTAGGGACGGACCGCCACCGAGCTGCTACGACGCCTCGCACCTCCTCATTCCACAATAACTTAAACACAGACAAAAAAAAATAAATAAAAAAAAACCACAAAGCGAAGAAAAGAAAAACCAAACAAAAACCCAACCCAAACCCCCCCACACAAAAGGCTCGGGCTGTGCCTGTCCGCAGCACGGCTCAGACCTCGATAGGATGCTGCCGGGCAGCGGGCGGAGGACCCGGCCCCGCTCCCCGCCCGCCGTGCTGCCGCGACATCGCCTGCCGCCGACCTCGCACCTTTAATCGGGCGCCCGGATTTCGGTCGAGGGGCTCGGGAGGAGACGGACGCTCGGGGCATTGCATCCGTGCGGCTTGGCGTCCGCCCGGGAACAGCCGGCTGGGAGCCGCGGCGCTCGCTTGGCTGGCGGGAGCCCCGGCGAGGCTGGCTGCGGAGCGGGAGCAATAAGGACTCGGGGGCTGACGGGCGCTCCGGGCCGCCCTCCTGCTCGCTGGGGCTGCAGACCTCAGGGCAGCCGGAGGGGCCGCGGCCCCCCCGTGCCGCCGCTGCCGCCCATCGCGCCCGCGTTCTTCCTCCGCTACCCTCCTCCGCGACGGAGCAAACCCCGAGGGGACTCCCGCAACCGCGCCGGGGTGCGGAGCGGCCGGACGCAAAAAGGGCACTTTGCGGGTGTTTTCGCAGAGGGGAGCCCCGGCGCAGCCCTGCCCCCGCCGCCCGCGGGGCGCTCCGTCCCCCGCCCGGCTCTGCCCCGGGAAGGCGGCTGGATGCACGCTGCCTCCCTCACCCTCCCTTCCCGGGAAGGGTGCTTGCCCGGGGAGAGGGAGCCTGTCCCACTCGGGACGGGAGGGAACGAGGTGGGTCCCCGCCGGTAGCACCCCAACTCTCCAAACCAAACCACCCCACAGAGCTCCCCGCGCTGTTTAGCCGAGCCATTTCTTTTATTCGGTACGATGAAATAAATATTCATAACGACTGCTGGCTACACCTGAAATTATAGCCCTAATTGCGGAGCTGTTGGCCTGAGTTACCACATTTGCTGCTTACTCATCCGTAAGAATTGCTCAGCGCCGGGCCCCAGCCGTGGGGGTTCCCTCTCGGGGGGCTCGGTGCCCGTCGGTGCTGGGCGGTGCCGAGCCCCGTGGCCGCTCCCCGGGGCACAGACCGACGGCCACGGACGGGGCGGCCCGGACCGCCCCAGCTCCCGCCGTCCGCGGAAACGCGGGATGCCAAAGAAGGGATGTGCAAATTGTTGAGCAAATTAGGCCAATTCGAAATAAATAAGCACTGCGGGAAGAGAGCCTGCCACTCCCGGGAAATAATTGAAGAGAAACCCGGCACTGTTATATTGATGTAAGCCTGGAGTAATTACACGGAGGTCAAAGTTGTTGCACGCGCTGCAGAAGTTGTGCTCGCTCCGTAGTTTGAGAGCGGATTATGTTCCCTCTTAGGTCGATGGCACATATACAAAATTCTGCATTTTTTTTTCTATGCACGTAAGAGGATATAAATAATGATTTTTTTTCTTTCCCTGTCAGACTCTATCTGTAACCTAATCCTGAAACAAAGTTTCAAAGACCGTCCCATGAGATGGACCAAATGCCGAAACAGATAGCTAAAACAAACAATACCTTGTTGTGGTTAAAAGCTAAATGCCCCAGAAAAGCTCCTTTTAGGAGCTATTACAACCCACCCTAGAAGACAGATAACTGCAGGGCTTGCAGCATAAACTTTTTTTTACAGACATTATTTTTCTTTATTGCTCCTGTAAATACTAAAAAACTACGTGATCGGCATTGACCTTTGATTCTGTCTTACGATCGTGGAAGCCACTTTTTTTAAAGGACCTTTTCAGAGCCATATGAGTACAAAAGGTAATTGAATATTTTTTTTTTAACTTTAAAAAAGATGAACACCCGGTTGACAGCTTCTGTACTTGGATGTTCATTTAATCACCATTTTCTGATTACAGGAGGTGAACTATGTTGACAGACTTGCAGATGAATATGCAGCCCAGTATACGAATAGTAAGTATAAAGGACATAAAGAACTTGCAGTGAGGTTGGAGGGGAAAAATATATACAGAGCTTCCGCATTACACACATCAACTGGAAGCACCTCAGCAGCCAGGGGGAATTTAGAGAGTAGCAAGCGAGGTGTTCAGAGTGCTGCAGGTGCCCTTAACTGGGAACGCACATGCATAAGTTATATACCTGTATAATCTATATGCAAATAGGTAAGTTAATCATATACATATATGTTAACTTACCTATGTTCCTAAAAATAGCATTTAGCCTAGTCAGTTGTATTCCAGAAGTTTAAAACCTATTGTTTCAGCTCTCCAGTTAGATAAGGTAATCGAACTGCATTCCAAAACTGACAGAGTTGCACAAGGTTGTCTAATGTGAGCTGGCATATAACATTAAACTTACATCCACTCCACCCTCCACGTCACTAATCAGAGGTTTATCCTGCTGGGAGCTCTGCGCAGGCAGAGACAGCATTCTACATTCTCCCCTAGGACTCAAGGTTTGAGGCTGATTATCAAATAGGTCCTGCCCGCACTTGGAGAATACATTTTTACTGCTGTCAGTAAAGAAGATGTGATACCCACAGAACACTAATAATGGACTGGGCTCACTACGGATTATCCTTAGGACTACTTGGAGATCAGTTCATATACCACAGAATGAGCCTGCCAGTTTAAAAACCAGAACAACCTCTTCCATGAGTCAGTTGGTTTATAATAAAAGTAGTGCTTGTTACCACATCAGCAAACAGTTTCAGGTCTTTCTTCACTTCTTTTTTAAGCTACTCTTGCCCCTGGCCTCGCCCCTGGCAAGCAGAGAGCTTGCTAGAGCTGTGTTCTTTGACAATCGGCTATTGTGCTAAAGCTTTCCACAGCCCAATTCTCCTTTAGACTAAGAAAATCCACTTCTCCAGTAGCCTCTGCCACTGGTTATTTCCTTACAGCCACCTAAACCTTCAGGCTTTAGCGAGTCTTGGTAGGTGTTTCATCATGAGGCTTCACGAGGAACTAAACTGGAGTACCCCAAAAGCCAACAAGTAAAGAAAAACCATTGGGTCCGTTTGCTTCTTAGGGTCCTGTCTAGGCATCTAGAAAAAATTATTTAAAAAACGCTGCTTAAAACAAGCTTGTGGGTTAACCCTAATGCTGGCCACCAGGCATTTTTTAAAGAAAATAACTTCTTCTCCACATACACTTTTACTGTTAGTTTAAATACAATAAACATTTTCTTTAAATGTCGTAATACGTTTTCTAAACACAAGATGTTTTCACTGTAGGGGCAGGCTACGTGGAAATTGGTATGAGAAATCCATATTGACACTACAGAACTAGAAGGCAAATAACACTTGGGACTCTTGGAAAATACACTTAGGGAAAAAGCATGTCCTAGAAATCCTTCTCCCACCCAGAAACATGCAGTTTTGAGATAAGCTTTTTTAGCATTTCAGAACTGTCACTTCAAATGCTAATTCCGTTTTTATTTTACTGTTTTATTTTTGTATATGATATTTCTAGTTGTTTTATTACTTCTTCATACTAGGGACAGCTAATGCTAACATGTAGTGTGCTATAACAGATTTTAAATCTCCTTTATTTAATTTTTTTTTCTTTTTTCTTTTTTTAGCATCTCCCATCTGTGTGGCAATGAAACAGCTTCATATAACTCAACAAAGGAGACATTGATTTAGTAAAGCGAGGATGTATCCATCAGCACTAAGTTACAGCTGTTCGTAATGGATTTGAAAATACAAAAGCTATTTCACCTCTTAGATTGTCCTATTATGAAATGTTAGTGGTAGTTGCGCATATCAAAGCACCAGATACCAGCCAAACCTTGTGAAACGTGAAGGCAGCATCAAGCCAGCCCCTTGTGAAGCTCCCCAATGCCAACTGAAAGCCTATTTCCCCAGTACGCTCCTATTTTGTCTTTTCCCCCTGCAGGTATTTGCTGTTACTCACTCACTGCTAATTTTTTTTTTTATTTATTCCTTTTGCAAAAGCAATATTTCTGCTCGTGAAGCCACGGTTTGTTTCCCAATTGCTTTGTTTTCAAAATAAACCAGAGAAAACCCAAGCCATCGTCTTTGTAAGAAAGCATACATTTAGTGTTTGGCAAACTAAAAGGCAAGACTTTGCAAATCACCTTTATTTTCAGTGTCAAGCAGCTGGAGCACTTTTACTTCCAAAAATGTGGAAGAGCTATGTTGTCAGACAGCTTGGAGAGAGGCAGGTAATAAATTGCATTGTGCTGCATAAAGGTTTTAAGGGTCTTTTAAAATGTCCTGGAGGTAAGTTGCCAGGAGATATATTAATACTTTTATTTAGCTGTATTTCAGTTCGTGTTTGTCTTTGCTTCTCTGGTGTTGAGGGCACTTAAAACAAATTGGCTGGTCTGTGTGGCACAGCGGTAGCTGGCTAAAGTTGCTCTCGTGGTTTTCTGGTCATTTCTATGAACTACTGACACCAAGCAACCTGGTGTGTTAGTGGCACAAAGTTTGCTGTCCATGGAGGCAGAAAGAGCTCTTTCTATCCAGGCTGATAACTGGCTAGTTTTTATTCCTTCTCAACTGAGTCCATACATTCTACATGAAGGTGAGGGAAATTTAGGAGGACATAGCCAGTAACTCAAGAAAGGGAGCTCCAAAGAGAGGGATCCCTGTGAAATCACAAAGCTTACAGGTGTTGTAGGTCTAAGTTTTTACTTTATGCAATGTTTTAAGCAGTATGTAATAGAGCATTACTTTATGCTGTATTGGCTATGGAGTTCTTTTCTATGGAAATCCTATTTTCTGATCATAATCTTCCAGTAAAAGTTTATTTTGAACTATGAGTTCCTTCTGGAAATCACGCTGGGCTGGATGAGGTCTAGAAATGCAGGGAGGGACAACAGGTTATTTGATAACAAGGTCTGGCTAAGAAATTTCCTTAAAAATTCCTTTAGGAAAAAAGAGAAAAAACCCAAAACCCTTGAATCCAAACAAGAATGTAATAACATAAGACTCTGAAGAAGTGCACTTTCCAACTTGCTTCTGTACCATATGGATTTTATCTTGGTTCCTTTTACCTTCCCCATTGCATGACCCAAAGTTTCTGTGTTGCCATGAGGTGTGCTGAGCACTGATTCCTTCACAGGACCAGAGGTAGAGCTTTATACCCCATGCAACTTATTCACACCAGGCTTTTCTCAGAGCATGGGGTCCTCAAGGGACAGGACAACAGCTGGCCTGCAGCCCAGCATGGAAAAGGGAATCTTCTTTTGACCGTCGACTAGGCTTTAAAGCCTCTTTATAGAATGAATTCACTGTCAATATACTTTTGTTTTGATTTAGTGACTGAAATAAACTGATTATTCCCCTTTTCCACCAGTATTATGTCTGTGTCATCATGAATTTGGAAATTCCCTTTCAGGTATTTATGTAGCAAAAACCCCAGTACCAATGGTCTGTCTTCTTGGATTTTCTCTTCTCAATTGAGTTATCTCAGCTGGGTTGACACAAACCCAATTTAAGCAACTTTAGAATTGTGTGAGTTCAAAGGAAGCCCACAGAGAGTGTAAACACACTGTTAAACAGTGTCAGAGCCCTGCTCAGGCTGTCACCCAGACCCACCTTTCCACTGCTCTTGAATTTTAAGTTACACTCACTTGTAAAGCAACATTCAAGTAGAAGGGAATAAATTCATAGGTCATATGAAAGAAGAGTGCTGGGATAAAAAAAGTATTGCAATGTTTACTGCCAGACCCCATCACTTCCTTTATCAGCGTGGTTTATTTAACTCATACTAAGAAAAAAATGGTAGAAAATGTGGCAGAATGTTAAAAAATAAGGGAAGTCCTTTATGCAAAACCACTTGCATGAACTAAATGTTCCCACTGTATCTGTCTTCAAATGAAACTGGGGGGGAAAGCCTCAGGATACTGTCAGGACTTTCATTTGAGGTTTAAAGCCAGAGGCCATAAAGGACCTTTCAGGTCTCTTTGCAGTTTGCACCTGCATTTTGCTGCATTTTAAGTTATAGAGAGTAAAGCCTGGAAAAGCAGAAAACCTGAACTGATGCAGAGAAAACAAAAAGAGAATTGATAAAGTTTAGTGAAAAAGACTGGATGTATTGGATGTACCTCTCTTTTTTCCAGCATCAGGTAATAAAACAGATGAAAAATACCTTCTAGCATCTGGTAAGCATCAGTATTTTGTAAGAGTTTGGCATTAAAAACACCCCAACAAACCACTTCTGCAACTGTTGAGAATGCTTAACTGCAAAGCTTTTTTGTCCAGCCCTGAATTGTACTGTGCTTTGAATAGTCTTGCTTTTTCTAGCTATGAAAGGTTAAGCTGGGCGTGAATCAAAGTTTTCTCATTTGAAGATCAAGGCTAAAACTCAATTTCTTTTTACAGAACAAAAGGTATCATCAAATAAATTAAAATAATCTTTAAAATTCTAGAGCCAAGACTTTGCACATTCATGAATGCACGTTTAAACAACTACAAGCAGGTAGTTATTTGCTAGTAAAGACCCTGCTTTTAGTAGAAATGAGCACTGTTAAAATAAGCAAGAGAAAAACTACAAGCTCTTCCTTTGCCTTGGACAAAACAAGGTCACATTTGCAATTTTCAGTGCTTGATCTCTCCCTTAGCAATCTTGGCAAAGGTTTATCAGGTTATTCTGAGTAATTTCCTTCAAGTTATGAGTGTGTCACTTGGACTGTTAGGGACCTGTTCCTTCAGTTTACTCTGCTGTTTACCTGTGAATTGTCACACTTGTTCTTGCAGATCAGTGTCAAAAGAAAAGAAAATAAAGCAGTGTTTAAAATCAAAGCTTCAGTGTGGAAGGATATAAAGTGTGAAATCCAGACCCACTGCTTTCATTCTGGCTTTAGTGATCATAGAAACCTGCTGTAGGGCAGGACTAATCTGCCAGAAAATTATTATTGAGCCCTGGTAACTCAGATATATGTGCAGACTTGAAAATGTTGTTCTCTGTGCCAACTCCAGGTCCTACAAGAACTTCACACAGTATCCTCCACCTGGCTCAGAAATACACGTTCCACTGTAAAGAGGAGGAAGTTTGTTAATTCCCAAGCAGCTGCGAACAATTTAATCTCTTTGCAAACAGCCCAGCATCCTATTCCAATTGTGGGTTTCTTGGGGGATAGAGAGTTTGAAGAGCTGGTGAGAGATAATAGGGTCTTTCTTTTAAGCCCATTCCTATGGATTTGGCCTCAACAGTAGCATCTTGATGACAGGATTGCCAAATCTCAGAGCCTCACAATACTCGGTTGGAGTTTCCTCCTCCATATGCTGGAACTGAGAGGTTTAAAATTAGTCTTTGGCAGACAACTTTGAGAGCTTGAATTACTTCTCTGTAAATACTTGGAAATCAGGAGGCGAGCCACAGTTTTGCAATTTTTGGAAGAAGAAATAAATCCCTGTAATTTTAAGATATGATTAAGATTTTATTCTGGTGGTTGTAACTCCTGGGATTTCCCAGATAAAATTGCCTCTGAGAACTGAACTGATAACTTGAATTGGTTTTCTGGACAAGTCTCTAAATTACTGACTTCTTTGCCTCACATAATTTCTTAATCAAAAAATCACCATCCAAATCCTATACCCAAGCCATTTTTGCTACCTCTTTGGCAATATATATAGAAGAGTCAGAGAATCATAAAGAGCTACTTCAAGAAATTCATCCCCAGATTTCTTGGAGTTCTCAGAACCAAGAACTTTTTTTGTTCTGATTATCAGAAGGTCTCTGCACTCAAAAATGTTTGTATAGGTATTTAAGCCAGCTGTACTTCTAAACAGGCTTGCACCTGATATGGTTTCCATGGGAGCTGCTTGGTCCTCGGCCATTTGCAAACATGGCTGCTTATGTAGATAATTAAATTAGAGTTAGTGAACACCGTGTTCTTCTGAACAGCTGACCTTCGGTCTTTCTGGCACACGGTAGTAGAGTGAAGGGAAATACATTCTTTCTGTGGTTTACATTTTCCGTACCACATTTTTCTTCTTCTTCTTACGACTAGCTAGATGTGACTTTCTGGATACTTTACCAAAATCTCCTACTATTTCAGCCGTTACCCTTGGATCGTTCAGACAAAGCATTTAATCATCTCAGTTCCTCTATTTTCACTGGAGTTCCCAAACTTTCAAGCTTTTCTTTTGTCCAGCAAAATATATTGAGCTTGGCTTACACTAAAGTGTTTCATAATATTATCTAAGAACTAGTTTTATTCAATCAGAAAGTAGTGGGGTTTAAGTTCTTAGGAATGTCAGTCATATCTAAAGTGTAGAGGCAGAATTACAGGGGCCTTGTTTGTAAAGCTAAATGGATCAAAGTATCTGGAACAATTTTTAATTTTTTGAGGGCAGGCACTGTGTTTCAAAGGAAGTTGTAGATTAATTTTGTTAACCCATTGCTTCAAATGAGTTTGTCAGATCCCATATAGAGAAGGCCAGGATTTTGGCTACTAAATTCCAGTTTGGCCACTAGTGCCTGGGCTAATTAGGGATGGGTAGAGAGAACCCCACACACAGCTGAATAGACTAGAAAAATCCTGATGTCCTACTGAGGTCAGCAGCACTAATTAGTATCCACAGACAGGAAATCTGTTTGAACCTGCCTGCTTTGCTTCCTGGCTTTGATCACATCCAAACTCATACAGGAAAACAATTCTGAAGCTGTTTCATGCCAGAAGCACATGGTGGGATGCTCATGGGCTAGCCTGTCCACCCAGGACTGTTATGATCATTCTCACTTACTGGGGTTGCTGAAATTTTGTTGCATGGAGGATACAAACCCAGAGGCCTTTTGGCTGCTCAACAGAATGAGTTTGACCCTTGCAGGGGTACTTGTCTGCCTGTGAAGTCCAAGAAGCCTGGTACTATTCTAGGACGTCGTGTTGAGAATTCCAGCTCCCTGCAGTAGTACCAGACATACACACAAGCTACAAACCACCTCCACGTTGGGGAATTTTGCCAGATCTTCATGTCTTTGTCCTTTCTGTCCATGAACTCTGAGCTTTCATGAAGCTTCTCCCTAGTACCATGGACAAATGCCAGTACCTCCCTTCTCTGCGCTGCTCAAAAGCCCATCTGAGGTATAAGCTGCTGAATTCTGGTTTTGTTCATGCTCTCTGAAGGACTGCTCCACCTCTTAAGCTTTCTCTAGAGCTGGGTGACTGATGATAAAACAACAAATGTATATAAAAGCAACAACTTATGTATATAAGTCCAATACTTTTTCAGTATTTTTGGTTAAATTAGTGGAGTAGCATCTGAAAGCTTATAGTATGTTATCTGCTGATCAACAGAAGAATTTTGATATTAAGAAATAACAAAAAGTTTTCACCATAAAAGGTTCAGAAATGTAAAGCAACATTTTCCAGCACAATGAGAACGTAAGCACTGTGGTATTTATATTAGACAAGACTCCTCCACACAATACATCAGTAATAATACATTTTTTAATGAAAGGTGGCAAATATTGGCTCTACAATAGTAGTTTCTCAAAGTCCTATGCCTAAATGATTATTTTAATAGGCAGTAGGCAAGCTATCACTTGCCTGTGAAAATTTATCCTTCATTTTAACCTCAGAGAGAGAATCGTTCCTCTCAATTTCTTCTGCTTTGCAGAAAGGACATGAAACATACAGGAAGTGTTGCGAATGTTCTACAACTTCAACTGGAATAAAAAAATAAACCAAAGCAAAAAACCACTTCAGCTGAAAACTGGCTAATATAAATAAGGAAACAATAAAAAACAGTTAATAAAACTTCTGGCTTTGATGACACAATTGTTTTACACAGTGCTAAAAGAGTGTATCTCTCAAGTGTGTGTAAAATGTTGCCAAATCACAGAATAGTATGCAGAAATGGGCAGGGATTTTACTGTATTGGCATAACCAGTTTGAAGACACTTGGCTGGGTAATGAAGACCAAACTTTTATCATGTGGAAATTACTTATTGCTTATAAAGCACCTATTACTTAATCCTGCAAAGTACTTCAAGAAACACTCCAAAAGCAAGAAAAGAGAATCTAAGACCACTGGTTGCCCCTGTCTCTTTGCATCCAGCCATGAAGAACATCCTTCTGTTCTGGGCTGACACTGCCTGGGTTGACTCTGTTGAATCTGCCAACAGAATAAGGCTTAGCAAATAGACTGGGGAAAGGAGAATTCTGTCTCAGCTGTTTGCAGGCATCTGAGAGCTTCTGGTGATCCATGCCACTCTGTTTGTGCTTGCTGTAAAATGCATACACCTTGGGGGAAAATATTAGTAATCTGGGCACAAGAGCTAAAAACTTTCCGGTAGAATAATTTGAATCACATATTTGGCTTGGTTTCCTCGTGGAAGAAATAGAAAGTCCCCTTGCTCTGTGAAATCAACCATCATTCAACTGACTATTATATATTTAAAGGACATTCTCAGTAAACTGCAAGGATGCCAAGTCTGCTGCTGTGCCCTAATGATATATGTGAGACCTTAATGTTGATACAGAGCTCAGGGTCACAAAGATTTTCTAGGAGAGAGCAAGAGAAAATCTACCACCACATTAGCAAAATTAGCAATGTTGAGAAGAACTCTTCTTGGACTCATTACAACCAGTCTGACCCACTGTAACTTAAAAGTCATAACAGAGAGAAGTAAAATTTCACCATGGACATTCCTCTTGAGTAAAGACCTCCCCCCTGCAAAAAAAAAACCAAAAAAACCAAAAAACCAACCAAACCCCACAGAAATCCAGACCAAACAGATGGCTCTTTCCTCCATTAGCATCCTGTCTTGCTCCTTTTGAACCACTGCCACTGCTGTATCAGAGAAGATTTGATACTGGGATATCAGGGCTGGGCTGGGTTAACCAAGATGGAACAACAGCGAACAACAGGAAAAGGTGGAAGGCTGGAGTTGTACAACAAAAGGACATTAAATAGTTCTGAAATTACTCCCACTCAGGCTGTGCTTTCCTCTAACAATCCCTGTGTGCCCGCTAAGTTTGCTGGCAGTTAGCCAAACCTTTAGAGCCCTAAAGCCATCCTATTATCAAACTGTCTACAATTCTCCTAAATTTTGCTGAGAGGAGCATTTAAGGAAGGAAGATGTGGTCTGATTGCCTGCAGTTCACCAGCAGACCCAGTGGATAGAAAGAAACACTCTAGTCACTCATATTGCCCTGATCCATTCATGTTCCTTTGGCACATGCAGGCATATTCATGAGCTCTATATTTAAAACAGGTGAATTATTCTCAGCAGCACAACTAAATTTGAACTCTTGTCCTAGTAAAGGGCAGGAATGGACAAGGTTCAGGACAAGAGCATATTTGACACATAAAAGGGAAGGGACAGATGTAACTGAGGCATAAAAGGATGCTGCTGAACCAGATTTCCTTCATCCCACAGCTGACAAGAGGTGGGATTTGCCTCTTTTCCCTCCCAGCAGTGACTCTGTCTTCGTGAAGGCAGCAGCAGGAGCAAGTCTCAATTTCCAGGGCTCTGGCACAGATGAGATAGACTTGGGACCAGAGCTGATTTGTTTCTCAAGGCAACTGCTCTCAGCAGCTTCTGTATTGCTAGAGCCTCAGGTCAGCTCTGTACAAAAACTCTAGCAACCTTCTCTCAAGACAAACTCCTGCAGTCACAGGTGAAGCCTAAGTAAATTTGCTGTGCCTGCAGAGGCAAGAGAGAATTTCTCCTGGGACATGTGGTAAGGACTCCAAACAGTGGTGCTAAGCAGCACATATCTTGCAGTTGCCTTCATCAGACAGGACCACTTCACCCCAAAGGTGGCTGAAAGTGAACAAAAAGTTGCATTTAAGGCACACCAAGGGTTCTCTCATTTGCCATTTTCATAACTCTTAAAGGGGTACAAAATGTAATCATTTCTCTTTGTTCACTCCAGTTGAAAGAAACTAGAAATTTAGTTTTGATGCCACTGTCAAGTCCAGTCTTGAGTTGGTAAATCTGGCTGATAATTATCCTTGACCTGAGACTCTTCTTTCTCAGTCTTCCAAGATAAACTCCTCAGTTTTCCCCCTCTTCCTTGTGCATCACACCCAGGTAACTGAAATGCTACACATCAGTCCCAGCTCGGACAGTGCTTCCCCTCCTCATCCATCCTCCACTCTCTCCAAATCATGTCATGCTTTCTCCCGTGCCCTTTCCTTCACCACCTGTTCTTCCTTTGGGAATGAGCAGAATTACATACCCATCTACCTTAACTGTTTCCTACATTTCTGCTAGGAGAGATTGGAAAGATGAAAGACAGGGAAAAGTGGTGCAGAAAATACACTGAACTGATATGTGAAGCTACACTGAACATGCCTTCTACAATCTCCTCCTTCTGCTTTATGTCTTCTCCTTTGCAATGCTGTGGAAAACGGGAGGAAATAAAACACTGCATGCCTGTCAGCTTCAAAGCAGGAGAAAAGAAAAACCCCTTCCTCTCTGAGCTGTGATTACAACTCGTGATAGATGACTTCCCACACTTCTCTGGGAGAATCCCTGGCTGCTGTCTTGTTCCTATGGGGCCACACAAACAGCTGAACAAACAACAGTATTATCTGTGGGAAAGACAGGATGATTCTACCCCTCTTTCACTAAGTTTCTTCATTTTTCTATAACCCTGCCTGCCCCCTCAGGATGTTGCAGCTCCTCACCTTGGCACACAGCGCCCAACAATTGTGATGCTCTACTCAAGGTGGCCCCAGACACTGCAGTCCTGCCAGGACTGTTGTCCCTAGCCATGCGTGGGGAATCTCTCTGCTGTCAGCCACGTGTCCTTGCTGGTGTTTGGTAAAACAATGCTCAGCTCTTGCTAATCTCTAGTATTCATGAGAACGTTATGTTCCAAAACAAAGCATGAAGAAAGACATGAAACCTGGATTATTTTTTAAACAGTGTGTTTGGGAGTAGTCACTCAACTTCTGGGTTTGAGTTTTCAGACTGCAATCATTTTCAAGTCCTGTTCTACCTTTCCCTTCTCTTACTGCCTTATCCGTTTATCCTCCACCTCAAACATAAAGGCTAAGTATCCTTCATCCCAAACATAAAGGATGATTGTTTTTCCCCTTTTAAATCCAGGAATCTCTTTAATCCTAGATGTGAGACAATGGGAAACATAGTAGGAGGTGAGAAGAGAGGCTTGGCAACACAAGAGAGAATGCACTAAACCAGTTATTTATTTTCCAATCATTAAACTCCACACTCTAGAGTTACTGGTCTTTATGGCAGCCTGGTCAAATCAAAAAAGACACAGAAGGGCAGAGGAGAAAGGTCCTATGTTTCCAAACTGATGCATGGACAAGGTGCCAAATGATTGCATTTCATTCATTTGCCACAAACTGGGTTAGCTTTGAGCTTGAAGGAGAGAGAATAGCAGGTTTTAAAGTACTGCTTCTGGGTCTGGCATCAACATTTCTGTTGCCATAATGAGTCAGACATCAGAAGCAATACACATGAAAGGATGCAGGCCAATGCCTAGGCAAACAGAAGTGGAAAAGCAGAACTGAAAAATAAGTGCATGTGTCAGGGAAGAAGGTCTCCATTATCACAAAACTTCTGAAATTACAACCTCAATTTCCTTTATTTCATCAAATATACTCACTTTAAAATAAACCCTCTTCCACCACCACTACAATACAAAACCCCTCTAGAATTCTGGGCAAAGTTAATTTGCCAGAGGCAGAGTTTGTTCTGTTAATGGCCATTTGCCATGTACCAATGCCACAGTCCCCAAATGCTCTTGCACATTTCCCATCAGGCAAGCACACACACGATTAAGAACATTTGAGCAGTCATCCTTAGAACTGTGAAAAACATTAATCCTTAAATGAAGGGAAATCAGTCTTCTGAGCCACAGAAACCATGGCCTCAGATGCTCCTTCCCTCTGCCTGTAGCAGAGGGCTCCTGAGGGGCTGCTGGATGATAAGGGGTAGATAACTGGCTCTGGCAACAGACTGTGGGGTGGGAAGTGCATTGATAGAAAACATCTCAAACACTGATTTGCACCCTTACCTGGGGGCTTCACTAGGAACTCAGAGCAGTCCAGGGACACATATTGGGCACTTTTCAGCTGTGACTAGAGAGTTTATATGCATTGCTTGGTGCTCCTCTTTACTATACCTTGTTCTCTCCAACACTTTATAAAACATAAGTGTAATAAATAAAATATTTATTCCAAGAAGTTTTAGTGATCTGCTAATCAACTAGTACAAAATATCAACTACAGAACTCTAGATCTCCCATGTCCCTTGCTGTCCTCTGTTACTAGGCTTCCTTTACTATATCAGGACTTGTCTGTTGACAGTTTTAATAACGTCACTGATTAATGGAGAAGATTTCATTTTATTTTGACCAACAAATGTACAGACAGAGTCTCATCACTGTTAGCACAGTTGCACTGATGTGAAGATACAAGTGGGCATCACGTCCTTGATCTTGGTTAGATGACAGAAATTGCTTTCCATTTGGGAATCAGAGCTGCAAAATTTTGTCTTGCAAAAATTATGTGACATAAAAAAACCTCTACTAAAGCACACAGAATTCAATAACCACGTATATAACCCTCTGGTACCTTATTGCTACAGTGTTAGATGGTGTTGATGCAACAGAAGCCAAAATGGTGAGGTCACTGCTCCAATAGGAACACAGCAATGAGGTCCAATATCCACAAAG
This sequence comes from Passer domesticus, assembly GCF_036417665.1. Taxonomy (NCBI): domain Eukaryota; kingdom Metazoa; phylum Chordata; class Aves; order Passeriformes; family Passeridae; genus Passer; species Passer domesticus. Next base: position 115,951,952 of record NC_087474.1, read on the forward strand.
AACTTGCACTCACATGTCATTGTTCTGGAGTCGGCTATTGATTAACATGGATTAGCTCCTTGTGCCTTATGGACATAATATCAGGGGTTCTCAAAACCCAGAGACGCTACAGGGATTTTGGAATAGATTCTATTCTTTAGTGTTGGAAAACAAAGATCTTACAGAATATTAAAAACCTGTTGAATTCCTGACTCTGCTGCCAAGAGTCAGCCACCATTTTACTTGTAGTGCCTTGGTATTCCAGGCCATGCCTGCCTTGTGTGATCCCACGCATGTGCCGAAAATAAAGAGGACGTGATAAGGCAGCAGAAACATGATTAAGCTTTGATCTGAAAAGGGATCCTGACTCTCTTATGCTGCTGAGAGTTTGTGGGCACCAAAGAGAATACGGTAAGTCTGCTCAGCAAACTAGAGGTGTGACATTAATACAAGTTACCCAACACCAGAGCTTTCCACACAGCCACAGCTAAAATAAATTTGTTTCCCCACTAATTAGCTTAAAGCCAGCATAGCTATGTTGCTTCTCCTACTGCCACATTTTCTTTTACACTTAATGATCTAATCACATCCTCCTTTTTCTACAGGGCCTTTGCCTCATTCAGTGCCCAGGATGGATGCGACTCATTGAATAGGCATCTGTAGTCCGACAGTTTGTCTCAGATTTGCCTGGAGCTGAAGATACATCCTTTGATTATATCCCTGGCTCTGCTGCAAAGTTTCTATCTTAGGGTACTGGACTAGTAACTTAAACCAAACAAAGCGGGCACAAAAACCTTCTGCTTTTTTTTTGCTGTGGGTGTCTGACTGTAATGACTTGAGATCTCATTTGTGAAAGAGCTAAGTGCTCATTACATGCAACTGGGGCAGAATGCTGCAAAATGCTAAATACTCTGAAAAAGAGAGACACTCAGAGGTTCAAAATTAAAATTAGTAAGACAGTGTCATCCATGATCTCCGTGGACTCCCTTTCCTGCATCCAAAATACTTCTTCCAGCATAGGGACAGTGTGACAGAAACAAGTACATATCTGGGAAATGGTAGTTTTGAGATTTCAAATCCCCATTAGGACAAAAGGAAAATCGTTCTCAGGTCTGAAGGGTGGACCTCTGACTCATGCAGGTTCCAGGTATTTAGGCTCTCCTATGTAGTTGCTCAAATCAGCAGACTTTTGGTAATCCTAGATCATCTGTCCACTCAGTTTAACCAAGAAGCCTTTTCCCTTTGTGATTTAATCAAAACTGAAAAATTCCTGCAAAAAACTTCAGTTTTGACAGACCTTTTCTTGTCAGACAACTGTTTTGTAAATATTTCCTGCCTGAGCTGCTGAGACTATGACAGGGCTCTGGGATGAGTGTGCCAGTCCCACTGTACAAGTTTTTGTTTGCAAGAGTTGTTGCTCTGGGAGAAGTCAAACTAGGCTTGCAAAGGCACGTCTGGAGCTCATCCGAACTCTTCTGTAACAACTACAGATGCTCTACAGTTCCAGGGGAGCTCTCCTGGCCCAGGTCATCTTGCCATGCTAGAGACACAGAGCGTGACAGCTTCCTTGGTAAGCCCAGGACCTCCGGGCTGTCCAGCCAGCCTCAAGGCCATCAGGTTTGCCCAGAAGGTTACACTGCTTCAGGCTTAAAGCAGTCAATGGATGCAACATTACATAAACCATTTGAATGAAGCTGGCATCTATGCAAATGTCAAAGCTTCATACCTTCTTCACATACATACATCCCTGTCCACACCATATCTGAATCTCTTCATCTTTAAGGAGAAGACTTTAAGTGTCTCAGAGGAGAGATCACCTGTCCTTCAAGGCTGATGTCCAAGGGCAGCAAGGAGCCTCCTGAGCAGCCCTATAGCACTACAAAGCAGGTGTAATCAAAGCTGTTCCAAGGAGAGAAGACACTAATCTCATCCCTCTTGGACTCCAGCCAGGTATTTCTATATCATTTTCCAGCAAATCTTCCCACTTTCAGAAGACAACAAAATTTAGGCAAGACTACTAAAAGAGATGGAAATATTTCAGGAGGCTGTGGCAGCAACTACAGCCTTTGCTGTGTGGGTTCTGTACACATCACCTCTAACAGGGATCAGTGCAACCTGGCATTTCAATAATATTACTGTGGGAGCAGTTCTTTTCTGTAGCATGCTACAGTTTCTGTGCAGCATCAAATTTGGGATAATTTTGGCATCTGGTCTGTGGCATTCATCCATCTGTTGTAACTGAGTAGGTGTTGGGTGGGGTTGACAGGAGAGACTTGTTTAAGTGCTTGTTTTCATCCTGTAAAGGAATGGCAGAGCCAGTTCAGTAATTAATTAAATACTCCTCTTAAAAAAAAGGGGAAAAAATGAAAAAAAAGGTGCATGCTAATATTTTAAAGAAATGGTGAATAAGGCAGCTGGCACTTCTCACTGTTGAAATGTGGGGACATTGTTCCCATTTCTGCTTGGTTCCATTTGTTTTAGGATGCCTTCCTCATTGGGCTGGCACTCTGGTTTCTATTCCTGACTCAGCCAATTGCCTCCTGGCTGAATTTGGATAGGTCATTCCATCTTTTGTGCAGCACTTTCCCTCTCTGGAAAATGCATCTAAAGTAAAACACCTCTTTTTTATAAACTTTGAAATCTGCTGATAAAAAATGCAACAGGATAGGTGGCCAATATCATGACTACCATTATATTAATATATGATTATTCTATTCAAATAATCATCATTTTTACAATGACTTTGCTGTCATCTGCTCATAACGAAAGAAAGGATTTGAACACAGTGAAAACAAATCCACAACTTCTATGGCTGGCTCTCTGTGTCTTTGGGGAACTTGTTTCTCTCATTTCACTCAGAACATAGCACAAAATTACATCTCCTTGTTTAACTGTCTGCTCGTAATCTTCCCACCATTCACAAATGCATGGTGCACTGAGCAACCATGGTGCACTGTCCTTCCCTGTGAATGACTGGGAAGGTTCCACCTGCTCTGTTTTAACTCCTGGACAGACCTTGGTATTAATTTCTTTGCCTTAGGACAGTGACTCCTGCTGTTCTGTTTGACAGTCTACTGGGATGTAGTTGTGCTTTCTATTTAGCAACCAGTTTTACCCTGCTCTGTGATCAGTTTATGGATTGAAGAAGTTATTGATAACACTTGAAAATGCATCTAGTTGCAAATGTACTAGATGACCAAGGAAACAGGGGAACTCCCTATGCATAGCTAAATATAGCAATTTTTGTCCAGCATGTCTAATCCTGTGAGGTTCTGACCACCTCCACAAAACCCTAGCACAGGCAGGGATGCTCGGAGCAGCTTGCAAATTGCTGTTTTGTGACTGGCAGATATGAATGCCACATTCACTAATCCCAGAATATATAAAGAAGTGCACTGAGCTGTGGAGATTACACAGTCTGTGCTTGGGAATGGAAAACTGTGTGATGTGGCTTTTCACTTTCCTCCTTCCCCTTCTCCTGTACACACAGCAAGAGGTGTTAGCCCAGGAGTCTCTGCAAGGGAGCTTGTGGGAAGGCATTGGATATTGAATGTTTTGTGTTTTCTGGTGGCCTCTAAAGCCTGGAATCTCAGCACTTTCAGAGCTTAGCAACTTTGCACCTAAGATTACCAGTCCTGTTATAAAAAACAGAAGTCAAATCGTGGCCTTCCAAATGTAGTTTCTTCTAAAATACTCTGTTGGAGAAGATCAGACGCATCCACTGGCAACTCTGATTAAGAAGAACAAAATGCAATCTATTTTTTTCTTTCTTTTTTTTTTGTTTTGTTTTAGATAGTAAAAAAAAAATCAGTGTTGGTAATATCACCCTGAAGGTATGTACCATTTTACCTGTAATGTTACTCTTTGCCAGAGAAAGGCGGAGGAATTAAATGGATTTTACTTGTAGATCAGGTTAGGCAGAGAGGTTTCATATGATTATTTCTTAGCTTGCAGACTAAAGCATGTACTGTATGCTGGAACTGAATTCTGTTTCTCTACTGTGATTTGTGTCATAAGTTTCTTCTCTAAATTATTTCCCTCTCTGTAATTTCATCTGGTGACTCCTAGACCCTGAAGTGCCACTAGCTGCAAAATTACAGATAGGAGTATTTTGAACTTCAGTCATTCACAAGAAATTCATAATCCTGACATCCCACAAATACTGCATTTCATGTGAGATGAAAGGAACTTATCCACTGCTTTAATCATGTCCTATTCATTTCTATAAATGAGGATTTCTCTTTATTCAAGCATCTCTCCATTTCTTTCTTGCCCACTCCAGGACTGACAAAATTTCAAATAACTCATAACAAACTGAACACTTTTTGCAGCAGAATATGATCACTGTGGGAGTAAGGGAAGGAAAATTCACAAGAGCAGTGAAAGGAACTTTTGGATTACAAAATTTAGGCATATTTATAGGAAAAAAATGGGAAGGCTCCACTACAGTTCTCCTTAAAACTGGATCACAGCTTTGTTGTAAGGCACTAAGTCCCACTTTTGTACAGCCTTCTCTTCTGTCTGACTCCTAAGGACCAACCCTGGGTGAACCTCACTGTGCCAGTCCATGCTGAGCTGAATGATATTTGCTGTCAGTTATAGAATCTTCAAATCATAGAATAGTTTGGGTTGGAAGGGACCATTTCTAGTTCATCCTGCACCAGGGAGTTTCCATCTAGTATCAAAATATAATTCCTCTTATCAGCTTTAGACTCTCTAGATTTATGTTTCCTTTTGCATTTCTCATCTTTGTGAGATCATTGCCCAGGCTGGTTCAGTATGCAAAGGCAGGGAAATAAACATGGAAATAGGCAGGAGTGATGCTGCAGCCAGTTCTAGCCAAGAATTTAGAAGAGCTGAGTCTTCTACGAATAACTGGTTTCTTTTCTACAAACTGCTACACCAAAAATTTCCTAATATTGTGGCAGAGCAAAATGAAAGAATGAATTTATGTTCCCAACTGTATTGATTATATAATTTACTTTCATGATATGTTTTGTCTCCTCTCTTAACAAACCAGCTCTCTTGGTGCATTTTGGGTCTGTTCTGTGTTTAACTCTTGTTTAACTCAGACCAGTTCACTTGGGTGAGGAGCCTGGCTGTATTAAGGGAGCCCCTCTCACTGCCCTCCGGGTTCTGGTGCTGCCTGGAGCCTCTCCAGCTTTGCCTTCAGGTGACTGAGCACCAGTCTTGCCCCTTCCACTGCTGCTCTGCTCTTACATAACAAAGAAATTAAGAGGGTTTAAGAGGTTTTTCATAACTTGAGAGTGTTTTCAGAGAACACAAAATATTTCCTCTCACTTTTGGCACTTTCCGTGTTGGCAAAGCAATAAAATTAATAATCACCTTCCTCTTTATCTCAGTTTATTTGGGTCCCCAAGTTTTTCAGAGTTGTCTTGCCCTGGGTGACCAAGGGGCCAGATAATTTTCCCAATATTGTTATGTTTATATGTCCCACCTTATTGTTCTGATAATTCATAAAAGTATTCTACTGCTTCCTTGCCAACCCTTCATTTTTCATTCCTGCAACACTTTGTTTTGTGAAACAGATCTAGGGCAGAATTTTGCATCTCACTTTGTGATTTAGATTTTCTTAACATCTTCTGAGATAAATTATCAAAGATTTTCTGAAATTTTCTTAAAACTTTATATTAAATGGTTCTGCATAATCACTGAGATCTTAAAGATTCTTTTAGGAAATTATAAAAGGCATGTTTCACTGTTACTGGATCAGCCATGCTTAGCATTAAGCAGATTTTTTAGTTTGCTAACATACATTTCAACATTTCTTTCTTTTTCATTTGTTTGAGATGATCCTGATTTTAAAGTAAAATACATGCAATGTTCCACTGCTTTGGTATAGCAGAATAGCCTATTTGTAAGGGGAACTTGAATGATTTTGTTAACAGCTATCAGTCTTGATTGATGCCATCTGCTCTGGGAGGTTTGTTACTTTAGCATGTCAATCCTGCAGTTTTTCTTCTGATACCTCAGTGTTTGACAGGCACCCATCTACAGTAATTAAATAGACTATCTAGAGACTGACTGCATTTTCAATTGGTAAAGACTGATGGGAGGATATCATGTAGTCTCCATAATTGTATCTTGTCATTTTTTAACTGCCCCTTTGATCCAGCCAATTCACTAATTCTGTTTTAGATGTTTTAATTTCTCGTTTGTTTGTAGAAATGTGTCTCTTTGCATTTGAAATATCCTCTCAGCCCTCCTGTTTCCCGTGTTTCATTTTCCCTTGCCAGTTTACATTCAGTCTTTTGGGTTAGCCAGGGCTAGATTTCCTTTTCCTGAAGGTTACCTGTTTGGTTCATCATGCTGTGTTTGTTTTTTCTAGCCTTCCTGCTTCCTTTTTGGTTTCAGGGTATGCATACCTTCTGTGATGCAATTATGGTAAGCTTAAGTAGTTCCATGTTGAGGGTGAAGATTGTAATGCCTCCACTTCTGACTCGTCCTCTGCACTTCTTTCCAACCCTCTCCTCCCTCCAAATTCAAGAAATTTAAAGGATTATATTTTAATTGCAGTGCAATTTAAGTGTTATATTGTTATTAAGCTTCTATCTGCACCCCAGGAGGCAGATGTTTTGTATTTCCAATACGATGTTTTGTATTTCTTGTGTTTCACCAGGCTGGGGGTGTAATTGTGTATTAGCTTCTTTATTTAGGACTGGCCCAGACCCAAGTCTCTACACTTCCAGAAACTGCATGAAGTGCAGTTGTGACACAAACAAGCAACAAACACGATTTCAAATAAAGGTCCTGCCAAGGCGCTTTGAAGGGAGATTATAAATTCAGATTGGTCAGACCATTCAGTGCTGGAGCAGGTTTCAGTGAGTTCAAGGGCACTACCAGGGTTTTGGAAAAAAGTGGGGTATATTATCAGGCTGGTGGTTTCTAGAAGGGTAAGAGTTGCTTTGGTTTTTTTTTACACCATGATCCTGTTTAACCATGTTTGCTAAACAAGCAACTAGGAAAAAAGAGTAAGAAAAAATCCTGGTTTAAGACCAAGAGAGACACACATGCTTTGTTTTAGCATCTCTCTGCCATGGTAGGACAAACTCCTTTAATCAGTTTCAAAAACCATGCACAGCTCTGGAACCCAGAGGAAAAATAGAGGCATTTAAAAGAAAATGCCCAGAGCACTGAGGAAGCAAGCAAAAGAAGGAAAGAAGAGACATCTTGCTTTCTGCTCACACACTGACTGGAGGAATATGATCTGTACAGGAAGTAAAAATTAGGGAAGGGTCAAGCTCTGAATATGAACAAATGGTTTGCATGTAGAACCTGGCTATGAATGGCACTGCACTGCAAAGATGCAACCAAATCCACACAGGTCCAGCTTGGACTGGGTGACCTGGGAGTGCTCCAAGTCTGGATGAGCTGGATCCAGTTCCATCCCAGTTCCCTTCCCTGCGGGTGAGCATGGCAGCCAGGTGGGAGCTGTGCACCCTTCAAGCCACATTGCCAGTTTGGACATCTCAGGAGCACAGCAGGGCAAAAATGTCACTGCACATGGTGGAGGCCACTTCAGAGAGACTGTCATCAACTTCAGCACGGTGGAGTGGGTTCTATTTGGCAGTGGCTCACTGAAGTCCATGGGAAAAGTCTCCTTGCAGGACAGACACCTTTACAGAGAATAAGCAGCAATCTCCAGCTCTGTATTAAGTTCTCTGTGGCCATGGCAGTAAGACAACATTACACTCACTGGAATTCAACTTTGAAAGGAGTTGCATAAAAGAAAACAATAGCACCACCATACTTTTTAGGAGAAAACTAAAGAGGAAATTTTTTTTTTTTGAAACTGACCCTTGGCAGCCTGTTTAAAAGAGCTTGAAACTATCTGAACTACACAAGAAGAAAAAAAAACGAAGAAAGAAAAACATGCCCACAAGGGCTGAAAAATCACTTCAGTAATAGATGGCTTTTAACTTTACATCAGAAAATGTTTGGCAGGCATAATTTTAAAGTGTTAGGAAAATGTGTGTGATGACTGTTTGGGTGAAAGAGCAAATGTAGTCCACAGTGAGATTTATCAAATGTTCACATAAGCAATCAGGATATGGCAGGGCCAGCCGCCCGTAGAGAGGGGCAAAGAGGATCACAGCCCTAAACTTTGAAAATTTAATGAAGCCCACTGACTTCTCAGAGGAAGTTTTTTTGAGCATGTTCATGTGTCATGGGAATGCTAGTGAGCAGAAGGCTATGACAAAATGCCAACTATAAGGCATAAGGGAAACAAAGCACTCCAAACCCCACCAAAATCCAAACCACTCTTTTTCTTTTTTTAAACTGCAAATATTCTTGATGTCTCAACACCCATGAGCATCCTTTTGTGTTATCCTTAATCACACAAACAAGCCTATTGACCTGAATGGAGTTATCAGGAGGCTTCCAGGATTGGTCTCTTTTCACAGAGACCACAAGAGCACCAAATTTCCTGGGGCTGGCACAGGAGTATGTACAGAGGCTTGAGCTCCAGTGGAAGGAGCAGACAGTGCTGTTTGGGGGACTCATGAAAGCAGGAGCTGATATCTGTTTACAAAGGGAAAGAGGGACATCAAGGCAAAAAAAAAAAAAAAAGAAAAAAAGAAAAAAAAAGGAGCTATGGGGCTAGAGGGAAAACAAGCAGACAAAATAAAATGCAGTGCAAAGAACAATGTACTTTTCCTTAGTTTTATGCTACAAATGTCAAAGCAGCTTGCTTTTGTCATTCTGCTGGAATAGCATCCTATCAAAGTGTATTTTTCCAGCATTTTTTGTGGCACAAGAAGATTTTAAATGAAAGGTTTCATAGCTCAAACACCTCATAGATCTTCCTCCCACTGCTTGACACATGACCTTTTTGCAGCAAGCGATGACACTTGGGCAGGTGTGTGCTTGGGAGATTCCTTGGAGTGTACAGCAATGTACACCCATCCAGAGTGCTCCTGGCTCCTGAGTGCCAGAAATGAGGCACCAGATGACACACCCAGGCAGTAAGGTGTCCAGACCTGATGTGGGTTTTTGGAGAGTGATAGAGGTGCTAAAAATGTGTAACAGCCAGGCCCTGCTGTAAACGTCAGAGGAGGGAACCAGATGGGTGAGTCTTATGCTCCTTGTAAGAGCCTTGACAGGTTGTGGATAATTAGTTTGTGTAGACTGGAGGCAAGCCAGCAATACCTTGGTCTAGATCCCACATGTGGGAAGCGTGAGTGGGAGTTAGGTGTACCTTGTGTTTCCCAGGAACAGGCTGTGTCCTACATGTAAAAAGTCAGAATTTCATCCTGTTTTTCACTTTCATCAGGACTGTGCTGACTTTCCAAATCCCCAAGGATACATGAAAGTCACGTGTCTGTTTGGCCCAAATTGCTAACAACTCATACTTTCCATATGAAGCTCACAATAAAATAACAAAAAAGAAATTACTTAATTGAATATGTTTGGAACCTAATATCAGAGGAGTGTAACAAATAGGAAACAGTCAACCATACAATCAAAGAGTTAGGGGAGAAGTTACAAATTTCAACACACATGCAGCTGCCTTGTGGAAAAACAATCAAAAACACTACATTTAACATGGCTATGCATCTAGAATAATTTCCATCTAGACATGGAGAAACACTTAACATATTTTGCTTGAGATTTTCCCGTTGTATTTTCTGGAACTAAAAGGGAAACTGTGAAACTCTGCAGCCAAGTGATTAGTCTAAGGTCATAGGGCAGGAGCTCTGGAAGAAGAACTTTGGAGTCTCAGTAATGTACTTTAACCACAATACCATCCTTCAGTCTCTTTCACGCTGATGACTTTGGAACTAGCTTTAAAAGATCCAGTGAGAAGCAAGATGGGAATGATAGATAGCTACATTAGATAGCCAAAGGCAACAAAAAAAGATTAGAGACATGTGGGGGTATTTCTAAACAAAAAGATTAAAACCAGAACTATTTCATTTAGAAAGGAAAACAGTAAAAGATGATGGAATTGAGGTAAATAAAATAATGAATGGTGTGAAGGAGAAATCAGATGCCCTTCATAAAACAAGAGGGCACTTAATGGAATTAAAAAAGGCATTAGCTTATAAATGAATAAGGATATCACTCTACAGCTTATCTCTCAGCAACCTGTGAAACTCAGTTGCAGGACATTGATGCACATACTTGAGGAAGACTCAGGAAAAAAGGAAAGACTGTACACAGCCAGTAATAAACACAGATTTTTGAGTTAAAGGAAATGCTTCTTGAAAGCCACAGTTTTCCCTGAAAGAACCACCTCTCTCCATGAGAAAGAGCTAACAGTTTTATTCCTGACCAGAGTTCTTCCCAAACAGAAATGCTCCTGCCTACTGGTTTCTCAGGAAGTCTCTTCCTTGAAAAAGCATTACCAACCTTAGAAATTCAGTTTTCTGCTAATAGCAAAAATCATGCCCTCATTTTGCCTCCAGGAATCCCAAGCTATTTTTGTACCACAGAGGCCACTGTAAGGAAAAGCTGGAGGATATGGAAGGTTGCACCTTCTCATTTTGTCTCCCAGCTCACATCTGCAGCCATCTTGAACTCCACTGCTTCCTTCCCCTTTCTCCAGAGCCAAGCTGCAGATCCATGGAAGATTTCACCTGGATCTCATCAGTGACCAACTCTTGAATGCCTAGAATAAACCCATTGGTCTTTTGTTTGTCCACCTGCCCCAACTCTCCGTTTTGACTCTGTTTGAATTCCTCCTTTGGGCTTTCACCAGTCTTCAAGGCTCTCCCTAACCTCCTTGCATCTGTGAGCCCCCTTCGATAACCAGGGTGTAAATCCTCCTCTGCACACTCAGTCAGCCCTTTTCCCATTTTCTCCTGTAATGGTCTCCATGCCTTCAGCCACAGCCACCGGCTGGGACAGCTGCCCTGACATGGCTATGGGCGCTCTCCCGTGCAGATGCAAAGCCTGTCAAACCCCTCTGTCAAAGCCCTCTGTCAAAGCCCTCTGTCAAAGCCCACTGTCAAAGCCCTCTGTCAAAGCCCTGTTCTGCCGTCCCACTTAGAGCAGAACAGGCTGCTGTGGATAAAAGGTGTCGAACCTGCCTGCTAGCGCCAAGCCAGGAATGTCTGTTTACCTTGTGTGAGTGGTCCTTAGCGCAAGGATTATCTCTCTTGGGTGTTCAGAAAAGATTCGGTGTAATGGGCACATAATGGCCTAAAGAAATGGTAACGATCTGTGAATTATTCAGCACCCGTCCCTGTGCTGGAAGCATGGCCCATCAACCTCTCTTAGGGCAATTTAACTAAATCTTTAGCTGAGTCTTGCCTTGTTTGGAAAGCATCTTGGGGAGACTCGCATCGGTATTTTAGCTAGAGACCCCATTTCATTCCAGTCCATTCCCTAGATCCTGGCTCCTCCATCCTTCCCCTGACAGCTCTGGGATCATGCTGATGGACCTGTGCTCCCTTTGGAAGCTGCCCTACGCATCTCGTCCACCTACTGCCGCCGCCAAGTTCCGCTCACGGAGGGAAATAAAGCTGTTTTAAGGCACAGTGCTCTCAGGAAGCAAACTTTCAGCTGCTTCGGCAGCCCCTGGATTCTTTGGCTTCCAACAGATATTCGGAGTTATACTCAAAGCCTACTGCTCCTCCCCTCTCTTCTCCCTGTTCTCCTGGTAACACTGATGGCAGGAGATATATATAGATATAATTTACGTATATTATAATATATATATATATATTATATATAAAAAAATTAAATATATATAATTGTTGAATACCTGCAGTGCTCCGCTGCAGGAGGGAGATGGTCCTGCCCCACCCACCAGGATTTACAGACTGGGCATGAAAGCAAATTAGCGCGCTGAAAGTTGACTGGGTGACCGGATGATCGAGAGGATGTGTTTAAGTTAAGTTTGCAAGAAAGTGAGGAAAACACAAAAGGGCTTTTTGTTCATGTTTCTTTGCTGAATCTCCCCCTCTCCTTCTTATAGAATGTGTTGAAAATAAAGTGAATGCCACTAAAGAAATCATAGAAAACTGTAAGCATTAAAGGTCTAACTTGGAAAAAATTAAGAACTACAGAAGAGAAATAGTTTTGCAGCTGGAATGAAAATAAACTAAAGATCCTATGTGAAGAGCAAATCAGAAATTCCTCCCATTGACAAAACTTATGCAAAATTTTCACTGATTAAAATAGATATTAATATTTTTTTCTGTGAAAAACTCTGTATTTTAGATATGTTTCTGTCAGTTGGTGTTTTTCAAATTTCTATCTAAGGAACATTCAAAATAGATAGTGGTTTTCAGGTATGGAAGTTGACTGTTGATACATATATCTATATATACACACAGACATATATAAAAATGTGTATATCCTTTAAAAAAGCTAACTATTTTCTCCATTGACAGAAATGTTGATAAAAAAACATCATCAATTGGTCACAACTAAGGTCGCAGAGGTACCTTTTTGGAAATATTCTCCAAGTAGTAGGTTTTAAAGGCATGCACAAAACAGAGTATTACCAAATTTAAGGTCTCACGTTCAATGCTGCATTTTCTAGATAATGCATCTGAAAGTGTTCTGGGAAACTATTGCCTAAACAGGCCCAGTTGATATCCACGTTTATTGTCATTTATCTTGAACAGCTACTTCTCTCCTCTCTGGGATTCACTGCCTGTGTGACTTGAGAGGAAATTTTCACATCACTTTGCAGACTACACATTGCTAAAAAGGACATTCAAGCCTCTTCTAATCTCCTTTCAAAAGACAGACTGTCCATTCCCCAGTCAGCCTCCTAGCTGTGGTTCCAGCTCAAGCTCACTCTCCTCAAAGATGAATGCCTGGAGATGCACACTGTGCTAGATTTTCACTTGTGACTTATTCAGGAATACTAACATTTCCTTCGGTCTGCTGCAGATATTTTGCCTGAGACAACCTCCCATCATTTCTGCCTGATCCAATCTTGATGTGGCTTCAGAGATCACCTGTGAGAACTAAAAGCTGACAGGTGAGCTCTGGCAAAGCCTAGTGCAGCAGTTTTGTTCCCACACCAGCAGCCTGTTAGATAGAGGCAACCACAATCAGAGTCAGAAGTGGGATGCACATGCCTGTGGCTCTGTCCTGCAAATCACCCTGAACTACGCTAGGGAAAATAAGGGAAAACCCATAGATGCCTATCCTGAACCTGAGGTTTGAGGCAGAACTGAGTCATAAACGCTGGCTGAGGGGGAACAACCACAGGCGTAAAGGTCTTGTTTGAGAAGGAGAAGCAGAAAGAGCCATTAACTTGTGTGAGACAGAACTCCTTTTCCTATCATCTTCGAGCCACCCTGCTGCTGAAATGTGGTTTTTTACAGTTTTGGGGTTTTTTTAAAGGCTTTTCTTTATCCATAAATGCACTGGGCAAGGAAGACTAGCTGAGTAAAAGCCACTAAATAGCTTGACAGAGTGAGCTGTCCTTTGCCCCAGCAAGCACCCCTAAACTTTGCATCCCTCACCCGCAGACTCGGGCTGCCTGCGGAGCCTGCAGAGCCGCGTCTGCACAAACCTGCCAACCACATCAAACCCGACCCCACCGCCAGTGGGGCAAGGCAGCCAGAGCAGGAGCTGCCAGCAAGAGGTTATCGGGTGAGCCATTCACTCCATAAACACGGGATTACAACTGAACTTTCTACAGCATCAGCTTTGGCTCATTTGGATACGGGATGTTGTTCATCTGATTTCTGGATTAAGAGCATGATTGAAGTGCACATTAGAGAACCCAAGATTATTAAAGGTACAGCATACATCATCGATATGGAATGTGCTAATGGCTTTCACTTCTAGATCTTTTGGAAGGTGTTATCAGCTAGGAAGATAGTAGCTACTCCATTCTCTAAACATACAAACTCAACCTAATTTACCAAAGAAGTAGAGAAGAGACCTCTGCCTGCGCAAGTAATAAAGGTGAGCAAAATAAAAATGAAGATGTACATTTTATATTTGTCTCCTTCTAAAATCAAACTTCTACTTAAAAAAAATGTATTCTATGGAAAGTGGGACAACAGAAATCTGTATTTTAACACAGAAAAACAAATTAATGCTTTGTGAAACAACACAGAAGTCAATGGCACTATACCAGAGATGAATTTTACCCAGGCTGTAAAAAGAAAACATAAATGAAACACAGACCAACAGAAAAGATTCCATTTAGAGTAAGAATTATGTTTCTGTCAGGAAAAAACCAACAACTAACTAAATTTATTTCCTGGAAGGAGATCCAACTTGGCTCTGCTGCAACAGCGTAAAAGGATCCAAAATAAGTAACAGCAGGCATCTCTGCTAAAATTTGCTTCTGATCAACATTATTTTTCCTCTGGTACAAGAGAAGAGCTGAACATGTACTGAAAGTGAGGCACAGTAGTTTACTGCACAGCACATGAGAAAGGAGGCTAAAGCTCTGGCATTTAAAACTCTGCTCAGCCAAGGGAGCCAGTACGAGGTCTTAAACAAACCATATGCACTCTGTGGAGCTAATTCCCAACTAAATGCTTTCTATTTCAGACATATAAGCTCAAATTGGAGCAGGGGAAGGGGTGGAATAGTCTTAATTACACCCAAATTCTATGCCCGCTTCCCCACACATGAGGATGTCAGGTCACACCCTCACTGCAGCAATGTCAGCAACACTTGGGGGAATGTCAGCTCCCTGAAGTCCCAGCATCTCACTAAATTCATCTGATGACATGAAAGCAAGAACTTCATACTGTGCTTTAGTGGAGGCAGTTTGTATATACCAGCACACGTTAATAAATTAGGAGTAAAGTACTACAACCACAATCTGTACATCTGTGTCTGCTTTATGGTATCCTGAAAATATTTCCAAAGTAGTTGGAATACAGAAAGCAGAAATTATCATTCCTTCCCAGCTAGGTTCATGTGAAATGCCATCTGACTGTGACTGGCAGATTTGGTATTTCGTTAATTGTGGGAGACCCCACTTTGAATAATGTACAAACATTTGTTATGATCAGTGAATATTTCCCTTCACATCGCATTTTCTCCATACATAAACTTACCATAATCCAATAAAGAGCCTATGTGAGCAAGTCTTCTACATGCAGCCTTTCCACTCTGCAGGGGAAAGCCTGGCTGTTTTTTGCAAACAACGTTCATGCAATTTTTCATTTCTGCCTGAGTGAGATCTGCAATGAATGGAAGTTTTCCTCACACAAAATCTTAGGGTGTTCCAACATAAAACTGAAGTTTTCATTCAGAGAAATCTAGTAATAAATGCTTCTCAGAATCCAGTAAAAAAAAAACTGCACTAGATATGAGGAAATAGTTCATTAAAAAAGCCCCACAATATCAAAACCCAACTAGGGAACTACACTGAGGTGACAAATGAAACTGTAATGGGGAAAAAAATAAAGAATAATCAAAAGCCAACTGAGTCCTAAAGTTTCACAGTAATTTGTCTTTCAAAAGTGGATGTACACCAAATACCTCCCCTAAAATCTTGCATCTAATTCACTCATGGTCAAAATGGAATTTACATTAAGTCAGTGTTTCTAAGGACAGAGGAACACATAAGGTCCAAACTTTGACTTAAATCCAGAAGAATTCCACTGAAATCTATGGTTACAGCAGTGCAAATCAGCAAGAGATCTAAATCTGTCCTAGCTGATTCCAGATCTATCTTTTATTTGCTATATGGCTTCAGGCAAGTCAGTGACCTTCTTTTTATTTTTCAGTTTCTCCATCCGTAAAATGGTGATAATATTGTTGTAATACATGAAGGTTGGAGGGACTAATTAGTTCTGTAACACGGTCTGGATATGGAAATTTCTCGGGATCAATGAATTTTAGTCACCTCCATCATCTTTATTGACTCCTTATAATCTTAATATTTGGCTTTTTGCTTGCTTGCATGTTTCTCTTTTAAAAACCACAAGCCATTGCCTGGCATCCTTACTCAAGTTTTACGCTGTTTACTTCCATGGCAGGATTCACATGAGAAAACCGAGTACAAAATTTGGAACTGGCCCCAACAACAAACGGTGAGGCTATTTCAAACAAAACTCATAAATCACTGCATGAAATTAATACCGTTTACGTTCCTTTTTCTCAAGAGCTCAGTTTATTGACTGATGCCCAAACAACCAGGGCACAAACAAGAAAGTGGCAAATCTTTCTTCACCCTTATTTGAACAAAACACGCTGCGCTGGCATTTGAAGGGCCAGCCGGTTTTGTTCAAACAGTTAAAGCGGGGAAAAATAAATAATGAAGAACAACCCAACCTGAAAACACCCTAACGTCTGACAGCTCTGAGAGGGACCTCTAGCGTGTGCTAGAACATTTTGTGTTGTGCTTCGGGCGCAATTAATACACCAAAATCACCGCAGTCATTTTGAATAGGCAAAGGGAAGTTTCTCCAAGTGCCTCCGACCCGCGGGGCCTGCATCCTTCCGCGGGCCGAGCATCCTTCCGCGGGAGCTGCCGAACCCCCCCCGCAACTATTAAACTGACACTTTTTTTTTCTTTTTCCCTTTTTTTTTTTTTTTTTTTTTTTTTTTTTTTTTTTTTTTTTCCCCTCGGCGTGCGCAAGGAACGAACTTCCCCGGTCACCCCGGAGTTTCCCCGCTCCCCACGCCCGCAGCGCCCAGCCCCCTTCCACGGCCCCCGGGAGCTCGGGGGCAGCTGGAGCTGGAAAGTTGCGTTCCAGGCCCAGCCTTTCCTTCGGGCTCGTGACCGGGAACAACAATTACGGGAGCCGCCAGCCGCACCGCGCCCCCCCCGCGCACCGGGCGCTGCCTGCGGGCACCGGGCGGTGCGGCCCCTTCCCTTCCCTTCCCTTCCCTTCCCTTCCCTTCCCTTCCCTTCCCTTCCCTTCCCTTCCCTTCCCTTCCCTTCCCTTCCCTTCCCGGGAGCAGCCGCGCTCCTCGGCAGCCCCCGCCGCCCGGGAGAGGGAAGCGTTTCGCCCATCTTTAATTCCCCCGAACAGTCCGAGCACGCTCGGTGCCCGCGGGGCACGCTCACACAAACTTGTACCGCGCTGATTGGAAACAGGCGGCGGGCGGCTTGCTTTCTTCTTCCTTTTTTTCTCTATTTCTCTTTTTTTAATTTTTTTTTTTTTTTTTTTTTAGCCGGCGGACCCGGCTCCCTCATCCGGCGCAGGGCACGGGGCAGCGCTGCCGGTGCCGGCGGGCACCCGCGGTCCCGGCGCGGCGCGGGCAGAACCAGAACCGCGGGGCCGCCCTTCGCTCCGCCGCCCCGGCAACAAAGGGCGCCGCGGGGCGCTCCGCAGGGCGCGGGCAGGGGGAAGGTGCCTCCCGCTCTCTCTCTCTCACACACACACACAGACAGACACAAACACACAATGGCGGCCCCCTCCCGCAGCCCGGCGAGAACAATGCCAGGCGCGCAGCCCCAGCGCGGACACGCTCGCGTTTAAATTAAACACATCCCCCCCGCTCCTTCCTCCCGCCGCCGCCCGAGTCCCCCCATGGCAGCGGCGGGGAAAGGAGGCGCCCCCCGCCCGCCCGCCGCCGCGCGGCCCCCTCCCTCCTTCCCTCCTTCGTTCCCTCCTTCCTTCCTTCCTTCCCCCGCTCGCCGCCCGCCTCCCCGCGGCGCTGCGCGGGTTGCGCGGGGGAGCGCGGCCGCGTCCCCGCGCGGGGTGCGAGCGCCCGGCACATGCGTGGAAGCGAGAGGCGCCCGAGTCCCTCCGCACCCTCCGCTGCAAACAACAACAATCCCGAGCAGCCCTTACCTGGAACATCGGAGCCGCCAAAGTGTCCCTCTTTTTTTTTTTTTTTTTTTTTTTCCCCTCTCCCCCCTTCCTTTTTTTTTTTTTTTTTTTCTCTTTCCTCCCTTCTTTCTCCCCTTTCCCCCCCAACTCACACTTCCGATATTTCTCTCTCCCGGCAGCGGTCTGCTCTCCTCGCTACACCAGAGAGAAATGCAATAGCTTGGCTAAGGTAGACAGAGCAAAATACAGAGAATAGTTGCTCCAGGGCTTTGAAACCCCTCAAGGCAAGGATCAGGATACAATTAGCTCATGTCTCTACCTCCAGTCTGAATCAATCTCCGAAATAAAAGTTAAATTAAATTAACTGATCACACGGGCATAAAATTGATCTCCTTCGAAACGTGCATATAGAAAGATATATATATATAACGCGTGTATATTTTTTCGGATTTTTTTCGGTGGAAAAAACAGTCTCATTCCAGCCTACAACTTGCTTTTTACTCTCCTCTTGCACAGAAAAGCTGATTTTAATCGTTGTGATTAGTTTTGATGTAACGTTTCCGCGGGCGATTTCTGCAAATGGATGGAGTGTTTCTTTGCCAGAAGAGGGAAAAGCAGCAGATGATGATAATTATAAGGATTGTTGGTTGTTTCTTTCTTCCTTTCTGTCTCTCTCTTTCTTTTTATTTGTGTTTAGCTCTGTCTCTTCACTTTCCCAAGTTGACCTGACATTGCCATTGCACTAAGGTCGCACAACTTGTTGATTAGGATCACCTCCCGTTTTGATCCAGGGATATGGGATAATTTGGCAGTGGAGCAACACATTTTCTGTTCCCTTGGCTATATAACTTCCCAAATGACGTGTATAAAAATAAGCACATGGAGTCTGCTTTGCCCCAGTCAAGTCTGAATCAATGCCTGGGGGTGATACACAAACTCATTTCAAATGTTCAACCATGCAGAATTGCAAAAAGATTGAAGGAGTTGCACTGCATTTTTTAAATTTTTCTATATGTGTCTATCTATATTTATTTTTTTTAAGCAGCAAAATTAAAATAAAGCAAATCCGTGTAAGCAAATCCTGGAATTTACCACTTAGGTTCATGTGACATCTTTCCAAATGCTACTAACTTTCCTTCTCCAATTACCCAATTACAATGGAGCCTTGCCTTTTTAATTTTCTTTACCCTGCAGTTTGCGGCTGCCTTCTCCCGAAGACAACGAAGCCGTAAATGGACAAATAATTTACAAATCTTATTCTTGGTCACTTTCCCCTTATTTTACCTTTCTTCGCCTCCCACGCCACTGTGTATTGCTTTGTTCAAAGCTTCTGCGCATAGAAGCTGTATTAATTTGTTGTTGTTCCTGTTGGAGTGGACTATTTTGTCATAAACCCACGGGTCACCTCCCATTAGTGTCACATCCTCGCTGTATACTTTTGTGAAACGGTATGTTTCTAAGCACTTCACAGTCCATTAATTCAGGGACTTTACTGACATTTCTTAGGAGAAAGACCAGGCTACGAGGCCAAAACTGCCCAGTAAAGCCCCTGAATAGAACCAGACTTGTCCAGAGAATATCTGCAATTAGCTTTTTATGATATGTTTTTAGTATTTTAGAGAAAGTAATGCAAAATATAACAATCGTCTTTTCTCCTACGGCAGCTGCTGCAGCCTAAGGAATGACTAATTCTCTTGCTTAAAAACACATCCAACCCAATGCATTCTTTTTGGTTCTCCTCTTTTCTTTAAGTGATAAGCCTAATAACATGGTAGCACTTCCCATGTAGGAATCTCGCACCTTTTGCGAATGCTTTGTCATTCTGTTGTAACGAGAACAAATAGGTTAATTAACCAGGAATGGCTGATAGAAATTAAAAGGAAAAGCTAGAATAATCGCACGCTTATGTGCCCCAAGAAACGCGGCTTCATCTTCAAATTCTATTTTTAATATTCTTCCAAAAACTAGTAGCGCGCAAGAGGGAAAACTCCCCTCAGCCATATGCGCCTTCCCCAACTGGGTCTGTATGAAACAGGATCATTGCAACCCTGCATAATGTTATGCAGCTTGAGCACAGTGATTTTAAAGTACTTAAAGCTGGTTCAACAATTTAAAGGGTCTCATGGTTTGTCAGTTCACAGTAAAGAAAAATTTCAGTTTTCCATCCAGATGAAATAAAACCTTACATAAAGTCCAATACACCTGTGTCGTGACCCAACTTTATTTCTGTATTACAATGTGTCAACACAAAAAAAAATTATGGACTGTGTATGTGACTCTTAAATGCTTCACTGCTCTTCTCTTTCTAATAAATAAATAAAACCATGCCAGCAGCCTGGCACTCATTAGCGTCCTGCATAATACAGAGAAAAATAATCAGTAAAGGAACAAAGTTTAATTTCAAGCTGGCAAATGGCTATTATGGTGAAAGGTGAAGAAAAATAGCAATATAACAACCTCTAAAAATATGAAAAATATCCTTGTACAGTTATTTTACCTGCAGCAAGGAGTTTATCAAATGATGTCAGCACTAGATAAGAAAAGGTATATTTTCTCATGAAGTAAAAAAATCATATTATTTTTTACCTTGAGGAGGCTCATTTGGTAAAACTTTCTTCTCCAAGACAGAAAATCATGGCCTGAAGTGGGATAGGGTAAATGCCCCCAGGGGCAGCTGCAAGCCCTTTTGGGAAGATACTGCTGCCTCAGTTTGCCCACTATCATACCAAGATGGGACTGGAGCCTGGTTCTTCCCTCTATATGGGGATACAAAATATAAAGGTGCATGAATAAAATGGAGATTACTCAAAGAAATCGATATTAACTGCTCCACTAAGTACTATCTGCATCTCTTTTCACATGGAAATTAATCGTTTCCATAGTAAGTCCCCAGAAGAGGAGAGAGACCCTGGATCTGGTTATTCTTTCTTCTCACAGTTTGCAGTATCCTCAGCCTTCACTATCTAAACTCAGTCCTGAGTTTACTACTGGTGAGGCCAAAGTCTGATCTAGGGATGTATTTTGACATTGGTAATGTTCACAAGATATAAAAATAACCCATACAGGCTGCCACGTATATCTAAATAAGATAGCAGTGTTTACCTTTATTAACTGCTGGGAGGTAATTTGCATACAAAGGAGAACACATTAAACCAAATTCTGTTCCATTTTACTTGGAGTTATCTTTTTTTAAACAGGTTTATAAAAACTGCAACATGTTTGTGCATTATGAATATTTTACTGATGCTGAATAGCAACCTTAATGAGCTCAAACTGAGCTCAGTGTTTGACTTCTGAATTTTTCCTGAAATCATCACCTGTTCACAATTAGCCTCTGGAAAACTACAGTAGTTTTTCCATATCATTGTCAATATTAACAGTTTGGAAAATTGCAGCTTTTTAACGGGCGGGTTTTCCAATGGCTGCAGATCATATGTGTCCACTTGCTAAAGGGCATTATTTCTGATTTAGCTATAATCCTGTCTGGAAACAAGTACTTTGGCTCTTGTCAGGAAGGCCCTCTTGTCATCTTGACCTTCTCTTAAAACTTCCCTCCTGCAGTTCATGGACTTCATGTGTGCTGCAGTCTTGTTTCAAAAATACTGAGAAGAGCAGCTTAGTGTGGAAATATAAAGCTAGCAACAGTTGCCTGCACTATATGTTTTGTCAGTGGCTCTTTTTTCCTTTGAGAAAAATAGAAAGGATTTTACATTGCATTCGAATGGGGGAGATTTATAAACACAGTTTTTCCAGATTGGTTTTCCCCAAGGAGAGTTAAAAATAATGTATCTTTTTCTTTATTACCAGCTATATTTTGATGCAGTATTTTAAGAAATAGATTTTGTTATTTAGCCATGAAAGGGATTGAACAGTGTGAACCCTACCAAACAGTGAAGTAGCCTAAGCAACAGCATCCCTTCTGCATTTGTGAGAATTACAGGGTGTTGGATCTTCTATAGGAAGGGAACTGAACTTGAGCAGCAGCAAGTGCTTCTACCATATTTCTACAATAGTCCATGTGTACTGTTTCAGTTATGTCCTTTTGCTGCTGGTTAAACAAGACAAAGTTGAACAAAACTGCTTCTACATCCCACTACACTTCCTGGTTATGTGGTTGTCCCTGTGTTATACAATGCAAATCCATACAGAAACAGGAATAGTGGATTTCCTTGTGGGTCCCTTAGCTCTGGCCTCATGTCATGACCAGATATGACAGTTCTGCCTGCCAGTCACTGTAAGAGGGGGTGATGTCTCTCTCTGCATCCCAGCACCAAAATCTCTTCTACTGCAAGCTCCTTCAGTTGTCTGCCTCAGAAAGTAACACCAGACTTGTTTTAAGGTGAAATAGCATCACAATAATGGGACATGAAGCTCATTTTTTGGGTAATTTTATCATTGGTAGGAAAATTCCCAGAGTGACCTCCCTTCTCCAGAAACATAAATTTTTAGAGAAGGAGTGTACAAAACTCTCCTGGGAGTTTCTTGCTCCCTTGTGAAGTTATGGGTAATCTGACAGCCTGAATGGGTAATCAAGGGATCACAGAGCAGTTTCACAGAAAGCCTCTCTTCAGGTTTTGGGGCTGTTCTGTGAGTGTCTTTTGGAAGCCTTTAGCACTTCTAAATCCCCCTGCCAGCAATGGAGGCTAGAGGTGCTAAAACCTCTAGCAAATCACGACACTTATGGGTAGGTTAAAAAGGTTAGAGTATTGCCTCTGAGCACGTGGGTTTGAAAATGTGAACCCTGGTGTCATTGCCTCCTATGTGCACATGCATTTATAATTAACTTTGGGAAATCCTCTGCATTTCTCTCATGTTCTCTGCGTTTCTCTTCCCTCTCCAGTTATTCTTTCCCCTGAGAGGCAGCTCCTCTGCTTGCTTGGTGATTGCAGAGGCTTTCTGGGGGGGCACAAGAGGATACCACGCTTTGTTTTCTGCCTTCAGACATTTCTGTACAGAAAACCTGTCTCTGCTGCAATACAGGTGAGAAAGGACCCATTCCAAACAACTTGTGAGGGCAGAGGCGAGTCAGAGTTCACCTCTGCTCCTGCTGTCTTTGACTGGATTTCCCCAATGAATATTAGAAACCTCTACCCCTCACTGCAAGCCAGGTGTTTTTTTCAGATCAGTCAATACCCTTTGCAAAAGGATTAATGCACTCTTAGAGTTACTGGAAGCTTTTCTGGGCTGGATCATGTGAAATACAGCAGGGTTGAATATGGAAGGAGCTTCAGATGGTCTCACTGTTCAGAGAAACTGTGCAGAATTCAGGGCATAACTGATAATGTATCTCATGAGATTGTACAAATTGCTCTAAGATCGTTCCAATTTAACTGCTCGACTCATTCTAATTAAAGACTACACTGAGGAAAAGTGGGTAAAATGTGCTTTTTGTGGGTATGTGTGTGTATGTTGGGGGAGAAGGGAAATTGGTAAGGAGAAAAAATAAGCATTTGATTAACTTGTTTTGTTTTTCATATTTCAATAGCCTGTAACAGAAAACATGGTTTGTACAGGTAGTGTGATCTGCCTCATTCTCAGTTCATCTAGTCCAGAAACACTCAGTTTTACTTCATGGTCCTATTGCCTGGGCCAGAACTGCTCATGAGAAGTCCTATAATACAATGGAAGTACCTTCAGGGCACCATAGAAATTTATGTTGGTGTATCTCTTTGTGCATCCTTTGGGTGTCAGAATCTCTCTGCATTCCTGCCTATAAAAATGATTCCCTGAGCACACCTATATACACAGACACAATGAGCAGAGGTATTTGGTGTTGTTAAATAATAAAACACACCAACAACCTTCCCTCATGGATTTTTAACATTAAAACTACCATTCTCAGAAGTGTTACTCAAGTGTACCTTGAGATTTCAGAAAGAAAATTGACATTGATGTTACAGCATTCTCTTTCAACAGAGATGTGTTTCTGAACACTCTCCTCCAGAAAATGTGTGATTCAGCATAATATGGAAATACATTGAGATTATTATTTGAAGTATGAACTTCTACCCAAGATACCATCCTCCTGAACTGAAGAAATATTTCAGAGTGATACACAATACAGCTGCAAGAGAAACTCAGGCTGTGAGGTCTGGATTTGTGTCTATGGTTTGAATGGCCCACAGTCTGGGAGTGGATATTATGATCTGGGATTTTCAAGGGTCTGGATAAAGAAAGGGGCAGATCACAGAATGTGAACAGGGCTGTTGCTTCATCCACCCTTCAGGAACAATGTATTCCAAGTCTTTAGATTTACAAATACTGCTTGTAAGGAGTGACCTGCAGACTTTGAAACCAGACTAATTGTCTAGATTCATTGTAGAGTAAGTGTATCTTGTCAAAAGAATATTTGAAGGAGATACTCACTACCCCTCTGCTAAAGAAGCAGCACATACCTGAAACAATCCCTTTCCAAAGCAAAAACATGTTATAATTCATGTTATATTTATGTGTGGCAGAAATTATGTTATGCCTTTAATATTATACATGAGCTTTGAAAAACTGATGTTGTTAGCATCTCCTGTTCTTTCTTGGTAGAATCTGTGGAAAGCAGTGGAGCTTTTCTGTTTTGAATAATTTGGAGAAATCCACTTTTAAATCAATAATGTTTTTCTCCCAGCCACTTCCTGAAAAACAACAGTTTTTCACATACTGATTTTATATCACTGTAATTTTCTGGGTTTGCAGGGAATTACAGGACCTGGGCTACTCTGGCCATATTTGATGAATGAGTTTATACAAAGGAGGGAAGTTGCTTAGATGTTAAGGTATGTGTGTCTCCTTCTTGGTTCCATGTATAGTGTATATATCCCAGCTGCAGATCTAAAGGTAATTTTCATGTTTTATTAATGTCTCAGTAGCTATTTTTATATAAGAAAAATGTATATAGTAGGTGGTGATAGCAGTATTTTTTTGGGTAATGATAGCAGTCAGGGGTATGAGCCTTGTGGCCTCATCACAATCCATATTTGTTAATTTCTTGGTCAAAACCAGTGGCTTTACCAGAAGCTCATCGATATTTTAATCCATGCCCTGCTGGTCCTATCACAGCTGCTAGAGGGGCATGAAGAGACCTACAAGTTAAAGAGGATTTTAGTTGACTGCCTGTGAAAATAAACACAGTCACATTTCCTAAGGCAGAGGCTGAAAATGTCTGCCAGGGAAAAATGTCCATCTGGCAAAACGCTCCCTCTCATGCCACAGTCAATGAAAATTGCTGTGCGAGTTCATGCAAAGGCAGTACTGCCATACGTACCTCCAGGCAACCTTTCTCCATGCAGACCAGCAGAAGACAGATGTTGAGAGAAGTCCCTCCTGCTAGGGTGCTCTGGTTTTTTTTCTGGTATTTCTTCTAGTCTTCAGCATTCTGGTGAGCAACAGAACCATGGAGAGTAGACAGGAAAGGGGAGCTCCTAGAAGAGAAAGGACATGATGATCACCAAATATAAATCCAGAGACGATTCAAGGAAGGTGGCACAAAAGAGGCATCTCAAAAGAAAGAACACATCAGCAGGAAAGCACTGCTGCCAAGGTGACATCTATGTTAGGAATCTTTTCCCTGAAAGATATAAAAGCAAACAGTGCTGGCAAGGAGCTGATGGCCTGATGTAGTTGGTATAGTTGCTGGTGCAAGGAAAGGAGAAGGGCTTGGCCAAAGCTGATTGTCTTCTCCTCTCCCTGCATCACACTACCTGTGGGCACTGAGAGCTACTCCAAAGTGAGAAACAACTTACTGTAGATGCACCCACACTGCCAGAGGTTGCTTATCCCTCTGTGTTCTGAACTTCTCTTCTGCAGGAGAAAATGCTGCTAATACAGCAGCCACCTTCACTCTTATGACATCAGCCAACAGAGAAAAACAGTTCCCAAAATGATCAGGAATTATTACAAATGCTGGGAAAATATTCCTTTGGCTTTGCCTGGTGATTTCCTGCCACTTACCATGGCTGTGATACTGTCTCTTTTGATTTCTCTCTTAGCTTTTGTTTTCAATTTGCCTTTTAAACTCAGTGGTCAGCTAAACCCACAGTGATGCCTAGGAGTGATCCTCAGTTATTTCTCTATTCTATCATACAGACAGACATCAAAATGTACTGGTTGTGACTGTGCAGCAAATTCAAGCCAAACTTAAATCAAAGTAAAAGCTATGAGGTCACAGAGGAAACCCTGCCAATGTTTATTCCCTTATAGTCATCCAAGATAAATTTCATTTGATCATCAGTCATCCCCAAATTCAGGATACACCAATGCTTTTCAGTTCCTCTCAGGCTTCTCACAGTCCTCTTCAATGGCATGGGACAATGAGTATCAGCAAGTGTCACTCACTCACTGTTTGTTTTCCTCTGCCAGCTCACTAGTGCAAACATTCATTGAGGGAGGTTTTGGTGTCCCCTTTGGGAGCAATTCATTGTCCTTCTTTCTCAACAGTGGCCACACCCAAATCCTGAAGGACCTGGGCAGGTTCTAGGGTCCCTTATAGCTGTGGAAAGAGAGTTGGTGTATGCAGATTTTTCAGGAACAAATTGAACTAAACTAGTTCAACTAGTCTGTGTCAAAACTGGATTAATTTTTCTTCTGGTTTTCATTTTCTGTTGCATGCCTTAGAGTTTATTGGTCATGACTTCTGAAGTAGCTAAGTGTCCCTGTTTCCCTGGGAGAATCCAGTGAATACTCTTTCAGCTGCTTTGCAAACATTGACTAACTAATCCATGCAATACCCCTCGAGATAGGAAAACGAGGCAGAGAGATTATATGACTTGCCCAAAGCTACAGAAGGAATAAGTGTCAGGGGTATTATGAACAGGGCATATAGATCAAAGGAAATACAATGAGCACTCAGGAGTTCCTGTCTCCCAGTTTGCTTTTTACAACAGAGAACAACACTACTTTTCTACTGTGTAGCTTTTACAGGATTTTTTTACTAAAGGATCTTGTCAAAAGCTTGAAGGAAATCCAAATAAATCATCTTAACTATACTATATTGGTGTGGATGACTTCTGTTTGTGAAAGGAATTTAGGTGCTTGCCAGATTTCAGTGAGAAATGGTGTTGTAAGATCACAAAGGCACAATCTATTTCTCAAGTTAAGTTAATACAACAACTTTCCTCTATGGTCTAAGCTATACAGCTGTGGGATTTGTTTTTATGTATGTGTTTTCTTTCTTCTTGACTAACTTAGCTGCAAAACTTTACTAAGTGAAATATTTAAGTTTTGAACTTTCTTGTAATGTATGCTTGGCTTTCAAACACAGCACTTCAGGGAATGAGGAACCTACAAATGGATGTGTACCACATAGCACCCTTCTGGATTTTTTTGACAGTTAGTTGGTACTTCAGGAGCTCAAGAAAAAACAATTTTCATGGCAACTGTACTCCTTGTCAAACTGAAGTCAACAGCAAAGTTCCTATAGATTTAAATACCCCATTTCTATCTTGATCTCAAATGAATTTTACTGTGGGGATCATATCACAGATCCCAAATGTAAGCTAGTGGAAACAAGCATACTGCAATTTCATATTACCTTTAGTACTGGCAACAAATATGTTGTGTTACCTTTTTTTTTTCAGGCTTTAAAAATTTCTTGGCTTATGAGAACTCCTTTTGAGGAGTAGTAATACTGAATACTCCTCTGCGTGTATAAACACATACATCTGTGAGCAGCAGAGTCAAAGCTATGCACAAACCCCCTTAATTTCCTAATTTTAAAAATTATGAGCTATATAATCAATACTTTATTCAGAATGGCTTTCTCCAACTGAGTTTCGAAAAATGGGACAATCAGAAAGACTGCTTGGCAGACTGTGCAGAGAATTGCAGGAAGATGTGTGAACACCATAGTCTTAAATTGCTGAGTTGGCTCACAGACTGCCTGGACACTCTCTCGAGGTCCTGGTGCTCATTTCCCTGCAGATGGCAGCCAGCCCTACACACAGTGGGGTCACCAGTGATGGGAGGTGACATGTCTCCTGATCACTATTTGGAGAGGCTCTCATCTTTTCAAAGGGTGTTTTCTAAATTTGACTTGCTGGATTCTGCAGAGTACTGACATTTGATTGCTTTTTACTGAGTCTTTTTAGCATGGAAATGCCAATTGGATCCTCCTTAGAGAGACTCCTCACAACCCCTGAATATTGTGCTCAGTGTTGGGCTCTCACTACCAGACATTGAGGTGCTGGAGTGTGTCCAGAGAAGGGCAGTGGAGCTAGGGGAGAGTTTAGAGCACCACTCTGCTGAGGAGCAGCTGAGGGAATTGGGGTCTGGAGAAAAGGAGGTTCAAAAAGGGAGACCTTATGTCAAGTTGCACTAAGGGAGGACTAGATTGGATATTAGGAAAAATTTCTTCACCAAATGGGTTGCCAAACACTGGAACAGTTTGTCCAGGGAAGCAGTTGAGTCACCATCCGTGGAGGTATTTAAGAGACATGTAGATGTGCCACTTAGGGTTTAGTGGTGCACTTGGGTAATTTGTTGGACTCAATGATCTTAAAGGTCTTTTCCAACCAAAATAATTCTATTCCATGATTTTATAATAGCAACAAGTTCATTCACTGGTTTTAAGAGTTTTATTTTGCCCTTCAGCCCTGCTTATTCTTTTGCACTCTTGCACAAGAGCAAAGATATTTAGCACATGTTTAAATGCTTTGATGAACTGGGGTCTAAACCCTCCATATTGAACTGATTATTATGCTGATTAAGGTGGCAATTAAAATCTGCTGTTTGGAAAAAGGAGTTATTTTTGACATTATTGTTAGGATGGACATTAATTTGAGCATACTTACTGCTGTATGACTTGACAGAAATGCATGTTTTGTTCCTCCAACACAAAGTGAAAATAAACAGCAGCAAAAGGGAAAAAGGGAAACCCCTTGCTTGTGGCGATGCTGGTGCTTCCAGAATGTCTGGGTCATTATATCTCAGAAAAATGCTGCTCCCCGCCAGTCGTACAAAATAAGCTGGCAGTAGGTAAAATAGTTGCTGTCCTTGCCATGCTGAATTCTGCAGGTAATTCTGTACCAGTTTGCCTTTGCCTATATGGAAAGCATTCCTTCTAATGTCACTTGCTGTGTCATTTGAGCATAATGTTTGTAACACACCTGGATTCATACATC
The DNA here is from genome assembly GCF_036417665.1 of Passer domesticus. Lineage (NCBI taxonomy): Eukaryota > Metazoa > Chordata > Aves > Passeriformes > Passeridae > Passer > Passer domesticus. The sequence goes on from NC_087474.1 coordinate 115,980,720, forward strand.
TCTTAGCTCTGATGTTTAAATAAACACAGTCCCTACATTTTTTGTTTGTTTGTTTTGGGTTTTTTTGTTTGTTTGTCTGTGTGGGGTTTTTTTTGTTTTGTTTTTTTTTGGAGTTTGTATTAATTTTTTTTCAGTTTCTTAATGCTTGGTTATACCCTATGCATTCACAGGGTAAATGCCTAAACCCTGCAGTTGTATTTAGTTTTGGTTTGCTGAGCTTCATTTCAGATTTGAGAGGACTCTGAAAGGTAGGTGATGTTGTGCCACCCCGGGCACATTTTGGCAGGTGCTGGCACAATTTCCAGGACTCCTGGGGACTGCAGTTCCCCTGCAGGCATGGGCGGGCCTTTCCATTGTTTCTGCCTCACTGGGTTGAGAGCTTAGCTGGCTCACCTTTCTTACTAATCATGCATTTCTTTGCTTTTCTGCTGTGCTTCCTAGCTGGAGAGTGCTGGTTTTTCACTATTTAACTGAGTATCCTGAGTGGCAGTATTGCCTCCTTAGGTTTACCTTCTTAACTCCTGCTTAGAAATGACATCACATGAACTCAAAATATCTGGAAGGTGGACAACAGATCTGAACTGGATACAGAGTAAGACAGGTAGGTGTAAGAAGGAATTTTGCTCTTCTTGCATGAATTTGATCAATTTACCGTTTGATTTGTTATTCTGATACCAAAGCCTTTAAGGGAGAAAAGAGGTCTCATCTGATTACACCCAGCTGACTCCAGCAGTGATTTGTTTACTAAGCTGAAATACCTTTAAATTTGGATAACACCTCCCTTGTGAATGAGATTAATACACCCAGTGTGAATGTGCAAGTGTTGCTTCATCCCTTGCAGTCACAACTGCATTCATGACATCTTCCAGGAATGAACAAAATCATCTTGGATTTACCACGAAGATTCACATGGGGCAGAAGCCCTGGTTGAACTCCAGGCCAGCGTGTGTCCACAAACACTTTGCTTTCATGGAAAAGTATAAATAGCGGTTAGACGATTTTATATATTAGGATAAAAAAAAAAAAAAAAAAAAAAAAAAAAAAAAAAAAAAAAAAAAAAGTAAGATCCAGCTACCTAGTAAGTGCTTCAGGGTAATGGCAAATGCAGGCTACAGCCCTGCAGGATGGAACAGCCTCATGCCTGGCTCGTGTCAATGACAGCAGAAGGTTATCAGCACCATCAGCTCTGTCACTAAGCACCATCAAGCCAATAAAAGCAGGGATTCTTCTCCTGGTCTAAGAAAACAGCTCAGTGTATCTCTGCCGCATGCCTGACACTTTTGATTACCTTTTTGTCCCATTGTTGCTGATATTAAGATGCAAATATTGGTTCTTAATTGAGAGTGATTGTGTGAAAAGACAATGAGAAAATGACTGTCTCATAGTTGTCTCACTGACCAGGGACTACAGCCCCAGAAATGCAGATTTGTGGTTTGCTTCAGAGCAGAGAGGCAAGAGTTACCAGATTGAAAGTAAAATCTTGTAAGCACAAAAAAAAAAATGCAGTTAATATAAGCACTGGTTTTAGTTGAGCTGAGATCTTTGTTCCAAAGCTAAGTAGTTCACAAGAAATTAAATCAAAAGGGTTATGAAACGATGGAGTTTCCTTCTGGGCCAAAACCTCAGAAAGCATCAACACCTTTTGTAAATGGTGCTCATTCATCATGGAGCCTGCTTTTACTTTTATTTTTGGCATCCAGTGAATAAAATCAATTTAACATTATTTACACAGACATGCTGTAAATGAAATAGTCTGATTTATTTCATCTGATGATCTGGACCATTATTATTTACGTTAAAAAACTTTGTGTAGAAAGAATCCTCACAATTCTTGTCATTTCCCCAAATGAACCTAAATAATAAAGTGTGTGTCGTGAAAAGAAGCACAGAAGAAAGGAAGAACAAGTATCTTGATAATTAGTCTTGTCCCTTTCTCTCCAGCCAGACTATCCTTAACATCCTTTTTTTTAGAAGATGCAATATTAACATGTTCCAAAGCAGCCTGCTCTAATTATCCAGTGGAATTTACTGTACAGAAACTGTGTAGTTTTATAGTGGAATCTACAGTGTGATCATAAACCAGGCTTGCTGTGTCCTAAATTTTACGACACAAAGATTGCTTGAAGGAATAACCCCTTTTGTTTGGCACATTGGAGCCCAGATTGCCATGACTATGGCTCATGTTTTGTTCATGTGTATACATATGTATATATTTTCACTTTCCGCTTATTTTCATTTCTCTTGGAGCGCTGAGGCTTGTGCATTCACTAGTTTAAAATTTCTGCAGTAGAAGAGCTGAGGAGTTTGCTTTTTATTTTTTTCCCCCCGTTTGTTCCCTGAACTCTTCTTGCAGTTTAACAAGTCAAATACAAAACACAGGGGGAATAAACATCCACATGACGGTACCATGCGTGATATGGCATCATTGATTGGATATACTGCATTGGAACATCACACAAAAGAGCCTGTAACGAAAAAAAATCAGTTGCCTGAAGCTTTGAGCTTTCAAATTAGGCTAAAGAGGTTCCCCTGATAACCAGCAGTGCTGAAGCTTTCAGTTATTATTTAGCTGCCCTGATATCAGTAGCAGTTTTGAGTTAGAAGAACCCAGAGACCTAACGCACTGGTAAGGTAACCCACCTGCCCTCTCAATACTTTGGGATCAAAAAGCCTATCTAAAAATCTCCAGTTTACCAAGCATGACTGGGAGCGAATGCAACTCTTCCCTTCTTCAACACTATCTCTGTCTGTGCAGCCTATTTTGCATCAAAAGATCCATTTGAAAGTAGAGATCCCTTAGAGCTAAATATTCTAAACTGACAGAAGAATTTCTAGTGGCACACCAGCCTAGAGCCATATTTTTATGAGGACATCACTTTCTATTTCTAAGCTTCAGTATGCACTCATGCTTCCTCATTGCCAGGAGCCATGCCACATCAAGTTGCCTCCTCCCAGCTTTTATGGTTTTTTTTTCCCCTTTTTTTTAATGGAGTCCAGTTTTCTGCTGAATTTATGGCTATCTCCTTGACAAATTGTCAGACACCTATGTCACTGGGATGGAGGTGTCCTGATGCAGCACAAGCCAGAAAGGACATTGTAGGTGTCATTAAAAAATTTATATGGGACAACCATTTGTAAGTCTGATTAGTCTTGGTTGGGAGAGATTTAAAAACACCTCAAAACCCAGACAGGATATGCAGTATTCAGTCCTTAAGTTTAAGTTAGGAACTTGCAATAGATGAGAGCTTTAAGTTCATGGGGCTGACCCTGAATTGCTGGGCACCTCACAGTGTTGCAGAGGAGGGAAGCTGTGCTGGACCCTTGGCACCAGCAATGCTTTGCAGAGCTGCCCCTGGGTTACAGGTATCACCTTGGGACAAGGCTCCGGACTCCTTGGATGTCTTATTCAGCACTAAGCAGGCTGCTTGCACTGAAATGAACTGCCATGGCTTCAGTGTCTGGCTACAGCCTGGCGACTCACACTGCTGGGTTTTAAGAAACAATAATGGGCCTTCCTCAATTTCATGTCATGGGAAAACACTGCTTTTACAGTAATGAAGCTAATTTTTTCCCCCCCCATGAAAAAACATCAGGGTTTAGCTTCTCCCACGCAGTGTCAGGGAGTTTAACATTCGCTAAAATATTCTCAAGGACTAGCACAGGATTTCAGTCTTAAAAATTCCACATTCATCAAAGAAGGTAGGAATTTTTATGTTAAAAGAAGAAAGATGTGCTGTTATAAGTCAGCAACTTAAAATGCCTTTATCTATACAGCCTGCAAGACATCTGCAGAACATTCAGCAATTAAATATGCCCCCAGCTGAACAATAATGTTGCTGCTTGGTCTGCATATAAATTAAGAATGAGTTAAGGGTGTGTGTTCAAGATGGGCTTTGTTGTTGTCAATATCCTCTGCCATAAGCTGCCCTTGAAATCACCCTGGAGTCTGCTAAGGGCACTTGTAAAGGTCCCAGCCACACATCTCTTCCCCTCTCACCCCAATAAAAGAGAGTGCAGATCCTTGAAAGAGGGATGAAAAAGTAGTAATCATTTATCATCTTAGATAGCTTAGATTTTCTCTCAGCCTCCCAGAATATGCTGGTTTGGGAGGGACAGAGGAATGAGAAGAAAAAAAAAGGCATAATTTATCCAGGTCCCTGTTTCATGTGAGTACCAAGCAAGGCTGGGAGTGTCTGGTGAAGCTCCCCTCTCCCTACAGTACCAGGGTTTTCCCAGAGGTGCCACCATACCTGGAGGCTGGTTTTTAGGCTGCTGAACTCTCTGCAGCTTTCCTTGCTTGACAATTTTGACTGGAGGGCCAACAGTCTGTGTTTACTCCCTGTAGCAAATGTCCTGTCCAGCTGTGGTTTGGAGCTCCCAGGTGTGTGTATATCTGTGTGTGTGTGTGTGCTGGAGGGGCTGGAAAAAACCAGCTGGAGAAGCCTTGCTTTTCTTCCACGGCATCATTTCTGAGGGTGACTAGAGGGTGTTGGCACACCTGGCTAACCATCAAGACTTTACAAAAATATATTTTCTCTAGTGCCTTCTATGTAAGGATCCCAAAGTATTTTCAAGATGCTAAGGTGCTTCCTGAAGCTGCTGTATGGTTCTAGTGAGGCAGACACCCTGGGCAGGAGCTATGGGTGCCCACTCACATGTGGAGCAGCAACAGCTGCAGTTGCTCAAGGGACAGCAGCCCTTGCTCAGGTGGCTGCCTATGTCCTCTGCCAGAAGTCACCCCTTGCAGGAGCAGAGGGAATGAGACAGACGCCTGTCCATGCGTGGTTCCTGTGGCTGCTGGAGCAATGGTGTACATCCACCCTGGACCCCCAGGAAAGCACAGGAGGTGGATCAGGGAGGGCACTGGCACATGTTGTGACCCTGTGACCCTGCTCAGAGGAGGGACAGGAGCATGCACATCTGCAGCAGCAGGGATGGGGTTTGCTGGAGCTCATTGTTCAGGATCCGAAGGCATTAACTTCTGCTATGACTTACACCATCCTTATGACTGTAGCACCTTTCTGTTTACATTGAATTGCCTTGAAATTACAACAGAAGATAAAATTAAAAAAAAAAAAATCATTTAGCTTTTGCCCATTGGGCCTTATTGTCCCACAGAGCAACAGAAGCCACATCTGTATCTGAAAAAGAGAAGCACTCTCTTGCTCATTGCTCCTGGTAGCTTTGTGTGGATAATCTGGAGAGCACATACAGCTATGTGGCACAGCACATGGGTCCTGGCACATGTGGGTTTACAGTAAAAAATCCAGTTGGAGGTCTTTCTTCTGGGCAGAGCTTTCCATGTCACCTCTCAGCAGGAAAGAGCTGCTTATTCTATACCTGGATTCTAATTTTAACAATACCTTTCTATATAAGCACTACAGAATAACTGTTTTCTTTCAGCAATCTTGTAACAGCAAACAGGTTATAGCCCTCTTTCCTTGTCAGATTTTTTTTCTTTTCCTTCTTTTTTAGTCCTATTTTTGGGCTGTTTGAAAAGAATCCCTGAATTTTGCCTGCTACAAACATCACTTGACTTGTTAGAGGTGATATAATGGGGTAAAGAGACTTAAAGTGTGCAGGGAAACCAGCATGTCTTGATAACCACATAATCTTCTGGGAGAAAGGTACAGAAATATCCAGAAGCAGTAAATATGGTAAGGTATGCATGGGGCAACTCCAGACCATTAGCTAGGGACCCATAATGGAACATTGCCATCTTTAAAGGCATTTTTGTTTCCACAATTTTTATGACAGTTTTATGGCAATTCTGTAACTACTGTACTTCACTGCATCACAGTGATTTCTTTTTATCTCTTGAGATTTTTCTGAGACATTGGGATGTAATATATGGAGAGAAGAGCAATCATCGCATAGCAAGCTACACATAAAAGAGTCATATAATCAATTGTTCTGATGTCATAAAAGTCACAGTCCACTGATCTGATGTCACTGTGATGGATTGGGAGTTTTAATGCTTCATTTATGGTGTTTAAAAAAAATGTGGGAAGGGGTGGTTATGTCAAAACACATACCATTCTTAATGTGGCATTAACAGAGCTAAATGGGATGCAGTGATATTTATTTATTTGACCGCAGAAGTGCGAGCCAAGATCAGTGTTAATGTGCCTACTTGTGTGTGCTTTCAGAAACCAGTGGGCAAGGGCCAGGAGCAATGAATATTTACTCCAGCTGAGGATCTCCTCTAATGTTTCAATTAATAATAAGGGAAGTAAGGGCTCAAACTTGACTTTGCCCCAGGTCAGGGGTATCCAAAGAGCAGCCTGGGAGGCTGTGGCTGGTGGTGTTGTGGTCTGCTGCTGCTTCCCACATGCTTTGGCAAAGGAAATACCCCCAGCTTGCCCTTCCCTCGCTTACAGTAACCAGCGCGTGGGGAGAGGAAGAGGAGTAGGGGCTGAAACAAAGGTCTGTGAGTATTGCCATGGACAGAACTGAAGGGACACAGCAGTCACACACAGGTGGCTCTGCTTCTTTTACTGTGGCCCACAGCTAGGGAAAGTTGCTTGAAGGGGAATGTGGCATGGCCCTTACATTTTAGGTGAGACAGTGCAAGATGGGTCATGTGGGACCATAAGATTCAAGATATCCATAGGTCACATACTCCTAGGATTTAGGATTGGAAAACTGTCCTATTTCAGTGTTTGCACTCCTGAGGCACTAGGTCATTCAGTGGGGCATGGACTGCTACCATTTTTGTGGTCACTGTGTGGTGAGGAGAGGCAGTATATTACTTTTATGGTGGAGGAGCTTGAGGCTGGCATTTCCCATCCTGGCAGTCAGCCACAGCCCTCTACTAAAACACATCAGGTGGCTGTTTCTGCTCAAACTTTTACTGGGCTGGTCTTGAATGTGTCACTGACAGGTTTCAGGGTCTGTATGTGCTGGGGACATGGACAGGTCATGAGCCCCAGAAACTGCCCTGGACTCACAGGAGTTGGTTTAATTTTGACTCCTGTTAAGAAGCTTTTATTTGCAACTGAGAGGACTGCAAAAATGAAAGTCCCTCCTTATCAAAAAGCACAGCTGTAAGATCACCATATACATGGGTGTTATGCATGAGAGCACTACTACATCAGCTTGTGATAGATATGTGAGCTTTTGCACCTGGCCAGGTGTATGTCTGGAAAAAAAATAAAAGTAAATCCCGTGCAACATTTTTGCTCATCCTGGCTGCAGTTAAAAGATGATTTTGTGCCATTGCCAGACAGAGAAATTATCACTCTTCTGCCAGTGCTGTTCTCAGCTCCTGTCTCCCTCCCCTCATCTCCCCTTTCTCCAGTCTCTCCTCTTTCACTCCTTTGCCCATAAAGTCCTTTCAGCCTAGGAGTGTCCCTCCTGGCTCAGCACAGCTGGAAACAGTGACTGTAGAAGCATTTAAAGCAGGGTCTCCAGGGCATATCAGCCCAGCACTGCAGAGGACTTGTGGGAGTGCAGGCAGATAACACTGAGTTTCTCTCTGCAGTGGGACAGCTCCCACTTAGTGCCCAGTGATGGCCAGAAAGGGAACACAAGAGCTCACTTGCACAGAGGGATCCTCTGACTTCACTTGGAAACCCATTGTGGGTTATCTGGTCAAAAGTGAAACACTATCTTTGTGTTCTTGTTCTTCTAAGGCTTGGGAGTACTTTCACTGCCACCAGGAACCCCTAACAGAACCACTGCCCTGTGCTGGTCTGCATCTTCCCCTTTATTCAGCGTATTTTCTCCTTAAACACAAAGTTGGAAAAGAAGCCAAGGGATCCATTGCAGGGGTCTGTACTAGTGTGTATTTTTTTCACCACCATTTTTGAAGTATCATACAGTCCCCTTCCTTCATGTTGAAAGCAGAGTAAGAGAACTCCAATTTCATGCCCTCAGGCCTGAATGAAAGAATAAAAACAACACAACATTTGCATCTGTTTAGCAAGCTCCGTTCTAGCAGTCTCCATTCAGGGAAAAAAAATGGGGGCAAAAGCCCCATCATTTCAGGTGACATGGAGCTGTCAGAGAGTACTGAGGAAAGGCACAGAAGAAAATTATTGTCATAAATGACCTAAGAATTCATGGCCTTATGATTGGAAACACAAAGTCTAAAAAGGTTACATTCTCTTGCTTCTCTGCCTACCCCCGATATCAATGAACATCAGCTAAAGGTGGCTGAAGAACCAATTTCATGCATCTACTGTAGAAGGAAATGAACTGAGCCAAGGGCAAAAATAAAATTATACAAATGTTATTATAGACTAGCCTGCTTCTGTCCTAGTTTAATTCAAATTTCAGTGCTGCAGGCTTTGCTGCTGGCAGTAGCCTTCCTGAATAAATCAACATTTGCTTACATCTAAATTATTAGAGAAACATGTGACTTTGTTTATTGTATAAATTATACGCAAGGTTAAAGCATTAACTGTTCAACGGGCTTTGTGCAGCCACACAATCACTCCCATCCCCCCCAAACCTTTCTCCCCCATCACTATTTTGAGGACAAGGCATCCAGGCTGGGCTCGGTGGGGGCTGCCTGGCAGGAGTGCAGCTAAAGGCATCATTTTAGGGCCTTTCCTTTCATTGTGCTGCTCCGGGGGAAATCACTGACTGCCATGCCGAGCACGCAGAGGATGTAAAGCACCCTTTTGCTGGCTGGGTAGCTCTCCAGACCTACTTTGCAGCAGTGTTTACGGGGTACGAGGTAATGGGGAGAGAGAAGTTCAGTACCTAGGCACGTGTAGAGGCAGAAGGAAGGAATCTGCTGCTACCAGCACGTGTGATGGGTGGTGGGGTCCCACAGCTGGGCTCCACAGCAGGTTCCTGTCTGGAACCACAGCAACGCAGGGTCTGGGACCACAGCAGCTCTGGGGCTCCAGTGAGCTTGTGTGCCACAATCCCCAGACTCCCTGTGGGTTTTCCAAGTTTCCTGGTGACAGCTGCTGAAGTTCATCTGGTGGAGTGCTCATTAAGAAAACCAGGCAGCTCTGCTTCCTTCACCACACATATTCCAGCCCTGAAGGAGTCAGGGGCTGCTGGGGCAGCCAGAGCCCCATCCCCTGACTGCCAGCTCTGTGTCTGAGTAGTGACAACTGGTGGGGCCTCTCCCAGCTGGACTCCCTTTCCATAGCTGCTCTCCTTACTGCTCTTCACATAATGGAAGCACTTTGCTTCCCTTGGGAATGCAGTCCTGTTGCACAGGAAGGCTCTGCTGCAGCAGTCCTAAGCACTGCAGCAGTAACTTCCAACTGCAATATCTGGGATTATTGCTGCAAAGTATGGAAGAATCCTCTTTATAAACAAAGCAAGGAAAAAAACCCAGAGGAGCTCTTCTCCCCCAAAGCCAGTAATGTCTCACGGGCCAGTTGGTGTGGTGCTTTTTGTCACAAGTATATCACCACACAGCAACTGCGTCAATCTTTTCCACAAAGGTATCAGATGCCACTAGCTTGGGGTCTAGGATATGGAATCCAAATATATGTCTCCTGGGTTCCTGCCCTGAAATACTATCAGGAGGTCTCTGTGGCCATACTTAATATGAACTGAATATTTTGTTTTCATTTCATTTACACTTACAAATTAATATATACTTTCAATGCTGTTAAAGGGCCATTGAACAGAGCTGTAGTTTTATATTCAGCAACAGGATGTAATTTCCCTATCAATAAAATTGTTGTTTGTTTTTCTCTGCACTCGATTATTATGGAAATTTCACAGTTTCTCAGCTACAGTAGTGTCTAGTGAAATGAGCAGGCCGTTTATGTGGAACTTTTTTCAAGTGTCCTTACTCTTTTCTATTTATGCTAATGTTATTTCATGCTAATAGCAGACTATATTTTGCTTTGATACTATTAAAACCTGGCTGGCTTGAGTAAAAGGAACATTTTTTATAGTGTTTTCTGGAAATGATCTAACACAGTAAAATCATCTCCATTACAAGTGTGGTTTTAGAGGAGACTGTTTCCCTACACTTCAATCCAAAAAGTGAAAAATCCTTTAGACATAAATTAATTTCACTGGCTCCTTTTCCTGTTTTTGTTCTTTGTAAATGATAACTTACTGTGTAATTTAGCTATGCTGCAAGGAGTTCTTCTTTCAAGAGGAATTCGGAAAGCATATATTGTTTATCTCAGCCTGTGAACATGAGGTTTACAAATCCCATTACCAAATAATGGGATTGGAATTCCTATTTCAATTTTTAGGCATCCTTTTGCAAAAATGTGACCTCCTTCTCCATTCTGAATAGCTGAGATCTTCCTTCTCCATTAGACAGGGCTCTGCACCTGGCTTCCTTCCTGAGTATTGCCACAAAAATCGTTGGGATCTTTAAACATGGGAAATTCACTGTCAACCTGGAATGGAAGCTAAAGAGAACTCCAGCTCCTTTGCCTGAAATTTATGTCACACCTGGGAGAGCAGACTCACTGAATGAGAAGATTCAAGGCAGAAAATGTAATCAATATTTAGGCATTTCTAATGACAGAGTTACTCTCTCTTCCATAGTGGTTCTGTTTGTGCCTGCCTTCAGAGCCTCCTACCCCAGCGGCACTGAAAAAGTGCTGAGGAAAATGACTTCAGGTTCCCCCCACCAGGGGAAGGTTCCCATGAATCCCATGGCAGTTTTGGGGGAGATGTCAAAATGCAAGCTAACTCTTCCTTGGCCTCATCCTGCTGCCTCCAAGCTCGAGCTCTTAAACCAGGGATAAAAATCTGGCGCAGCAACATCTTCCCTCGGTTGGAAAATTTGCCTCATCTGACTGACAAGCCTGGGCACCGAGGTCAGCTGGGAGGCCTGGCTGAACAGAAGGCTGTAATGAAGACATTTTCTCTCTCCTGGCTGACCTCCTACAGCCGACAGATTTGAATAGCCTCTTCTCCAGCTGACAGAATGAAATGCAGGCTAGCAGAGATCAAAAGCACTTACCATTTATCTACCTAGTTATTCATAAAGTCCTCCATCACCATGGTATCTGAAAGCCTCCAGTGAACTGGGGAGAGTTCCCTGGGGCTAAGAGCCTCCAGTGCTTCCTCACAGCAATCAAAATTGCTTCCTGAGGGTTGGTTTGTTTTTTTCCCTTTCTCCTGCTCATAATTTTTATCCATTACTGCAGATCATCATGGGGATTAAAAAGGAAGATTGAATCAACTGGGCAAAGGCTTTGACTGAATTTGCATACACTCTCATCCAGCTCCAGTACTCTAGCTTCTGATCAAAAGATTTATTGTAACAATAAAAAAGTGGCTGAAGAGAGGAATTAAAAGTTCCCAGCCACGAAGTCCTATCTGAGAGGAAATTAACAGAGACAAGACTACCATTTTAAGACCAAGACTAAATGTATTTTGCACACTGAAAAGACAAGTAAATGCTGAGCTGAAATATTTTTATAAAAAGGTACAGAATTTTCTGGTGGGAGTTTTCTCCTTGCAATTTGCACAGTGCTTTGACAGTTGGTCATGCAAAGCAAATAACTCAATGCTGTTAAAGAGAAAAAAAAAGGACAAGTATGAAAACAAAAAAGAGCATTTCTTTCAAAAAATTTCTATATTTTTTTACACTAATCTCATGATTTCTCAAAATCTAATTAATGATTACTGAAATTTACCTCTGACTGTTACTAAAATTCCATGGCACAGATTTTTCCAAGCAAAGACTCCAGCTTTACATAAAAGCAAATATATCTTTGGTATCTGATATCAATAGCCAAACTACAAGTAGGTTTGGCTATTGACTTTCATCTGTAGCCTGTTTTTCTTTCTATAGTCTTCCAATCTAAACTAAAACCTAATCCCAGGACTGCAAAATCGTTGTCAGATAGGACAAACTGATAAACAGCCTACTCTGCCTTGGCATTGGTGTTACCCATTTCTTTTAGGACTGAAAGCAAGTTTTTTAATTGATCTTTGCTCTGCTTCCTACTTGTCAGCCTCTTTTTACATCATTCTTGCACTTTCCCATTGCTGCTACGAGACCAAATCCTTCATTTTTTGAGAGGTGCTGGGATGCTTCAGTGACAAACACCCTGATGTTTCTATTAACAAACGATGAAAAAATTTAGTCATGGGATGCCAGTGTTTTCTTCTTCTGATTCATATTAAACAATCAGTGATTTATTAAGAGCTTGTTAATTAGTAATGTGGCAAACTTCATGATTAAAAAGAAACCCAAAGCAACAGAGAGGAGAACCTCTACTGGATTATCTTATGAAAAATGCAATCAGGCTGTAAAAGCAAGCTAAAAATAAAACTAATGCCTTCCTCATTGACCTCAGGCAGTTGCAACTGGATAAAACACTCTTCAGTTTGTTCCCAGCAGTTTTGTGCAGTGTTGCTCTATGATAGGACTGGCAAGTGTATTCTGCTTGGAGGAAGATTCATCTTGGCTGAATGTGTGGGAATTTTGAGTTCAAGTGAAGCCTTAGAAGAATCATATTTCAGGTGCCTACAAGTTTATAAACACAGGTTCATAGAGAAGTGGCTGCTGCCAGAGAAGTACCTACTTACCCCTTTATTTAAACATCTGAATGGCATGAGCTGTGGTACAGGTCATTAATGTCACATGGCAAAAAAAATGGTTTAAAATAAATCTGTCTGTTATTGCCCAGGTGACAGGGCAATATTTTGTTTTGTAATCTGGCTCTGTTGGAAATTGCAGTAGCAGAGCTCCATTTTGGTGAACCTGCTTGGGTTATATTTACAGGATTTACTTTGTCATTACAAATATATTAAACTATTTAAAGTTTACACCAGGCTTTACCAGAACGACTGCTGTAAATACATAGTAGTATAAAGTAGTATATACTACAGTATATACTGTGTTATAGTAATCTACCGTATTACCACACTGTAGCATAAAACTATACTACATCTGTCAAGGAAATAGATCTAATGTCTGAGGAAGTATCCTTTGCTGGTTTATATGTTTTTATAGTCTTTAGTCACATAGCTATTCGTTTACAAAAATCAGTATTTCATAGTGGGGCTTCCACTACCTATTGCTAATTAAACAAATTCTGCCATATGTGTAAAAGTTATTGGAATATATTCTGAGAAACAAGCTCTCCTGCCCATAAGGGGTGTATAAATTTGGCACAGAGCAGTGCAAAAGGTATTAAGCTCCAGTGTCCTGTGTGTATAAACAGTCTTGATTTTTTGGTTGGGAGCATAATGTTCTATCACATGAGAAACCTGGGCTGTGGTGTTAACCTCACCTAGCTCAGAGTTTAGGAGCATGGCAGAGGTGATACTTTCAGCCTTGGAGGGATAATGTATCATACTTGAGCACCTTGTTCACAGCAGTGCTGCAGTCCTGAAATAGGCTATCATCACTTCTCGGAGCTGATGGCTTTCTGCTGCAAGGGAGAGTGTCACCTAATACTGCGAGGCGAGGGGATGAGGGTGTGGAAGGACAGAATTTAATGAGGAACAATACGTTGCAGCAGTGCTTTAAATGCCACAGGCTTGGTGTCCTAGCAAGCTCTGGATAAGTGAGGAAAGACACAAATAGCTTGGACTTCCACATTAAAAAAAAAAAAAAAAGTTTATTTGGCTTACAATTATGCAGGGATCATTCACGGAGCTTTTCTTTTTCAGGGAGTATCTGCAGTGATGGTTTCAATGCTATGCAATTACACACAGCCAGGCCTAAACCAGGTTTTTGCTTCAGCTTGCACACAAACCTAATGCCTGCCCTGCCCAGGACAGATGAGACCAAGTGCCAGTGCCATGAGACATGAAGTTTCCAGTTCTCTGCTCCCCTGTGTCCAAGGGAATTCAAGCTCCTCTCTCATTCCCGGCTGGAGGGAGCCCAAAGGAAGAGGGTTTTTGGGTTGTTCCTCTCCACTTGCTGAGTCCTTCATACAAGGTCAGTTCCAGCTGTTGAAAGGACCAGCTCATTTTCTGACAAGTGCTAGAAAAAGAGTCCTATGACCCACTTGGAACAGGATTCTAGGCAGTGGACCCAAAACATATATTAATTGTGTCTTACAAAATATTAAATACCTCAGGACCTGAAACAGGCAAAACTGAAGATACACCCATTTTCCCACAGTTTTATGTCATGTTGCACCTGTGTTTTGGCCTCGGTTATGTGATGCTCTCTGTCTTTTGTCAAGCACTCTGTACTGTCTTTTGCCAGAATCTTTTGTAGTGATCAGACGCTCAAAACTTAGCCAATAGCAAATGGCATGACCCTGCCCAAAGAAATTCTAGGTAATTTTTGTGCCTCTAAGATGTGAACTTTGAAGCAGTCCATAAGTCTGTGTGAAGAAATTGGTTCAGCCTTGACAGAGAAGTGTGGTACCTGATGTGTGAGTACTGCAAGCTCAGGCATGATGCTGCAGTAACACAAACATGGCTTTCAGGCAAGTGACTTCCAGTAGGGAATCATGTCCGGCCCACTGATGACTCTGTCATTTTAGTGAGGGATTCAAGTGATCTGAATCTTAGCTGGCAAAAATGACAAAATCTGAATCCCAAACATTATGAGAGCAAATGGTTGCGTGGCTTTTAAGACTGTCTGCATTAAGGATTTGGTGTCCCTTTGCCAGAGCCATAAAAGTAAAACCAACAGAAACAAATGCCAAATCTAGACATCTCCATTCTTATTGCAGCTACAGAGTTTCTGAGATGTCCACAGGAAGGACAGAATACATGTGCAAGAATAGTCTTGTACCTGCTGCTGGTGCTGCAGCGTGAAGCTCTAGGGGTGTGTTCTTCATGCACTCTACAGCCCTGGATGATGGTGTTCCTGTCCTAGCTGCTGGAAGTTGTTACTCCTGCCAGAAGACATGATTCAGTGAGAGTTCCTGAGCAAGGCAGCTGGCTGAGGTTATATAGATGAGGAAGGCAATTTTTCTAACTGGCTTGAAGCAGATAAGGAGGGGCTTGTTTGCCCCTTTCTTGGCAGAACTGAGGTGACAACGCTTTCTGGTAGGGGCATGGTAACCCCCAATTAGGAATGATAGCCTTTGACAGGCACAGCTGTTTGTAGAATCCATGACCTAGTATCAAGGCTTCAAGTGTCACTTGAAAATTAGCTAGACAATGGCAAACAATATTTACAGATGGGGAAAATCTGGCACTAGAGGCTTTAGAGGGCTTGGCACACAGTACTCTGGCAGCCACAGGGTTGCAGCCTGGCTCACATCTTCCTCCTCCAGTCTCTCCCCACTTCTGCCTTCCAGCATCCCCCAGTGGCAGGGTCAGATGGAGGGGTGATCCAAGGGATGCCCTCCCTGTGATGTCATCCAGTTTGGTCTGTCCAGGAGCAGAGCTCCACACCTCTGATACTGAAGACAGTGCACACACAGCCTTCAGTTTTGGCTGCCTGCAAAAGCAAGTGCTGGCCTTCAGCCCAGGCAGCTGGAATGCAGAAGTGCTAACTGAAAGGAACAAAAGCACTGCTTCCTTTCTCTCCTCTTTATACTCTCAGTTAGTTAAGATGGCTCAGGATGCTGTCTGTTCTGTGGGTAGTCTGTCATCCTCAAGCTGCTGTAACCTTGATTAAATCCAAGTACTTTAATTAGAAGAGAGCTGTGTCTCTGCATGGTCGTCCCCCACTCTGCAAACAGCGGTAGGGAAGCACAATTACACATAGTGACAGATGGAGAGCACTAACGTAGGTGTTAAACCCGAGTGCAGCTCACAGCCCAACAGGGCTGGCTCAGCCCCATGGCTCTTCAGGGAGAATGAGCTGGGGACTTGGAAGTTGACAGAGTGCATGTGTCTTTCATAGCAGGACTTAAAAATGGAAGGTACAACAACTTTCATATGCATAGAAGCCTGCTGGGGAAAGCTTAGTAGTAACTTCCCCATTCCCTTCTGGCCGTTCTTCCCAGAGGTGAGTCCTGGTTTTGTCATATTTTGGGAAATCATGCAAAAGAGATTTTGGTAAGAGCCTGCTTTGGGTAGGTAAACTAAACAAAATGGAAGATGGTTATAGCATTTAATTTTTCATCTGATTGTATTAAGATCTCTTATAAGCTGAAGAGTTGACCTTCAGCTCTCCTCTTGTATAGTATTGTCATTCTGAGTGGATCCTTCACCCTTAGCAAGTCTGAGATCCATGAACTTGAAAAGGACAGAGAGAGAGAGGGAGAGAAAAAATAAGATCAGAGGTATTTTTTAATCTCTTGATCAGCATATTTCGAAGAGAGGCACGTGCAGGAGTTTCCACTGCATTGGCCGCAGTTAATGAGGCTGCAAGGGACTTTTTCTCAGCAGGTGATAAGTGCTTTTGAGTGCTCAGAGTAACATCACGTAGCATTTCCAGACTTATCTACCTCTTTTGGAAGCTGGGCTTGGCAACACTCTAGGATGGCAGCTATGGCACACAGTCCAGTGACTTTCTCCTCATCGATTAAAGGGCTAAGTAAGTAATGAAGTAAGTCTCCCTGTAGCTGAACAAGCTGGGTTTTTCTCTTGGATTTTCTGTGTCCCCACAAGGAGAATGGGGAGAAGGGTGAGAGCTTTCAGCCTCAGAATTGTACAAAGAGTCTTACCAGTGCAGGTACACCTGTGGAAAACAGAAGCTTTATTGTTTAGCATGCCCACATTTTATGCACAGCTAGGGAAGTGCTGATGAAGCAGTCACACCTGGAGGAAAGGGAGGAATGAACCTTGTTTATGCAGTAGGGAAATTATAGACACATGGACAAATGTTGCTCCTGCTCCTCAAAAGTGCACCACTGCTCAAAAGGCAACATCTGAGGTCATCTATTAATAGGATTTATGCTACTGAGCAAGCTGTCTGGAGAATACAATAGAAATTAGTTACAGAGCACCTTTGCTTCCTGATACTTTTGCAATCCAAACAACAAAGTCAAGATTGCTATCTATATTTCTTTGAACACATAAACTTCCATCTCAAATCTGGCCAAGGGTAAGTAAATGCCATCCAACTGCACTTTTTTCTCTCAGACTGCTTAAACATCAGCACTAAGAATTCCTCCTTGACTTTAATAAGGGCAGAAGGGAAGGGGTAGAGGAAGGAGGAAGCAACTTTCCAGTTACTTCAGCCAAACAACTAGCTGCTGCACAGGGCTGTGAAGTATAGGCACAGTAAGAAAAGCTATGGTGATAAAGTTTCTGGGATGCAACTCTATCTCATCTCAGGAATTGCCTATGTTGGCTGGACTGCTGCAACTCCCACATGGGAGCTGGAGTCACGACGTTCCTCCTTGCTGTCCCTGCCCTTTTCACTCCCTACAGAAAAATGCTTCCATATAGATCTTTGCTGCAGTTAAAGGTCTGCCAAGCACATCACTGCTTCATATTCCCCCCCCCCCCCCCCCATTTGCTTAAGTGCATAAATTCTGGATTTCTCCTTGACTGTGCCAGTGTGTGCTGGAGGGGAGGAGGAGGCCACAGAGACAGAGACAGCCCTGCTGACTGAGCCCTGGGGATATGTCTGCTTGGCCTCCAGCAGGCAGATATGGGCTTGCTCCAACCAAAAGCTGCGCACAAGGGTTACCTTGCTGTCTGTCTTGTCTGCCTCTGGCTATGTGGCTTCATCTGAAGAACACAGTGCTTGAACCCAGGCCTTGAACCCTTGATCAACCCAAGATTTGATACCTCCAGCAGATAAATCTGCTCTTGGTGGTACAGATGTGTAAGAAGACCTCATCACTGACACTGTATGAGTGAGCAGAAATTCTGAGGGAATTTAGAGCTGATTTTTTCCATCTAGGTGAAAGGCATTGGCACATTAGCAGAAGGAACAACTTCTGGTCCTGCTGTAGATGTGTTATTTTGCCAAAGGACAGAGAAGGTTCCTAGACCACAGGCAGCCTGAAGGCTACGATCCAGGAGAAGATGAAGGGGAAGCACAACTTGAAATAAAAATTGCAGGTCATGTCTCTCCAAAACCCCCTGTACTACAGACAACACAAAAGAGGAGGCTACAAACACAGAAATTCAGTGGGTTTTGAACAACAGGGGAGAGGAAACTAGAGGACATTAAAAACGATGTCCTTAAACATTTTCTTCAGGTCTCTGGAATTTCAACATCACTGTTGGCAAAATTTGCAGACAACTGTAATTGATAAACAAAAATGGGGACAATTATATAGTGATTAAATACATTGGAAGAATAGGACCATTTAAATAAACCCCAACTTTTCCATGCTAAAAATACAAGTTGAGGGAGGTGGTCTGTGAAGTATGGCAGAGGAGGGAGAATGCTCAGAAAAGGAGCTGAAAATGAAAATCCTGTGGTACTCAGTAGGTCTACAAAGAGAAGGAATAGTCTTTTGTGAAAGCCTTGTGAGACCAATACTGGTGTGCTGTCTGCAGACCTTGTGTTCACATGGTAAAGGGATGGTGGGAAGAACAGAAAAGAGCAGTGAAGAGAGTCACATTGATGGTTGGGTTGTGGTGTATGAGTGCAAGACAGAAAAAAATTACTAGCTACTGAAGGGCTCGAAATTAGAACTGATGGCTGGAAGTTGAAACCACAGAAATTTACACAGGAAGTGAAGCACAGTTCTCAATACAGAGGGTGAGTAAATGTGAAGTAAGGGGGCCAGGGAATTGATGTTTTTTGGGTTTTTTTCCTCAGTCTCTTGAAATCAGCATAAATCAGGGAATAAATTTCTTGAACATACTTTTTTCCTTAAGTTTGCTGTATCTTTGATCCTAGATGAGTCACCACAGCTTGTGAGCATAAGGGAATGTGCTGGTTTGTGCTTACTTGGAAAGGCAGTGTATCGAGGGTTCAGGTTCTGTTTTGCCCCTAGTAGATTCACACAGACATTTTGATTTGGTAATGGGAAAAAGGATATAGGACAGTTAAAGGATATAAGATATAACATGATCAAAGCTTAGGTGTTACAAAAATAGCAGTAATTAAAATATTCTGAGTGTAATGGCAATGGCAGATTTTTCATTCCAAAGGTAATGCTGCTGAAACTTTTAATGCTTGTACATTTCTCTTCAGTTCTACCAAATGTGGGGCACTGAAATCTTTCTGTTTGAGGAAAGGATCACTTTCAATTGCATGGAGATAATCTCTGCTTCACCAATTTCCTTATACTCCTTTGAGATGATGTGGTTTCTAGCACAGGTTCCCTATGCCAATTCTGCCCAAGTCTGTTGTGAGTTTTGATGCTGAGGAAGTAACACTGCAGATGATCTTGAAGGTCACATTAAGGCAGGAGAACTGCAAAACAGCATGACTTTGCACCCAACTAAAAGCAGATTGGGAAGAAAATGGTTGCAACTGGACAGCCTGTATCCTGCTAGCCTAAACTTCATGGGGACAAATGTCTTTCTTTATCTAAAGGGTTAGCATTTCTTACTGCATCTGTGCAAAGATAACAAATTAATCCCCCCCTTGTGGGATACGATGCTCTTTTAGCCGATATTACCATCTTTGTTTATCCACTCCTACACCACAAACCCTGAACATGTGCTACATGTCCTTAGGCACCCATTGGTTAATTTACTTGTGCAGAGTAAGGCAACAAAATTATAATAATAAATTACGAAACATAGTACAACTGGAACAAAGATGCTTTACAAAAATTCTTCCTGCTTTTTTTCCTTGGTATTTCTTCTCAGCCAGAGATATTATATAAAACTACAGGTCAAAGTATAGTATGTCACATTAATAAATTTTATGAGAAAAACTAAATAATTCATTAAAACAAATTAACGAGTTAATAAGAACAGAAGTGAGTTGAAATACAATAAAATATTATTAATACATCTCAGCCTGTATGTAGAGCCTGTTTAAAGTGAATCAATGTACAATTAATGGGAAGCTAAGCTCAAGTTTTTGTATGATTATGTATAGGGTAGATCATGCAATATCATCTAATCTGAAAGGTGTTTAATCTCTTTAGCACTTCTGAAATGAAACTAAATGTAATCTGGACTTCAGGGTCCTCAGCTACGGCAGTGATGCACATTTAAGAAGTAAGAGAAAATGGTAGTCAGAAAATAGCATATATATTTGTGAGACTACACTCTATAGCCTCCCACTGCACTTTCCTTTCTTCATAATTTTTCAGTTTAAATAGAAATATTTGTGTTGGAATGAAACCATCAGAATTCTGGATAAAATAATGACAATTTTAATTGTCACACATTTGTTTTGAATACGTTGTTAGATCTATTATAACTGCAGCATTGATTCATGACATTTTCCCCGTTTTGTATTGGGATTTCTGTGGCTGCAAAAAAAAAAAAAAAAAAAAGAAAAAAAAAGAAAAAATAACAAAGGAGACTGTTATGGAAGAAAAAGCTAAAGGCATTTTGGAGGCCAGGAAAATGAACTACAGCACATAACCCTTCTGAGCTTTTTGGGTGAGGACAAAATTTGAAGTCCTGCTGAGTGAAACCATTTATGTGCTATCCAGGGAATGATGATTTCACTGGGACTTTTGGGACTAGGCATTGGAGAAGCAGGTCTCATCACTCTGAGATTTTTGCACAGCAACACTTTGACATCTTGAAGTAAATACTGTGAGGTTTGTGTGACTTCAGTTTATCATATGTTTTACATCCTTGTCACATAGGTAAATGATCCGAGAACTCAGAGAAATTCCTTATTTAAATAAACATCAAATACCAGCTGGAAAGCAAAGTTTTGTCAGAGAGAAAACTGTCACATTGTTTCTGAAAGAACTTAGAGTCCATGCTTCAGCTTCTCTTTTGAGATAAGTCTTGCTCTTCTCAGGGACAAGGCTGGGCTTTTCTGTCTCACCAGTGCTGTGCTTCCTGAGGACTTTGGTAAAAGATAGTACTTGGATTTTCTTTTTACTTTGATGGATGTTGAGGAGATAAAAAGACTGTGGTGGCAGCAGGGGGAGTTGAGCTCATTGCGTTTTCTCTGCTGCAGAGGAGACCACAACAAGAAGGAAAGCTGAGGCTAAACCTTGATTCCAAAGAAAGAGGGACATGTCCCTCTTCTACTGTAATAAGCAATGACAGCTGCAAAGGCATACCCTGTCTTGCAAAGCAATGATTTGTTTGCCTTTCCCCTACCCACAAGCACGGCCCTTACTGGCTGCCTAATGTTAAGCATTGGTGGCCCAGCCTGGGAGACAGCATGGCAGACAACTCTGGACATAACCTCCAAGAGAAACATGTAGGTCAACATGGTGAGTTGTGAGAAACAGGCAGCTCCTGAAAGCAGACAGGGAGGGGTAGGAAGAGTACAGAGAGGGGCATACAACCATTTGGTCCATGTCACCAACATCTTCTGCACTGGAAAGGTAATATCTCCAGCAGAGCTGATTGTGAGGAAAACCAGGAGCAAGTATTCTTTCTAGAGTAATAATGTCTCGGATTTTTATGATGTACCTCATAAAAACCTGGTTTTATGAGGTACATCATAAATCAGTGCCAGTAGCTTTGCCACAACAAAGCCCCAGATGCTGTTCTGGGTGAAATCCATCTCTGTAGGGGCTGAAGTCACGTGTCTCCAGTGCCTCGTCCACTTGCCACTGAGGAAGGAATTAAGCTGCCTTCTGGATAGGTGCCCACAAAGGATGTGGTAACTCTGCTCTGGCCATGCCCTTCTTCTCAGGGCTGACCATACAGAGATCAGATGCCTGACTTTTGGATAGCTGAGGAAGTTACTGCCACTTGTCCCCAGCAGCCTGGAGGTTTTTAATACTGCTTCCCACAAAAGTTTTTCACCAAGGACTTGCTCCTCAGCATGCACTTTGAGATGCACTAAATGCAGTAAATGCAATGGTACTTGACTTCGTGTCTAATACTAAGATATGATGGGACCAGTTTGATACTCTCTTTTTGCCACCTCAACAGCAAAACAACAAATTCAGCGCTCGTCAGAAGACAGGAATACCCCATGCAAAGGGAGTCCTGGTCTCATGTAAAGGTTCTTTATATTTTCCCTACTTAACTAAGTCCTATGGAAATTTCCAGGGTGCTCCAGACCCATGGAAGGTTCTCCCCTCTGTCTGCAGTTCAGCAGCTTGGGGCAGTAAGGGCAGAAGGAGCCTTCAGAGGTGTGGGTCTCCCTGTTGTGGTGCTGCTGGTGGTCAGCTTCATGACAATTTTGGTTTTTTCCTCCTACATTTTTTTTGAAACCTTTATCTGGGCTAACCTTCAGTCTGGTGGTGCAGATATTCATCAGCCTGCATTCCTTTTAAAATGATGGGCTGTTTGTAGGGCAGTGATTGTCTCCATTAAAAAAAAAAAAAAAAGAAAAAGAAAAGGACAAACCCTCTTATCCTTGAAAATGAAAAAGCATGCCTCTCCTACTCTGTCATCTCTTCTAACACATTGCACTGAGGGTTAAAGGCGTGTCTCCATCTCCTCCCCAAATGTCTTTATTAATAGCTTTCAAATATTGGCCTCCTTAGGCCATGGACAGATGCAGCTCTGGACATGCTAGAGGCTGCATAGCACTCAAGGAGATAAGACAGTTTAGTTTAACACAGCACGAATGATTCCAGCCTCAAGTCCCAATCAAAGAGATTTACAGCTGTTTTAAAAAGACAGTAACGTTGACTTGACTGTTGAAAGAATGCATGAAACCACTCTCAATAAAAGGTCTGGTTTTAGCAAGTAAATAAATATTAGAAGCAGAACACATACAACTTGATTGTTATTTCATTAAAAATTAGTCCAGTAGCCTAATTGTAACACACCACCAATATTTGTGCTTTTGGAATTAACAGTCAATACCCCACAAGACAGACACATCCTTTAGTTAAAACAATTATAAAACAGACATTGAAACAGATCTCCTTTGTCACCATTTAGGAGCAATTTAATGCACTCTGTTCCTAATATTTTATGATGCAGAAATTCTATTCTCTAATTTCCTTTTCAAGCCTCTATCCCAAAGGGGTTTTAATTTGATATTTTCTACTTTAATGTAAGAGACCTTGCTCAGCACCTCCCCGGACCAAGCCCTGGGAGAGGCATTAAGAGATCAGAACAACCCAGCCATCCCCCTCTGCAGAGGGACAAAGGCGACCCCACACCATGTGAGGGGTGCCTCTGCATCGATGCTAATGAAGTGACCATCTGCAATCTGCATCAAATAATTATAAGTTGCCTCCCCTGACTGCACTCCATGTGCTGGCACAGCCTGGTGGGAGGCGCAGCGCGGGCTGCGGGCTGCTGGTGCCCGGGCACGGGGGCGGCGGGGGCTCGGAGGAGCGGATCATGTTTATCCCTTCACCACGAGGCACACAACCTGCTGAGCAGACAGGTGCTGGCTGTGCTGATGTCCATGGGCGATGAAGCCTGGTTGTCCTAGTAGCTGACATCTATATCTAGATCTATCTGGATTTTTAAACTGATACAACATGAAGAATGTCACTCTCTGTTACTGTATGTGTGTATCTCATGGATATCCTTTAAGCACAATGCCTTGACCATGTCTGCCCTGCTTTCTTCAGCTGATGGGTTTTGCCATTGTAATGGGCTATTGTTTTCCACAGTTTTTTAAATTTATCCTTCAGCTCAAATGCTTCTGGACATGATTACAGTTAGACTCTTTCCCCAGTACTTTAACAACTCTATTGTTTCTACTTATGCTTAAAAACTTAAGACTTCATCTTAATGAAGCACAGCTATTGAAACCAAAGTAAATTCTGCCTTAATATATTAAAAAAGTTTAGAAGAAGCCTACAGAGCTAAGCATGCCTAAGCCCTATTGATGTCACAGGGAACCTATTACATTACATGTACTATAGCACTGCAGTAAGTTTAGGGCTCCCTTTTTTCTTTCTTTTTCTGCCTTGTATCCAGCTGCCTCTCTGCTGGCATTAAAATATTTTGTTGTCTTTTCTTGGTAAGTTTAAGTAAAGCAAGCACAAACTTTTATAAAATACATTCCCAAGATTTTCTGTGAAAAACAAGGATGGCATAAATTTTTACATCAGTATACTTTCTTCAGCACATTTGAGACCTTGCTACAACAGAACTAGAGCCAGCTAGAGAAAAAGACAATTAGAAATAAAAGAAGTTTTTTTTTTTTCTGTGAACAGAAAAAAAGTTCTACTTAATTGAGTCTTCACTGTCTTGTTCACAAGAGGAAACAAACTGCATGGTCAAAGGACTTTCAAGAAAACATTGTGGGTGTCACCCAAGCAAGATTGGCAAGATAACTCTTATCTAGTCTTTGGTCTGTTTTAGGTATGCAGCATCCTCTACCAAAGACTTTTCCATTCCAGACCAGAGCTGAGGTCAGAACAGGACGACAAGAGGGTGTTTCAGGTTTCAGCCCAGTTCTGGTTAGCTGCAGTCCTGCCCTGCTGATTGCCTGTCGTGGAGATCCAGCTGGGGTCATTGCTGGGTGCACTGTCACTGCTCTCCGTCTGCCTGTCCCCTCCTGGAAAAACCAAGGCGAGCATTTTCCAGTAGTGCTGGTGGTGAAAGCCTTGGAGCAGCATGGATTTGCATGGAGGTGATGAGGTCTTGGTGTGTGACCACCACCTGCCAGCAGAGGCTTACAGAGGATGGGGTTAATGGGACAGCCCTCCTCTCTGTCAGCCCCTGGCAGGCACAGAAGTGGTGACAACCATCCAGCTGTGCAGCTTCCCTTGCTGCCACCCTCAGGTCATGGAGCAGCTGAGTCCAGGCACAACAATACTGCAGTTTTCTAGAAACATGCCTGCACACACAAGGGATAACTCCAGGCAAGCGGCCCTGAGAGATGGTATCAGGCCCTTGTCTCAAAGCAGCTTTGTGCTGTACATCCTCACACACAACCTGGGACATTGGGCTTGTCTTTTGTACCTCTCCCTTATTCTTTGGAAGGCTTCCCTTGCCCACATACAGTATCTGGCTGACAGATACAGGGGATCTCAGCAACAGAAATCACTGTGATATGTAGGAGTAGTGGCTAATCTGTTGGGATTGTACAGACATTGTCACATGCCTTTAAAACTCAGTTTCATCTTCTCCCTCCAGGCTGTTTTCAGCATCCTTGATACCCTTGTAGATAAATGAAGCTGGCAGAGAGACCACCTTTATAAACAATGAATTTTTCATCTCTCTAGTAACCCACGTTGACCCTGTGCAGTCTTGCCCACATTTTGTAGATGCTCAGGTAAGGACTAAAACAGCAGTGAAGACCTTGCAGCAGTCCTTTGCAGTGGAAAAATCCAGCTAAAAATTGAAGGTAACTTAGGACCTGGGGCACTCCTTTTGCTTCTAGGATTGCAGCTGTCTTCCTAGGACTCCCTCCCTCAGGAGCTGCTTTTAGGGCTCTTGAGTTTAGCTGGTGCCAGAGCTGCCTTGCACCTGTGTCACAGCCCAGCCATTACTGAAAACAAAGAGAAAAAAGATCATTTTTCCTTCAAAGGAGATTTTAAAGTAAAATGAGTGGTTTTAGCTGGCAGGAGGCAGATCTTACAGACCCACTCCCCTTGCAGGTGTGCTGCTGCCTCTCACCTTCCTTTCTCCCATCATCAAGCAGATGGAAGCAAAGGGGTTGCAATCTAGACAGGTGTGAGGAAAAGGCTTTTTTTGGGGGGGGGGTGGGGTGGGTCCAGGACAGAGGTAGCAACTCTAAATTGGCCTTGGACAGAAACTCAGCTGTACTTTGTGTTCTCCAGACCCACCAAATGATCAAATGTGGCTGAAATATCCCCTCTTCTCCAGAGCTGTGAGGACTTAAAGAGCACAGCTGTTTCAAACACTGCCAAGGCCACAGAAGGAACTTGCCATAAGAAAAGTCACCACAGTGGGTGCTTGAGTTAAGTACAGAATGGAGGAATTTGTGATAGGAAGGTGTTAATTCCAGGGCTGGCCGAGGTAAGCTCTCATTAGCAAATCCTGGTTGATGTGTCCAGACAGAAGTTCCCACTGTGGCTGGGAAAGGAAGGAACTACTCATATGCATATCAGTGGTCAAATAAAGATATCTCCCCAGCTTTGACTGCCAACGACCACCAAAGTACCCCCAGACTCATTTCTGGTGCCTTCTGCCAGAGAACTGCACATGAGACCTCAATGCTCTTCACTGCAGCCTGAAAGGAGGGTGTAGCCAGGTCCATGGTCTCCTCTCCCAAGTAACAAGTAATTATTTTGATTTTTGGTTTTAAAGAGGTATGTAGCATTAGCAAAGAAACTGTGCTTGAAGAACAATATTTGCCACAAAGATTTGCAAGTCCTAATTCAATCCATTTGTATTAGTGGAAATATTTTCTGACTTCAGTATGCCATGGATTATTCTTTTATTATAATACTTGCCTGATCAAGAGCATCATGCTTCAGGCATCACTGCAACAACTAATAGCCTAGCAATGGATTTATCACTCTAGAGCTGAGCTCGACAACTGAAATGTTGTATGGAGGGGTAGCTGGTAATTTAGGGTACAAATGGGCAGAAAGAAACCTAGGAGCAAGTTTACCTCCCTAAAACAGCCTACGGTAGGTGGAAGGAAAATGCAGAGAAATGGATCCTACAGATGGACTGTCTGGCAGCTGGTGGCTGCCCTTGCACACATCTTTTTTTTGCAGAATGAGGTCTTCTGTAACCTAGAATTTACTGGCACCTCACTATGGAAGTGTTTGCTGTGTTAGACAGCTCTTAACACCTGCAATGTCAACATAAAGCCATTATAGATGGGGAATATGCATTCTGCAGTGAAAAAAAAAAACCCCACTTATGCATAGTTCACTCACCAGTTTTTTAGGGCACTTAAAGATGAAAAAACTCCACAGAGTTAGAGGAAGTTCTTTACTTTATAATGAACTGCCAAAGTTGTCAGAAGCTCAGTGGCAAACACACCCAATAAAGAGAAAAAGATCAGCAGACTGAAAAAGGTTAGTAGCTTTTCCACAGGGCTTTATATTTTGCTCCAGCATAAGTCATAAATGCACAAACAAATGATCAGGAATAATTTTGATTGAGGCTTTTAGGGATATTGCCAATCTCATTCATATTAAGACATCCCATAATTGGCTGTACCAGTTAGTCAAGGTGAGTGGCTCAGATTTCTTCTACTGACATTCCTCTACTAGCAAACAGAAAATGAGCTGTCTGCTTTGTAGAGTATATTTGTCTAGAAATAGCAAGCTTGGTAGCAGGACCATAAAGTCCAAAATATAAATCTGATCCTAAAAATACCCCATCCTGCTCTTTAAACCGAAGGTTATGGAATGCCAATGTAAGAGAGCAAGAACATTTATTCATCTTCAGCTGTGGCACCAAGACGGCACCATCCCACATCTGCATAGTCAGCAAAGGATCATTCCAGTCTGGATGAGCCAGCTTTGTATGGTAACTTTTACCATTTTTACTTCATCTTTAGTTGGTTCAATGAGAAGGACATTAAAGATGGCAATTGAGCCAAATGTGTGTTTTCAGCATGCAAACATCTGCCTTCAGCAGGTGGCTGGTGACTGCTAGTCATAACTGGATCAATGCAGTGAACTCCAGGTGAATGTTTTACTTTTCTTAACACACAAGGTCTCCTCTTGATGCTAGATGTTGTCAAGGAACATAAATGACATTCTTCAGAAATATCTTCAGTGACCTGAGCTATATACATACACTCTTCTATCCAGTGGGAAATACACAACAAACAAAAGTTTGTAGCTGTGTCGCCAGACTTTTAACTGCAGGAACAAGCAGCTTGTCTCCAGGTGTCTGATCTGCTGTTGGTGTTGATTGACTTGCCTCTTACTGCTTCCTACAATTTTATAAACATCCATTTCTCGTTCATCCTCTCTGCTACTAAAATTTTACAAAAGGATAGAGAGACAGCCTTGATGTTTCAAGAGCTGTAGTCACTACACACCAAGCAGGAATTTGTTGGCCAGGTCCAGGATGTTAGTACAACCCAGAGAGTGCCCACATGGAGCACAAAGAGACAGTGTCAGCTGTGATAACTGAGATTCAGACTGAGGATAATAAATATACACCTTTGTAACAGCATCTTCCTGTCCTTGGAACATATGAGCCCCCAGAAACAGATGAGAAACTGGCCTTGCTTGCTACCCACACACAGCTTTGAACAAAAATGATGCAGGTTTGTTCTGATGATATTTGTTCGGCAAAATTAGAAAGCAAAATTCAGAGATGTCATTTATCAAGCACAGGGGAGAAACTAGAAGGAACAGTAACAATAATCTTTCTTTCCTGCATCAGCATTTGCATTTTTTCTCTCCAGCAGATTTTGACAGAAAACATGTTAATGTGATCTGGGAATGGTCAATTTTTTTTTTTTGCCAGACTGTGGCTAAAGGTGAATGCAGCACCTTTCATGACATTTTTTTTCCAGTCTGGCTAACAGTAATTCTGATCAACCCATTCGGTGGTCAGGAAATAATTAAATCCAGGATGTGCTCTCAGGGATATACAAATTCTTATTTTCCTTCTAGATATTAAGAAGGGATTAACTAGGACTATTTAAAAAGATATTATTTCTATGTTTACAGAGAAAAGAATGTGATTTGTTTTAACCTTTCAGGGTGTTTTTTTCCCTTTTTGTTTCTTATCTGCACTCAAAAACAATTATGAGACTGTCCAAGGGGGGGAAACCTGAAACAACCACATGAACACCAAATGATGGTGGCAAAAGGAACAAGGGATTAATAGAAGGGGCTCACCCCTGGTTTATGCCTTTATAGTTTCCTCTAATGAGTGTTGGGTAACTGGTGTCATGTGTCATGTCATAATACATCATATCCATATCAGGGTCTGTCATGTCACACAGAGTAATAGGAGATGACAGATTCAATGGGACACCATCAGCCTAGAAATTAAAAAAAATAAACTCCTGTATAAAGATTTAAAATATATAAAACATGCTAGTGATAAGCTAAAAAAGATGAGGAGGAGAGAAAGAGGAGTGAGCTGAGAATAGTCTTTACAAGACAGAAAGCAGGCCAGGGCAAGATGTCAAGTCTCAGACACATCACTCAGAAACTCAGGCAAGCTGGACCCATGTCACCTCAGCCTGCGGGAATACCTTAGCAATAACATCTGAGCTGCTCAGGATTTGATCTCTAACTTTTGGGACTCTACCCACTCTAAATTAGAGAAGGTTCTAGTTAATTCCATTATTTTTTTGGTTCCGTCTACACCCAGGGAATTTGGATTCAGGAGTACTTACAGGTTCCTAATTTCCTGCAAGTTCTTATCTCAGAGTCTGTCTCTGAACAAAAGGTTTGTGTTTCCCTGTGCCAGAGCTTGCCTTGGGAGAAGCTGTGGGGGAGGAAGGAACCAGAGCCATCCTTTACAGCTACCCAAGGGCCAGGGTGGGCAAAGCGCTGCACCAATGCAGCTGTGGCATGTTCACACCTGGCACTTATTGTGGTTTCTGCAGATCCTGCATTAGCTGATTTAGAGCCTCTGCTGCACCAGCAGTGTGCACACAAGTATTAGCCACTGCTGTCTAAGCTGTGGCCACACCACACTGCCATACTTCAACATACTGCAACAGGAAATCTGGTCAGGCACCTCACTGCGCATTGTCCTGCTGCTCCATGATGGTCTGTAGGGAGACAACACAAGCTTGGGAGTGAGCTATTTATCTCCCAGCATTCCCCCAGTTTCATCCCACTGTACCTCTCTTGTGAGACAGACAATGTCATTTTCCAGGTGGCAGCATGGCAGACACTGTTTGGTGTTGTGGTCCTCGTGGTGATGAGCATAGACAGGCATGGCTTAGCTTAACTCCCCTCAGGCTGCAATTTCATGGCTCAGGACACCTCTGGCAATGCCTGAAATCAAGCACATGTTCCTTTTTTTTTTTTTTTTTATCTCTGGGGAGCCCCATCCTCAGAGCCAAACCAAGATACTGCTCTCTTGGGGCATGATGCTCTTGCTGACCTTCAGGACCAGAATGTTTGAGCAACTGCCCCAAACTTCAAGTGCCAGACACCCATGACCATCCTTTCCTGGAAACTTGATAAGTCATCCCCAGAGAAGCTGTTACTTCAGCCTTTCAGAGGGAATTGGTTTGCTGTCTGGGTGAAAACCTTTCACAGGTTGTTTGGATATAAACAAGGAGTACCAGCCGTATCTGAGTGACTGAAGGGCACATTAAGGAGTCTAATAGTAACTCTGATGGGTAGCAAGAAGTGGCTGAAATCATTGCAATGGTTTTATTTGCTCTGCAGAGCTTTGGTAAGCCTAGGAGTGAGACTTTCTGTGTGTCTGAGAAGGGAGGCTGTAGGAGGTATTGTAGGAGGTATTTGCTGAGCAAATAGAAAGGAGGCTTCCACAAAAGGCTACTCTCTGCTCAGAGCACACAGGTGGGGATGTGTTGTGCTGCTGTAATACACCTGAGGATGGCTGAAAATTATGCACATTCCTTTGGGTTTGGCTGTAATCCTAAATCTGTTCTATGTGCTCTTTATACGTGAGTTTAGCAGTGCACATATTGCAGTTCATGTAGGGATTTTTGTTTGCTTTGTCACAGATTTTATTGCACTAAAAGCTGGTGTTTTAATGAACTGATTATAAGGTGGAACTGTAATTGTAAAGATGTATTAAAAGGTGTTTTAACTATAAACAAAACTAGATATGTGTTGTATAAATATGAGAAACAAATAATCAGGCAAAGTTGGAAACTCTATAATCTTTATGCTAAAGATTTCTTAGTGATTGCTTTTAATTTAATCTACACAATATAGAAAAGCAAACACTTTCAAGGTTAAATTGGTGTCTGTGCACGATGCTCAGGAATGCACTCTGTTTCTTAGGGTTTGGGGATAATGGGAGAAGGACACATCTCTTCTATTAGAGTAAAATCCCTCTCAACCATACTCAGAACTGTGCATTTTGTCTTTTTTATTTGTTTTTTGTTACAGTGTGCAGCTGCCAAAACCTATTCCAGGTCGCTATGGCAAGAAAGGTTCATCCTTATCTCCTGAGGCATCCCATACAGGTGATGGAGTGCAAGGAGTTTGTGACAAAGAACTTGACTGAACATGAAGAAGCAGCACAGGTTCTGTCTTAACAGAAATTATAGCACGGACAAGAGGGACATTGTCTTTTTCTTCTCATTTTTCCCTACCAGCAACCTCGGTGCGGTAGGGTGGGTGCTAACGCTGATTTAACACCTGTCTCCACCCCCAGCCGGATGAAAGGGGACACAAGAGATGACATGTCCAAGGAATTCGCCTGTGCATTCCAGGGGCGGCTCACACAGCGGTGGGAGAGGCGCTGAACCACAGGGCAGGGTGCCTGGGGAAGATAAGGCTCCTGATCTCAGAGCCCCAGGGGCTGCAGAGAGCCTGGTTATTTGAGCATCTTTGCCTCAAACACTTCATTTGCAGATCCTTTGCATAAACACCGTGTGCGCAGGACGCTGAGGTACAGGATGTGTGGCTGTGAACTTATTTAAAGTCCTTTAAAACAGCTTTGGAAGAAGGAGCAGAAGTATTGCTTGGGAATAGTCAGACTTCATGTCACATTACATCAGAGCTGAGAGAACTACTGAAGCTGTGAGACACAGAAATTATCTTTGTGCTTTTATTCTTCTGTACCTATAGATACGAGAAAAGTTCTTTCTTTTCAAGCTCTTAATTAATCTGTATGAAGCCATAATTTTTGCTGGAAGTGAAGTTGGCAAAAAATGTTTGAAAAAGAATAAGACCTACACAGCCCAAAATTTATCATCACATCCTGTGTAACTGTGTATGGTTGCTGACACTGCAAACTCAGCTATGGTATCATAGTTTAGAGAAGGAATTGATGGAGAATATGTACTCTCTGCATTTTGAACTACACATATTGAAAGCAGAGCAGTTAGAAAGAGGCTAAATCAACATGGCAGCATACTGGCTGTTCCCTGGAATAAGGTGTTCCTGTCCCCTGCAGCTATAATGCATCAATATAATGCTATGAGATCAATAGCTCAGGCCTGTAACCGTAGATCTAGTTAAGGCAGTATTTGTATTAAACACTTTACTGTTATTAAAGTTTACTATTGCTGCTCTAAACTCTGAGGGAAACTTCGGCAAGTCTGCTATTTATGTCAGCTGAACTCTCCGTGACCTGTAGCCTAGTTAACTCCTTTTCATATTTCCCGTGTCACTGACAAAAAGCTTTCTTGTTCCATGCCATGAATAACCATTTTTGGTATGTATTTTTCTACTTAATATATTTACTTGTTACTTTAAGGAAAATCAAAACGATTCCTCTTCTATTTGTTGTCATGGTATTATAGTGGTTTTCTTCCCTTCTGCTTATGAAATAGGAGATGGAAATCAGGGAGCAGTTCGGGATTTTTGTAGGGAATAAATGGGGTATATATTTTGCTAAATAATAATTTTGTCAAGTGATCTTGGCCGTTTCTCAGTTGGTGGGAAACTTGCATTGAAGCAAAGACATGAGATTATGAAAAATGCTTTGCTCATTAGCAGTGAACATTTGTAATTAATAAACTGAGTGAGCTGAGTCTGTTTGCTCTATGTTCCTTCTATTTACACATGATTTTTAATAGTCAACAAAATAGATAATAGGACACAGTCCCCTGTAAAGCTTGCATTTATTTGGGTTTCAGTTAATGTCTCTGTCCATGACGTCAGATGTTCATGGGGAATTTCTGGGTTCCATTGACCCATTAAAGTGAACAAAATCTTGGGATTTACTGTTTTCAGGAATTGGTTACACAAAGGCTTTAGCAGCCTTTAACATCTCATGAGTGTGTCCCTTGCACAATAAAGGGAACAATAAAGTACTTAATGAAGCATTGCATACAGAGGTGGGAAGCCAGAGTTGGCTGTAGAACAGAACCCCTTCACCCCTGTTCTGTGGAGGACAGCCCATAAATCCAAAGGAACCATCATGACCACATCCACTATGGAAGTCCAGACCTCTGACATAAAAGATTTCCTGATCCTCAGGTGCCTCAACAGAGCAACTGTCTGTAATACTCAGAGTTTCATCTAGGGAACAATTCATCTGTTGCAGCTTTTTGGAAGACACAGAACATGGAAAAGATCTACAAATGTAAATTCTTTTCATGTGTTCATCCTCAGTAAAATCAGATGGGACCCACTTCTGTGGACCTATACTTCTATGGGACCCCTTTGTTTGTTTGGGTAAGGTTACCAGTTTTACTCTTGAGGGGAAATATACTCCCTTCAGAATACTGAATTCCTGACACTTTTTTGATAACCCCCTTTTTACCTCTGGAGGAACATTTGCTTTACAAGGAAAAATGATGGTTCCCTTTCTTTGGGCCGAGAAAAATAAAATGACGTGTAAAAAACTTAGTAAGCATTATCTCTCCGAGGTGGTCCATGACACAGCTCTTCACTTGCTTTCCTCTTGTCCACTTGTGCAGAGGGTTTATTCTGGCACAGGGCAGGTGATACAGACCATTGTGCCATCCTTAGCCCTGTCACCTCTGTTGCCTTGTCAGAGATCATGAGTGAGAAGTGGAACCAGCCACATGTTTGATCTGTGTGTTTGCCTCTGAACTCTGAGGCACACAGTGCAGTAATACAGCCTCACACAGCTGGAGAAAACTGTCATGCCATAGCAAGAAATGTCAGGAAGACTACTTGTTCCAGCAGGAGATTTTTCAATGAAACTGAGCAATACAGTCACTGGAGTTGGTCTGCAGTGTGGTTCTCTCCAACCAGAGCCACAAAACCTGCACAGGGAACTTGGGCATCAGAGACATCGAGGATGGCTTGGTTTTCCAAGGAAAATTCTTCACTTGATTACCTGCACCCAAAACCATTTTAGTAATAAAAATTTGATTTGTTAGAAATTGGTATTAATTGTTTTGGATATTTTTTCACTGTTCAGCCAAGAAATAGAAAATATGAATTAATCAGAAAAAGTACATAGACATATATGTTTATGTTTAAGCCTACTTCCTGCTTTGGGCTGATTGCACTGCAAAAGTCACTGATCTAAACTAGAATATCAACTTCAGAAAAAAAGAGTGTAGTAAACCAAATCATATAACTGCTTGCTCTTTGTTTTCTTTCTTAATTTCTTTCTGTTAACAATCT
The DNA here is from genome assembly GCF_036417665.1 of Passer domesticus. Taxonomy (NCBI): domain Eukaryota; kingdom Metazoa; phylum Chordata; class Aves; order Passeriformes; family Passeridae; genus Passer; species Passer domesticus. Next base: position 116,014,610 of record NC_087474.1, read on the forward strand.
GGCTAAATTATGTTAATAACCCTAATGTACATATAGCAACAGTAGGGAAATACATCTATTTAAGCCATCCAGAATTTATGCTTCAGGAGAAAAATTTCACTTTCCTATAAGATTATACAGCCAGAGACAGTACCTGTCTCTTAACTGTTTACATATGAAATATACATTAATTCAATTAGACTTTAGACCAGATCTTGAGGTGTTATGTATAATTCAGAATACTTTCACTAAAGCTATAATGGTTTATGCCGGTGCAGCATCTAATGCATTACATAGTTGTCTTTCAGACAAATCCATCAGCACTAAACATTTGTTAGGATTACACATGGAGTCTAAGGTGGGCAGAAGAGCATTACATTGATGAATACTTTGCAGTGTGTTATAGGCCTCACTCCAGAGGGTGTTCAGCCTGATGGCTCTGCTCCCTTCTGCCACATGTGAATCACTGCCCCAAGGTGGAAGTGCTTGTGGGAGTCAAGAGCTGTGTGTGGTGCAATGGAGAATAGACTGTCCTTGTTAGACACTTTTATAAATCCCTTATCTGTGCCATAGCACCTAAACATGTTGAATATATTTCTCCTTGAAAACATCCCAGAAGGTAGAAGAGTGTTATCTTTATGGGAGAAGAACAGAGAAATAGTTATATCAAGGAAACATTCATGAAATCTAGTATGGAGAGCAATTAAATTCCTGTCTCCTGGGCATGTTCACGATCCAGGTACCCTCTCCTAACTCTCCTAACATCCATAATGGGTCACATTGCTTTTAGGAGCAAAACTGCAGGAACTTTATATGATGCATCTGTTCTTTTATGGGAAGAAAGAGCTTCATAAATAGCATTCACTAAATTTATCTGTGGCTTTTTTTCAGATGGGAAAACATTTGTTTAAACAAGATTCAGATTATTGGTGGAGCCAATGAATATGTGCTTTTCCACCAATTCATAAAAAGGTATTGCGTTTGAAAACTGTAGATTTTTCTCCCTGGTTGCTGAATTATTTGACACAAGAGAATTCGTTTGCCTCATTCACGTTTCTAACAACCTATGCTAAAGCAGGTGCAAACCTTATTTTTTGTGGAAAATCTGCCTGGAAGGAAAAAAACTAAACAGCGTTGGCATTTCCAGCAGTTTCCCTACTGCTGCCTGGCAGAGGACAAGAAGAGCAGCTTTTTTTTCCCCATTTACTGGGTGTTTGCTGAACTGCCCCTCCAAGAGTGTAGGATCTATGCTTTGGCTTTTCCTATCTTGGGTCATGTTTGGAGTAATACAGCCCACCACCAACTCCTCCTACCCAGTCACTGGCAGCCTGCTCTCCTGGAGTATTGCTGCAACTGGTCTTCAGAGCAGAACCTTGGTAAGGCTCCTTTGTTGTAACATGCTTCCTACTTTATAACTGCACCAGAATGGGAAAAGGGAGGAAGAGACAGAGAGAGAAAAGGCTTTGTACACTCAGGCAAATTCTGTCCAAGAAATAGCGAATACACAGGCACATTACTTCTGGATTAACATGAACATTGTAATGATACAACAAGAATGTATCTTGACATTTACTGTATATTCCATTTATCTCTTACATGGTAATTGGCCACTTGTCTATTTTAAAAAGAATTTCAATGGGAAACAAGTCATGGTTACTATGTGGAAATCAGTCAAGCTTGTCTCCCCTGGAAATTGCAGGGGCAAATTTGTAGATACCACATGCTCGTTCAAGAGGACTTCCCTTGTAAACACATGAGTTCTGTCCCACAAAGAAAGAACATTGTCTACCTCTCCTTATCTGTATGGGCTAATTGAGTAACAACAATGATTTCAGCTGCTAGAAAAGCTGAAATAATAACAATCATGTTATTTTTCTCTATGCAAAGACTATTTTTTTTTCCAGAACCTGGGATATATTGCCAAGGAAGTGATTCTGATTCCTACTGTCCCTCATACAAACAGATACAGATATATTTTTGAAAGAGTCATGCTACAGCCTAGTTTGCTGTTCTTGGTATCAGTGTCAAAAATAGAACATAATTTACCCTTGGAAATCTAGTTCAAAGGTTGAGATTGAGAGGTTCCTTGAAAAGCAGTACTTTTTCCATTACACGTACCAGAAAATCTACAATTAGGTGCTCCTACAGCTTGTGTACAAGAAACCAGAAAGGGCTAATTTATAGTGTAGACATTTGCTTTTTTATCTGCTTTGTGATGGTACAAATTATACCCACTCCCATGTGGGGAAACAAATGCACAGTGATGGACATACTCCATGGACAAAGCTCCAAGGTGGTCCTTAGTGACTTCTGCATTGAAAGCAGAGGAAGGTACAGGTGGTACTAATTGAAAGGATAATCTGACAACATAATCTTTCTCAGGTCTGTCATTGTCTGTTTGTTTACTTCCTTTTCAATCCTGCTGGTCTCCACAATTTCATAGTGATTTCCACTTGTGCATTAAAAAGTATTTCTATAAGTTTGCTTTAATCTGACATTTGATCATTACTGAAGGTGGGTTTTTTTTTAATTGAATAATAATTTACCATTTGCCTTCTCTGTATCACCATTTTCTATGTCCTAATTAAACTGCATGAGAATTTAGGTTTGACTATTTATTCACCTTCTCTTCTACACCTTTCCCATCACATGTGCCTATTTAACTTCATTCTTTGACCTTTCTAAAATAAAGCCTATCAATCTGCTCACTCCCTTCTTCTTTGAAGCATAATGTTCTGTCCCCTCACCATCCTTGCATGCCAATTCCCAACAAAGCCAGTCCTAGGCTTGTACCAGCTTCTAGAAATAACTCCTCCTTGCCTAGCTTGCTCTCAGAACTTCTAAGGATCATCTTCAGAAATATCTGATCTCCCCTTGAGGTGAGGATGTCCCCTTCCTACTTGATTTTTGCACTGCAGAGAGAATAACTCCAATCCCGTACCACCCTTGTCACCCTGGCTCTTGGCACCCTGACAATGCAGTTGCCTCTCTTAGCCTGGGCTCTGTTGAGAGCTGGGTGCTCAGCTGAGGTCACCCTCTGGATCCCAGTCTGAGCTGGATCCTTTGGTTCTGCTCACTTCTCGATTGCTACAAGGCAAATGCTGTGTCTTAAACAGGTATTAAAGTGGGAAAAAATTACTGTGGACAAGAGAGGTAGAGAGAGAAAAGTTATATGGCACATTCCTGGAGTCTCTATCAGCCCCATGGAGATATTTATTACTCCCCCTTCTGCTCCTGTAAGAAAGGCCCATTCCTACAGTTTTTTGTGTCATGTATCTGTTCCATCATCTCTTTTTTCAATGTAGAAATGTTCTGACATATTTGCTCTCCTTCATTTCTCTGTTATTCTTCTCACTATGTTTCCTAATGTTATCATAGCCTATTCCCAAGAGGTAACTTTGGAGGTAAAATTACCTGTAGTACTTAAGATACAACCTTACATGCAGGTATATGATGTTACAAGGATGCTCTGTTTTATTTTCACTTCACTTCACTTCTAATAATTCCCAATGCACTATTTGCCACTTCACTGCCATGGAGCTGACTTCTCAGAGCACTATCCATAATGACTCCCACATCTCTTGCTAGACTGGTAATAGCTAATTTCCCTAGCTAATAGCTAATTTAGAGTTCATCACTGTGTATATAGTCATATAGATAGTTGTTTTTTTCTCCTTCATGCACCTTACTTGCATTTATTGACATTTCATTTGTGATTCCCATGGAATTTAATTTGTGATTTTATTGCCTTATCACTCAATATTGTGAATCTTTCTGTGGCTGTTTGCAGCCAATTGCACATTTCACTATCCCAAATAATTATTTTCTTCTGCAGACTTCCTTGCTTCATTTTTAAGCTGTGCATACTGGTTACTGATGACAATTTTGAAGTGCACAAATCCCAGTACAGACCTTGTGGAACTGTCTTGGTAACATTCAACTATCATGGAGTTTATTTAAATACTTGCTTTATTCATCAGTTTATTTAAATGCTTGCTGAGGAACTCCCCCAACAGACACCTCACAATTTTATTTCTTTCCAGCGGTGCTTGAGCTATACTGGTGAGCCTGTATGTTGTGGCCCATGGGCCAAGTCCCTGGGACTCCTCTGGAGGTATGTGATGACTGAAGGAGACCATGAGCTGTCATGGGGAAGACTCTCTGGAGTCTCAGCATCACGGTGATACTGAGGGGTCACAGTGCCACCACATGATGCTGCAAAGGGACCAAGAGTCCCACAGAGATTCCATCCTCATGTCTCTCCATCCCCAAGCACTCATCCTCACCGTGAAGAACTGAGTGGCTTTTAGAGCAGTGTAGCAGCTAAGATTTTAATTTTGGTTTCGATGTGGCTGGTGTATTGGAGAGTGCTTGCTGCTAGAGTAAGCACAAATAATTCTAAGTTTTAATTTACAGCTTGCAAGGATCCACTAAACACCCCAAACCTTTTGTTCAGTACACAAGAACTTGATAGAAATAACCTGTAAGATTGAGGGGGAAAAATAATTTCTTAGGCCTCTTTGTTTTCTTCAGGTACAAGTGAATATGTGACTCCATTTTACAGTATACAAAAAGTTTTGCAACTGTGCTATCAACATATTTTCCTTGTGCAAATGCCACATTTTATTTCTTCCTTCTATTGACGAATTAATAGCCCAGCTCAGTCTTTTCTGAATTATTTGTACCATTCATATGAGACTCAACTGTACAGGAGCCAATACAGTTTAGAAGGAAGACAAATTATTGTATGTGTTGAGAACAATTGCAAGTCAGTGTGAGCTTCACATTCTAGCTGCTTTGGACCTCTTTGCTAATCTACATCATACTGCAGAAACAGCAAGTTTTAAGTTAATGTAGGATTAGTCTGTTGCTTTAATGGACTATTTTTAATGCCAGTTAAATGAAATTATAAGGTATTGTCCCTTTTCTCAAGCAAAACCCTAGTTAATCCAATATTTGGCACACTAAAAAAAGGACCAGCCCAAATATAGTTCCCCATCCTGTCTCAGCTTGTCAGCCATGTAAGGATTCATAAGTATGAACATGTTTAAATGTTAAAGTGAAACAGGACAATAAAGGACTTTTGCCCAACCTTCTAAGCCATATAAACCCAATTATGAGACTTCTGAATAGAAAGAAAACAATGGCTGTATTTCACTTAACTTGACCTTTTAAGCTGCCAACCTTTTTCTTTGTAAAACATCTTTATATGATTGAGCTGTTCTCACCATGCTTTTCTGACATGTGTAATGTTTTTTGTGAGGTCACCAGTGAAGGTCTGGAATAAGTAAACATCTGCAGCACAATCTGAGTGCAACAACATACCACGTGTCTTCACAAAAATGTCCATCAATGATCTTAGATTAGGGTGGAATTCCCACACCAATTAGATTAATCACAATTGCTGGCATGCAATGCAAGGGAACATCCCTTTTAGATAAAATGTGACTCTGGCTTTTAACCTTTCCTCTAAATGCACTGCTACAGCTCAGAAACAGCCCTTCCTCTAAATGGCATAGTTTTCCATAGCTCTTCTCCCTCTGGGATAGCAAAGTCAAAAGTGGTTGGAAATGTACTGAAAATGCTGTTAGTTTATTTTTTTAAGGGGGAGAGCAGTCAATGATGCCAGGATACGAGTCCATTAGTGGTTTCTTTTTTCCATGCACCTCCAGAGGCACACATCCAAACCATATTCTGCACAGCCACTCTGAATTTTGTTGTGAAAGCAACATAAGCACAGAGCATGAATAAGTCTCAGTAGGGAAAAATATGCCTGGGTTACTTGTACACCAGGCCCAGCTGTCTATTCAGCTAGGGCAGTAAGAGACCTTCGATTAATATGGGAGCAAGGAGCTCAGGCCTCGGCGTAATTCCTGCTGGAAAAGTGAAATAAGTACTGTCTAGTATTAGTAAAAAAGAAACATGGGGCTCTTGGGGGATATTCTCAGTACACTTCCACCAATCATAAGCCTCTCCCACCAGACAGGATAGAGGAGCTCATCTGGAGTTTCAGTGATTGCCTGTAGCAGCTGCTGATTTCTGAGAAATGCTGAAGGTACCCTGTACAGGAACAAGAGAGGTGATTTCATGGACTTTGATTTGTCTGCACCTGTGTTTTGATGTATCTATCTAACCACCTCAGAATCAAACAAATTTTGGGCTGAACTACCGGAAGATTGAGTTCACTCCCCTTGAGTGAACTTCCTTGAGTTCAGTGCCCTACTGTAGAGGCTGGTTTCCATTGCCTCAGTGAGAACTTTATGTTCTCTGAGTTTGACTCCACATAACAATTCCTTTCCATGCAGGTTTCTTGCTGGAGTCCTGTGCCTGATGTGACTTATTACTCTACTCACACCCTTCTGCAACCGAGGAGCCCTGAGATGTGCTGGAAACAGCTGCACCCATCAGTGCATGCAGCAGCAGTGGCTGTGCAGGCAATCAGCACCTGCAGTTACACTGCCTTTCATGCAGTACACAGAGAGCAAGAGCCTGCCACTGGCGTGCAGTGTGTGAAAAAATAGCAACAGGAGGACAAACCAGGCTCCTGCATGAAGAAGGTAGACTACTCTGGATGCCTGCTTGTGCACCAGCCAAACAGGCTTTTTCTTCCAGCAGTTTCTATTCCCTTTTGTCATTTTGTTGCTTTTGCTGAGGCCTGAAAAGTTTAAAATAGGAAAAGAAACAAAATAGACTTTTGCTGAGAATGCCCTTGGAAATAGTAGTCAGGAAAAAAATGACATTTGAAAATATGTTCCAGCTGTTCAGCATTTGACCAAGTTAAAACTTGGTCTGGGCCCCAGAGACTTTTTTTCTCTTTTTAGTCAAACAGATAGCACCAACCAAATGTACTGGAACTATTTGTGTGAACTAAAGCAAAAGGGAGATGTCTCAAACTTTTCCTAGGCTGTATTTTAGCATGCTGCTCCCTCTGTATATATGTGTTGGCACACTATACCTTACAACTTGAGTAACTGTGGTTGCTATAGATTAATATAAACTCACATTTTGGTGCAAGAGGCTTCATGCTTCCAATCCCTTGCAATGCTTTTGCCTGCAGCTTTCTGCCACACCAATTCCTCCTTTTCCCCCACATTTTATTAAAAAACTATTTTTTCACCCTTTGCCTATAACTTTTAATTTCTGTCTATTATTTAGTGCTGCAGCTGTTGAACTTTGCTGGATATTGCAAATCATACAGCATAAAAACTTTCTCTGAAGTTTGGACTAACAATTTATTTTCATCCTCAGGGATACTTGTTTCCTTCTTTCCCATGAATGAGTAAAAGCTTTTTTTTGCTCCTTTTATGTAAAAGGTAACATTCTCCTGTGGATACAACCTGGGAAATTAGGGATACCTGAATTTCTTTTTACACCACTGTCTTGCTCTAAGCTTGGGTGAGTAATCTGGACATTGTGTCCTTCTCCTGTCCCAGTGATCAAAAATGGTACAAAACCCACACATATTCAACTTTTCTTGTGCTTGACAGATATGGGTAGAAAGCATTAGATAAGTGCTTTGGGTATCCATTTTTTTTTTTTTTCAATTCTGGTTTATTACAAGAGTAAACAGTCTAATTTAAAAAACTTATTAGAAGATATCAAAAAAAGTGAGGACAGAAAGTGAAGGCCACCCAAGTCAACAGGGAGGTGCACCCTGACTTCAGCAGGTTTGATGTAGGTGCCAAGTGTATTTTACAGATACTGCTGTAGGTCAAACATTCTATATCTCTATATTCACAGTCCACATCATTGCAGGACTCTTCCAACCTCATTATTCTGTGATTCTGTGATGTATGTGATTTCAACCAAAGGACCTGCCTGTGACTTTTTCCTGCGTAAATCTTCACTGATCTCATGAAGGAAGGGAAGCACCTACGTGTATTTCTTTCTGGATCAGGGATTTTCTTCCAACATACTGACTGGAGGAATGACTTTATACAATCTGAGGGTTTTAATATCCAAATTATGAAAACATTGTAATTTAATTAGTAAAGTGCTAAAAAGGACACTCTGTACCCTTTTAGCTGTGCTATTTGTTCAATTCTCTGGGTGTACAGTCTATGAACACTATAAGGACATGAGTCCTTATCCTTACTTTAAAAGCTTGTTTGTGGTTCATTATGAGCTATTAGGGAGAGCACATCAAGCAATTGTTTTGGCAGGGATACAGGAATTTCTTCATATTCTGGCAGGAACGATTCTCTCCTGCAGAACAGGAGTATGAGGCTTCGTGGTTGGATTTGTTGCTCCCTCCCCGCTCCTGAGCATGCTTACATTAGGAAAGAACATCTTTGAAGGAGAATATGACAAGCAGTCAGTCTCAAAGGGTCAACTGTAGCTTTAATGTGCAAGGTATTTTTTTCTTATCCCACACTTCCAAAAATAACAGCACAAAAATCACTTTAGCACATCCAGAAATACAAGAACTGGAGAGAAATGTAGGTATTAGGATTAGGTTTTGAAGTAAAGGTGTTGTCAGCAACCTCTAGGCTTGGGAGAAGGACTGGCTGAAAAACATTAGGAATGCAATGCTAGGAAGCCTGCATGTGGAATTTCTAAGTTAGAAATTTGCAGGCAGAACCTGACACATTCAGGCGCTTCTTAGACTGACAGCAGGTGGAGATGAGGAGAGACTACCACGATCTGGAGACTACCACTGTGCAAAACCAGTCATCACAGTTCCTTCCTGCTCCTTCACTTTTTGTAAATTGAACAAGCTCCAGAAAGGTTGGAGTTTTGTCAGAGAACTACCATAAATTCTTAGTAGCTTTGGCTCTGGTAATTTCCACATATTTTTGGCTTATATATGCAACTCAGATTGTAAATGCTTCCAGATCTTTCTGTATCGCCCCAAATTATTTACTTTCTTGGTTATTCTTCCCAAATTCCAGGCAGAGGATGAGGTTTTCCCATCTGAAGATGGTATTATGTGTAAGACAAGCCTGACAAAGAAGAAAACACCATGCTCCCTTCCTAATCATAAAATCATAATGATAAAATTACCGAGCAGAAAATAGTTAAAATGTATTAAGTAGCCCTGCTATAAATTCTTGACAGTGAATTTCCTGAGGCAGAAACACTATCAGTGCTATATGTGTGTCTGGCGACCAGCCTGGGAGAGAGCTGATTTTCTTCTGGGGTACTGTGGCAAAGTGATAACTTCTTGGAAGGCACCAGACCATAGCACTTCTGCTCCTAGAAAGCATTCATCTCAATCCTGTTGGCTGCAGAGGGGACCAAGGCTGAGAGGGATGAGGCTTGAGGCACCTGTTGCAGCTCTGGAGGTGAGACTGAGGACATGCATGGATACAAGTGGCAGCTGGAGCAGAGTGAGAAGCCCCTGGGGGTAGCCCAGAACTCGGGACAGGCTAATGCTGCCTGACTGCTCACCGACCCTCCCTAACAGCCAGGGGGGATTGGGGCATGGGGCCGGGGTCTTTGCTGCTGTCCTGTGATGCGCTGTGATTGTGGAGTTCACACCTCCTGCTGGAGGACTTGAGCATCCTTCCCTTCCCAGGGACCTGCTCTGCTAGCAGCTGAAAACTGTCCTGGCCAGGGCCCCCCACCTACTATGGCTCAGACAACCATGTAATACTGTAATAAATGCAGGCAGTTCTGAAGAACTTTTTGAAATCCCCAGACTTTGACTGAAACGCTGTTAAGCCAGCACCCATTAACTTCAGCCAGATTTGAAGCAGGTACTTACAACATTATTTTTAAACCTACAAGAAAACCATTTTAGCCTTAACAGGGAAAGGCACTAATGCCTTCAAAACTCCCAGGTAATTCACAGGAGCTGCAGCCAAGGCAAAGAGCCGAGCACTGAGAGACAAATCTGATAACTTGATGCAATACAGGTTTGTATCTGTTAATCCAGCACTCATGAACTTCTGCACTTTGTAAAGGATGAGTTCTGTGCAAAACCCATCTGCTGTGCTCCCTCATCTCTTTGCTCTGGAAAACATTGCAAGAGCTACCTACAGGCTGGGACCTCCACATGCAGGTGATTTCTGTGACCAGTTTGAACTCTGGCTTTGCTCTGTGGCTATGTTTGAAACAGAGAATGAGTTTAAATTGGTCTAATCTCCTTTTTGCACAGTTTCTAGTCATTTTGAGCCACTCAAAATGTGAGTTGAAAAAAGCCTTGCCCCTGTCCTGGGGCAACCTGGCATCTGGGAAAAGAGGTTTCAAAGCAGGGTATTCAGGGTCAGGCACCCCAGCTGATTTTGGCATGGCAAATATGTTGTCCAAATTAAAAAATCCAAACATCAGGCAACTTGCCAACAGTCTAAGAGGGGACTTGAATCTGCTTGAATAGACATGTTTAGATGAAATCCTGTATCACATTGGTAATTACAGATGCTGTTATCACAGTAACTCAGTACCAGGTGAGAAATCCCTTGGAAAATAACAACACCTAAGACTATATACTTATTCACCCTTCAGTGTCAGAAGGCCAAACTGCTCTGTACTGGGGAAAAATGCAGAATAAACCCAAAAGAGCCAAGCATTCACATGTGCAAACCTAACCTGGATAAGTGCAAAGCAGAGCTTACAACCCATTTCTGACTGGAAAAAATTGTGCACAGAAAACAAGCTTAAATGCTTTAAATATGTGTGTGGATTTAATAGGAAAGAGCCAGAAATTAGACAGTATGGGAGGGAGGTGGTCTGCAGGTAAATAGGAGATAAAGGAGATAATTAAACAGGAGATGAATTATCTGCCAAACCACATGGATCCTTGCTTGTAGTGTACAGTCAGTGCTTAGTATTCAGAACAATTTTCAAGAAGATCTACACTTTCAGCCTAGTGGTGGCAGGCACCAGAACCTTCCAAGCTGTTTAATGTTTTCTTTTAAATTCTTAATTTTGCCTCCCCTTGAAGAGAGACAAATGTAAATAGCAGACAGGAACTTCTGTCTCTCCAGAAGAGTAATGTTCTCAAGGAACAGCTTCAGATTATATAGTGGCTGTGTTACTGGAAGAATTCAAGGAAGAAATCTGCCATTTCCCCCAGAAGAATTCTAGGCAAATAATTAACAAATTTTCTTTCCATAATTTCTTAGGTCCAGAGAAATGGGGAAAGCCTCAAAAGTACATGCAAGTCTTTCATTTAGCAACCCTTGAAAGACTAAAGCAGAAAGTCCACTTTGATACAAGGTATTGCATGTCTGATATTCAGACTCCTTCCCAAAATTCATGACAAAATTTGCTAGCAGCATTTAATTTTGGTATTTATTTTGCTGTCCAGGCATGTAGCTGGTCCATGGGCTCACCTGCTGAGTAGTGACAGCAAACGGAGATGATCATCAACTGTGTGCATAACCAGTGACCTCTGTGTACCAGTGCTCCCCCCAGGAGAGCCTGCAATTCATGGCTACAACACACTGTTTCACCGCTCTGTTGTTCAGCTTTGTTCTTCTCTTGCTGTTCACCTCTCTCAGTTTTCAGGTGCTTACTTCATGGAGGCCATCAGTGTCTTCCTGCAAGAGGTGACGCATTCAAACTGCCCACCCAGCTGTAAAGCCTCTCTGTTCACCAAGGTTTCACAACTGTCGTGACTTTGGGGAAAATATGCAAACAAACTCCTCATGTCAGAGGATTTCAGAACAAAATCTTCTCTGAGACAGTGCTTGGGCCACTAGATTGGTCACCATCAGTCGAGAGAGAGATGCTCAAAATCCTACCACCTCCCTTAGCATTACAGAAGGTAGAAGGATGATGTGATGTCAAAGTGGAAGGTCCTACCCATTCCCCTCCAGCTCCTGGGAGCCAGCAGTGGTAAAAATGAAAAGGAAGACGTGCCCCAAGCCATATCACAGCCTGTCTTGCTAGACAGCAGAGAAGATGGAGTTTCATAGGAGTGGACATAGCAGAGGTGATATGAAAGTACTTGATTCTGAAAGTGTTAAGGGGCAGTCTCCAAACAGGGAAAACACCCCATGTCACCAGTGGATTTTGCTGAAAGTTTTCCTTCTCAGGAAAGGATAATGTGGGAATTTAAAAGTAATAGTAATTTGGGTGACCAGATGAGGTTTCACAAGAAAGTAGAAAAATCCCACATCATCCTTTGTGTGGATATCCTGAATTTTCAACCTGCAAGGTTTGCAGTATTGATATTCCATTAGCAGATCTCGAAGCTTACTACCAGCTAATCAATGTCCAGATTCTATGGAGCTGCTGAGAAAATACACATTTCTGGTGAGGGAATTGATATTTTTATCCTGGTTTCCATTCTCCTGAGTGGAGCAGTGCAGTAGGACAGTGACACATTTGTGTGAATATTCCAGAGCACAAGTATTAAAATGGAGACGGACAGTGACAGCAGTAATAGTTTTGCTTTCAGTAAATTTCAGTAATATAGCATGCTCAATCACTGCCTTATTCAGATTAGATATAGGGAAGGATTTTTTTACAATGAGGATGGTAAAACACTGGGACATGTTGCCCAGAGAGGTGGTTGATGTTCTGTCCCTGGAAATGTTCAAGACCAGCTACTTGAATGCTCAGGGCTCTGAGCCACCTGATCTAGTTTAAGATGTTTCTGCTTATTGCAGGGGAGTTGAACTGCATGACCTTTAAATGCCCCTTCCATCTTTGATTCTATGATTCCATGGTTCATGTTGCATCATAACCCAGAATATAAAAATATCCCTTTGTACTCCACCAAGTCAATGCCACCCTTTACTAATGATACCACTAATAATGCTGGACCTCAGGGCTCCTCAGGCAGAAATCTAGTGGCAGCCAAAGAGAAACTGACTCAGGAAATGAGGCACTGGTTGCTGCAGGCTGCAGCATCTTCATCTCTGCCTTTGCAGCAAAGATGTGACTTTTTCAAAGTACACAGCAAAGCTTGAGGAAGAAGCCAACATCAAATAAGTGCATGGAGAGCTGCTTTCTTCTACCACTGATCAAAAAGCAGTGTCAGGAGAAGGAGAAATAGTACTGCTGCTAAAACAACTTTGTCTCCATGCCTCATCAAATTGCATACAGAGGACAGCAACAAAGCTGGTGAAAATGCTGGAAGGAGGAAGGGCTGAGGACTCAGGATTTGTCTAGTTTGCAGTAAAGAAGGCTGGGGGTAGCCTCATTGCTGCCTACAGCTTCCTGAGGAGGGACAGTGGAGAGGCAGCTGTTGGTCTCTTCTCTCCAGTGACAGGACACATGGGAATCGTCACAGCTATGATAGGAGAGGTTCAGACTGGACATCAAGAAGCATTTCTTTACCAAGGGCGTGGTCAACTACTGGAACAGACTTCCTAGTGAGGTCATCAATGTCCTAGGACTATTAGTATTAAAAATGATAATAATAATAACAACAACAACAACAATAATAATAATAATAATAGTAATATAATGGATAATGCCCTCAGTAATTTACTCCAACTTTTGGACACACCTGAAGTGGTCAGTCAATTTGACTAGATTACCATTATAGTTCCCTTCAAACCGAAATTATTCTATTCTATTCTATTCTATTCTATTCTATTCTATTCTATTCTATTCTATTCTATTCTATTCTATTCTATTCTATTCTATTCTTCTAGCCCCAAGCCTTGGTACAGATGCTTCCTTGCATCTCTCAACCACTTGCTTCCTGAAAGTGTTTCCAGGAAGCAGGCTGGAAGGTTCCATCTGGAGATCAGACACACAGCAAAGATCCAGCTCCTCTGTTCTGCATGCTCCGTTTGGTGCTTCTCGTCCCAAATGGGAGAGACTGGGGAGCTGCTGGGCAGGAGGGCCTGGAAACGTGCTGTGGAGCTCGGCAGCTGTTTCTGAAGCTGCGGCGATTCGCCATGGGCAGAGTTCCCTGCGTTCTGCGCTCTGCCTGACGCGCCTCGGGGGAGCATGTCTTGCAAAATGAACACCAGAGTTACTCCCTGAGGACCTTTATTAAAAAAGGAAAAAAGGCAACCTCTGTGTAAATTAAATGGTTGTTTACAGCATAGTGGCACAGCTCTGTGTGCTAAGCTTCATAGCCTTAGTTGGTTATAAAAAATACTTATATTGTAGATAAAGATGGTGCAGAAGATGTGGAAGACATAGAAGATAAGAATAATAGAGATAATAAAGATAATAACATCCATTCCCCAAGACTTTACAAACAGCAGCCCTGAGATTTAGTTTTTTGCTCCCAAAATACAGAATCTAGCAAAAATTAAGTCAAGATGCAGGTGTAATAGAGCCAACATTTGCTCCTAATCTGTTACATTATTGCTACTTAACTACTCCAAATGTTTTATTAACTAAAGGTGACAACATTGCAATGGTATCTTAGTCTTTGCAGCTGTTTTCACCTCCTAGCAGTAGAAACTGCCTTCCCTATACACATAAAGGGAGGAGCAGCTATAACTGGGATTATACAATTTAATATTTGCTGAGACTTCAAAGATGATCTGAGAAATTCTTGAGAACAGGCAAGAACCTGGATTTGAACGTATAAAGCAAGTATTTAGAGCAGTTCAATGAAGGGAATAACAAGTCAAAGAATATCCTGGTCTCCAACTGGCCATGATGAAAAAAGCAGAATGGAAAGCAGGTGCATAAGAGAGGAGTTCTGGGCATGATTTCCACTTGTGATGCTCTGTGAGAGACCCATGGGGCGAGGAAAGGGATGCTGACTGCAGGATGTCAACAAAGAGCTTGGAAGAGACTGATCCCTTCTATAGGCTTCTGCAGGCCCCAGGGCAAAGCTTGTGATTGTGCACAGATAAGTGAAATTTTCTAAAAGTTATTTCCAGTGCAAAGAAGCTGGAAAGTCTGAAGCTGGAAATCAGCACACAGGGTTTGTATTTACAAAATGCTCATTTGGCTTGTACAGAGGGGATCAGTCTGGCTAATATTTGAGTATCTGCACATGTTTCCCCATCCTCCTGGGTTAAAAGCTGGCACATTGGAATGGCAGGAGTTGAAAAGATTTAATTTAAATTAAAGAAACCAAACCAACCTTAACATCATGCAAACATAATTTCATTTCTCTATGAAAGTGAAACACAAGCAAAAATTGCATTGACATATACAGAACCAAGTGATTTACTTTAAATACTGCAATTGATTATGAGGCATTTTATGGAGAGGATGGGAAGAAGAAAAGTCCTTATTCAAATTGTCTGATGGAGTCTAACGTAACAGTGCAGCATGCAAAACTTTTGCAGTAAGAAAGGTTTTTGCAAAGTGATTAATTTGTAGTTTCTAAACCAACTGTTCCAAAAGAAAGCACAACATCTGGGAATTCAGGTAACAGAGGCTTTGCTCCAATCTGTAACATGCCATCAAAAGTATTGTAAAATAGAATTTTTCCCCCAATGGCAGAGGAATTCTTTTATTTACTGATTGGGAACACCTCATTGTTGTTGGAATTTCTGGAATGCTTTTGAAATCTCTAGATTACTGATGTGAAGACAATATATTTTTTCAATCAGCAGATTGAAATCAACCCCTGCCTACATTTCAATCAACCCCTACCCCTGCTGGGCTTTAGGGTCTGCTGATTCTCCATACCATGGCAGAAATCAGAATTTCCCATGGTCTGTGGTGCTGCATCATCCCCCTTTCCCTCCATTTCCTGCTTCAGTTATGTCCTTCCCCCAAACTCTTCTGACTTTTATCTATTCATGTCCTCTATTACTTCACAAGTTTTTAATGTGTTACATTTCTCGTTCTATGGCCCTCAGCACAAAAGTACCAAATAAACAATTTGACTTCCCTATTTCTTTTTTCTCAGCATGCTCATTAGTTTGCTACTTAGCAAAAGGAAACCCCTGTGCTGTGAAAAGAAAAGGGCATAATCACTGATGATGGACTTCAAATTATCATGATATCAGATGTCTATTAGGAAACATTCATATCAAGATAGCCCCAAACAGTCAGCATCCATCCACACTCACACATTTGAAAGGGAGACCGGATAAGCCAATGAGACAGAAACATGGGAGTCTCAATAATTGTCAGCCCCCCAAATGAGCCCCAGGGCCATAAATGAGCAGATCCTTCTCACAAAAGCATGCAGATAGATGCTCTATCCTAAGGAGGCTGGTGAGAATCCCAAGGATTTCTGTGAGAAGCACACCTTGGACAAAGGTTCCTTGATATTTCTAAGAAGATGTGCTTTGCTTTGTCCCAGGCATGCCTCCAGTATGGCTGTGTAATTAAAAAAAATTTCTGTAGCCCCTATGAAAATGGTGTGTAAAAACAGGATTTCATGTCTTCTTTCTTCTCATTTTCATTGCTTCAACCCCTTATTTCAACAGAATCAATATTTTATCCAAATTGTTTTCTTATTACATATAAACCATACATACATATAAGCCCTTCACTAAATGGTTTCACTAAGGTCAGAGTCTGTTTCTCCTGTCTTTTGTCTCCACGCTGTCCCCTTTTGCTTTTCTTCTGTTCCTAGGCCTCCTCATCCTAGAAATAAAATGTTTTATTCTGTCAAGGAGCTGAATTGGGCTATGTTTCAGCTTACAAATCATGTACACTACTATTGTTGACTAGCCAAATCCAAATTAAACTCATTTTTCACCTAGCTTAAACAGCTGAGGCAAAAGATGGAGGAATCAGCATTATCGTCCCTAATTTGTCAGTTATCTGCACCTGCATGTAGGCACTGAAATACCACAGTTAATCCCAAGACTCAGCTCATACCACCCTTTGAGGTACAGGAAAAAAAAAAAAGACTATATAACAAACACAAGCCAACTTTCCTGAGCTACTAAAGACTGTAGCTGGGAGTTCAGCAGAATTAGATCCCAGCCATTAGGCACTAGCTGCACTTTTGCTTACATTAAGCCAACCAATGTTTTGGAAAGTAATACACTTCTATAAGTCATTCAGAGCATCATAATGCCAGTAATTTAACTCCTCTGGGGCTCCTGTAAGATCTCTGCAAAAAGCAAGTGGAAGAAAGTCTATGGCTGCTGCCTTAGGCCTTCTGTGGGTGTTAAATGCGTGTAGGCAAATAGCTGACAAACCACATATTCAAATTAGCACATGCATATTCATCTGTTTTACTCAGGTTTGTGTGGGACTGGTTTTAACTTGGTCAAGAAAAAGTGTTCCCCCTTCTCCCCTCTGTTAGTCCTGTCACTACCTATTGTAAGAAAGTAGCACCCTAAACTAATCAGTGCATTTGGCCTAAAAAATGTCAAGACAGAGAGGGAATACACATACCTGATGTGTGTAGATGTTGAAGGGTCAGATCCCCATCATGCTTCCTCTGCAGCTGGTGCTTTTTAGCCCAGAAGAAGAGGATTGTGTTTGGCACCTCCATTACAGCATCTCTTTATTCCCACATTCACTCCTGTGGTTAAACCCTCTCAAATGCAGTGAAGATGAGTGGGCACTGCCAGCAGAATTAGCAGAATGGCAGTCTCTGCACTGGGATCTTTCCAGGAGCATGGCAGAAAGGAGAGCTCCTGCACACCTGGCTCCCTGCCGGAGTGGATGGTAACCCTTAGATGGGAGAAGAGGGCACAGCTTCAGGAGCATGCACACAAGAGGCTGTGTCATGATCATGTCGTAGGGTCTCAGACCGTTTTTGCCATCTCCCTCCATACCCAAGGAATTAAGAAGAAGGCCAAAAGCACACTAAAGTGTGCTTCTTGTGTTCCCATGTTCAGGAGTCCTACCCAGAGTGAGAGCAAATGAAGGTGAAAGTTGATATTGTCCTACTGGAGAGAAGAAAAGAGCTTTGGCTCATACTCTTCATTCTCACCTTTCCAGGAAGGTTTTAATTCACTACATATTTACCATTCATGGTTTCTTATTTCAGGAAATATTCTGCCCTGGGCTTATTCCAGGAACCAGGCAGCTCAATAAGCAGGACTTGAGTATATTTGTCCTATTTGATTGTTTGCTGAGACAGGTTCTGCAGGACACACTGCTCATGCTTGTGTTGGACATGATCAACAGTTTTTCCAGCTCTCCAGGCTGGTGCTGACCTGTGTCACCTTGCTTCCTGCTGCAGTGGCAAGACCAGCTCCTGCCTCAGTTGGATTTAATCAAGTCAGACTTGTTCTTACCTCTCTGCCGCTACTTCTTGGCTTCTCTTTCCTTCTTGTTGAGCCTGGCTGGTCGTGCTCATCTTCAGCAGTCACCTCCTCATTGTTCCCTTTTCCTTCTCTTCAGTTGCCAGCTCTTCCTTTCCCCAGTCCTCTCCACTCCTACAATTCTGCTCCAAATTATAGTGTGCTGAATCCATACAGAAATGAATATAGCATTTCATTTTTTTCTACTCTTCATCTGACTGTCATCTTTTCAAAGAACACTACTGAGTATTATGTGTAACACATACCAGAACTTTTAACCCACAGAGGACATCTAAGCCATTGGATCCTCAAAATAAGATGTGACCTGCTGCTGTCTGTTTAATACAGTCAATTATTAGCTTTTGATAATTATTAAGCACTTTTGACACTGGCATAATTTTATCAATGTTTTTCTTCTTGTTGTATTTATATATATACACATTCACATGTATGCAAAAATAAACATGCACACACATATCTAAATATATCTGTGTCTATATCTCTACACATATACAGGAATCCCAGGTCCAAACATTTTTTCCAGGTGCAAACTCATTGCTGAGTAGAAAATCAGTCCTCCTAGGGGGTCAAAGCTTATCCTTTGCTTCTGAGCAATTTTCCTAAGCTTGTATTTTTCAGGATTTCTTTCAACTCCTTAGATTAGTCATCATGAACTTTTTTAGGATTACTAGATTTGACTCTTTGATTTGATCTCTTCCCTGATATATTTCACAGAACTTGCAGTGACTTTTGCTTTGAGTGGCTTTCCTGCTGTGTTCCTATCTATCATTTCAGTGAGGACTGTTCAGCAGAGGTCCTCTCAGATCAGCAGAGTGTACACAGCAGTGAAGGTCTGTTGGGTACTTACTGCCTCGTACTGGCACCCAACCAGAACCTATGGTGCTCACAGCTGCTGCACCTTTTTCGCCTGCAGCACATTCTGAATTAGCATGTACTGAAAATATTCATTTCACAGATGTTCGGCTTCAAATTCCACTGTTTAGAATACAGACTTTATTAGAAAAAAGAGCAGATTTTAAGGACAGAGTCTTCCCACGGACAAGTGGAACCGAAGTTTGCTCTTTGCTTTCTTTTTGGAGTAGTCTTTGCACAGCAAAATGTCAATACCTGGGAAAGTTTATTTAATGCATATTAATTGTTGTTCTGTGTGTCTTAGGTTATGCTTACAGCTGAACTTCTACACTAGCCGTGAACTAATTAGATCATTAGGATCTGACCAGGGTTAGACACC
This sequence comes from Passer domesticus, assembly GCF_036417665.1. Lineage (NCBI taxonomy): Eukaryota > Metazoa > Chordata > Aves > Passeriformes > Passeridae > Passer > Passer domesticus. The sequence goes on from NC_087474.1 coordinate 116,033,873, forward strand.
TATACTACAGCCCATATATTAAATGTAGGATTGCTGTTGTGGGATGGCTACAGGTACATTTATTTTGTATCCTCAGTTTTTTATGCCCCTCTGGTATGAAATCTTAAAAATAACTGAATGAAATGGATTTCTGCCATCGATTTCAAGGGAATCAGGATTTCTAGTTTTTGTTTTGCCTTTGGTGCAAGACTACAAAATCTCAAAGTAGTCTGAAGATGTCTTTTTCCTTTCTGTTGTAAAGCATAAATTTCACTTTTACCTTCATCACCAGGACAGACATTACCAGAAGCTATCCTTTGGACAGAAGGAACATGAAAACTGCAAAATTCTAGTTTGATGAATGCTTGTGAGGAATATTTTCAAATGTGTTTTTCCTCAAGGTTGCTGCTTCTGTGTGCAATGGTTGTTCATTTAATTCAGACAGCACATGTCTCTGATCATTATTTTTTAGAGAGTTCTAGTAATCCATAAATTTAATCTGGAAAAGAAAACATACTGTTGCTAAAATAGTCTAGTAGAATCCCACTCCTGTTTTGATTACTAAGATGCACACGCTGAAGCATTTTCCTCAGTACAGATATTTAGTCTCTTCTGTGCCTTGCTTTGATCTCCTTTTTCCTAATTTTACATATGCTTTTTCTATCGCTGCTTCAGAATTTCCTTATTGTTCTTATTGTAAAGGTTCCTCTAATATCAGCAGCTGATATGAAAAGCCATCCCAGGAGCAAAAATTCCATAAGTCCTTATTGTTGTAGACTATAAGAAGTATCACAAAAGCATTGGCTAACATGATACCCTTCTAGTTAAGGCTCTATCCCAGCTCAGACTGCAGCTATAAATGCCATGAGGCATTGTGGATGGATAGGCACATAATGATGAACTTCCTCTCTGCCTGGAGTTAAAAATGGTTTATGCTAATGTCAGTCTTCCACTGACAGTTTTTATGCTCTCCATCCACACACTGCATATGCAACTAATATCGGCACTATTTCCCAGCTTTTTGGTGGTGGAATATTTGCCAAGAAAAGGGCACTTGAATACTCCAGATAGGAAAAATGCAGCCACAAATCCTTTCTTTGTCTTTTAATTATGACTGCTGCTATGGATCTGTTGACCTCTGCTTTGTTCATTCTGCCTACTATGATGATTACTGGAGTTAGGAGCTGGGTCTCTGTCTCAGCCATTCTGAATTAGCACCTCTTCAAAGGCATCAAAGGATGCCTTCCTCATCTCCTCTGGGATGGCGTGTCCAGCACCATCAGTGGAACAGAGGATCTTCTCTCACAAACCTTATTGGTTTCCTTCTATTTTCTCTCTGTGCTGTGAGAGGAGGGTGAGCATGTTCTGGTTGGTTCCAATCCAAGGTAGTGGGTACACACCAGACCTTGCAGACCTTGGATCTGAGAGGCTCTTTCATGATCCGTCCTCACTGGAGAAATAGGCAGGAACACGGAAGGATGGCCACTTGGAGCAAAAGTGCCTGCAGATATCTCAGAGCATGATATCAAGGAAGAGATGCAGCTAAAGAGGGACTGAACGAGGAGCTGTGGGGGTGTTTGGCTGTTGGCTGGGGCCAACCCACCAAAATGGGGGTGTGAATAGCACCATGGTGCTCTTGCATGATGTAAGAGGTAGTAAAAACTATTTTGTGTGTTCTCTCATTTGGGTTAAAGGAGAGTTTATTCCTTGGACTGTCTTCTCACAGAATTCATAATGGATTCCAAAAACTCATGGCAAAAAGAACAAAGGAAATCCTCTTATTATATCTGGAACAGCAACCCTTCAGCTGTGTTTCCATACATAACAAGATTCACTTATTTTGTTACTACTGCACCTTCAATTCTTAAGACAGAAGAGATACATGGCTATGACTAAAATATATTGTAATGTATTACAAACTAGAATATTTTGACTGTGTGCTTTTATAAAAGGCTTTAGTGTGCTAATATATATATAGCTATATATATATACACACACATACATATATATACATACACATACAAATATATACACATGTGCACACATATGTAATATACATATATATACACACATATATTTTATATATACATACATATGCACTGACAATTTTCCAAAGAAATGTCTCTTCCCTGCAGCTAATAAAAAAAGATATAAAAATATTCCTTAATTAAGCAGAGTTATAAAACAATAAAATTTTTTTTAATCAAATTTAGCAATGGGATGGCAGTTTGCTAAGAATTACTGTGATCAGAAAGGAATTTTCCAGCTGAGTAAAAAGCTGAATATTTAAGTCTCACTTTAGAAACACAGGTCTCCTATAGGTGCAAGTGCTGAACTGCACTGCACTGTTTGCAGCCTGGGACATTTGGGGAGAATTTCAGTGTAATGGCTCATTTTGCTGTCACCTGGGATGGCTAAGGAACAGGCTCACCTTCCTTTTTTGCTACACCTTACAGAACATGGTGTAATCTACAAGAGAAAGATGTGGTGGGCTGCTGGAAGTGGTAATGAAGTCACTGCATCCAAAAAGACCTTGCATTCAACTATTAGAACACATCAGATTTCAGTGCTGAAGGTTTCAGATATGTAAGAAATGAGTGTCATAAACCCACAGACAAGCAGTATTTCCTGAGCTCTTAATGTAATTTTCCTTTCAACACTCCTACAGTCTTGGCATTTGTAATATTTCTTTTGGTGCTGAAGTTGTGGATAGAAGAATGCAAAAATGTCTGTGCCTATTTAAGATACTAATCCCAGATTATTTTTAAAGTCAGTGCTGAGGTAACATTAAAGAAGAAAGAACTGATGAAGTGGTTTGGTTTTGGTGTTTCTGGCCATGAACTAATCATGCAGCATTTGCATTTCTTAGGGATGGTGATTCTTTTCCAAAGGGCAGAGACAAAGTAATCTAATAATTTAAATATGAGATAATTTTATAGACTTAAGCTCTAATTTGCATGTAGCTCAAGTTCAGTATTTGTGTTGGCTGAAATGATGGGCTCTGCACAGTATTAGCAACAGCTGTGGAAAACAAAATGACCTACCAGATTACAATACCTCTCTTATGTGTTTTAGAGAATTAAGGTGTTTTTAAAAGTCAGACCCCCAACAGACTTGCAGCAGAAGTACAGAAGTACAAGAGTACAAAAACACAACAGCATCTATTTCATTGAATCCAGCCAAGTGCTGACTGCAATTAATTCCATTGTGCTGACAGGCTAATCCCTGGCAGCTTTCAAACTCCACAAATAAAAAGCATTAACTTATCTTCTGAAGCCTCTGAACTTGTCTCAAACCCGTTGCCTTGCCATTACCCAAGTGTGAGCCTTTCTTGATGTCTTGTAGTGTCAGGAGTGCTGTATTGGATGCACTTAAGGGAAGCTGCAGGTGCTGAGACATTCAAAGATAGTTCCCCAATATGGGGGAAAGTTGTAGAGTCAAGATTTCCTGAAATTATTTCCCCTTGACAGTCCATAAATGCAAAGAAGTCTGTTCCTCAGGACAGTGTAAGGAGGTAACACCTCCTTCCATAGGGAGGATATAGCACAATTTTTCCTTCCTACTTCCATTACTTTCTGCATAAACACCTGTTTTTCCTCTCTGGAATTCCAGGCACAAACATATAAGAATACTTTTAATTTTCTTTGGCCTCACTCCACTGTTTCAAGTCTTTTTGCAGGTGTTCTTGCCAAGAGCTCACTTGACTGATGTCTCTCCATCATTGATCTTCCTGCATGAAATGTGCTCCTGTAGATGTTTTTGGCAGGCACTGGGTGCTTGGATAGCTCTGAATTGTTTTATACTGGGGTTAGTGGGGATTAAACGTAATTAATCTCCCTCGTCCATTAGTCTTTCCCTTTTACCCATCTAATTGCACTGGTGTAATTCAGTTACACAGGCCCTGCTATGTATCTTGGTAAGCTGATGTCTGGATGGGGCACCATCAGAAAGGGCTGTTCAGCCAACCAGGAGATGACAGTGGGAAATCATTGTCCCTGGCCAGACAAACAGATGTTGCAGCTCTGCCAGCCACTGATGCTGACAAAGGTTCAGCTGGGTTACAGCAATTTGTGCCCTAATCAGGATGCTAACTCTAAGGTTTCCTAGCAACAGGAGCTGTAAGTCCAAAGTGACATCTCATTTCTACTAATCTTTTATTTCATTTTCAGTAGGTAATTGCAGGTAAATCCTCCAGCAGCTGTTCCAAAGAAGGATGAAGTGGTCAATACATTTCATTCTGCTGCCTACAAATACAAGTATATTAGGACTCTATTGGATTTACTTAAATTTTTATTTGAGACACTTAATCTGTGCATTAATAAGCATTATCTAAAATTTATAGGTTCTCATTCTTTGCAAAATTATGACATACACTAGCAATGAAATTTCAACTTTTCCAATTACATGACTAAATAGAAGGGCAGCTCACATTACTGAGGCTGAGGTATATAATTTTGATAAAAGAATTGAAAATAAAATTCTTATCATGTGTCTCAGTAGTACTGTGGACTTCCCTATTCCCTATAGGGGATTATTCACCTCAAGTGGTTTCATTTCTATTACTAACAGCAGAAATAACAAAAGTGCTACATGATTTCCCTTTTTTTTTTTTTTTTTTTTTTTTTTTTTGCCAGCTGTAGCTAACCAGCACCCTCAGTCTTTGAAAGATGAAAATAAATTTGGGAGGATCAGTTAATGTTAGAGGGGAGATTTACAGAACGTTTGCAAACATCTGGCAATAATTGCAGGGGTGAGTTGTTGTAAAGTAAAGCACGGCATTGTTCATTCCACATTAGAGCAGCTCTCTGTCATGTAATTACTTTGCAAAGGGAGCACTTCACAATATCTGCACTGACTCTGGTGAGTTTCTGGGGAGTCTCAGGGGGAGATTGAAAGAGTGTGTCTGGCTCTTTGGGGGACAGCAAGCAGTTGTGATCAGCAGCTGTGCTAGGGCTAAACCCCTTAACAGACTTGTAAAAAGGGGGTAGAGTTTTTGCCCTGTGTTTCCTGATTCTTTAGAAAAGGAGCTCCTGTTTCTTGCTAGGACTAACAGAGCTTGGTTTTGTCTGAAGTTTTAGATAAGGCAGAGGAAGATTTAATGAGTAAATGACTTAAAAGACACATGAAGGTCTGGTGTGAGAAGTTGTTGCTTTTCAAAGTCTTGGATATTGGATAATATTGGATATTTCTTTTTATGAGAGATGGATTTGGTTTTAAAAAGGCAAGTGAATCTTGATAGGCTTGGTATTTCTCTTATAGTTTCATATTGTAGATTTTTGCAAGGAATAGAAGCCTTGGTGAATTGAAAAGGGAATATAAAGACCCAGGGAGAGAGAAAAGCAGGGTATATCTTAGCATTTATATTGCCACTGACTAAAATGAGGAGTTTGTCCAAAACTGATCTCTGCTAATTTAGTTAGCAAAAGACAAAAGAACAATTTCTCTGTTAGTAACTGGTTTGCCATTACAAATGAGTTTTGAACTTCCTGAATGCTATTCAAAGGGATGGAGAAGGAGCAGGAAGAAGAGAAGAAAAGGCAGGGAATAAAGGACACAGAGCTTGTATTTCTGATCATCATGGTCTTCCAGGAATAGAAGTAGCACATTTCAAGCTGCTTGCCCTTTGCTTTCAGCAGTGGGAGTCCCCTGCGGCATTTATGTCTCAAACACTCCCTTTGGCTGCTCAGCCTGAGACTTAATAAGCAAGGACACAAGCTACTAACAAAAGAAGAAATGTTCCACTTATTATTCACTCTTAGAGCAATACTTAGAGCACTTTCTTTGTTTATTTAACACAGGTAAATGTAGTGCAGGCAAAGCCAAAAGAGCAGATACATCAATCTCAGCTGCATAACAATTGTCCAATTTCCATCCGACTCTCAGGCATACGCCTGGGTCTTTAGCATAACCAGTGAGCAACTGCCTGGAGTCTGCCCTGCTAAGGGTTCAGACAGTCTGTTTGGTTTGTTTGAAGCTGTCCAGACTTCCTCTACCTTTCTTTCTCTAATTATTTTTTTCTTTTCTTTTTTTTTTTTTTTTTTCCCACCTACACGTTTGGATTCCCTTTACATATCTGCTTTCTGGTCAACGTAAGTGTCTAGAAAAGCATGCAAACCCAAACCATGGTTTTCCATCAAAGAGCACAGAACACACAAACATCATGGTGGAAAGGACATAAAAAGTCATCTGGTCCTTCCCCCTACCCAAGGCAGGATCAATTGCCATTTCTGACAGATCATTCTCTGACTTGCTCCTGAAGATCTCCTAGGATATCTATTTGGAACATTCTCCCATCTATGCATTTCTCATCCTTATAATTTCCAGACTTTTTCTTGTATTACATGTGAATTTTTTGATTTAAGTGAAATCCATTATTTCCCAATATTTTCATCCAGCAGACCCTGTTTAATATATCTCTCAATACTCTCTTCCAGCTGTCTCTTCTGGAGATGAAGAATTAGTCAGGTTAGTCTTTCCCATTTTCTAGACCTCTAGAGATAATCTAGAGATTATTTTTGTTGCTCCCTTCTGGACAGTCTCTGCTTGGCCTGCCTCCTTCTTGAAGTTCAATGCCCAGATCTCATAGTATTCTGAAATGAATTAAAAAAAAAAAGTCTCCATCAAGTTTTTTTTTTTTTTTTTTTTTTTTTTTTTTTTTTTTTTACCAAGTGGCATGAAGAAACTTTCCCCCAGTTGCTTAAAATCATTATTTTTTAGAGGATGCTCCAGCTGCAGTCCAGTGGGAAGCAACCCTCAGGGTGAGCCACTCAAAGACTTTGGTCTGTGGGGCCCTCTGCAGAATCTGACAGACCCTGCAGGAGTCAGGTAGGCTGGATAATGTTCCTTAACAGAGCCAGTGAAATTTACTGCCTGATGTGTACACCAGCACTGATGCCAGGCTGTAGCAGATTTACTCATTGCTTAATTGTGTCAGCTAGACAACAATCACAGTAAGAGCAGAGTAAATGCCTGTGATAGGCACACTGAGGAGGCAGAGCAGACGGGAAGTCAAGCATATTCCTTGTTTCTGGGCACTCCCAGGGACAGAATCTTGTACAGGGGAGTCTTTTTCCCCAGGGCAACTCATCCTGCTTAAAACCATGTGAAATTCAGGGATAAAATAGCTGGTCTGTCAAGAAATTTAGCTAGTGGAAGCAGAGGCAAGCAGGTACCAAAGGACCTTTGTACTCTTTAAGGTCATCTGTAGAGTCAGACTTTTCTCACAAAATTGTTTGTACATCCATGTCTCATTTGGGCGGAAAAGGGAAACATTCCAGTCTGAAGGAACAAAGGCTTTATTTGATTTGCTGGTTGCTGTCTTGAAAGGCTCTTGTCAGCCTGACTTTTGCCTGGGGGGAGAGAATTGCCATGGTGTGAGGCTTGCAGGCAGATGGCTGGGAGCAAGCACCAGGCTCAGCGCCTCCCCGTCAGCCCAGCTGTAGCTCCCAGATTGGAAGGATCTCACGCTCTTTGCCTCTAGGTAGAAAACGTGAATGATAAGAGCCTGACAGAAATGTCAGCTTCCAGCTGCGTGACAATTCCTCTCCAGCACAAATCTAAAATAAGAGTCAGGTAAAATTGAAAATTCTCAAAGAATTATTATCTGATAGACAGTTATTAAAACAGCATTTTCCACAGGAAAAAAATGACATCTTTTCCTCTCTGACAGGAAACTGCCAACCATTTCCACTCACTGGTGCCTCGAAACCTTTCCATTCTTTTCCAGATGCTCTTTTCTCCTCCATGAGCAGTTGCCTCTGATTTCCTTTTACAACCCCTCTCACATCTTCTTCTTTGAGCCTTACCCTGCTCACTTCACCTGCCCAATTCCTTCCTACCCTTCCCTCTCTAGTCAGTGCCTCTTTGCTTTTCCAACAAGGATAAAAAAAGGGAGAAAGCAGCAGAACTTGCCAATCAGAGATATCTTGCTACTAGTGCTTGGAAATTATAGTGCTGACTGCTCAGTGATGCCAGCTTTCATTTTTCTTTCTTAATTCTTTCACTCTATTCAGAGTTAAAATGTGTTAGGTCACTTCTACTCCCATAATTACACAGTATCATCATGACATTTCAGCTTTAGCAGGAATCTCTAAATCTACATGTAGCTGAACTAAGGGAAAGTGGGGAGTGAGGCAAAGAGAAGAAGGAATGGTAAGAAAGCTACATCCTCCTGGATACTCCCACTGTGGTTGCAGGCAGAGCAAGGTGCCATAATTTTCCTTTGGATTCCCTCTAAATTTAACCCAGCTTCTCTGGACCTCCTGCTGACATCTTCAGTAGGAATTTTTAATGTGTGCACTGCAAGCCTCACCTTCTGCATTTCTACATCTGTATGTGTACTTATGTGAGGTCAAGTAATGTGACATTCAGCTGGGGACGCAAGTGCTGAACACAAATAGCGTGTTGGCTGGGTCTTGCTCGGGGGTCAGAGGAGTGAGCAAAGCCAGCACACAAGCATCTTTTCCTTCCCCTATACATCCAGTTTCCCACAAAGAATCGACTGCAGAAGTCACTGCTTTCTGCCAGCTAGCAATACCCTGTTACGACTAATTGCAAAAGCCATTAATAAAAGAGGGGAGGGGGGGAAGCAAGACACAAAAGGGAATAAATACTGTACATAGCCAGAAGGCCTTTCCCTCCTACACATATGATTCACTGTTGTTCCTTGCCTCACATGGGAAAATGTTGTCCTGCTGAATACGTACCTTAAAGGCAACTCTGCCTCAGAGACATCGCATATGCATATTGATAACATGCACTTTGTAGTGCCTAGAGATGTTTTTAACGAGGCTTGCTGAAATGTACCAACAACTTTCTCTCTTCTCCTTCTGTGTGCCACAGATGATTTTTAAATGTGTTTCCTGGTGGTCTCTATTCCCTGTGAGAAAGCAAAAGGATAGCACAGACAATAATTCAGGATGGCAGGAGAGGTGAGAAATGGCTTTCCATCCTCCCCAGCTGTGCAGGCTTGCATGAGCCTGGGGACCCCACTTCCCTTGAAACCTCCCTATAAGCTCCTGGGGTTTTTCACACAAGACTAGAGAGACACATGAAGCACCACTTAGCCAGCCCTTAGGGATGAGGCCAGGTGAGAGGCCACCCTGCCAGCGACAGAGTGGGTGCAGAACCACTCATGCAGGTCACCCCATGGGGCTCGCACACCATAAAACCCCACCTACCCCTGCACTTCTAATTGACATTACTATGTGGCTGGCAGAGGACAGGTGATGTTTGCTTGCAATCTCAAAGTGTTGGGCAGAGTCTTGTACACTGAGTCCTCCCAAGCATTAGCTTCTAGTCTCCTCTTGTATAGCTGTTTTAATCTATCACTATTTAAGTAATGTAACTTATTTTCAACATTCACCTTATGGTGTCATGAGCAATTAAAATGGAGATTTAGAGCCATTGGAAGTATGATTGCAGAGACATGGATGTCCCACACACCCTATTCTGTCCTCTGTGGGATGGTGGGTACTGTTGTACCCTGACGATACTTTTCTTATCCCTTTCTACCACTGGAAAAGGCCTATAATTGAAACTCTGCTGCATTTATGTTCTACAAAATGTTACACAGATGCAGTGCCTGCTCCAGAGTGTGTGTGTGGAGAGCAAACCCACAGTGCCCACCAGCACTCCATTTGTGGACATTTGCTGTCCAAAGCCACTGAGAAAGTTGTGCTTGGAAAGATGTGCAGGCAGCAGGTCACGTCTGGAAACATGGGGGGTATGACTGTTCTTGCCCAGGACTGCATTTGAAGGAGGGCAAATGCATGGCATGATCCACCCCCACTAATGACCAGCAGAGAGGTGGCTGCTGGTCATCACCAGAGTGCTCCACATGTTTCATCCACCCCTTCACAGACCTAAACCAGACCGTGGAGCTGTACTGCACTTGGAAGCATTACGTAAGGATCTAGAAGCAAGATTTAAATAACTTTATTCAGGCATCAGGATCAGCTGTTTGCAGTGGAATAAATTCACAGCAGTGCTGCTGTTAGTCTGTCTTATCACCTGATTTGGCTCATTTAAAATTTGCTGCTGTGTCCCTCTGCTGGGGCAGCCAGGAAAGAGATGGAGGAGAGGTGGAGGAACTGCACTTGGCCTCATGTCCCTCGTCAAGGGAGACAATTTCACTAGGCAGTGCTAATGGGATGCTGTGAAGCCTCCATACTCCCTTTTTTACCCACAGAAAATTTGTGCTACACACTTTCTTAAAATCTTGTTCTCTCCTTGCTTTCAACCACTGAACCAATGAAATGGAAGGTGCTTTAAATACAACAGCTGTTGTAGTGGCTGATACAATTCCTGGTTGGTGCTGGAAATCAGACAACTTGCCTAGAGTGATAGTTCCAGAATTTAAACACAAGAAACTACTCTTTCCTGACATTCCCCCACTGCTTAAGAAAATCAATTGCTATTCATTGTGGACATAATCAGATTTATATGTCCATCATAGCAGGGTATTTTTCTCTTATTCTCTTATATGAGAAATCTTACTGAGCCTATTTAGAAATACAGAAATTTTCAAATATACTTACAAATATTCCTGAAAGACAGTGTGCTTTCTTACTTGCTTGCTTCTTTCTCTCTACTGAAATAAATTTTTGGATTTCCATTTTTATTGACATGTCACTGCAGATGACATAGTCTTCAAATCCATAGCCTTCATTACTAAAATAAATGAAATTTTTAGGTAACCTCAGATAAATTATCATTGTCAGCATCATGAATGAACTCAGATTCATTATAATATGATTTTCACAGCACAATGTCTTTGGGGGAAAGCAGATCCTTGCTTGAAAAGAGCATACACAAGTGGGACACACACGGAGAGGCACGCTCCAGGCTTCACTAGTTGTGAAAGCACATAGACTGCTTCTAGGAAAAATAAAAATAAAACTTCAAAATTTGGTGAAGTTTGTCAGGCATCATCCCACCACACAGGTTTGATTACAGGAGACATCACCTCTCTGGGACAGGACTCTGAATAACTGTCATGTTCTCCTGAGGGAAAGGTGCTCTGGCTGTTGATGCAAAGATCTCCCTGGAAATCTGACAGTGGTGAGAATGAGTGAAGAAGTGGAGACAATGCAGAGTTTTGCCTCAACCATGAAGTCCAAGTATCCTCACCGTGTTCTCCCCACCTTGGTACACTTTCAAATGCCATTTGGCCCTAATTTTCTCTGCTTTCTGCTTTCTTCTGTGTAAGTTGAGCATTATAAAGGATGGTTTTCTCCATGCTTTTATTAACAAGAGGTAGGAGCTTGCTTTCAATTTTGGATAAAGTCCTTTCAAAGACTTTATTTCGTCTACATATATTCTGCAAAATGTACTTCAGCTTTCACAGAACATTTGAGTGTTATCCAGTATCAGCTCGTTTATATCCCTGCAGATATATGGAGAGTTTCCCAGCCTTGAAAGCAAAAATCAAGAGACTAGAATTGGCAGCTATTGGCATTCATTTGGGTGGGAGTTTTTCCTGTTCCTTACACAGGTCTATATTATTTTATCCTTTTTGAATTTATTCTTTTATTTTGGGGACTGCTGGAGGGGAAGCTGAGGAAGAAAAACAGAAGCCTTGAGGTAATGACTCAAGTAAGAGTCTTCACGCCTTCATTTTCTATGTGTGTTAAAACAAGAAGGGAAGAATGAAAGCAAATCCAGCTAAGAGGCAAATGCAGTTAAGGAAACCAAGCAATGCTCATTGAGAGCCACTGGCAGCAGAGACAAGAGCAGGAGATGAGCTCCCTGCTGAGACACCAGCTTTCATGGCTGGGGTCACAAGTGGCTGTCACACAGGTTCAGTGCCAGGGAAGGAGAGGGTGAAGGGCTGTGCTTTGTACGTGATGGATGGCTCCACAGGCAGCAAGTGTAGGGGCAGGGCAAGAGAGGAGGCAACCAAGAGCAGGACTCAAGGATGAAGAAGGAATTCCATTGAGAAGTACAGGCAGGGTACAGTGAAATAGAAGGAAGAGGTATTGTAAACCAAGATCTGTTGGTAAAGCACATGTGAGTGTAAACTAGCCACGAATTAATTCAGGCTGGAAATTTTGAGATGTTTTCTAGTTTTGAGACTTGTAACCTCTGGAGCAACCTTCCAATTGGAGCAGCTACAGAAAAACTGGTTATCATAACTTTAGGAAACTTAGGACTTCAGGAAAGGTTGAAGTGTTGGGTATAAAGTATTGCATTCTATTGTAATGAGAGACAGTAAAGGACTGGGCTCTGTAGCCTATAAGATTCTTCGCTGGTCTGTGTTCCTAATTAAATGAAGTAGGGTTTTTTTGCTGTGTATTGAGCTGGGGGGATGTGAACAAACATCTCATAGGCACAGAAGCTTTTCTGTTTCTCCTAGAGCTTCCCTACCAGCAGTCTCCTTGACAGCACAAACCTTGCTGTAAACAGTAAAATAAATGCAAAGCTTGAAGAACAAAAATACACAGCCAGGGAATTATGTTAAACAGTGAAGATCTCAAGTGGTTCTGTGCAGGTTAATCAGAAGGGCCATATGCTGACATCCTCTCTCCTTGTCTACCAGAAAAAGCATTTATTCTGACGTGGAAAAGTATAACTTGGTGACAGAAGCTGACTTAGTTACAAAATTCCTGTCAAATCATCAAACAGAAAGCACAAAAAGAACATATAAGGGTCATTGAACTGTGTTCCCAAGGGCTGGGCAGAGGTGGTGTAAGTCTAGACAGCATCACCTTAAACTTCTTATTTCTAAGGCAAGCAGAGCCAAATAAATACTCACATTTTGGATAGATTCATCACAGCTTTTTAGCACAATTCCTGTGGGGTTTGATTCAGTTGAAATCCAGAGTGAGCCTGAAGGTTGATTTCTATTTTCTGAGGATCACTTCATCTTTTTTGTAGAAAATATAATCGATCTCAGTGTAAATATTCAGAGTAATTTGAACTGCCTAATTATTATATTATTAAAATGAAGGGTAGGTTTTAGGAATATTAACTGCAGCAGAATAAGCAACAGCAGAAGCTGCCTGATTGACAGAAAAAGTGTTTAGACTATTTTCTTATTTTTTATTTTTTTTTATTAATGTAAAGATGGATGGGCATTCTGAAGCAAATGTAAAAGGCAAAGAGCCAGAGGCAAAGTAGAAACACAAATACACTGCAGTCAGAAATACCAGGGTGTGTGTGCATGGCTCCTGGGCACAACTATGACCTGCACCCCAGGACAACAGGTCATCCCAGGAATAGCCTTTGCTTGGAGCATGCAGCGTGGTTGGCAAGGAATTGCATGTACCGTTGTGTGGTGCCAGGTTTTATTCTGATGGAGAAGCCAGGAACCTGGCAGAGGAATGAATTTGTTTTCCTCAGACATATGAGGTTGGGTCAGCTTTGCAACTGAAAATGTGGTCAGAGTACATTGGGGAAAGATAGGGTTTGCCCCTTGCTCTGTTTTATTTTTTTGACAGTGCCACGTTGCTGCAGTGAAAGTCATTAATGCTAATTGCAGCTCTTTGCTTAAGCTCTTAGGGATTTCTGTGTGCTTTTAAACATTCAGTGAGCAGAGGGGCAATATCAAATAAGCAAGACTGATGCGGCTGTTCTGATAAAAAAGGTGTGAAAGGATGAGCTGTATGAGTCCCAGAGTGTTTCAGCTATGATTTTGTGGGTTGGAAAATGCCAGGAGACTGGAAACATCTTCAGTGAGCAGAGGAGGAGAGTCCTCCTGGGAATGGAGCTGTGGGATGCTGTATTGGAACAGGAGGGGCTCCAAGGTTCTTGTGCAAGTGGGAATGTTGAGAAGTAACAAAGAGAAAACACCAAAGGAGAACAAGGTACCAGAAGTAGAGGCAGAAGAAGCCATGGGAAGACAATATTCAAAACAGGTCTATAATAGAAAATTTACAAAATAATACATTAGTCAGCCTCATGTTAAGGAAGCTTCTCATTCACATGGCTATCTGGCAGCCTCACTCCTGATGCCAGAGATTTTCACTGCTGGGACTGAAGTCCCTTCACAGCAAGAGGCTCCAGTGACCCAATGGGTTCCCACCTGACTCATCACACATCCCACTCAGTCAGACCAGGTTTTCTCACCAGTTTGACCCCAGGTTTCCCATGGCAAAGTCTCTCATGCCTCATTCCATAAAGCCATTTATTCACAGTGCAGTAACACAGGAACAGCCAGAGCTGGTGCCTCTGAGGAGGATCCCCAGCCAAGGAACCCCATGGCATTTACACCCTCACAGTCTCTGGAAGTCTCCTCTTCCTCCTGAGTCTTTGGCTCCTGCCCCCCTCTTGTGTCCATCCACCTTGCTGGCTCACTGGTTTTCATCTCCTTTGTTACCCAAAAGGCTGCAATTCCCAGCTCTCCTGCGTTTCCCAGTGTCCGTCCACCTGGCTGGTGTCACCCACCATGATGCCCTGTGTTATCCCAAAGGCTGGCAGTTCATGGCCTCTCTTCTCAGGCTCCTGCCCAGACCATCTCAGTCTACAGCTTGTGAGCCCATGCATTCCTCAACACTCTTACTCAAAATGCAGTAGCACTGCAGAGGAACTTGTGCAGAATCTGCAGTGGAGCCAGCACAGAAACATTCCGTCAACTGATTAGATGTTATTAATTAAATGCAGTGCCTTTAACCACCAATCTGTTTTCACTTCACATATACCTTGGCATGAAAGCCATGTGTCATCTGCAAATGATATTTTGGCTCTCTTTTGTTTTTGTTCACCAGTTCGTCTTCTTTGACAGATGAGGCACTGCTTGGTGCTAGGGACAAGAAGTTTCAAGCCTGTTTTTCTAGCCATGCTACAGCATACAGAGTCCACATTTTCTTCTCACATATCTTTTCTCAGGGAAAATAAAAAGAGAAGAGCAAATACACCAAAGCAGCCCCTGCCTCTCCCCTGTAACACCTTTGTGTGAAATAGAGAAAGCAACTGGTGTTGCCATAAGAGGGCACACTGCAGCTGTAGTTTCCACATAGTCCAGCAAACCTCTCATAGGAATGCGAAGTGGCAGTTGCTTCCCCTCTGAGACTGTACAGTATTTGTACAGAAGAAAGTGCAGGAGGTTTTCTATTAAGTTTCTCAAGTGTCTGTTTGTCTGCTGGCTTCTCCTTCCCCACCCTGCCTTTCACCCTTGTCTTTGGTTGCTTTTAAGGGAAATTTTCAAAGCTTGCTTAAAGTTAGTATTCTTTGCCACAGTTTTGATGAATTTGTAATTTTTCTGGCTAAGTTTATTACACCCAGGGAGCACACAACACTGCAGATCACAGACTATATGAGAACCAGAAGCTCTGCCAGCAGCAATTTTTGCAATGAGTCCCAGTCCTTATACAGCTAAAACAAATTTGACACTACCAGTATAAAGACGGCAGAAAAAAATAAGAAAATTGATCAATGAGCTGAAAGGGTCAACATGTACACCAAGAACAGGAGGTGTTCTTCGGTTAAAATCATATTAAAAAAAATCCACAAGATTTGAAGGCCACAGACTTACTGGACAGAGAGAAGCTATGTAGCTTAATAGAAAGAGGGTTTAGGAAAATTGAAATAAACAGAGGGTATGACAAATCTACCCCTTTCAGTGCAAGAACAGTAAAGTACTTTTGTAGGTAGGGTAGAAAAGTATTGATACATAAATGGTGGGAAAAAAATTCTCTCTGATAGAGGGGTACCTTGGATATGCTCAACATTTTTTCCCCTACTAAGTGACTTGAATAAGTGTACAGGACAGAGAGGAAGGTAAGTTACCTATGTATTCCAATGGTACTTGGCATAAGGACAACACCTAGTTTGATGTGATCCTTGTTGTCTTGTTGCCTCTGCACTGTTTAGTTACCTCCACTCCCCAGGGCTGTTTGTTTTATCACATTTCTAGCCAATAGACCTCTACTGTGAGTGCCAGGCTGCTGTGACAGAGATCATACTTTGTTATACTTGCACACTTTGTAGCAGAGTGAAGCCTTGACCTCTGGATTATCATGCTATGGTAATGTCTAATGATGACAACCTGATCTGCTGGTACAGAATTGCAAGTTATAAAAACTGATTAACATCTAGGCCAAAGAGCAAAACTCACAGCCTTCCTAAACTCATTGAATAGGCTGTTAGGCCACATCTCTGTTTGCTGGAAATGCCACAGCCCCTGTTTATTGTTGTCAGCCTGGTTGTTAAGAAGATGAAACTGCCTACTTTCAAGTATTATGGCACCACTTTTCTATACCATGGTCCCCTAAAAACACTTGGATAATGCTTGCTGCTTGCAGACGTTGCATGCTGATGGCACATGTTGGTTTTCTATCCAGCTAAGCATGGAAATGGTCAGACATCCTCTCAAGAATTAGTTTAAGGCTTACAGGGTGTCACTGTCATGTTGCCCCTTTACTGCCTCCTGAAAAAAGCTCCTAGGACTGATCACATGAATGGTCTTCAAATGCATGACTTCAAACTCTGTCAGCTTGATAGAAATAAGTGTAATACACTGCTAAACCAAGGTTCATTTTCACCGAGGAGCCTTCATTTTCTCTTACCCAAGTTTTGTGGGAGACAACTAATCCAGAACAAAGTGTCTGGTAGACTGTGCCTATGCTTGTGAGAAAGTCGGTCACTGAAAAGAAGCGTGTTGACAATTTCTTCTCAAGATCCCACAGCCTTTGTCTGTGTCAATGACATCAAGATTAAAGATGTTTGTTCTTCCAAGAAGATTGGCTGCTTTATGGAGCGCAGTCCAATGGGGGAACCTTAGTTCTGGTAATGAGGACTTAAAGTACATCATCTTGTAATTTGAAAAACTTATTTTTGCTATCACTAGACAGAATCCTGACTCAACCTCCCAGCACAACAGCATTGTTTCCACTAATGTTTGACTGAGTAGGAGCAGCAGAAAAAGGACATCCCATTTCTTAACAGAGATTAGAGCAATTTACTGTAGCATCTGGGACTTTGAACTCATCTTCAAGTTGGCCTTAGTAATTAGCAACATAAACTCCTACTTCCCTTGTGAGATTGGTTTGCAACTGGAATTTGACAGAAGCTATAAAGAAATGTTCTGAGAAATTACTCAGGATGATAAATTGAAGAAAAAGCTCTAAAATACAGCGCAATTCCTCATGTGAAACTAGTAATATGAGATATTACTTGCTGTGAAATGTCTTTTGAAGTGTCTACTTTCATGCTCTTTATTTCACCATCTATTTTAATACAAATTTTATTAGCACAAAGAATTTTCCCACAGTGCCTTTGAATTTACGTTAGCAGTGTCACACTGCACAGAAACACACCACCACCACCACTGCAGCTTCTCTGGCAATTTTTGTTAACCATTGTCTGAGACATCTTCCAAACCACCTCCACTATGCTGATCAAGATTTCTGCTTCCAAAGATCTAGAAGGTTTTTTGAGCTCCCCTGCAGTGCTGTGAGAGGCATCTCCAACCTAATCCCCTGACAGCATTTAATCCCTGAGTCATTCCTAGTGGGGATACTTCACATGCTTCATCTGCTACAGAAGCACAGCATCATTAAAAACAACTAATAACACAAATGTATAACATCATTGCTACTTGTAAAGTGTTTCATCAGCCTGGCTGTATTCTCATACCCTGGATTCTCAGATCGTGATGTTTCCAGATCTCACAATTTTATCAGGTAATCACATGAGATGAAAAAAGAAAAAAGGAAAACAAAATGTTTTTCATTAAAAACTCCTCTGAATTTAAAAACAGAATGTTTTGATTCTGAATCTTACAGCAGAACTGTTCGTATTTTTGATTTCACACAACAGTTGTTGTAAAGTTTTCCTAATGTTATTCCAAATCTGATTGTCCTGTTTTCACCAGAGAGAACAAACCAAGCCAAGACGAACCTAATCTCCCTCCTTTTTAACAGCAGCTGTGTCCCCCAAAAACTTACTAACAATCTCTTTCAAGCCAAAACTCCAATTTGTGGGTCTAGGGCAGCTCAATATTACAGCCTTGCCACGCAGGAGAGCTGGCACCAGTGAGCACGTGGAGGGAGTTCTGTCATCAACTAAAAACTCACCCTCATGACTGAGCAGGTTTTTGCAGTCTTGCTACCAGCCTTAAGAAGGGATGGGAGAGGCACAGCCACAATATAAGTGTATATATAATCAGGATTTTATTTCTGGCACTGCTCTTCCTTTAGGTTCATAGGTAGGGCTGTAGAAGAAAAATAGCTGACCTGAGTAAGTCACCATGCCTGGGTTATAGAGATGCCTCTCAAACATCAACCTCACTAGAACAATTTGGTCTGTAAAAAAAAAAAAATTCCCCATGGTTGTTTTGTTAATGTCTTATCACCACTAGAGGTGCTCCAAATAGACAGAAGGATTACAAAAAATTAAAAAAAAAAAAAAAAAAAATAAATGTCTGTATTAGCTCTGCTTATATTCTGAATAAAAGGATCTGGTAAAACCTGCTGTCATGGCTGGAAACAAACTGGCTGATCTTCAGGGCTTCCTGACCTGGATTGCATTCAAGAAAGTACAAAGCAGGTGAGAAAACCCCATAATGTTTCAGCAAAAGCAAGCTGTATTAAATTTACTCAGTGCAGGTGTAATGATTTGTTACTTAGAGAGAGCATTCGTAGCTGCATGTTAAATCAAACCACAAGGAAAACACTGTCTGTGTAACAACCATGAGGGCAGACAAGGCTTCCTCTTTCCAGATTTATCTGCAGCATAAACACTTTATGTTGGCTGGAGAAATGTTAACACTCGTAACAGAGAAAATACCAATGCTCAGAAAAGAAAGATGGGAGTCAGGGTGCCTGGGTTATCTTTCCTGTTAAAGTTTACTATTAAATCTGTGGGGTAACAAGGGTGCTTAAAGACTTATTAGCCATTGGTTATATACTTATATATATTATTTACATATGCACACACAGACACGCATATATAAATATTACATTATATACATATGTGTGTATATAATGTCATATACATATATTTTTATATATGTATAATATATGTATATAACATTAAATACTCACACCTATATAAATTTAAACACTGAATTACATATATACACATATATAAATGTAATAGCAAAAATAATTTTGACCATTCTTAGAACTACAGAACTCAGTATTTGAAACCTGCTTTAGTGATAGAATTTCCTTCTGGCCACTGGAAAGCTTAGGGATTTCCCATCCTCTAACTGCAAAACTGGAAATTAGTGTCTAGGCTTTCACCTCATGTTAGGATTATACATTTCCCAGTTAACCCTGAAACCTGAGATGTTTCATTATTGACTATAGTTTGTGTTTGCAAGAATATAAAATGACAACTTTTCAGGCTCCTCCCATCATCCGAGACTCCAGCACTGGAGAAGAATATAAGAAAAACAAGTTTTATTTAGGCAATTGCCTCAAATACGTAGGTTCAATGATAAATTCTAAATAATGAGCAAAATGTTGAGAAAATGGATTAAAGAGGGCTGAATTAAGAAGAAAAACTTTGCTATATCACGAATGAGAGCTCATAGAAACTGTGTATTTTGTTAAGAAAAATGTAATCTGAAATGAAAATGAAAAATCTGAATCACAAATTGAGATGCTTAGAGCTTCATTGTGAAAACCTTTGCAGTTTCCATAGGGTCCCAATTTCATTGAAGGGACAGTTGTCTGTGCAGGAAATATAGAGCAAAGGAGACCATACAATGGAGGGTTCCATCAGATCCTGCACAGCAAACATATCAAACAGCCAGAAAAGTTAAAACATCCTTTTGACAAAGAAAGGAAAAGAAAATTAATTGTTCTATAGAAAAAATAAAGCTAAATGTGGACAACCTGAGAGAACCAGAATGCTGTAAGAAGAAGACCAAACTGCCCCCTCCCCCTAAAGCACCCCAGCCACACAGAACAATTTTTCTTACTGGGGGGATAATAAAATAATTTTGCCTTGACCTTTTCCTCACCACTCAGACACAACAGCAATAGCTGCTATGTATAGCAGCAAAGCTTCAGCTTTTCTCTACCAATGCATATTTATTTTAACTCAGGAAGGCTAGTGGTAAAAGAAGTTGGGGGATATTTTATTTACACAATGATAAATTAACCTATGGATCTTTTCTCTAAGGGTAGCTCTGGGAATGACTAGGATGCAGAGGGATCCAGATGGACTTTTTGACCTCTTTTGTTAAAACTCCCTCCATGGCATTTGTTGGGTTTTTTCAAAGCTAAAAGGTTGAAGGACACAAAGCTTTATTCTCACATTTTAGTCTTGAGGCTAGAAAAGCTTCTGCGTTCATGCCCTACAATGTTTGCCTCCAGTAAATCTGAAGTATGCTGGGCAGCTGTGGAAGGAGGGAGAAAAACAAAAAAGCCTTGTGTCTGAAACATTTGTGTTTGTGTGCATCCTACCCTGTACAGCTGGTCTGACTCAGCTCTGAGAAGATGCTGTGCAGCTGTTTCTCTGGAGCAATACCTGTGGGCAAACAACAGCAGAGTCCAACATCTATGTACATCTTCCTGATCTCCAGAGTTCATTTTGTCTCTGCTCTGTCATCTTTAATCATGAAGCATTAGGCTTATTCTTACTGGATATTCATGCACATATGTTCAGAACTTACAGGGACAATCAGCCATTGTTCCAGTTTTCCTATTGATGTTTTTCTTGCAAATCAGAGCCCAGGGACTGGCCACAAGCCCAAATCCCATCTTTTCAAAACTGATTACTTCTTTGCTGGGACACAGTTTGCTCTACTGCAATTGTCTAAGACTGGGTTTGGCTGGTGCAAACCTACTTCATCTCTTCTGGAAGTGAAGGCAGGATTTACCCTATGTACTGCACAACTCTGGCAAGTCAAAGCAGATGAAATGCTCCCCTCCCCTCCTGGGGTAACTCTGCTACTGGCTAGAAAAAGTGTCCCCAAGTCCAAAGTGTCAGTAGCAGCTTGAAGAAGCTCGCAGAAGAGGGATCTAGAGACTAAACCATCTCATTCCAGCTCTTATGAGCTCATTCAGCTGGAAAGGCAAAACAAAACAAAATATGCATGCATTCCTGTCTGAATATGGGACCACAAGGCAGCTAGGCACTGGGATACCATGCAAATGGAAATAATTAAGTACTGGAACAGAATAGCAGAGATATCACTAGGAACTATCAAAGGAAATTTTTGAGGAAAAATGACTCTCCAATGCCCTGAGATTTGCTGTTCTAAAATAATGAAACAATACCCACAGAATAAATGAAATTAACACTAAGGTAGAGTGGAACAATAGTAAAATATTTTGCATGCTAGAAAGTTACAAAATGTCTAA
The DNA here is from genome assembly GCF_036417665.1 of Passer domesticus. Classification (NCBI taxonomy): domain Eukaryota; kingdom Metazoa; phylum Chordata; class Aves; order Passeriformes; family Passeridae; genus Passer; species Passer domesticus. The sequence goes on from NC_087474.1 coordinate 116,055,106, forward strand.
AGTAATCAACTTTTAAATGGTTGAAATATGGGGAAAGAAAACCTTGTTGCAAATGAACTTTGGGAGGAAGAGCAGCAGAACCCAAATGGCTCCCTGGCAGTAGGAGACAGACATGACCCCATTTCATGCTGAAAACCATATGGCTCAGAAAAAAGTGGAAATAAATGACCAAGTCATTAGGATCCCAGTGGGGCATGCAGCAATCCCAAATGGCAGCTGGTCTGCCACAGTTTTACCCACTGATCTTGCCCATTGCTGGGGAGAAGTCAACACTGTGGCTGTGCCACATTGTGCCTCCCTGCACCTCTCACACACAGGAGTGTGCACATATGTGAACATTTTAATAGACGTGTCTATTAACAAGAAACTCTAGGCATACTGTGAATTCCAGAGATTTTTGTGAAGATTCATATCAGAAAGGAAATAAGGATGAAACATCCCAGGAAGCTCATGGCTGTGCATGAGCAGAGAACAGCAGTTGGGAAATCCGTTTGCCAGGCATGCCCACAGGAAACCTCTGCCTCTCCCCGTGCCACATGGCAAGGTGAGAGACAAATAATACAAGCTCCTTTTGCCTTTCCAAAGAACATTATGATAGCTTTTTGTTTTGTCAGATTATGCCACAGCTCTTGTACTTATAAAAGGATTGTTTTTCTAACAAGGCAAGAAAAGTCAAAAGAAATTAATAGTCAAGATAAGAGTTATCAGTCTGATACAAATAAAGCAGTGCATAACGTTTGCAATACACTACAATCTACAACAGATAAAGGAGTCTAAAGCCAAATGAGGTTTAAAAGGAAGCTGATATTGGAAATATCTACTCTCTAAATTCTCTCTTTAAGCAGATGACTGGGTCACAGTTGCTGTTTGTAGCTGTCACTGCTGAAGCCAATGTCGCCACTGAAGCCTAGAGTAAGGACATTACTCACCCAGCACAGCTCAGTCTCTCCATGGGATCCAAAAAATGCTCAAATGAGATCTAAAAGCTTCACCCACATCCTCATACAATGTGGACCATGTTTTAATTTTGTACTGATACCTTAGTGCCAGTAATCCCCAGGTTAAGAGGTATACTACAAAGATCTCCCTTGACCACGTGGTTGCTTTTGTGTTCTTCCAAGGACCCTTCATCTTAACACTTCAGACAGCTCCATCACTATGTGTTTGCCTTTGTAACTCTCCAGACGCCCATATTCCTATTTTGTGCTTTTTTCAAAATGTCAGAATGGCTCCTTCCTTGTGTGATTGTGACATCAAAATAATTTTACTAGTTCTGCCTAAATTCCCTTGGGAACCTGTTTCAGTAAGGTACAAATCATGTGTTTTTTAAGTCATATGCAACATACACACTCCCCTAAGCGTCTTGGGAAGTGCCTCTGGAGCTTGAAGAAGCTGAAGGCAAGAGCTGAAGCACTGAAAGCTGTGAATATCAGGCATGAGCTGTTCCTATTGATTAGAAGCTATCCCAGGTGATGTGTTCTCATATTAGTCATTTCCAGGATCCTAATTTACCTCCATTAATGTCAGAGGAGCTAAACTTTGCATTCTAAGCAAAGAGCTAGACTACTAGAAATGTAAATGCCACAGGATCCGATTTCCATTGCTGAAGATTGTCATGAGAGCTTGGTCTCACAAGCTGTGTTTTACTGAAATGGGTCTAAAGTGACAGTACAATTTCTATCACTTTTCAAATCCTTGGCTTTCCACTAGTCCTATGAGTTTTTAATCCATTTGGCAAAATCAGTGAGGTACATACATGACCTGGTTTCAGCGGGGATAGAGTTAATTTCTTCTCAGTAGCTGGTACAGTGTTGTGTTTTTGCATTTGGCATGAGAATAATGTTGATAACACACTGATGTTTTGGGTTTTTTTTATTAAACTGCTCTTATCTCAACATACAAGTTTTAGTTTTGATTCTCCTTCTCAATCCACTGGGCTAGGAGCAGGGGAGGTGAGCAAGTGCCTGTGTGGTGCTTAGTTCCCAGCTGGGCTTAAACCAATGACAGCATACCAGCATAATTTTTGGTGTAATTGGTTTAGCTCATTTCCTTAAAAATACTAAATCATTTGCACAAGCAGCTCTCTTCTCTGATGAATATTTTTCCACAGTCAATCATTCATTCTCTGTTGCATACATTTCCAGACTCCTCTTAGACATGTTCTATGGGTTGGATTCAGGGTTTTTCCTTATATTTCAGTCCTGAGTTTTAGGATCATGAAATGTTTCCAATGATAACAGGACGCCTTTTTTTGGACACATGTTTATTTGCAACAGTAGTGTGAGATGTAGTAGAATATATGTGGGAAACAGATAATCATGTATTATTTTATAGTGAATTTTTCAGTAGATTATTCCAAATATTACATATGGAAGTTTTAAGTTCTATTACATTAGTTTTGATATCATGGTGACTAAGCACTTAAACAATAAGCAGTCTTGTGGAAAAACCCATATACACAGTTTGCTTTACCTCATTTGTCCTAAATTTCAGACTGCAGCAGGATGACTTAGATCATATAAGTGGGTAGCAAACACTTCAGTCTATATTTACATATTATCTATTCAGAAAGTCCTTGAGAAACTAAGATACACACAGGCTGAACTGAGATACAAAAAATTGTGCACGGTGTTTCCACCTCTCACCTTGAAAACAAAGACTCACAATGTAAATTCTCATACATTTTAATAAGATTAAAAATATTGGATGGTGTATAATATCCTGAATGTGTTACACAGCCAGCAGATAAGATGTTTCAGAGCACAGCGGCAGCTGCTCTGCCATCAGGCACTAGAAAGGTAGATGGCCATCTAGCTTTCTAATCATATACTGTCGTAATTACTAATAACCAGAAATAAAGCACATTTTGAAAATCTGATATGCAAAATACATGTGACAAACCTAAACATGGCATGAGATGAATCTCACTCCTACTTCCACTGAAAGTGGAACACTTCAACAGAAGGGTTATCATAACAACTTGAATGCTGCAGGGTTTCTTCTTTTTTTTTTTTTTTCCTGAGAATAGCTAGAATTTGGGTGATGAACTCCTCGGAGTACACACAACCTAAAAAGTATTTGTGTGCTTCAATGAAGCCACCCTTGGCTTCCATGCTTTCTTTTCTGAAACCCAGTGATTTAATATTATGAAGGTGCTTGTTAAAGTGCAAATATAGCATTGAAAACAATTGTGCTATCATGGAGGAGTGAGACTTATTCTATTTTTGGGGCCCCAAAATGATGACAGACCTGCCAGTCTTCCTGTGATTTTCATCCACAATCATAAACAAA